>NC_137037.1:26096219-26711219 GCF_032717465.1 Coenobita brevimanus
AAGTGTATGGTAGGATACTTATAGACAGAGTTAGAGAAAGAACAGAGAAATTAGTTGGAGAAGAACAGGAGGCTTTAGGAAGGGAAGAGGGGTTGTTGTAGATCCAGAATATTCATTCTTAGATCTTTAGTGGAAAAGTTTCTAGAGAAGGGAAAGAAGTTGTATGCGGCTTTCATGGATTTAGAGAAAGCATTTTTCAGGGTGGATAGACAAGGATTGTGGAAAGTGTTAAGAATATATGGAGTAGATGGGAAGTTGTTGAATGCTGTGAAGAGTATGTACGATGGTGCGAAGGCTGCAGTGCGTGTGGATGGTGAACTAAGTGAATTGTATTCTTTGAAAGTTGGTTTGAAACAGGGATGTGTCATGTCTCCATGGTTGTTCAATCTGTACATGGATGGGGTAATAAAAGAGGTACAAGGTAGGGTAGTGGATGTTGGAGTGGCCCTGGTGAGAGAGGATAGTGTTTGGAAACTCCCTGTATTGTTGTTTGCAGATGATGCTACCTGTTGTTGAGTGAAGACAGAAGGGGAGCTGCAAGAAGCTTGGTGGATGAGTTTGAGGAGAGTGTGTAATGAAAACGGAAACCTAAAGGTGAATGCAGGGAAGAGTAAAGTGATGGTCTTTGAGAGAGGGTGAAGTTAGTGGAATGTACAGCGAGGTTGGATGCTGGAGGAATTGGAAAATGTGGAGTACGTTTAAGTATTTGGGTAATGTGATGAGTAAGGATGGAGGTTTGGAGGGTGAAGTGCTTGAAAGGGTACAGCAGGAAGTTAAAGGTTGCTGGTTCCTTGGAAAGCAGTGATAAGAAACAGGGAAGTGAAAAAGTTACTACATGACAGAGATTGTGATACCAACTCTAACGTACGGAAGTGAAGCTGGACATTGTTGGAAGGACACAAGTCAAGAGTGAGAGCAGTGGAAATGAGTTATTTAAGAGGGAGCCTGTGAGTCACGTGGAGAGACAGGGGCTGACGAGATGAGGATATAAAGGAGCGTTGTGGTGTGGATGTGGATGTGATAGAAGCGTTATGAGGAACACACTGAGGTGGAGGTTTGGCCATGTGGAGAGGATGGAGGGTGAAAGACTGACGAAGAGAGTGTATGTGAGTGAGGTGGAGGGGAAGAGGGAGGGGGAGGCTGAGGATGAGATAGGGAGGGATGGGGTGGAGAGGGTATATGAGAGAGGGGGGTGTGAGTTGGGAGCAGGGCATGCGAAATGGAGGGGGAGGGGACAAGGGCGACTTGGAGGCGATTTGTTTGTGGCCACCCCAAACGGGATTGAGGCGTCTGGCAATATATATATATATATATATATATATATATATATATATATATATATATATATATATATATATATATATATATATATATATATAGGAGGTTGATGTCCGTCTTTCCAAATTTTGAAAAAATCCAAGATGGCCAACATATGACCAATTATCCATTTTTGATACTTTAAATCCCTTATATCTCCTTTACTGAAAAGAGTAGACTGTAGCACCAGTCGAGCAGGGCAGTACTCCCAAGGTGGATGAAAAGCTGATGACAGGGAGAGCTGAAGCTCCCGTTTCGTCTGCCCCCGGGACTAGTTCCTGACCATCCCCCTTTGCTGAACTTTTTCGGTGTTTCAGTAACACAAAGAGCAGGCCAGCATGCTCTCCAGTACAAGTTTCTGTAACTGTCAACACCGAACTACATGCACAGTACACACTACACTTTCTTTTCAAAATTAGAAAATAATAATGGCGACTAATAACCAAGCCTCGGAGTCCCCTGGAGGGGGGGTACCATAAATGCCCCTACCATCCGCCTCTTTCCGGTGACGGCCCAGCGAGATGCCTGGAACCACTGTTTGACTCAATTCTTCATTTCTGCAACATTAGCGGCATTTCCTCTAACTTTCGCTCCATTGAGCACCACCTTTCCTCCTCTAAATTTCATATTCTCTTCCTAACTAAGACTCAGCTGTCTGAGGCAACTGATAGCAGACCATTTTCTGTATCCTCCTACTTTCTCTATATTCATTTCAAAGCCAAAGGTGGCTGTTGTGTATATGTACGCAATGACTTACCTTGCTCTCTTGTTCCTGAACTTGAGTCTTCCAAATTCTCTTCTCTTTGGCTTTGGCTTTCCTGTCATTCTCTGACTAAATTTATCTGTGCTGTTTACTTATCCCCTAATTCTACTGACTATGAAAAATTCTTCAACTATCTTACTTCTACGATGGAACACATTCTATCCATTTCTCCTTTTTCTGAAACTTCCATTCTAGGAGATTTCAATGTTCACTACCATCTTTGGCTCTCCTCTCCTTTCACAGATCCATCTGATAAACAAGCCTACATCTTTTCTATCCTTAATGACCTAGAGCAGCTTGTACAGCTCCCTACCCGTAGGCCTATCCCTGACTGCCTTGGAGAGAGCTACAACATACTTGACCTTTTCCTTACAACTAATCCTTGTGCTTACAATGATAATCTTTCCTCTCTGTTGGGCTCCTCCGATCACAACCTTATTACCTTGACCTGTCCTATCGCTCCAGTACAGCCTGTGGACCCTCCAAAAAAACGTCAGTTGTGGCACTTTGTAGCTGCAGATTGGGAGGCCCTCAGTCAGTACTTCTTTGATTTTCCTTGGAATGATTATTGTTTCCATGGCCGGGAGCTATCTGAGTGTGCCTTGCACATTACAGAGGTTATTCTCTCGGGCATGGAAGCATACATCCCCTTTTCATATCCTTTGACTAATGCAAGAAAGCCTTGGTTTAATCACGCTTGTTCTAATGCTGTCTACAACAAGGAGAGGGCCTATAAAAGGTACCAGAGCCAACCCACCCCTGAATCACATCTTTTTTATGTTTCTGCCCGGAATTATGCTAAGTCAGTTCTTTGCTTTGTTAAAAATTATTTCATCCATACTAAATGCTCTCAACTCTCCAACTTGAATTCTTCTCGCTTCTTCTGGCACCTTGCCAAAAACCTTTCTAACACCTTGACCTTATCATCCTTCCCTCATCTTTTCTTCTCTGATGGCTCTGTAGCTATTTCTTCTACTGATAAAGCAGATCTCTTTGCTCAGACTTTCTCCTCCAATTTCACCTTAGATGATTCCGGTGCTTTTCCTCCATCACTTCCCCCCTCTGACGTCCTCATGGCTGATATTAAAATTTCTTCAGCTGATGTATTTTCTGCCATCACTGGCCTCAATACTAACAAGGCATACGGACCTGATGGACTCCCTCCTTTTGTCCTCAAGAACTGTTCTTCTGTGCTTACACATTGCCTAGGTAAACTCTTTTGCCTTTGTCTATCAACTTGTGCTTTTCCTTCTTGCTGGATGTTTGCTCTCATTCAGCCAGTCCCAAAGAAGGGTGACCATTCCAAACCCTCTAACTATCGTCCAATTGCTTTAACATCCTGTGTCTCAAAAATTTTCAAGTCAGTTCTTAATAGAAAAAATTTAAAGTGCCTTTCCTATCACAACCTTCTTTCTGATCATCAGTATGGGTTCTGTCAGGGACGCTCCACTGGCAATCTTCTCACCTACCTTTCAGACTCCTGGTCATCCTCCTTTCGGGACTTTGGCGAAATCTTTGCCATTGCACTTGACATCTCAAAGGCTTTCGATCGAGTCTGGCATAAATCCTTACTTTCCAAACTGCACTCTTATAGTTTCTATCCTTCTATCTGTGCCTTCATCTATAACTTCCTTTCTGGTCGTTCTATAGCTGCTATTGTAGGCGGCCATCGTTCTTCTCCTGGATCTATCAACAGTGAAGTTCCTCAAGGCTCTGTCCTATCACCAACCTTCTTCCTTTTATTCATCAGTGATCTTCTAAGCTGAACTTCTAACCCTATCCACTCGTATGCCGATGATTCCACCCTTCACCTTTTCATTCGGTTCCCGCAGCGTCAATCTCAACAGTTACTTTAACAAACCAGGGATGAGGCTATGGCACATCTAATGTCTGACTTGGCTCGTATCTCTGATTGAGGTAAAAATAATCTTGTTGTTTTTAATACATCAAAATCTCAGTTTTTACACCTATCAACCCATCAAAATCTTCCACCAGAGTATCCACTAATGTTTAATAATGTCCAGCTCAATCCTGCATCATCCTTGAACATGTTTGGGGTTTCATTCACTCGGGACTCTTCTTGGAAAGCACATATTACGTCTCGTGTAAAATCTGCTTCCAAGAGATTAGGTGTGCTAAGCCGACTCCGTATCTTCTTTACCCCTGCATAGTTGTTGACTTTATACACGGGTTTTATTCACCACTGTGTGAAGTACAACTCTCATGCGTGGGGAGGCTTTCCACATACAGCTCTGCTCAATAGGGTGGAGTCAAAGGCTTTTCATCTTATTAACTCTCCTTCTCTTACTGGCTCCCTTCAACATCTGTCTCTTCGCCGCGCTACTGCATCTTTATCTCTTTTCTATGGCTACTTGAATGGTCACAGCTCCTCTGGACAGTCTGCTTGTGTCCCTCCACCTCTACGACGGGCGCCTAGCACCCGTCTAGCAACAAACTCTCATCCCTTTTATGTCTAACTTTCTAATGCAAGAGTTAACCGTTACTCCCAGTCCATCATTTATGCAACAGGTCAAGTCTGGAACTGTCTCCCTCTGTCAGTATTTCCTACTTTCTATGATCTCCAGCCTTTCAAATGCAGTGTGTCCAGGCATCTCGAAATGAACGGATCTTGCATTTGGCTCATTTTTGTAATGTTTTAGTTTTTTTCTTGGAAGAAACTCTTTGTGGGTGCCTGGCCTTTGTTTCCTTCTTCCTTGCAAAAAAAAAAAAAAAAAGATTTACGGCAGTGGTCAGCAACCTTTGATGGACTGGGGGCTGAAATTGCTCTGTTACTCAGCTGGCAGGCCAGATGCTTTCAACTTGTTAAAGACTACATACCAATTTTGCAATAATAATAATAATAATAATAATAACGACGGGTAGATTGATGGGTGGCCGACAGTATTGTCTTGTTGGGGGTCAGCTTTTTTTGAAATGACGTTTTTTTTTGCAAAATTATTGCACCAACTTATACAAAGGCATTTCTTTTAAATAATCATTAGTCATTAAATACATTGCATGCATGTTACTATTTATCGCACGGGCCAAATTATCACGCTTGCCAATAATTTTTGGACATCTGGCAGTGCTGGATCACATAGTGCTTGGAGCAGCCCGTCATAGCCTCCTAATCTGAGCTCGAGTCTGTTCGAATACACACTTTTTCGAACAAACCAACTGTAACTAGTGTTTGCCATAGTGATTGAAAGCCAGTAAGACTTATTATAATATTTTTTTCACTTGCTGGATAAGTGAAAAACCGGAATATTTATGTGTTTTTGTGGAGCATATTGGTGGGCCGGTCAGATTAAGTTTACTGGCCAGGTCAGGCCTGCGGGCTGTAGGTTGCTGACGCCTGGTTTACTGGCTGTAACAAAGTGAAATATACTGTAGTCTCTCCGTGAGAGGCTTGTTAATATTTGTCTCATACCTCTTAACATGTCAGAAAAACAAAGCTGAAGTGCCTGAAGAATGGAAAATGCCAAATGCCACTCTGATTGTAAACAAAGGCGATCATAAAATACTTGAGGATTACAGACGCATTATCCTGATATTTTTGGCGTGCAAGGGTCTAGGTTTTACAGATAATATATACATATGGCTAGAGGCGTGGTTGCATAGCAAAAGACAGAGAGTAGTGACTAATAATGAATACGAGTAATTTCCCTGAGTCCCAGTAGATGGTTCGGTGCTCGGACCAACTTTCTTTGCAATTGGCATTAATGGCACTGATGTGGGCCTCAGCAATCATATATTTATCTTTGCAAATGTTACAAAAACTGGTAGTGCTGACCTGTCAGATGAAGCCAGAATAAAAATATGGCAATGTACTAAGCAAAATTCAATAATAGTCAACAGTATCGCAAATATCATTTAGTAAAAGTGTTACGAGTTGGCGCGATTAAGTATTTGAATAAACTCTTGACATTAACTTTGATAGGAAACCACGAATTCTAGTGGAATCCCAGTATTTATCACTCAGTTTAACCACCACGTATTCACCCGATCGGGAGTGTTTTTCAGGACATTTTTCACTATCTCATAAGTGATCGTCCTTGTGCCGATGTTAGCACCTTCGCTGAGTGAAATGAGGGTGTGTATCGCTCATACTCATTGGCCGTTAGCAAGTGCGGCCACGACACTCGCCTCTCTCCCACAATTTGAATCAGTCAAGATTTGAGCGCCGTGGAAGCAGGTAGTGTGTGTGGCAGCATCCTTCCTCAGCAATGACGCCTAGTTCCCGCCGCCGCCGTATTCCCACCTAGCATGATTGGTGAGAGGCTCAGTGTGTGCAGCGTCCTTCCTCAGGATTATCCGGTATTCTGCATGAGGTTAAATGATTCTGCAAACAGGTCACACTCTAGACCAGCATCGTCAGTCGTGGCAGAATGCAAAGACCATCCAACATTATGTTCATTAAAATCACCCAAAATGGTAATTTTGGTG
This sequence comes from Coenobita brevimanus, assembly GCF_032717465.1. Taxonomy (NCBI): domain Eukaryota; kingdom Metazoa; phylum Arthropoda; class Malacostraca; order Decapoda; family Coenobitidae; genus Coenobita; species Coenobita brevimanus. The sequence goes on from NC_137037.1 coordinate 26,102,746, forward strand.
CTACGGGCAAGGGTAAGGATACTCAACTGGTAGATATGGAGTCAAATACACTGGGTTCTGAAGACGCACTGGGGGAGCGATAGACTACACAGATATAATTGGTAATATTTAGATAATTTCGTTTATACAGTGAGTAATCAAAACTAGTTGAAGTGAAGTTTAAAACATTGTCAACTGCTTATTCAGATTTGACATAACAACATGTATCACCCTTGTTACGGAAGTTTGTGAGGAGATGGTAACCAGGAAAACAAAATGGGGACATTTCGGTAGAGGGAGAGATTTGGGGTTCTGTGAGGAACAGGGCCAGAGGGGATATGGACTGTAGGAAAAAATGAACTGAATTTAGATTGGTGCTGAGACCATGGATATTGATGAAGAATAAGGCCGCACCTACACTTCTCAGCTGAAGAGCATGAATGGAATTTGCAACAGTAGCTGCAGGCACAGTCACTTGATGGCCACCAAGAGGACCCTGTGCCACCAGCCCTACCCTGCCTGTGGTGGCAATCCGAGATACCACCTCGTTTGCTGGTAAAAATGCAATGGCCATTGCTAAAGGGAGTGAGAGTGCATGTAGTGTGGTGTAGACAGTTGAAATTAGAGGTATTAAGAGAATATGCTGGCTTACTCTCTGTGTAAATGAAAGCACTGAAAATGTTCAGCAAAGGGAGATGGTTAGGATCAAGTCCTGAGGGCTGGGGAAACGGGACCTCCAGCTGTCCCTGTCACCTGCTTGTCATCCACCTTGGAGCCGGGAGTACCTCCTTGTTTGCTACGCTACTCCCCATAAATATATATATATATATATATACGGAGCCTCTGTGGTGCAGTGGTAAAGTGTGCGTTTTGTTACACTGAAGAATGAGGGTTCGCACCCCGCCAGGGTAATAAACTTTGGGAGCATTCTTCTGGCCACGTACTGCTTGGTGGACATGGTTGAACCAGTGTCGCAGACTATAAAGTATGCTTGCACCCAGTCGACTTGTGCGGGCTAATTACACTTGGTCCACAGACTACAGGCACATCCAAAGCTACTACAACATTACAATTACACTTACAAGCACTTCTCACTCTACATACAATCTCTACCATACAGCCTAAGCCACTTGGTAAAGATACATTGGCTGTATCGTCCCCACTTCGGTAGGGATAGGCCGGTCCTGCAGTGGACATTCAAGCAGCTGATGAGATGATATATATATATATATATATATATATATATATATATATATATATACCTTTCATAACAAGCTTCGTGATGAGAAAAAGATGAGCTGTTTTCCTTGAAGAAGCGACCCTAAAGAGGGAAGTTGATAGAATGTTTTAAGAATCTTTTAAAAAACCGAGAACGTTACTATGCAGGTAATTACCTTTCCCCGTAAACTTGCCAAGACGTGTGAACAGCTTGAGGGTGAACCTCGACAGTACAAGTATAAAGCAATTTTTTCCCTCCCACAGTGTGATTGCAGGGTGGAACAGATTACCTGAATATGAGGCAAAAGTACCACCATACATTTTCTTTTTCTTTTTTTTTCTTTTTTCTTTTTCTTTTACAGACTAGCTCGTCATACGAGGAGGTCAGCATTAGGCATAACCTAATATCAAAAGAAAAATAAAGCACAGTGAAAGTAAGAGTATAATGATTGTCCATGTCCGTTACCCTAACCTAACGACCTGACCACTCCTAAAATGATCTGATCTACCAGGCATGAGCAGCTGACCCCACCAGCGTACAATGGTTATCCCTAAGAAATCGCTTGGCACATCTAAGGGTTGGCCATAGCATACAAGCAAATACATGTAAATATGAATATGTATTTGTGTACAGCAAGAGGGTATAGATTGCTTTCATTTAGGGATTTGTTCATATATTCATATGTGTGCACACATGATTGCGAGCATACGTATGTCTAAGTACATGAAAGTGTGCGTAACAGTATGTACAGTAATTATCTAATACAGTCAAGTTAAGCAGGTACAGAGGAATGTCATGCACTTTTTCTATTAAAAAATGGGTTATTAAAGTGTGGGTATGGCTTAACACCTTAACCACGGGGTGTCACTTTCATGACGCTTGGGAGCAAGGGATCATACCGCTGGGTGTCATTTTTGTGATTCTGTGTTATTTTGAATTCACCCAGGCTTTCAAGTGGTGGCTTGTATCATCTATCAGTACTGCCAATGTCCAACACTAGTCAGCACTCCTAATCTCATCTGTACTCCCATCCATTGTTGACAATTTAGCCATTTCTCCCCGTTCTTGACTCTCCTCCTTACCTTCCCTCCATTACCCTCTCCTCTCACCTGCCCGACAGTGCTACTCTAAGTAAATCTTCCCTGGAATTTTCCACTGATTTCATCCATTGAAATAAGCCCTATGCCCTTTTCTTATACCAAATAATATATACAAAAAAGAAATAAGGTAAGTGATAGTGCCATACACCTGGAATTGGCTAATTATCACCTGACAACACCTCACCTGCACTTGTTCGCTAATTTTTGCTGTTTATTTCCCCTTGAAATATGCCGTATAATCTATTCTCGCAATAAAGATATATATAAGGAGGGAAGGGAGAAGCCTAAGTGATATTTACATTCACCTGGAACTACCTAATTTATTATGCATTGTCTAGATTTCCTGCCAATCATTTCATAGCTATATATTAGCAGCTCTCACAAGGCTGACGTTGGCAGTATTGCACTCTCCCTAGGCAGGCCACCAGTATCAGTTTACTGTCGTCTTTCAAGGTGAAAGTACGTCGGATTCGCGCCTGCCAAATTCCGCCGCTTTTTAGCCCCATGCAAAGGGTCCTGTGACCTCTACCCCCCACTAAACCTCGTGTGGAAAGAGGTAAAGGGCTGACAAACGATAGAGAGTGACTATGATCTTTCTGGTGAGTAAAACAGTGCAAGTGGAAATGTAAATAATGTGTAAATAATGTGTAAACAGCAAGTGAAAGCAATGAATGTAAATATACGTGAACAGTGGAAAATAGTTTTATAAGTTACTGGAAGTGACAGTGCCTAACACAGTGTAAATAAAATACAAATGTAAATAATGTAAATAAAATAGAGAATGTAAATAGAAATGTAAATGAGTAGTATTATAAGAATACAAGTATATATACTAAGAGTAATGAAAGTGAAAGTTTCACTCTAGCATGTATGAATACTATGAGTTATGAAAGTGAAGATGAAAGTGACATTCACTCTCAACACTAGTATACAGGACGAGAAAGTGAATGCTACGTATTTTACTGAAAGAGAAATTGAATGCCTACAGTGACAATAAACTACTATTACTGAAGGAAACTTATGGATAAAGACTAGATATATATAAGTGTTATATAGTAATAGAAATATTAAGTGTTAGGGGTTTTATGAATAATAAATGACAGAACACCAGCTGCAAACGATCGCAAGTGGGAAGGTCATATACGTGCTCGTAATTTTCATTGCTTTCACGGTGTTTTTTTTTTTTTTTTGAAGTATGGATTCCAAACCATCTGAGAATCATAGAATAGTGCTTCTAGTGATAATATCAGGCTGTGGTAATCATATTACGGGTTGTCAGGAAGTGTAAAATGGAGACTTCGTTACCCAACTTCAGAGGTCTCCACAAGTCCTACAGTACTCGACGAAGGCTCAACAAACACCCCAGGAGAAAGCTGAAGGTATGTGCCATAGGTATATGTGATTTTAATACTCTAGGACTAATAACTGATTTTTGGCAAATATTTTTAGAGAGTCTGTCGGAGAGTGAATATGCCCGTGGGAGCCGCAAGTCAAAGCAAAACAAGCTCGCAGTTAAGGGGTTAAACTCTATATACCCATGTGACTAGAAGCTCACCCTTTTGGTCCCCAGTCTGGCACTACTTTCTGCCGAATCTATACCGTTTCCTAGAGCCCTGTCAGTCGTGCAAGGTGCTACTTCTCACTTATTTCTTTTACAAGAAGTGACGGACTGTTTGGAGAGTCGGCGAGAGAGCATTTTGCTATACTATCATTTTCTCCTGCTTTTATGACTAGGCAAAATTCTGCCTCGTAAAGGTCACGAGATTTTGTAGTGTGTGTATCTGTTCTGCGCAACTCTCTCTCTCTCTCAGTTACTTAAGAAAGAAATGTAAAATATATACGGTATGCATTATGCAGAGAGAGAGAGAGAGAGAGAGAGAGAGAGAGACTCTCACTTTGACGGCATGGAGATATGGTGGGCAGGATAAAGAGAAGGGAGAGTATGTGAATCTGACTGTGAGAAAGCGTTTGAGTGAATATCCATGTTGAGTAATTAGAGTATGTGTGCATCTTTTTACTTTCACAACAAGGTGAGGTTGTTAGTATTTTGTGGTATAAAGAGAAAGAAGAATTTATGTATATTTTCTCTTATTACAGAGAAAGCCGTGTTGGTTTATAGTCTCTGGCGTTCAAGAAGTAAGAGAATATGAGCATATTTTGTGGTGAGAGAATTTATGAAATGTAAGTCTCCTGTGTTGATAAGAGAATGAGTATGTGATTATCTTCATGTCTGCATTACTAAAACCGTGAGTTTAATAGTGTACTGAAATCAAAGACTAAGACTAAAGCTAATGTGTGCCCATATCACGTGCTGATAAGGAGCAAGTCTGGGGTATTGACATTTAATGCAGTCCTCGAGGAGAATGACTATCGTATTGTGAAAAGAAAAGAAAAGAATAGTTTGTGTCCAAATGTGATAAACATAAATATACACAGAACTGGTGTCCCGTGATAGAAATGAATACTAGAGTTTGAATGATGTAACCCGAAAACGAAGGTACAACCAGAACAAGCAACCACCTTCCCCACAAATCCCGGTTTCCTGCCATACACACACTTACCGTTTTCTCGGAGATTTCTCTTTGGCTTATTGTCCATCCCGAAGATTTGTTTTTGCTCCATTACCTACTCCAGAATTTGAGCGAGATGTTACTGCAAAGGTATGCTAGGTGTTAAGTTTAATTTTTAATTCAGTGTGTAGGTGTTACTGCGCTCGATAACAATTTCATGTTACTGGAGAGAGACGCAATTCCATGGAGGCACAGATTTTACAGAATGTTTCTGCTGACCAGTTACACAGTTTTCCCTTAATTCCCTCAGTATCCCCTGAAGAGAAGAGGGAAAACAGCAAGAGGAAGGCATCTTGAACCTACAGTTCACCGGGTTTACATTCAGAGGAGCTTCGAGCCACAGCAGTAACAACAACATAATTCAGTAGCAGCAGGCATTGACCCCATGCTGGTTGTATCTGAGGAATAAAGACTGTGGTAATTACTGTAAAACTTTCTCAACACCGTCTCAAAACCATATCAAAACTTAAATGATATCTTGCTAAATACTTAAGACAGAATCCCTCCGAATACCAAGGAATTACTGACTGCGACTGTACTTGGAAGAACACGGAATTTTGGGTGTATTCCTCATATTTCACCATCACAAACTGAAACGCCACCACCACCAATGTCTGCGTCACCGTCACAAATTGAAACACCACCACCAATGTCTGAGTCATTACCAAGACTGCCATCACTGTCAATCATATACTCCATCTGAAGCAGCCATCACCACCACCATCATAACAGCTCCCTGTATAAGCAACCTCATACAAACACCACCAACACAGTCGCATCCACCATAATGACCACCACTACACGATAGAGACAGCCACTGAGACCTGATTTGTATGTTACCTTGTGCCTTCGTGACAGTCATCATTTTCGCCATATTCACCTCTATTACCAGAACCAAGGTCAGACCACCACCAGTACCATAAACATATCCAAACAATCACCAGAAACAAAACCTCCTGTCTGCTTTCTCCGTGGTGCCCATTACCTCTTTCATATTCACGACCATAACTCGCTTCCACCACCACACTCCTTCGTCTTGTACCTCAGGGGTGCCTACTATCTCCTTAGCATTGACCATCACTAGCACCACACTCCTTCGTCTCGTACCTCAGGGTTGCCTACTACCTCCTTGGTATTCACAATCACTGCCACTACAACCCCACCGTCACAGCCCCAGAACTCGTTCCCCTACCTCAGTGGTTCTTAACCTTTTTTCTTGGCGACCCAAAATCCATAAGATGGTCTATATGGCGACCCAAACCCTCGTAAACTTACTCTGCACCAGAACTGAGACAAACATATGTCATATCATGTGACTAAAACCAAAGTAATATTTCAATATTTTATTGATGTCATAATAAATAAATTTCATTTTTATTATACGTACTTCCTAAGAACTAAAATATCAACACATTTTGGCAGGAAAAAAATAAATCGAAGATCAGAAAATCAAAATAATTCATTCATGTTCATGATACACCTATTTACTCTGACCATTAAGGAGAGAGTCACTATTTTGGATGTTGTCTGAGACATAAAGTACTATAATCAGTGAGATCCCTGGCACTGAAAAGTTTCAATTATCTTCTCAAACCGGGGTGATTTAGATGACAGACTGCATCTTAGGTCATGCTCTGGTTGTAGACGGTTTCTGTACTTTGTGAGTGCAGAAAATCCTGCCTCACACAGATGAGTTGTAGCAAAGGGAAGGAGTGCATTCAGGGCTTCACCTCCAAGAATTTTCTTTTCTTTGTAAACTCTGATCCAGAATGAGCTCAGTGATTCGTTTTGTTTTCCTGAAATCATAACGAAGTGTTTCATCATTCTGAACCTCGATGAGCTGCTCCTGGAGGTAGCTGATGTTCGAAATCTCGTCAGGTCAGTCTTCAGCTTCAATGCTGAAGGGATTTCTTACCCAGGCATATTTCATCACATTCTCAGGAATGTGGTGAAAAACACTTCGATTAGCCTGGACATATGTTCCACAATGATGCTTTGGACCTGGGTGAGAGAAAATTTTTCATCTTCCAGAAATTCACTCAAAGATGGAACGACGCAGTCTTCCCGGTCTCAGTTTTACTCTTCCAAGCTTCAGTTTCCCCTTGAGTGCAGTTACCTTCTCTGACAGCCCAACTAATGTCTGATTGTGACTTTGCATTGAAATGTTCAAGGCGTTAATCTCAGCAAAGATATCTGCAAGATAAGCCATTTGCATCACCTACTTTAAATCAGAGAATCTTTGGGGCCAGTGAATGATTCTTTTTTGTTAGAAATATCTGTCTCGTTCCGCATTTCAGGCAACCGTTGGAGCACCCTTCCTCTTGACAGCCGCCTAACCTCAGAGTGGTACAACACGTGTACATGTTCTGAACCAAAATCAAAACACATCCGACTGATGATCCTGGAGGGCACAGCCCTAGATTATTGAAACTGACTACCCGGATGAATTCCTTCATCACTTTCTGTAACTCAGGTGACAACCCCTGAGAAGCAAGATTCTCCCGGTGAAAGAGACAGTGAACAACCAGCACGAATGGATTTTCTTCTTTAACTCTAGCAATGAAGCCATGACGTACACTGTACTCTCGGCATTGCTGGTGCACAATCACAACAGACATAAAACACTGACTCCACTGAAGCCCTTCTTCCTTGAAGAATGAGTCCACAGTACTGAAAATATCTTCTCTGGTTGCGGTTGTGTGTAATGGCCGACAGAACAGAAATTCCTCTGCCACGTCTTCTGGACCTCGGTACCGTACGTAAGCCATGAGCTGGGCATCATTACTCCGAAATGAAAACGGTTAAGTTTTAAAATTCAAAATGTACGGTACCGGTACTCTACTCCCAGTTGTGTGCATGGTAATAATCTTTTTTTAAGCCAAATGCAATCGCCTACTGTAGGAGAGAGAGAGAGAGAGAGAGAGAGAGAGAGAGAGAGAGAGAGAGAGAGAATGTAAAGTGTGAAGTATCGACAAGTACGATAATATGTTAAAAAGTAATAGTATACAACATTAATAATATCAGTAATATATTTGTTTCTTGGCAACCCACTCCAAATGGCTTGGCGACCCAAATTTGGGTCGCGACCCATAGGTTAAGAACCACTGCCCTACCTCCTCAACATTCAGCGTGGGGTCGGCATCACCTCAAAATTAAAATTAATTTTCGCTAACTTTTACGAAGGCCTGGTTGTGCTTGGTGGGGTGGTGAGGTGACTGAATCCTGTGGTGGAGAAATGAACTGGGATGGTTTGTTTTGACTTGATGATGTATTGCTGCAAATGTGTCACTGTGGTGTGCGGTAGCGTGTCTTAGGACACAAGGTAATGTAGTGTCAGGCTAATGTAATGTCTGGACTGGGGGTAGTAGTGTGAATTACTAGATACTTGACTCCAGCACTGTAATGTGTTCTAGTACACTGTAATGTGAGGTAGTTCTGACCAGTGTAAGATGGTGGTGTACCGCATTGTTGTGTGATGCAATGTGCTGTGTATGACCGGGTATTAGAGGGAAGTGTTATGTTCTTGTCAGATATACTACCTCATGTTCCATTCTCACCGCGATAAAACGCACTGGGCTCACTTGTCTCAGTGCTTGGGTCTGCTTAGGCTTGACTGTATGTGCTGCTTTGATGTAATTCTCTTAATATACTGCCTGCAAGTTGGTTATTGAGGTGTTTATGTTCACAGTTTCTTTTAGTGTGCCCTGCTTGTTGTGCTACCGTTAGCATTGTGATGCTGTGTGCTTTTGACTATGTTTCGTCTATCCAAGTTGGTTGTAGTTTGGTGCCTATATTTGTCTGTTGTGCTGGATTTCTCATCCTACCAGTTTCTGTTGCTGTACTCCTGATGCCGTGTATTACCTCTCTCAGTGTACTTATTTTACTGTACTTGGGTTATTTCTGCCTGTATGCTCCTTCACCTTCCCATGTACTCCCTCAAAGTCCCTGTTTTTGGAGCAACAAAAAGTAATTCCAGCACTTCAGGTCGATGCAGCTCCAATAATGATAAACATCACCAACATTATACTTCTGCACTTAAGTCACTTAAGTAAACCAGTCGTAGATTAAAGTAAGAAAGTCGAAATTTTTCAGTCTTCTACTAAAACTGTCTCATAAATCGTGGTGAAGTGGGGTGAAATGACTTGAACCAAGCATGATGGAAATTCCAGCTTTTTACATGTAGAAGGAAAATGGTAAAAGACATTTTATACATCTTAAAACCACTGGATCTTTACGTAGCTTAAGGAAGGCTATCCATATTGTTGTGTTTAGAAGCAGTGTCTGTTAGTCCCTTCTAAGCAAGATTTTTTTTTTTATTACACCTGCGTTTGCGAAACAAAAAGGGGTTTTATGTTTTACTCGACATGTCTATATATATATATATATATATATATATATATATATATACACACGTGTGTGTGTGTGTGTGTGTGTGTGTGTGTGTGTGAACAAAATAACTGAAACGGTTTTCATAAGATTATAAGCAAAGACTTTGGAGGACTGAAGCTCAGCCAGTTTTTATAAAATTTTAATCATATATTTTGGAAGGTTGAAGAACAGCCAAGTGGTGAACCTACCGGTTTAGAGAAAAGTAGATCCAAGGTCAAGATGAGATGGAAAGATTACACTTAACCAGCTTATATCCGATTTAGAGAACTTTTCTGAAAATGTTCAAGGTAAGGCAATGAACAGATGAATTAGATTCTGAAAGCAGTCCGTCGAATGTCAAGGCTACAGGGCAGACTCAAATGTCAGCGCCTCGGGACAAAGTTAAATCAAACAGTTTCGATCAGACTTGTACCATTTTTGGTGGAAGGGGTGAAACTCATGCAACAAAGAAATATTCTGATGTTGAGAGCAATCCATAAAAAATCGCAGTCATAGGGCAACGTTAACTGTTCGACTAACAGACCAAACGGTGGGCGCGGATGTTGCATCTTTTATGTTACATCTGCCAGTGAAGTTTTGGGAGATTATGTATTCATATGTGTCTGCTCGTTTGTGTGATTGTGCGGAAGTATCTCATGTTGTTGTAATCGCATTTCATTGAAATCTGGTACATATATCAGCGGATGGTCAAGGAAGAGTTGATGAGATTTTGAGGTGGATCCGCATCAGGAAACAGGATTAAATAATTATGTGGCAATTGGAGTCGGTATGCCCTGTTTGAGACTGCTTAATAGGACAGACTAAGACTGTAAAATTAACTGACATTGCGAGACTGTAAAAGTATTTGTCAAGTAGGATAAAGGTACAACAGCAGCAAATTTTATTTTTGTATTGATGTTGGTGAAAGTTTGAAATCTCTGTGTGATATGTACTTGTTCTTGTAACCATTATATAATTTTATCTAGCTTGAGGAAGAGTTCTGGTTGAATAGTGCATTATCCCGTCATATCAACAGTTTCATCTACTCTTAAGAAAAAAAAAATAATCATCAGTCTTTTGAACGTTGTAATTAAACAGACGTCTTCTGGATAACGCAGGTTTATGAAAGTTTTCATAATCCTAGCACCCCAAAGGCATCTTCTTAACTAATGAAAACATCAGGCTTTAGCAAAAGTGAAATAAAAGGGGTTAATATGCTGGGGTTAATTATGACAATAAACACAACATGTTTATCGGTAAGAAACAGAGAGAGAGAGAGAGAGAGAGAGAGAGAGAGAGAGAGAGGATGCTGATGGTGTGCAGTGGGTTAAAAAAATTTGTTTGATTCCATTATCGCAGTCTGATACGTACATACGATCCAAAAAATGTTTTTACACGAGTGATCGATGGTTTCACAATGAGCGTAGTTGTTGTTCACGTTTTTTTCTTAAGGGAAATAGTTCTGAATGATAGTTTATTTCACATGTTGTATAAACATCACATTTTATGAAGTTGTGATAATAACGGCAGGCATACAAATAAATGAGAAGTGACTGAGGGTCATCCTCATATTGGTCGTCCTCTGTTTCAGAAGGTAAAGGCAGGAAAATATAAAGATACTAATTTGGTTGTGTGTACCTTACTCATATGATGATCTCTATTTTTCTCTTACTCAGGAAAATTTATGATTCTCTCTCTCTCTCTCTCTCTCTCTCTCTCTCTCTCTCTCTCTCTCTCTCTCTCACTTCCTTTTTTATTATCATTATATTTTATTTGATCTGATCAGCCTTATACATTCTTCACCTCTCAGCACCTTCTCCTGTCTTCAGCATTCATCCTTTTGTTCTTCTTTTTCTTATAATACACATTCTCTTTTATTTTCGTCAGTTGCACTGTATATCATTTTTAAGTATTGTTTTTATAACTTCCTACATCCTTGCGGAATTTCTTTATTATTATTATTATTATTATTATTATTATTATTTCACTCTCATCTTAAATGTCGGGACCAACTGCCTAGCCCCGGGCTCCTACGCTCCTCATGGGGCAATGTAGGATTGGATGGTGGATGGATGGATGGATTATTATTATTATTATTATTATTATTATTATCATCTATCTATCTATTGCCAGACGCCATAATCCCGTAAGGAGTGGCCGTTAGTCTTTGAGTTAGTTGTTTTACGGGGAGGGGCACTAACCCTCTGCCAACCCACTTGCTGACACGTAGGGAACACGTATGGATTGGTTATATGGTTACCATCCAGCGCTGTAAATGATTTCCTGGCTTACAGGAAACCATTAGGCTTGTCACTCAATGTAAAGCTACCTGAAATGGAAAGAGGAGTAATAAAATGTGACAGGAATGATGGGAGAAAAAGGAAGAGAAGAGGGCAGACACAGAATAAGAGTGATAATGGTGAAGGCAGAAGTAAGCAGCAAAACATCAAGTGAGTGGATGATGGTGAGAAATAGGAAGAAAGGGGACAGACAAAAAAAAACAATAAAGTGATAAAGGTAAAGAAGCAGGCAGCACTACATCAAGTGAGTGGATGATGGTCGCCACCACCTACCACCAATTATTATTATTATTATTATTATCATTATTATTATTATTATTATTATTATTATTGTTATTATTATTATTGTTGTTGTTGTTATTATTATTATTTTTACCCACTTTAAAAATGCGATATTTCAAAGGCTATACAGCTTAAAGTTTTCAGTCCTGCTCAGCTTCGAGGAGCAGCTGTTTGCGTCTTTTGCCAACTATAGTAGCCATCCGTCAACCGGATCTCCAGATACTATCTGAAACAGAAAGTGTGTCTGCCACACAATCTCAAGATCAACTTAAGCTAAGAAGTTGAAATTTTACTGCACAAGAGTCATAAGGCGGACGCGGTGCAGAAAGGTGTATGGTTCCAATTGGCTTATTAGTCTCTGAAATCGCCTGGGGTCAAAACTTGGGACTTTTCCGGACATTCCAGATGTCACCTAATTTTCCATGAAGGATTAAAGCTAGGGTCACCAAACTTAGTGGGCTTATAGAATGTGATGACTTAAGGTGACATGTATATGATCAGTGATCTTGACCTCAAGGTCCTTTTATAGCTCTGCTTCTAGTAGCCAATGGTTGTGGGAAATGGCGGGGGACAGGGCGACTTGGAGGCGATTTGTTTGTGGCCACCCCAAACGGGATTGAGGCGTCTGGCAATAGATAGATAGATAGAAAATTGTCCGTGAACAGTTTTACGGTGTTCTAGTTAGTTAAAAATAATTATTAGTTGTCTTATCAACCTCCTCACATTCATTTATTCTTCCATTTAGGATATTTAGTCATTCGTTTGCTTATATTGCATCTTAGTTCAATCGTTACACTACTTTCCATTTACGTTTCTCAGTCATTCACTTGTTCATTTTACTCTCCTCCACCCATTCACTCAGTTTTCCACGCACGCAGTTATGCTCGCACGCACGCAAACACGCACTAATCATGAACACATGCAAGCACACCATCCACCCAACCACCCCCACCCACGTCCGCCCCCCCCCCACCCACACACACAACAAGAACGAGCACACAAAATGTGCAACATTCACGCCCTACAGTTGTCGCCGAACATTTGATTCTGCCCTTTGACGTTAACTTTTGATTGATTGTTCACATAAACTAATTACCTTTTGTTTGTTAGGTCCTTAATGCCTTCTCCAGGTGTGATCCATATCGGATCAGAGATGCGTGAGTTGACCTTAGCCTTTGGCCTCTTTACTACGGAAAATCTTCATCCTTAACCGACAGTCAGTTCTTCCAGCAAGTTCAGTTTAACTTGAATAAAAACAGTTTGAGTTATCGGGTTGAACATTAGACTAAATCTCGTGACCTTGACCTTTGACCTGTAATTTTCATACAATAGTTCGGCTCACAGGCTGATCCTCAACTCTGCCATCACGTTTGGTCCAGGTCTGATCAATAATAATACTCTTTTTTTTTTTTGTTCAAGTGCAAGTACAATGACGGAATTTTGATTGTCCTGTGACATTGAAATTTTGCTGTACTCAGAAAAGACTCCTTTCATTCTTACCTACACCCAACCCTTACCCACATTTGGTCTAAATGGGACGAAAGCCGTATAAGTTGATTTGCACGTGTGACCTTGATCTTTGACCTATTATTCTAAAAAAGATAAGTTAATCCCTTCCCTGGCCCTCAACTGTTTCATAGAGTTTGGTAAAAATTGCGTCCAAACTGTTTGAGAACATTAAAAAACTATAAGTCGGTCTCTTAGCTACATACAGTTCGGTCCCTTACAGACAGTCAGTTACTGACAGGGTGACATGATGAAATGCTTTTCAGTAATTAAGTAAAGGTTCCTGGAAAGACATGGTAAGAGTTCTGGATCATCGGTTCTTAATCACTCACTATAGTGTGCAAAGGAAAATCGCATACACGATACAAAACATTTAAATCTGCATGTACCTGTGCGTGTATTTATGTATGTATGTAAAGACTGTGGTACTGTGTAGGTGTGTGTCGAGAAAGAAGAAGAAAAAAAAGAAAAAGAAGAAGAAGAAGAAGAAGAGGAAGAAGAATAAGAATAAGAAGGAGAGAGAGAGAGAGAGAGAGAGAGAGAGAGAGAGAGAGAGAGAGAGAGAGAGAGTCCACTGTCATCATGGAAGGTCTGTAAGCAATGGATTCATCAGGGCCACACAAACTGTCTAATTAATTACATTCATACAAATGAAAGCCACAGGTACTTTATTTTGCTTAGTCTTCATCTGCCTATCATCGCGTCGAGCTGGGAAGGATAAAGACTGTTTTAATTTGTATTCTTGATATCTCTAAACTGTTTTGTATAAGTCAGGGTAAACTTTTCAAACAGTAGTGGTAAGAACGAGCAATTATTTACCACTTACATAGTTGACATATTCCATCAGATTAGTACGATCCTTTTATGGGAACGAAAGCAGCTAAAAGGAATAAAAATCGTACACTTGTGAATGGCAGCATACCTAAAAGGTTCAAGGAAATGGCTATTAATCTGTGTGTGTGTGTGTGTGTGTGTGTGTGTGTGTGTGTGTGTGTGTGTGTGTGTGTGTGTGTGTGTTATCACGTCGTTCTTTGAAGAGGGAGGCTGTCTTATATGCATGATTTTTTTTCTATCTCCAGATGATTTTGTGTAATAACTTAAGGGAGACTTTTCCCAGCTACAACGCAGACTTTTCAACATGTGCACCCACAAACCCTTCAATCGAAGGAAAATACAGGAACAGGAATTTTTCAGTATAGCAGCAAATAGTTTACAGAGGTGGAAGGCAAACTCACACTCACTCTGGGGCGTAAAGTTTATAACACAAAACTTTGTTGCTGTGATAAACTCGTTAACGGAAACCTGAGGGCAGACAACGAAGTAAACAACAATAATGGATCGTAAAGTTATAAGTGACAGGGGAGCAGTGGCTAATGAGGGTTAAGTATATAAGAGGGCTGGGAGGAGAACTAAAAACTATTTCTTAACGATTCTTTATAAACATGGCTACAATTTTTGAACTGGAGGGGTTAGAAAATAACCTTAACTAAACCATAAATACAAGAGAACTTTCCTAAGCAAAAATTCATCTGAGGAAGGTAAAAATAAAAGGTAAAGCTTCTCATTTTATGAACCTCAGGACGAACTTCTTATACTGAAGGGATTATGAGGGCTATACTTACCCCTTCTAAGTCGAAAAGTATCCCGTAAGTGTTGTTCCTGTTTGTGTTGTTGTTACTGTACCCTGGTCTGTCTGGCCGAGCAGACCCAGCGGCCACAAGCAAGCAACCGTCATTTTAAAACAAACAGCGCCTCTCCGGGGTCCGAACTGTTCATCCACACAGCGAGGTGGAGGGAAAATGAAGGACGCATGCTTCCCAAAACGATGAGCTGTGCATAGGAGATTTGTACGAGCATTAATTTCATTCCAGACTTTGACTACTTGGTAAATGTGGTTGTTATGCATGGCCAGCCACCGGGCCTTTAAATAAAATCGTCCACTGGCACCAAGAAGAGAATAATAGACATCATCACACTCAAAGGGCTGATGGAGGTTGTTTGTCCTCTCCTCTACGTGAGACCTCTCTGTAGTTGGATATGATCCCTTAGTGATAAAAGTAATTAGGTAAAACATGGGCGTCGTTATCCTAAAGGAATTTATAGAGATTTTTCTAACTTGTTTGGTATAAGATGATACTTCTGGTTGAATAAAGACTAACGATGGTAGCAATAATCGTATATACGCTAATTCTAGCCGCATGTCTGTCTGTCTGCGTATGTATTGCAGACGGAACTGAAAAAAGGATTGCTATGAAACTTGGCAGGATGGTTGCAATTAGGTCAATTATGGGTCCATTTCCACTTCATGTCGATTGAAATGTTCTAGTGTGATGTTTTGACCTCTAATAATTGTCCCCATTGGCTTACATTATGTGGAAATTGTCGGGGACTGTCTGGTATCGAAGGAGGTATTCATGATTTTCAAACAGCGGGATATGCGGTTCAAAAACGAACCCTAATTGAACTGTCAAATCTCACAAAAAATCAAGTTTTCCTTAATAAAATATGTCATTTTGGAATCGATATATATACATTTCTGCGTGTAGTGGTGGAAGAACTATTGGATGCAGATTCATAGCTTTTGAGCCAGTCTTGTGTAATTGAAACAACTCCTAACGGGCGGGGGGAAAACATGAATTGATGAATACTGTTGATCTTCAGCACATAATTATGGAAATTAAAATAAATATATAAGAATATAATTTGGCACCATTAGCACTGGTGCTGTGTTGCACATTCGGCTGTGTAATAAAACTTTTTCATAAATGTAGCCATTCTGTTGCAATTGCGAGATGACTGAAATCAAAACTGTACAGTTGCAAATGACTGGGATTAGAGGGTGGAGCCCAAGAGCACACAGAAGCAAATGCAAAGCAGCCTGTAAGGGCAACGACGCACTTGTCAAATATGCTATCATTCTAGCCGTGTGTCTGTCTGTCTGTCTGTTTGTCTGTGAAACACATTTGGAACTTGGCAGGATGGTTACAGTTGGGTCACAGATGATCCCATTTCAATTTAATGTCGACTGAAATTTTTTAAAGGGGTGTTTTGATCCGTAATATTTGTCCCTATTGCGTAGAACGCATAAAGCAGGGTTTGTCTTTTTTTTTTGTTTTTTTTATGTGGCCGACTCTGGGCATAGGCATCACAGCCTGCTTTCAGGGCCCAGTAGTCCTCCTATGTACCGCACACCTCTACATGTTACCACTTCGGCGCTAACACCCACCGTCCATACTGAATAGTAGTAGTAGTAGTAATTTATTGACAAAAGTACAAAGCACATAACAAAACATAATACAAGAATTGTCCAACATGAATATTAAATAAAAATTTCCTTACTAGTAAAGGGCAAAATAATTCGCTAAATATAAAGGCTGCTAATATTATAATAAGTAAACACAAAACTAGAACCTCTTTGGTATATAATAATATGTAAAGGACTCTTGTTCTCGACATTATGAAGACTTAAGCATATACCCTAAGTACAGCGTGCACATAGTCACAAACTTCACTCAGATGAGTTTCTTCACCAAAAAGTTCATTAACATTATTAAATGTCAACTCTGGGTAGTTATTCCTGCAGTGTGCAGTCAATGGACAGTCTATAAGTACGTGTCGTTCTGTTTGTACGTGTGCACCATCACACTGACAAACACGCTGTTCAACGGGTGTGCGACTCCACCTTCCAACTTCTACTCGGAGATTATGTGACATGAGGCGCATTCTGGTAAATGATTCACGTTTATAGTCTGGTATAAACTCCTTAGTTACGTACACTGGATGAACTGTCATGGATGGATTCATGTCTGTAATGTAAGTAGTCAGTTTGGTTGCTCCAGGTGCTTTTTCTTGCACATACCTCATAATGTTTTCTAGACGATTTTCATTTCCGTTCCACATTGCTGATGCTTCCATAAATCGATACCCAGGTGTGTTTGCTTCTCTACACATACTGTATACAAAGTGAAATGGTTTCTCTATGTCTACCTGATTTCTCTGTGATTGCATGAATCTATAATTCCTTTCTGCTAATAGGTCTCGTAATGGAGGGATACCTGCTTCTATCATGCACAGATTTATACTAGTGTTTGTACGCACTCCTAACAAACATCTAACAAGTTTATTGTATTGCTTCTCGATTACTTTTATCCTATTTGTGAACCATGATTCTGAGCTGTATAATAGTGCACTCGTTACTGCGGCATCAAATACCATTCTTTTATAAGTAAATGGCATCGACGTGTTACTGGCACAAAATATAGAGAACTTGTTCACTATTGCTTCACTCGCTGTTTCGTACAGTGACATAACAGTGTTCATATTAGCTGAATCATTAAACCACGCGCCCAAGTACTGGTATTGGGATACGTAGTTTCCCCGTAACACACCACTCGTTAAGCATACTTTATCGCACCCCTGACCGTTAATTACAAAAAATTTCGTTTTCTTTTCGTTGATTACCATCCCACTTTCCTTACAGAATTCACATACAACTGCAAGTTTCCTCAAACATTTCTCGAGAAGTTGCAAGTATCACAGCGTCATCCATTAATAACAAAACATGTAAGCAGCCTAAAAAACCATCAGTCACTACAGCTCTTCTCATCATTCGTACCAAATGGTCAATATATATTACAAAAAGTAAACAACTCGAGGGAGCCCCCTGGCGAACGCCGATAGATGCGTCTATAGTTACAGATTTTAAAATATTTTTTGTGCATATATACATGGTCTTAATGGCTTGCAGCATCACTTTACCACATCCCAACTCTCTCAGTCTCTCTACCAACTTCTCTCGGGGGACCCTATCATAAGCCTTGCTGAAATCAATAAATAAAACATACAATTTTACTTTCTTACATACTGCATAGTCACATAGTAATCTTAAAGATAGTATTTGTTCAATACATCCTCTGCCTTTCTGAGCACCAGCCTGACATTTATCAATATTAAACCAAAGTTTTAGCCTATTTAGTATCATCGTATCATAAATCTTGGCAAGTGTGTCCATTATGCTAATTCCCCTATAATTACCACATATCAGTCTATTTCCTGATTTAAACAGCACAGTGAGTTTACTGTAACACCAAACTAGTGGGTAAAACGATCGAGTAAATACCAAATTGAATATAGTCAGGAAAAATATAAACCAGTGCACAGGCAGTTGCCTAAGTATACCAGGACATACTCCACCGTAACTCTTATTAATATCTATACTGTTAACAGCCATGGTCAACTCGTCACTTGTGAATGGGTCATCTAACACTGGTATATATGGTGCCATTGTAAAATCACTTTTATCAACATTATGAGGATTTTCCGGGTTTAATAAATTTTCAAAATGTTCTTTAAATTGATCTTCATTGGGTTTCTCCTCATTTTGCTCAACATTACCTTTCCAGTTAATAGATTTCCATATGAGTTTGCTGTCGTTAGTGTCAAGCAAACGCTTCCATCGCGGGTATGACTCGTCCCAGACGTTATCCGTAGTGGGTTGTTGCCTGACGAAGCTGGCAGCGACATCAGTGATGACACGGCAGCCCTCCGCCACCAGTGCCTCTACATCGTCCCCTTCACCGTTTTCTGCTACTGACGGGGGTGGCACGGCCTGCATTGCATTAATTAGTCCGTCCATGTCCACAGCCTTATAAGGTACACTTTTCTGCAGCTTATGTTGTGTCTTGGGAACGTATTGCTGGTGCCCTAGTGATGACACCCTTCGCAGCAATTCGACTGGCGACAAAGCTTCCTTACCATCGACTGATATCGTGACACAAAGAGGGGCGTGGTCAGAACCTGGAATATCATGGTTTACATGTACATCTGTTATTAAGTCTACACAATCACCTTTCACGATGCACAAATCGATTTCTGATATCCATGTCTCACGCCTCTTGAATGACAAATCACCCCCTAACAGTCTCTCATCGTAGTAGAGGTGGTTTGCTACGACCATTTTGTTGTTGGTGCATATGTTCACTAGCGTCCTGCCGTGCTCGTTAACTGCGTCATCCTTCACGTCTCTATACTCGTACATGTTGCCTTTACTATCGTGTGTTAAAGTCCCCCAAAACGATGACTTTACCTGGATCTGCAGTGTGTCGGGCTAAGGCACCGTAGTGGACTGGGTGGTAATAAGGAGAGTCGACCGGGGGTATGTAAACGCCTCCTAGCTTCAGTCTAGGCCACCAGGATAAAACCACCCAAATCTGATCCTCGTCTGCTGTTTCCACTTGACTAATGTTTCTTACCAGTTTACTCCTCACCAACATCACCACTCCACCCCTGTGATGGCCCTTCCTTGAAACATTTTTGTAAACACTAAATCCTGGGACACTTAAGTTGAAGTACTTCTTTGCCTCAAGTATCCATATAATATCATACTTTAAAATAAACTTAAGTATATTCGGTTCCTGAAGGTTATCCTTAAGACCGCCAATGTTCCAGGAGCATAGTTTTAATTCACAGATCGTATTGGGCACTAGAAAAAATGAGGTGTGAACCTGTCAATCACTACTCCATCTCTCAGTAATACCCGGTTTTTCCAATCATAACTTATATTTACTCCCACATTCTCTGCTTTCTCTTTCTCTTCTCGTTGTCGCTTACGAAGACGTGCAGTTTCCTTCCTTACAGCAGGATGAACATCCTTTTTTATGTATACATTTGACATTTGTCGACTGGCGTCCTTTAAATTTTTGGCCACCCTCAGGATGCTATCTCTCTGTTTCTGATCATTCACGATCACGTGAATAGGCCTCATGTTCCTGTCATTTGGTTTCCCAAGCCGCTTCACCACCCACCTGTGTCGGTCGTCTGCATCGGTATAGCCCGCCACTTCCAATACTTTCCCAATCTTCTCCTCATCCGTCCTGCCAAGCTCATCTGCAGCCTCTGGTACTCCAGTTACAATAAGGTTTTGTCTCCGGTCTTTGTTGTCCAGGGCTTCCAAGAAAAGCTGCTGCTGGTGGATAATCTTGTATGCATCATCTAGCTTTTCAGAGAGGCATATCACCTGTTGTTTCAGTGCCATCAGCTCCGCCACTGACTGCTTCACGCTTCGCAACTCTGCCAGCAGTACCGAGTTGGATGGCTCCTCCATTCGGGTTTCGTTGATAAGCGTAGATAGAGCTTGTTTCAGCTGGGCATTTTTCAGTTTTTCTACATCGCTTTGTGTGAGTGAATGCACAGTGGCAGCATCACTATAACCAGATGCATCTGCCATTGTTATTGTATTCTGATTCGTTTAGACGTGGTTGCTATGGACGCGTTGCTATTGGCCTTCTGCGCATGCGCAGAAATCAACTTAAGGTTTGAGAGAGAAATCAACCCAGTGCCCAGATTTTTAACGGGTTAGTATGGATAAGACAATTATTAGCGAGACCACTTTTTACCTTTCTAGGTTCTAACAATTCTTACACACCTTACAATGCCAGCAATGTCTCTGTCAGTTTTCTCTGAAGTGTTAAAACAGCGGAAATATGAGCAGCACTTCAGCCGTCTGTTTTGCTCAGAGTACGCCCTCTACATGCTAGGGTTGTCTCATACAGGACTGGTGTATTGGTATTAGCGGGAATATTTTTACAACATGTCGGCGGATCTTATGGTAGATCAGTAAAGTCTGATATTTATGAAATTCAAATCCTTAAACTGTTCCCTGCGCCAGCGGGATTTGAACCCGGGGCCTTTAGGACTGTAGGCCAACTCTCCACCGATTGAGCCACCGCCTCATCACGCGGCTGTTTGTGTTTTTCAGGCTGTGGGATTTCGAGCAGCGGTTGGCATGGATGACAAATGACCAGTGGCGGATCCAGCTGTCCCTCTTAGGGAGGGGGGGGGAGGAGCAATCAGAATGGGAAAGGATGGCGAGCGAAACAAGCCTATCCAGCTGGGGGGTTCAGGAGGGTGCTATAAGCCCCTCTGAGAAAATTTTTTTGTATGACCGATTTCAGGTGCATTTTGAGGCCATAATTACTGGATATGTGGACATATTTTTAGGTCCTTTGTTCCTTTGATTTCCCCGTATCTTAGCAACAGAAAAATTATAGTAAAAGTAGATAATGAATGTTCCAATTTCCACTCAATTAACGCTGGCGTACTGCAGGGATCAGTTCTGGCGCCAACCCTATTCCTGGTTCATATTAATGATCTCTATCTGTCACTCACAGTCCCATCCATTCATATACTGATGACTCAACGCATCATAGTTCATTCACACTCAGACACCCATTTACAAAATCTGATATCTAACTCTCAACTCAGTACAGCCATATCTACGATCAGTGAATGGGGAAAAACAACCTTGTCTGTTTTAATGCAAGTAAAACTAAAGATATACAATTTACTAAGAGACAGGTATTGCCAGATTCGTATATTACCTTCAGTGTTACAAAGCGTCGGCGTTTTCACAAACCGGCGAATATGCAATATTCCCTTTTCTTGATTATTGCCTCTGAAGATTTACTTTTCTTTCTGATGCACTCTCTGGCTTATTTTCTACAATAATATAATAGTATTTTGTGTTTTCAAAGCTTACTGTATTCTGTTTAGCAAGGCTTCGCAGTATCTTGGTTCACTCTTATTGTCAACGAAAAAATTCAGTTGCAAGATAGTGGTCGGTTTGTGCAAACATGCAGTATGGATATGGTAATGATTTGACGCTGATTCGTCACCTTCTGGAAACAGATTTATTCATTATCACTATAACAGTCACTAAATATACAGCATTCAAGCTTATGTGTTCATAATACATTCATAAAATCAAAATTATACATATGCTATAAAGAATATTCATATAAGAAAATCATAAGTATCACATTACTATGGATTTCTTAGTAAAATTTTGTTTTATTATTCGTTGTGCTAAGATTTAGGTGCTTAGTCATGAAAATTCTTCACAAATTGAAAAGCATTAAAACTAAAGTGTTCGCAGTCATCATCACCATCATCATCTGGATAGCCCTTCCAACCCTACGGCAGAGTGAAGAGTAACAGCGCCCAGAGAGCTGAAGTTTGCCCAGTCCAATTGGCCAAGCTACCATTCACTCCTCATTCAAGCCCACGGCATCTTGGCTCCATCTGATACGCCATATGGTTCACAATACATGCATAAAGTAAAAACTGCACTTATGCAATAATCAGTACCAGTATTCATATAAGAAAATCACATGCACCACATTACTGTGGATTTCTTAGTACAATGAATTTGGTTTTATTATTCATTGTGCTGAAACCCATGTGCTTTTGGAAATTATATAACGACTTAACATACAGAATGAGTACTAAAAACATTTCAGAATCAACCATTTAGTCACTTTCCAAGGTTCAACATTGTTACCAGTGTGGTAGATTCTGCTGTTTTAAACATGAATTTGATTAAAAATGACGAGTCAGACCATCACATAAGCTTAAAAGATCTTTGTACTTGGCGCTTGACAGCTTTGGAAGTTGTACCAGAGACCCTGGTCTTTTTGGAAGGCGCATGGTAGAGCTGCGTCTGGTATCATGGGGTGACAGAAAATTTTCAGCACCATGAGATGTTTTGTAGAATAGCTTCTGCCTTTTGTTTTTGTCTGTGTGTAGTTGCATAACCTTGGTCCAGTCCACTGATATATCATCACCCGATTCCCTAATACGAAGGGTCCTCAGCCTTTGTGAGTATTACTTCCAGTCTTTGCAAGCCGGATTATCATAACCAACTGCGTAGGGATGAAAACATCTCCAGCTCTTTTTAGGGCCCTTTCAATCGTACTGTGCACTGAATCACCGTCACTTTGCCCATGATTTGTTTCATAAAGGCATAGTGATGTATTGCATGGAAACAAAGCAGTCCAAGAAACAGATAAACATGGCTGGAAGAATGGAATTTTTATTTTCTTCTCCACAGCCATCACTAAAAAAATACAACTTCATTTACACCTTTTCTGTCAGCATCTATCAGAAAATCATACACACATGAACCAATCTCATTTGCCCCACGACTGGCAATTCCTTCATGCCAAAAGTAACAAACACTTTCCCCATTTCCTAGACTGTAGACTGTGAAATTATTGCATGACAACTTCGCCTGTAGAACAGTTCACATCCTTTTGATACAGGAAAATAAAGCACTTGTTGTAAATCAAATGTTGCTGCAAGGAATTTCTCATCCAACTTTGCTCTTTCATTTAATTTTACTTTTTCTGACAGTCTCCTTCTCAAGGATTTATTTTTCAAAACGTTCTTTTACTGCTTCTTTATGATCCTTATTTCCAGTCCAAAATGTTTCACAGAGTCGACATAGGTCCTTTTGTGGAATATGGAATTTTAGATTAAACCTATTGAATATTTTCCTGTAATAAGAGAAGCTAACTTGATCCTCAGAATTTTCATTGTTATAGAGTTGGTGCATTTTGCTTACAGTTAGGCCTGGGAATAAGTACCCCTTAGTAGTGCTCTTCCCGCAATAATGCGACTTCATTCGTGCAAATCGATTAATATGGTCTGTCATTTTCTGTCGCAGTCTTTCATCCTTTCCCTTTAGTTTAGGTCTTCTGGCTCCCAGACATTCTTTCTGTAATGATCCATCTGGTGATAATTTTTCTATTGTTGTCCTGATTTGTCTGTCACTAATGTTCAGGGTGCTTAACCCGCACCGTCCCGGCGACGTGAATTAACGTCCGCACATGATGTGCACTCATGTCCCGGTGACGTGAATTAATGCGGCAACATTGCAAGTTGCATAATTTTTACATTTGTCAAAAATCGCGCCTGATTTTTGTTTCGCCCGCCTATGCAAGCCTCACCTACTTGCCGCCAGGCGGATAATCCCCTAGACCCAGATTAACCCCACCAGACCCTGTGATCCTCCACTTACCTGTCAGCAGTCACCCAGGTCAGACATGGCGCGTCGTGGGCTGTCAGACGAGGAGATACAAGTCGCCCTGGATACCTTTACAGGGGATAGTGATTCCCCAATGGACGACGACACACTCGATGTCGATTATGTGCAGCCTGAGGAGGTTACCAGCAGCAGTGATGAGGAGGTCCCTTCCCCAAGGAAAGTCAAATATATTACATATAGGAGGGCAGGGGACAGCCAGCCTGCACCACGTGCTGCATCTAGGCAGCAACACCTACCATCAGATGAGGATGAGGACGAGGACGAGGACGAGGAAGCAGTACATGGTGGCGTATTTTTTTGGCTGCGGAAGGAAAAGATATCGCCACGTGGGACTGGGACAGACGGCACATCGCGACTGTTCCACAGGTATGTTCCTTCTGTGTTTTCTGTGGCAGGAAGTAGTGGTGTGGGGATGGTTAGGGCAGCAGAAAGTGAAAGTGTTGGGGTGGGAGAACGCAGACAGATTCGTGAAAGCGAGAGTGGTGTGGGGGAGGCAAGACGTCCTCGTGGTGTTCGTGTTAGGCGTGGTGTGAGTTAGCAGAAGGTGAAAGCACTTGTCTAACATGTAAAGGAGTAATATGTTATATTGGAAGTATTATAAAAGGTGAATAATTAGATTTTGAGTTGAAAAAATAATGACGATACCTGAAGTCACGTGGTAGCGCCATTGCTATGCTCATTCTTTTCGTAAAGCATGTACATTAATAAAAGCAATTGTATAACATGTAAAAGAGTAATATGTTATACTGGAAGTATTATAAAAGGTGAATAATTAGATTTCGAGTGACCTGAACTCACGTGGTTACGCTATTGCTATGCTCATTCTGTTCGTAAAGCATGTACATCTATAAAAGCAATTGTATAGTTACTGTAAAGTTAGTATGTAAGTTGAAAAATAGTCTAAGTTGAAAGGCACAGAACATACATTCAGTAGGTAAATAAGCGCTATGTTCACGGTGTAAGATGAGTGGAAAATTCCCCAGTGGCTCCTAATTTAGCCACCAATTATGGGATAAGCTGTCTCCCAGTGGACCACCATCCCACCTCACTCTCTCTCTCTCTCTCTCTCTCTCTGTGTTAGGATAAGGCTTACTGTAAATCGTGTACTACTGTGAAAGTAAATGTCTGACATGGAAAAGGCCAGAATGTAATGTGAGAAGTACTATAAAGAGGGAGAAAATAAATTCAGAGGTGAAAAAATAATGACATGACATGATTTATCTACGTAAATTAGCGCTACTTCTATGCTAATTCTTTTCATAAAGCATGTACTTTTGTAAAAGCAATTGTCTAACATGTTAATGGGTAATATGTTATGTTATAAGTAATCAAAAAGGTGAAAAAATTGAATCTGAGTTGAAAAAAGCATGAAAGACCAATTTGTCACTTGGTAAATAAGCGTTATTCTTATGCTAATTCTTTTCGTACAGCAAGTACATCTATAAAACTAATTGTATAACATGGAAGTGGGTTATCTATTATGTTATAAGTAATCTAAAAGGTGAAAAATAGAATCTGAGTTGAAAAAAGCATGAAATAAAATGATCTCACTTGGTAAATAAGCGCTACTTTTATGCTAATTCTTGTCATAATGCCTCAAAATATGTACAAACAATTATGTAAAGTTGAAAATGGTATGATGTTATTGTGGACGTAATATGGAACATGAAAAAATACAATAGCTGATGATATAACGATGTTTGCTACCATCGGTGACATAATCGACCGATTTCGCTAGGGTCGCATAATGGTACATACCTTATTTCTAATTTTTTTCTGTATAAAACCCAATATACTTGTGGTATACATATTTCCAACATATGAATACATGATAATAAACGTATACTGCATCAGTTCAGAGTACCCGTGCCACCATAGAAAACGTACGGCGTAAAGACTACTCATAGAGCATGGCAGTACCTGTCAAACTTACGTGCTCCAGGTAAGCCATTTCTGGACACAAGGGACACCTTTCTTTGTGATTTTCCTTAGTTTCTGACCAAAAGCGAATGTTTGAGCAAAAAAAAAAAAAAAAAATGGTCCAAAAAAGCCGGGACTGGGGTAGACCAAAGCTCAGAAAACGTCGGGATTGGGCGGGTTAAAAACATTACACACTTGGACTTTTTTACAATCAGCATGTGGCAGGTTCTTTTTCTGCTTTCTTTTCCCAGTCGAGCATAATTTGGGTCCTTCACTGGAACGTTCCTACTAATCCATTCCCTCTGACTCTCAACATTTCCCAAGTCATAAAAGCCATTAAGTAGTACTCTTCTTTGTTCTTAAGTCACTTTATCACAGCACAGTCCTTTTCTAGCACATGATTTGATTGAGCAACAATTTTTCATTTTTCGCCTCATAGGCATCTGCTGACCAATATCTATACTCACATACGCATCACCAGAGTTGCGATTTTTCTTGGGAAGTTTTCGGATCACTTCTTTTTTTGAGACCTTTCTCATTTTAACTGAAGAATGTTTAGGCAATCCATCAACCTCGAAGTGCTCTGGTTGTGTTACTGTAGATGGATCACGTTCTTTTTTCCTTTTTTAATATTTAATGTCATTACTTTTTCTGCAGTTTTACATGCATTCAACCTGTGATTTTTACAAAGATCGTCTACAGTGTGATCATACAGAATCACATACAGACAGAGTGGACTCAACGGAAGTGTTTGAATAAGAATGTCATTGCTATTATCTTTTCCAAGGCAATTAACTGGAACTTCTGATTCATATGCATCGTTTCCAGTCTTATCACTTTTGCCATTCATTTTTCCCACAAGTTTAACATTTAGCTTACCTTATAGTTTGATACTTGGTGGCTGGTAAATTCTGTACAGTAGCAATCTCTGCCCTGACAACTGAGGTGGAGGTGGTAAGCACTGCGGTAGTCAAGGTCCTGATGGCTGAGGTGACAGTGGATGACTGATGAGTGAAGCTTCAGGCAGTTTGTATATTCGATTCTGCTCATGGTTAACAAAAAAAATCGAACCCTGATTCTCGTATGCTGAAACATTTCGAAATTTTCCTAGTAAATTGTTATTCTGACACACAGAAGAGTGAAGGTACGAAAGCTTGACTTTAATGGGTGAAGGAAGGAGTAATTATTTTCATGACTATGCAAGAGATAGCAAGGAGGTAACAAAACTGTAACAGAGCTGAACCCTCATATCTTGTATTCCATGTGTTGACTGTAAACGTTGACGTGGTTATCATGCTGTTTGCGAAAACAGAAATCTTGTGTGTGACCATAACTTTGTTTTCACAAACCGACGAATCAAATATTTGTCAGTTTGTGAAAACAGCATTGCAGAATGATAGTAATATTCGACAACAACAAATGCCTGCATCTTGAACTCATGCATTCCATATTTATACTGCTTAAATACTTGAATGTCGTCAATGTCCAGGTGGCATTATCTCAATTACTGCCAAATTTGCATATCTGCCGGTTTGTGAAAACACCAATGAAATATTCCCATCTCCAAAAGTTTTAAAATTCTCTGCGTCTCACTTAAAATGCCCTCAGCTGGACCTCTCATGTCAGATATCTTGCTAAAACCGCCTCAAAGAAACTTGGATTATTGTACAGAGTCCATAACTTCTTCACTGACAAACAGTTAGCTATAATTTATAAGGCATGTGCGCTCTCAGCTTGAATACTGCTCACCCTTGCGGAATTGATGTGGAGAGATTGCATTAAAACAACTAGACAAAATTCAGAACAATGCTGTTAGAATTATTAATAACCCTGCTGTTAATAATAACCTACCTCCCCTGTAAATAAGAAGGAATGTTGCCTCCCTTGCATTATTTTACAGATATTTTAATAGCAAATGCTCAGAGGAAGTTGCGTCCATTGTGCCACCTCTCCATGCCTTCCCTCGTACTACACGGGCATCTGGTAGTGCTCATGACTGTAATGTCACTCAGCCATATTGCAGAACTTCTGCCTATCAGAATTCTTTCATTCCCCGAACTGCATCTCTCTTGAACTCGCTTCCCTAGAGTTGTTTCCCTCCAAACTTCAACCTACAGGTCTTCAAGTTTAACTGTTACAGATATTTTACGAACAGAGGACACCAGTAATCTGGTGTATGGATTAGTTTTTTTATTCATTTGTTTTTCCTTCCTCTGTTCTGTTATTAAAAAAAAAAAAAAGGTTGTTTAAGTATTCAATCTCATGACATCAATATTATGTACTGCAATGAAAATAAGCAGAAAGACAATAGCAATGTCTGTCTAATGTTAAACCAGTTCATTTATGAAACAGTTATAAACATTTTCCAAGACCTCAAGAATTAAGCTAACTTTAAGGAGGCAGTGAATGACAGGGAAGACAGCCGAGTTGAACTCGTTAAGAGCCTCAACAGCAGTCTTGGGCAGAGGTTCAGTCCGACGAGACCACATAGCACACCAGACTCTAAACTCGCACTCTGCCACGTTTTCTGCAGGGTCTTCCAGTAAGGAACAGTATTGCTTCCATGCGGGTTTCACATCTTCCCAGGATGATTTCGCTATTCGAGCTGGAAGCAGAGAGGAGATGCAAAAAGCTTGACGCTGGTGGCTACCAAAGCGGAGTGACATGTCACACAGAACAGAAGCAAGTGCTGGTATCATGTTACAGTAATGCGATAGTACTCCTCACAATTCTTGGTATCCTCTCCACCTGCAGCATTAGGCCGGTACACAGACCTCTCAGCTGTTCGTGGCTTGGAGATTTCAGTATCCATTTTCTGTATCATTTCAACTGCTTCTTTGAAAAGGAAGAAAAGCTCTGGCTCACTGTTCTGTAATTGTTTCAGACTCTCAGTAGTAGCATCAGTCATCATCAATGACATTCTCAGATCAGCACCTTTTTCCTGAACGGCCTATGATAGTGGTCTCAAAATCCCAGATATTTTTTTGAGCAAGACAATACTAACCAAGAAATCAAACTTACTCATAGCAGCCGAAAGCAGGGTTTCCTTTGTACTAGTGTTTCTGTCCTCTCAAATACTTATAAGCTTTAAGGCTTCTACAATTGCTAGTAGCTGTTCATGAAGTCTTTCCAAAGACTCATGACGTTCAAGAAAACGGGTGTGGCACAGTTAAGTAAGTTTGTGTTTCTTGTGTTCTTCCATCATCTGAGCATGGTGTAAAACCTGTCCTCGCTTGGCACCATCTGTCACAAATGCAATTAATGATTCCATTGCACCTAGAGCATTTCGCAAAGCATCAACTTCGTTCACATGAGAAGAATCCAAATTCAGGGTATGTATACAACAGTGGCAATAAAATGCCAATGGTGCCTCTTATTCGATCTGTGCAGCCACACCTATCCTTTGGCTTGACGTAGCTGCAGCACCATCGTAACTGAGCTACCAAGTTTTTAATATCCAGGTTTAATTGCCCAGTGATCTCTAGGATAATTTTTGCTAAATTTTCACTTGAAAGCCTGACAGCCATTTCTTTTTTTCATCAATGTCTTTCAGCTCAGCAAAGGCATCCATTAAAGCAACTAGATCCTCGTGGATAACATTATGCATGATCAGTACCAGTTATCTCCCCCCCCTCAAAATAATAATCGTCACTCCCACTAGCTTATTAATTAAGTGCTACGTGTGTAATGGTAATGGTATATGGGTCATGCAATGGCTAAATAATATAAAAGTAGATGTGCTGGGGTGCATCACCACCATAACGCCACAGCATACCCTGCTGAGAGATGTGTAGAGGCTGACATCCTCACCACACTTATACACTATTCCCAATATCCTCACTACACTTGTACACTGTTCTTAGTAACCCCACTACAGTTGTCCAGTATTCCCAGTATCCACACTGAGGAGTCAATAATAATGCTGATATGTTGGAACATTATGCAGTCACTGGACCCTGGCAGAGTAGAAGGTAACTTTGTTTTTCCCTCAGGGGGAAATAGTATCCCCTATGGCGGGGGGGACACAATCTGGCCGCACTATGGGGTGGTTCTACTACTCTGCAGCCAGGTTGTGTTAGGAAGAATACTGCCACCGTATTCCTTGCGTGTCGTAAAAGGCGACTAAAAGGGGCGGGGTGAGGGGACTAGGGACCCCCTCCTCTGTCTTTCCGGTTCCTAAAAAGAGGCAGGCCAGAGAAAGGGATGAGGGAATGAGTTATCCCTGTACCCTGAAGATTGGGTCTATGAATGTGCTTGGATGTAGTACGATTGAGGCTAAAAGGGAGGAGATTGGGAGAATGTTTGTGAGAAGAAAGTTGGATGTGTTAGCTTTGAGTGAAACGAAGATGAAAGGGAAGGGTGAGTCCATGTTTGGATGTGTGAATGGAAGATTGTCTGGTGTTAATAGAGGAAGGGCAAGAGAAGGTGTGGCCTTGTTAGTGAGTCCGGAAGTACAGCAGTGTGTGATTGAATGGAAGGAGGTGTCATCGAGACTGATGTGGGTGAAAGCGAAATTTGAACGGGAGTTGTTGGTGTTTGTGAGTGCATATGGGCCTGGTAGAGAAAGGGATGAAGAAGAGAGGGAGTCTTTCTGGAATGATGTTGATGAGTGTCTGCAGAGTTTTGGAGCGAATGTGAATGTGGTAATGATAGGAGATCTGAATGCTAGAGTGGGAAATGTAGCAGTTGAAGGCGTAGTTGGTATACTTGGTGTGCCTGGAAGAAATGAAAATGGGTAACGAATGATAGGGATGTGTGTTGAGCGAGAGATGATGATTGGGAATACGCTGTTTGAAAAGAAAGATATTTATAAGTATACATGGGTGAGACAGGAGGGTGGAAGGGTTGTTGAAAGAGCTTTGATGGACTATGTGTTTGTGTCTAAGAATGTAATAGGAAGATTGTTGGATGTGAGAGTTCTGAGAGGGGAGGGTGGAGGTATGTCTGACCACTACCTGGTGGAGGGAAAGTTAAGAGTAGGTATGAGATGGGTGAGAGCTAGGAGGGTTAGGTGTGGCAGGGAGGTTTTGAAAGTGAGTGAGTTGGATAAAAGAGAGAAAATGGTAGAGTATCAGGAGAAATTGAAAGATGAGTGGAACGCAGTGAAAGATCAGGAAAATGGCGTGGAGGAGGAATGGCAGTTGTTTAAGAGTGCTGTGGTGGGGCATGCAGAAGAGGTGTGTGGTGTGAGACGTGTGGGTGGTGGTGTAAGAAAAGGAAGTGAATGGTGGTGTGAGAAAGTAAGTATAGCTCTGTCAGAGAAGAGACGTGCATATGAAGTGTGGCTGCAGAGGAAGGATGAGGTGTCATATGAGAGGTATAAGGAAAGGAGGAATAGGGCGAGAAGAGCTGTGCATGATGCTAAAGTGGCAGCAGATGAGAGGTGGGGTAGGCGGCTGACTGAGAATTTTCAACAGAATAAGAAAATGTTTTGGAAGGAGATGAAAAGGGTGCGAAAGGGAGAGTCTGGGAAGGAAGAGCGAATAAAAGCAGAGGATGGAGGATGTTAATTGAGACTGATGCAGTAAGGAAGAGATGGGTAGAGTATTTTGAAAGATTGTTAAATGTAGAGGAGGAAAGGGTAGCTGAGATTGTGGCAGATGGAAGGGTGCAAGGAATAAATGTGTTGGGAGAGTTGAATGATTCTTTGATCACGAAGTAGGAAGTGGAGAAGGCAGTAAAGGAGATGAAAACAGGGAAAGCTGCAGGTATGGATGGGTGTGCTGTTGAATGCCTGAAGAGTGGTGGAGTGACTATTGTTGACTGGTTATTAAGATTGTTGAATGTGTGCTTTGTGAAAGGTATGGTGCCAATTGACTGGGCAAGTGCTTGTGTGGTCCCGTTGTATAAAGGCAAGGGTGATAAGTATAAATGTACTAGCTTTAGGGGTATAAGTCTGTTGTGTTTTGTAGGTAAGGTGTATGGTAGAGTGTTAATTATGAGAGTTAGAGAGGGTACAGAGGGAGTAATTGGTGATGAGCAGTGTGGCTTTAGGAGAGGGAGGGGATGTGTTGAACAGGTGTTTGCTGTGAGACAAGTGGGTGAAAAGTATTTCACGAAACCCAAGGATGTGTGTTGGGCATTCATGGATTTAGAGAAAGTGTATGACAGAATTGATAGGGAGGCTTTGTGGACTGTTTTAAGATTGTATGGACTTGATGGTAGGTTACTAAAAGGGGTGAAAAGTTTTTATCTAAATAGTAGAGCGTGTGTAAGAGTGGGAAATGCTGTGAGTGATTGGTTTCCCGTGAGATTGGGGCTGTGACAGGGATATGTGATGTTGCCTTGGTTGTTTAATATTTATATGGATGGTGTTGTAAGAGAGATGAATTCAAGTGTTTTAGGTGGAGGTCTGAGTCTGGTCAATGTCGATGGTGGAGAGTGGAATCTTAAGCAGCTGCTGTTTGCAGATGATACTGCACTGGTGGCTGATTCAGAGGAGAGATTGAGACAGTTTGGAAGGGTGTGTGAAAGGAGAAAATTGAAAGTAAGTGAGAATAAGAGTAAAGTGATAAAGTGTACAAGGTTGGTAGATGGTAGGGGGATGAATATGGTTTTGAACAGTGAGTTGCTTGAGGAGGTAGAGTGTTTTAAATATCTAGGGTCACATGTTGCTATGGATGGACGAATAGATGCAGAAGTGAAGTTTAGAATAAATGAAGTAGGAAAGGTGCTGGGAGGAATGAAAAAAGTGTTTAGATGTCGTTCGCTTAGAATGGATGTAAAGAGAAGGCTGTATGAGGGTGTTGTGGTACCGACTGCATTATATGGGGCTGAAATATGGAATATGGGTGTAGCAGAGTGGAAAAGTTTGAATGTAATGGAGATGAGGTGTCTGACGAGTATGTGTGGAGTGACGTGTATGGATCAAGTGCGAAATGATGAAGTGCGAAGGAGAACTGGAGTTGTTCGGGAGATGGCTGGTAGAGTTGAGCAGAGGGTGTTGCGATGGTTTGGGCATATGGAGAGAATGGATAATGAGCGATTGGTGAAAAAGATAACTAGATCTGATGTGAGAGGTGTAAGGCTGAAAGGGAGACCACGAATAGGATGGTAGGACAGTGTGAAGAGAGCACTGGATGCGAGAGGGATGTCTGTTGAGCAAGGAAGAGTGGCTGTGCGTGACAGAAATAAATGGAGAGAAATTGTGAATGAATAAATGATGATGCAGCTCCGAGGGGATATTCTCCCGCATTTGATCTGATTAGCTAGTCAGGTCAGGTGCGAGTAAGGGGATGGGTCTATTATGATGTGGCAGGAGTAAACCAGCTCTGCTGTCGGGCCCTGCTGCGGATGTCACTGATTGCACTGTGCAGTTGACCCATGTGTGGTGTGGTGCGGTGAGGATCTGTCCCTTCTCCCCTTTGGGGCTAAGATGCGATTGACTGTGTTTGAATGGATGAGTAAATGGGGAGTGTGTCGTCCTGTCTCGGCTACCTCCCTTTCCATGGGGGAAGCAGCCTAGGTATATAGATAGATAGATAGGAAATAGTTCCATCACTTGGGGGAGTCAAAAGATACTTTGCCTCCCCCCCTCTGTCGACTTGGGGGGGGCCATGGCCCTTTTGACCCCCCCCCCCCTCATCCGCCACTACAAATGAACCTCAAATGAACAGTGAAATATCGCACAAAATCACGTTTTCCCGAACAACTGACATGTCATTGGCATCAATACACAATTGTGTGTGCAGTGGTGCCAAAACTATTGCATGCAGATGCATGGTTTTTAAACCTAGCGTGTGGGGTAGGGGTAAAATATGAATCACTGAAAATTGGTAATCTTTCAAACTTCGTATATACTGTATATATATATATATATATATATATATATATATATATATATATATATATATATATATATATATATATATATATACTGTATATATATATATATATATATATATATATATATATATATATATATATATATATATATATATATATATATATGATTTGACACTGATGGCACTAGTGTTGTGTTGGGCACTGGGCTATATAAAAAGATTCCCATACATTCAGTCATTCTGTTGCAATTGCAAGATGAGTGAAACCAAACCTGTGTAGCTGCAAACATCTAAGATTCTAAGCCAAAGCCATAGAGCACTCCACCCAAGCAAGTGCACAGCAGTCTGATAGGACTACAGAGCACTTGTGTTTGGTGCTATAATTCTAGCGTTGTGCCTGTCTGTCTATCTGTGTAGTGCAACCGAAACTGAAAAATGGATTGCGATGAAACTTGGCAGGATGGTTACGATTCGGTCACAGTTCAGCCCATTTCAATTTCATATCGATTAAATTTTCTGAAGGAGGTTAGACCTCTAATAATTG
Source organism: Coenobita brevimanus (assembly GCF_032717465.1). NCBI lineage: Eukaryota > Metazoa > Arthropoda > Malacostraca > Decapoda > Coenobitidae > Coenobita > Coenobita brevimanus. The sequence continues at coordinate 26,137,200 of NC_137037.1, forward strand.
TCCTCATTGGTTATACATTATGTGGGACGTGCCAAGTGGGAGTAACCTGGCGTCAAAACAGCTATTCATCTGCTTCGAGCAGTTGGAGGCGTGGTTGAAGAAAGCCCATCATTTGAGCACATAGATATTGCACAAAATCTTGTTTTCGCTAATAAAATGCAGGTCATTGGCATCGATATATAATTCTACATGCAATGGTGCAAAGTTATTGCAAGCATATGCACAGGTTTTGAGCCAGCCATATGTCATTGAAGAAACTGGTGGGTGGGGGGAAACTTGAACTGATGGAAATGGATCATCTTCAACACACAACTATGACACTTGAATTTTATATAAAATATTATAATTTGGCAACATTGGCACTGTTCCATGCTGCATATCTGGCTGTATAAAAAGATTTCCCATATAGTCAGCCATTCTTTTGAAACAGCAAGATTATTGGAACCGAACCCATGTAGCTGTAAACGACTGAAATTCAAGGGCGACGCCAAAGAGCCCTCTGCAGGAGCAAGTGCGGAGCAGCCTGGTAGAGCTGCAAAGCAGTTGTCTATCTATCTATATACCTAGGCTGCTTCCCCCTAGGAAAGGGAGGTAGCCGAGACAGGACGACACACTTCCCATTTACTCATCCATTCAAACACATTCATTCGCATCTTAGCCCCAAAGGGGAGAAGGGACAGATCCTCACCGCACCACACCACACATGGGTCAACTGCGCAATGCAATCAGTGGCATCCGCAGCAGGGCCCTACAGCAGAATTGGTTTACCCCTGCCACATCATAACAGACCCATCCCCTTACCCGCACCTGACCTGACTAGCTGATCAGACCAAATGCGGGAGAATATCCCCTCAGGGCTGCGTCATCACTTATTCATTCACAATTTCTCTCCATTTATTTCTGTCACGCACAGCCACTCTTCCTTGCTCAACAGACATCCCTCTCACTTCCAGCGCTCTCTTCACACTGTCCATCCATCCTATTCGTGGTCTTCCTCTCAGCCTTACACCTCTCACATCAGATCTAGTTATCTTTTTCACCAATCGCTCATTATCCATTCTCTCCATATGCCCAAACCATCGCAACACCCTCTGCTCAACTCTACCAGCCATCTCCCGAACAACTCCAGTTCTCCTTCGCACTTCATCATTTCGCACCCGATCCATACGCGTCACTCCACACATACTCCTCAGACACCTCATCTCCATTACATTCAAACTTTTCCTCTCTGCTACACCCATATTCCATGTTTCAGCCCCATATAACGCAGTCGGTACCACAACACCCTCATACAGCCTTCTCTTTACATCCATTCTAAGCGAACGACATTTAAGCACTTTTTTCATTCCTCCCAGCACCTTTCCTACTTCATTTATTCTAAACTTCACTTCTGCATCTATTCTTCCATCCACAGCACCATGTGACCCTAGATAATTAAAACAATCTACTTCCTCAAGTAACTCACCATTCAAAACTATATTCATCCCCCTACCATCTATCAACCTTGTACACTTCATCACTTTACTCTTATTCTCATTTACTTTCAATTTCCTCCTTTCACACACCCTTCCAAACTCCTCTACCAACTGTCTCAATCTCTCCTCTGAATCAGTCACTAGTGCAGTATCATCTGCAAACAGCAGCTGCTTCAGATTCCACTCTCCACCATCAACATTCACCAGACTCAGACCTCCACCTAAAACTCTTGCATTCACCTTCCTTTCAACACCATCCATGTAAATATTAAACAACCAAGGCGACACCACACATCCCTGTCGCAGCCCAACTCTCACGGGAAACCAATCACTCACAGCATTTCCCACTCTTACACACGCTCTACTATTTACATAAAAACTTTTCATCCCTTTTAGTAACCTACCATCAAGTCTATACAATCTTAAAACAGTCCACAAAGCCTCCCTATCAATTCTATCATACGCTTTCTCTAAATCCATAAATGCCCAAAACACATCCTTGCCTTTTGCTAAATACTTTTCACACACTTGTCTCACAGCAAACACCTGTTCAACACATCCCCTCCCTCTCCTAAAGCCACACTGCTCATCACCAATCACTCCCTCTGTACCCTCTCTAACTCATAATTAACACTCTACCATACACCTTACGTACAACACTCAACAGACTTATACCCCTAAAGCTAGTACATTCATGCTTATCACCCTTGCCTTTATACAACGGGACCACACAAGCACTTGCCTAGTCAATTGGTACCATACCTTTCTCAAAGCACACATTCAACAATCTTACTAACCAGTCAACAATAGTCACTCCACCACCCTTCAGGCATTCCACAGCACACCCATCCATACCTGCAGCTTTCCCTGTTTTCATCTCCTTTACTGCCTTCTCCACTTCCTCCTTCATGATCAAGGAATCATTCAACTCTCCCAACACATTTATTCCTTGCACCCTTCCATCCACCACAATCTCACCCACCCTTTCCTCCTCTACATTTAACAATCTTTCAAAATACTCCGCCCATCTCTTCCTTACTGCATGCATCTCAATTAACATCCTTCCATCCTCTGCTTTTACTCGTTCTTCCTTCCCAGACTCTCCCTTTCGCACCCTTTTCACCTCCTTCCAAAACATTTTCTTATTCTGTTGAAAATTCTCTGTCAGCCGCCTACCCCACCTCTCATCTGCTGCCACTTTTGCATCACACACAGCCCTTCTCGCTCTATTCCTCTTTTCCTTATACCTTTCATATGACATCTCATCCTTCCTCTGCAGCCACACTTCATATGCACGTCTCTTCTCAGCCACAGCCATACTTACTTCCTCGCACCACCATTCACTTCCTTTTCTTACACCACCACCCACACGTCTCACACTACACACCTCTTCTGCATGCCCCACCACAGCACTCTTAAACAACTGCCATTCCTCCTCCACGCTGCCATTTTCCCGATCTTTCACTGCGTTCCACTCATCTTTCAATTTCTCCTGATACTCTATCTTTTTCTCTCTTTTATCCAACTCACTCACTTTCAAAACCTCCCTGCCACACCTAACCCTCCTAGCTTTCACCCATCTCTTACCTACTCTTAACTTTCCCTCCACCAGGTAGTGGTCAAACATACCTCCACCCTCCCCTCTCAGAACTCTCACATCCAACAATCTTCCTATTACATTCCTAGACACAACCACATAGTCCATCAAAGCTCTTTCAACAACCCTTCCACCCTCCTGTCTCACCCATGTATACTTATAAATATCTTTCTTTTCAAACAGCGTATTCCCAATCACCATCTCTCGCTCAACACACATCCCTATCATTCGTTCCCCATTTTCATTTCTTCCAGGCACACCATGCATACCAACAAAGCCTTCAACTGCTACATTTCCCACTCTAGCATTCAGATCTCCCATCATTACCACATTCACATTCGCTCCAAAACTCTGCAGACACTCATCAACATCATTCCAGAAAGACTCCCTCTCTTGTTCATCCCTTTCACTACCAGGCCCATATACACTCACAAACAACCACAACTCACGTTCAAATTTCACTTTCACCCACATCAGTCTCGATGACACCTCCTTCCATTCAGTCACACATTGCTGTACTTCCGGACTCACTAACAAGGCCACACCTTCTCTTGCCCTTCCTCTATCAACACCTGACAATCTTCCATTCACACTTCCAAACATAAACTCCCCCTTCCCTCTCATCTTCGTTTCACTCAAAAGCTAACACATCCAACTTTCTTCTCACAAACATTCTCCCAATCTCCTCCCTTTTAGCCTCAATCGTACTACATCCACGCACATTCATAGACCCAATCTTCAGGGTACGGGGATAACTCCATCCCCCATCCCTTTCTCTGGCCTGTCTCTTTTTAGGAACTAAAAAACAGAGGAGGGGGTCCCTAGTCCTCTCACCCCGCCCCTTTTAGTCGCCTTTTACGACACGCAGGGAATACGGTGTCAGTATTCTTCCTAACACAACCTGGCCGCAGAGTAGTAGTACCACCCCATAGTGCGGCCAGTTTGTGTCCCCCCTGCCATCCATGTAATGAGGCAATGAATGATAGTAAATGGAGACAGGTTTTATCATATAGCAAGTGGACAGGATTACACACGAAGCAAAAGAATAATTAAACAAGAAGGATCACTCAGTCAGTGCAACATCAGCACCCGTTAACTGGTCTAATGGCCAGATATTTGACATTGCCATATAACCCTAACCTTTGAATGATTACTCTCAAAACCAAGTTATTTCATTCTTACTTACAGTAACTCTATTCTTCCACCAACTTTAATTTACATCAAATCAGGACTGTCTGAATTGACTTTACTCGCTGTTTTGATCTTTGACCTTTGCCTGTGACCTTGACCTCTGACTGATTGCTCTCAAATTTAAATATCTTTATCACTGTTTTAAGCTCAGTCCTTCCACAACGTTTACTCCACATCGGATGAAACTCTAAGTTGACCTTTCCATATGGCCTTGAATTTTTATCTAATGTTCTAAAAAAAAAAGTAGCTCGACCCTTAGGTGATCCTCAACCCATCCATCAAGTTTCATCGAACCCAAGTGAAAACTGTTTTAGTTGTTTTGTTCACACACAGACACACAGGGCCAACTTTGAACTTTTCTTATGATTTTGACCTCTGATTGGTTGTGCACGAAATTAATTCCCATTGTTCTTGCCTGATCCTTGATCGTTCCACCAAGTTTGGTTCAAATCAGCCCTGTGACCTCAGTCTTTGACCTTTCACTGTACCTTGACCTTTCACTGATCATTCTCATAATTAATCTGTTTATTCTTGCTTTATGTTTGTGATCATGGCTGATACCAGCGAACTGGTAGACGACCCAGGACCATCAAGGTGTCGTACATGAGTGAGGAATCCGCCAGACTGGAAGGCAAACAAGGGGGGTTTTGGGAGGTTATACATTCCAATATGGTTGATCGAACTTACCTGTACCTAATATAATCGTCCACTGGTAGCCGTGATTATCAATATAGACCTGTAAAATAAACATGAGATAATTAAACCAACCAAAACACAGTCGTTAGGGGTATTGTTTATTGTTTCGGGGGTTTTGCGGGGTTATACATTCCAATATTGGTTGATCAAACTTACCTGTACCTAATAAAACCGTCCGCCGGTAACCGTGATTATCAGTGTAGACATGTAAAATGATCATGCAATGATTAAACAGTCAAAACACAGTCGTTAGGTGTTTTGTTTTTTGTTTGGGGGGTGTTTAAGCCATGCTTTATGCTATGCGATGCTTGAACAACACAGTCACCCAGGGAGAAATGTGCGGTCATCGTTTCCTTCTTCAGAATGCATTCAAATTCCATTCTTCTTCCCCAAACATCCTTCAAGCAGACATCCTAACGATCAGTTTAAGACCAACCACAGCTCTCTAGCTTAAAATTTGCGCGAGCTATCGCATTCTCAATGTCGGAAAACGTTGATCGTGTTTTTCTTTTTTTTTATTTATTTTTTTTTTTTTGGCGCACAGACCACTATGTTTCTGATGGCCTCATATAGCCCGACCCCCTAATCCCGCAAAGGGTGGCCGCAGACAAAACGCCTCCAAGTCACTCTGTCACCCACCATTTGACTACCCTCCCCTCAACTCACTCCCCCCTCCCTCATATACCTCTCAACTCCATCCCTCCACCTCATCCTCAGTCTTCCCCTCCCTCTCGCTCCCTCCACCTCACCTACACACACTCTCTTAGTCAGTCTTTCATTCTCCATTCTCTCCACATGTCCAAACCACCTCACTGTATTTCTCCTAATCTTCTCAACCACATGTCCATATCCACCCCACAACGTGCCTTCATTTCTTCATTCGTCATCCTGTCCCTCCATGTCACTCTACATGCTCCTTTCATGTAACTCATTTCCACTGCTCTCACTCTTGACTTGTTCCCTTCTAGCAAGGTCCATGCCTCGCTTCCATACGTCAGGGTAGGGATCACAATACTGTACTATCATGCAGTGACTTCTTAACTTCCATACTCACATCCCTGTTTCTCATCACTGCTTTCAGTGAACCAACAACCTTCCTTCCCTGCTGTACCCTTTTAAGCTCTTCATCTCCCAAAGTTCCATCCTTACTCATCACACTACGCATGTACTTGAATGCACTCACATTCTCCATATCCTCACCATCCAACCTCACTGTGCATTTTGTGACTTCATTCCTCTCAAACACCAAACTTTACTCTTGTTGACATTAACTTTCAGATTCCTCTTCCTACACACTGTCCCAGATTCATTCACCAAACCTTGCAACTCCTATTCATCTTCACTCAACAAAACTGAATCATCAACAAACAGCAACACCGGAATCTTTCACATCTCACCCTCATTCATGAGAGCCACCCCCACATCCACTGCCCTACCTTGCACCTCCTTTACAACCCCATCCATGTATATATTAAACAGCCATGGAGACATCACACAACCCTGTTTCAGTCTCACATTTAGATCAAAGAACTCACTCAGCTCACCATCCACTCGCACCGTAGCCCTTGCTCCTTCATACATACTCTTCACAGCACTCAACAATTTCCCCTCCACTCCATATATTCTTAATGCCTACTTCTTCCTTAGCCTTTATCATTCGTTTTCTGTGCCTGCCCTCCTCTCTTCCTATTTCTTTCATCTTTCCTGTCACTACTTAATGCTTTTCTTTCCGTTACAGGTGACTTTACATTGAGTGACAAGCCAAATGGTTTCCTGTAAGCCAAGAAACCATTTACAACGCTGGGTGGTAACCATATAACCAGGACCCATATACATACAGGGTCTAACCATACCGACCCCAAAACGCGTCGCGTTTGCGCATGACGTCATGGCGAAGACACCAGGTGAGGTCTTCCGAGAAGGGGTTGCCATATAGTGAGAAGTAGACTCAGTTGCTCAGAGGTCACGGCGCCAAACAGGTCACCTCTGTCACCTCCACTTTATTCCATTGTATGTGCCCAGTGAAATAATGCCTACCAATTGTGCATTGTTTGGCTGTAACTCTTAACTGAAGAAAGGTGGGGATATAACTTTCCATATTTTCCCCAAAGATGAAGAGATTAGACGTAAGTGGATTCATCTGTGCAAGAGGAAAGACAATTAATCCGAATACTGCTCGCATCTGCAGCCTTCACTTTGATCAAAGTGCTTATAAAAGAAATCTAAAATATGAACTTCTCAAACTGCCTGTTCCAAAAAATCAAATATGCCTTGAAGAGCACGCCCTGCCAACGCTGAATCTGCCATCAGCTTCATTAAATGTTAAGTCCCTTCCTCTCTCTCTCTCTCTCTCTCTGCGTAGGTGCATATCCCTGTATATGGTGGGCTTTGCTCTTTATAAGCAATACAGTATATCTCCCCTCACGGGGTTAGTGCTTGCAGAAATGTGGAAAAGCACGTGGTGCATTGCATTTACCAGCCCAGGTAAAATAAATTGAGGCAACTGGCCACCGCACTAGTATGAGTTGCTAGTATTCATATTTACCCACCATTATTTTGTTCTACCCACGTACTGTACGTAACCATTACTGAGTACCCTAGCAAGAAAGCAGTAGTGTTGAAAATTAAGTACGGTATATCGCAGAATGTATTTGTTTAAAGCAGGTTCGTAACGTAGTAACTCCATCTGCAAGCGTTTGGCAAGAAGTATGTTATCATCCCCCCCCCCTTCCTTCCCTCCCTCCCTCCCTTCCAGGTCGCAAAAACAACGGTGCCAGGTCGTTGGAAATGATTTATACAGCCACTTTTCGTTCTCAAAGAGTGAATAATTCGTAAAAACTATATTGCTTTTTATGTACATGAAGCCACAAAGAGTATATGAAATACATTCACATATATTTAGTAGCTCGGATTAAGATATTTGTTATTCATAATTAACGATTTGGTATCTACGCACTCTCTCTCTCTCTCTCTCTCTCTCTCTCTCTCTCCATGATATATGCGGAATATATACATTTGACATACTGTGGCTTAAAACCAGCATCAAACCTAAACCTTACCAACGGTAATTTAAAAGACAACTGGCAAGGCATTGTCAGTACTAATATATAGGCATGTGTCTCTTCCTACTGAAGTAATTAGCCTTTTTGTTCGATACCGAGTATTTTTCAGGATGCTGGTATTAAACAGAAATTTGGCTAACTCGACACGAAAGCTGCAGAGTAAGATGTCGAAGTTAAGGAAATGAAGCCTGCATAGTAACATATAGTCAATACCGGTAGCAGTACCAATAAACATCCGGTATCATTTATAACAAGATGATATCCATGTATCCTATTAATGTCACTATTAGAGTATATTGTGCTTATTTGTAAATCATGTACCTTTAAATATGAGAAAGGAGAGGTTAAACAATCATTTGAATTGAGGAAATGTGTGTGGGGAACAGAGTTGTGTAAAGGAAGCAAGGTGGGAGGGGTGGTTATGGAGGATGACAGACAGCTGCACCTCACCGCGACTTGAGGCCTCCCTCTGAGGTCCCAAGGGAGATGGTGGGTGGGGAGAAATGGGGGGAGTGCCCTGTCTCAAGCGTGACTTCAGTAAATCTGCGTAGTAGAAAGGTGTGAGAAGACCCTGTATGTATATGGGTCCTGCATATAACCAAACCATTCGTGCTCCCTACGTGTCAGGTTGGTTGGTTGAGGGTTAGTGCCCCTCCCTGTAAAACAAATAACTCAGAGTCAAATGGCCACCCCATGAGGGATTATGGCGTCTGGCAATAGATAGATGGATTCTTGCTTTATCTGAAATACTGTCAATGACTTTGATCTACTGTAAATCGGATGAAACACAGTTTTAAATTGACCTTTCATAGTACACTGACCTTTTAGTGATTGTTCTTAAAATCAATGCAGTTTGTTCTTTCCCTATCTGCAGCACTTTCACAGAGTTTGGCCTTAATCAGATAAAAATGGTTTGTTAAGCTTGTCCTCTGACCTTGCCCTCTGACCTATTGTTCTTTTAAAAACAGGCTTAGTCCTTGACTGACTCTCAGCTCTTCCAACACGCTTACTTGAAAGCAGATCAAAACTGTCTGAGGTTTCTTAACAATGCCTGAAATTTCGCCATGCCCTGTGATCCTTGACCAAATCCTATATCTGATTGTCTTAAAAATTTAATCACTTCACTCCTGCCTTACTCTAAACCATTCTTCAGGGTTTGATATAAAGTAGGTAAAAACTGTATTAAGTTAATTTTATTAGGCCAAACTTAGACCAAGCACTGTGACATTAACCTTAGATGTATTGTTCTAAAACGAGAGATTTGATTAATGCATAAACATCACGTAGTCCACAGACTTAAGTTGCAATTGTATTAAAGGTGTTTGAGTGATTTTACCTTCCTCCCCACACACACACTGATAAGCATATAGCACCCACTCTGGCTTCATGAGCGCGGGTGTAATAATGAAAGATAATTTAGAGGAAAGTGAACAATGTGATGATATCTGAGCATTGTACTCATATTCAGGGAGATGATGAGTATGGATGGAAGTATAGAGGGTGAAGTGCTGGAAAGGGTGCAACAGGGAAGAAAGGTTGATGGCTTTTTGAAACCAGTGATAAGGAACAGGGAAGTGAGCATGGATGTAAAAAAAAGTCGCTTCATGACAGTATTGGGATACCAATCCTAACGCATGGAAGTGAAGCTTTGACCTTGTTGGAAGGACACAAGTCAAGAGCGAGAGCAGTGAAAATGAGTTATTAAAGAGGAACATGTGGGGTTACGTGGAGAGACAGACTGACAAATTAAGAAGTGAAGGAGCGCTGTGGTGTGAATGTGGATGTGATAGAAAGTGTTAGGAGAAATACATTAATGTGGTTTGGCCATGTGGAGAGGATGGAAAGCGAGAGACTAACAAGGAGAATGTGTGCGAGTGAGGTGGAGGACGGGAGAGGAAAGGGATGGCTGAGGATGAGATGGGGGGATGGAGTGGAGAAGTATATGAGAGAGGGGGGTGTAAGCTGGGAGCAAGGGATTGAAATGGCGTTGGACAGTGCTACATGGAGGCGATTTGTTTATGGCCACCCTTTACAGGATTGAGAAGTCTGACAATAGACAGATAGACAGATAAAAAGAGGCAGACTATGCAGAGAGGCTGATGGTATGGAGAGGTAGGTGGTGTAGAGAGGCATATGGTGTAGATCGAGGCAGGTGGTGTAGAGGGGCAAATAGTGTGGAGATGCAGGTGATGTTGAAACACAGGTGGTGTAGAGGGGCAGATGGTGTAGAGAAGCAGACTGTGTAGGGTTGCAGGTTGTGCTGCGTTGAGAGGCAGGTGGTGAAGAAAGACAGGAGGTGTATGAAGGCATGTGATGCAGTGAGGCTGATGGTGTAGAGGGGCAGGCGGTGTAGATGCAGTATTGCTGCTGACACCCAATATAAGGGGGAATTTGAAGCAGGACTTCACTAGACAGCTGAGTTATAGTGGCTGTTAACAATGATCTTGGTGATGGTGATGGGGCTGGTAATGGTAATAGTAATAGTTAACTTATAAAAGCCAGCCGTGAATCTGACTTGGCACTCCCTGTTCAAGGGCATGTTTTCAAAAACTGCTTGTTTTCAGACCACCATATTTCAATAACTACATCACCTAGAATATTCAATGACAGATGAGAATACTCATGAATACTTCTACTCTCCACTGCAAATGTCCGCTTGTCTCTAGATGGAAGCACTGTGGAACGAATAAGTGAAGGATAGAGGTAACTTTTGGGGTCACAGAGAGGGTGCATCCAGACGAGCACATGAGCTGGTGGTCAGGGAAGGCTAGCCGTGCAGGCCTAAGCAGCCCAGGCCAGACGGGGCTGTCGTGCTCTCACACTCCCTTGCTCTCCTAGATATTCCTACCCTTTTTCATCTGCCCCTGCCATTTGTGGCTGGAATAAATCATCACACCCTGTACAGTATGTACAAATAGCTCATTTAATTCACCCAGTTTTTCCAACTTTTCCAGAGTGCCACTGTGTTACACTGTGTATGGGAGAGGATAATACCAAGCTTTATACAGTACACTGCGATACACAGCACATGTACTGTAGCATAATATTACATTCACTTGGACATATTTTTATTATCCTAGCCATGAAAGGTCATTTTCATTTCCACTTGAGCTCAGTTTTATACCCATAGTTTTCCTTATCTTCTAACATTTTTAACATAAGACACTTTCTTGGCTAAGTTTTTACATCACCACAACTCTAAATTGTTTTTTGATACAACAACATTTTTATGTATATTGAAAGGTCACTTCCATTTTTACTTTAACTCATTTTTTAAAATAACGTTGATACACTACGGTACAAAACTATTGTGCAATACTTGCCCCAGAAGATCACTTTCACCTTTACTCCATCACTTGCTTTGTATACTATGCAAGAGAAAATTACTCTACTGTACTTACCCTGCAAGATCGCTTTCATTTTCATTCTAACATTTTTCTATATTTTACAGTACAGAACCAGTGTACAGTACATGCCCAAAATATTGTTATCACTTTCACTTCAGTACCAATTTTCTGTACCATATGATATGAAATCACTGTACAGTAATTGCCCCCAAAGATCACTCACTTTCATTTCAGGACTTTTTAAATACCGTATTTTCATTACTTTCTAACAGGTTTTACATAAGGCACGTATTTCTCTATATTCTTACTTCACTACAAGAGCTGCACACGTTTCTTGGTAATTATTTTGGTCATAACACTTATTTTCAATACTGCAGTGTTCTTATTTTCTATACTCGTAACTACTGGATAGTGCACTTTTTTACAGTCTTACTTTACTGAATGAATGTCATCCCTTACAGCTGTAAAAGCACAGTCGTGACACTGAAATATTCTTAATATTCTATACTATTTTTTTTTCTATTTTTTTTTACAGATTTACACTACCTGCACTTTCCCACACACCCACAAAGTACCAGGCTGGGACAGTGTGAGTGGTGGTGAGACCGTCATAACGCAAGGGTGCCACAAAGAGACTGGGGGGCCATAATGCGGCGTTTCGGTCTCACATGACTTCTGGCCGTCCGACTATTGTCCTCAAAGTCCGACACCTCAGAAGACTTTGAGACATGAGAAGAGTGACATGGAGAGTTGATGCTCCCGTTTCATCAGTCTTCAAAATTATTAGCTTCTGACCATCCCCTTTTCCTAGACTTTGCAAGTGTTTCACTAACACAGACAGTAGGCCAGCATACTCTCCTATAGTTTCTTTCTGCCATCACCAAACTACATGCACATATACACCACGCATCCTATTCTTAATTCAGAAAAAAAAAAATGTTGTCTCAACACCCAGCCTTAAAGTGGATGGTGGGGGTCTTAAAAGCCCCCACCATCCACCCGTCTCCCGGTGACGGCCAAGTGAGATGCATGAAACCATTGTCTGATTAATACTGTATTCACTTCCGCAGTATTGGTGGCATTTTCTCTAATTTTCGCTCTGTCGAACAGCATCTCTTTTCCTCTAAACCTCACATTCTCATCCTCACTGAGACTCAGCTGCCTGAAGTGACTGATAGCAAATCCTATGTATTCTCCTACTTTCTCTACACGCACTTCAAAGCCAAAGGTTGCTGTTGCGTGTATGTACGCAACAACATAGCTTCCTCTCGTGTCCCTGAACTTAAGTCTTTTGAGTTCTCTACTCTCTGGCATCGTTATCCTGTCATTCTCTGACTACATACAAGGTGTCCCAGAAAAATGCATACACTAACAGCTTATAAATCTCCATTTTTGTTTCTTCTTCAGATGAGAATCACAACTGAATATGGACAATCCCAGACTAACATTCGACCAACGTAAGCTTTTACTTAAGTGGTACTGAAGAACAGAAAATATAAAAGAAAGTCAGTGTTAGTGGAGACGGGAATTACAAACAGAACATCCGACGCGGGTTAAATTGCACGTATACATGATAAATTTGAAACTGGCGAACTGTGCAAAGCATTCAAAGGCAACGTTCTGGAAGGCGTCGAACATCAACATACAACAAGAAAGTAGAAGAGGTGTTACATAAGTCTAAACAGTCCCCAATATATTCAGTACGGCAAGCTGCTTGCTGCCGTATTTGAACTTCTTTTATATTTTGTTTTCTAGTACTGCTTCAGTACAAACTTTCGTTGGTCGAATGTTAGTCTGGGATTGACCATATTCAAGGGCGATTCTCACCTGGAAAAAAAAAAAAACGAGATTAATAGGCTGTTAATGTGTGTCTACATATTTCTGGGACACTGTATATCTGTTTGTGTACTTACTCCCTAATTATACTGACTACGAAAAATTCGTTGACTATTCTACTTCTAAGATGGATCAAAAACAGTCAGTTTCCACTTTCCCTATAATCTCCATTCTAGGTGATTTTATCATTCACCACCAACTTCGGATACCCTCTCTTTTCACTGATCCACCTGATGAACAAGCCTACATCTTTTCTGTATTTAATGAACTAGAGCAGCTTGTACAGCACCCTCCCCATGTCCCTGACTGCCTTGGAAATAGTTCCAACATACCTGACCCCTTACCTGCAACTAATCCTTCTGCTTACTCTCTTGATCTTTTCTTTCTGTTGGGCTCCTCCAATCACAAGCTAATCACCTTGACCTGTCTTATGGCTCCAGTAGCCCTGTGGGTCCTCCAAAGAAGTAGTGGCTGTATCACTTCGGACCAGTTGACTGTGAGCCTTTATTCGGTACTTCTTTGATTTTCCCTGGAATGATTAATGCTTCAGTGGCCGAGAGCCATCTGAGTGTGCCTCACGCATTATAGATTTTATTCTCTCGGGCATGAAAGCATACTTCCTTTCTCTCATTCTGTGACTAATGCAAAATGACATTGGTTTAATCATGCGTGTTCTAATGCTGTCCACAACAAGAAGAAGGCCTGCAAAAGGTACCGGAGTCAACCCACCCCTGAATCTCATATCTTTTATGTCTCTGCACAGAACCGTGCATACTCTGTCACTCGCTATGCTGAGAATAATTTCCTTCTTACTAAATTCTTTGAACTCCTTGACTCAAATTCTTTCCGCTCTTTTTGGCACCTTGCCAAAACCTTTCTAACAATTTTACTTCATCCTTCTCTCCTCTTTTCAGCTCTGGTAGTTCTGTAGCTGTTTCTTCTACTGGAATAACAGAATTCCTTGTTCAGACTTTCTCCTCCAGTTCCATCTTACTCGATTCCGGTGTTGTTTCTCCATCTCTTCCCTCCTCTGGTTCCGTCATGACTGACATTAAAATTTCTTTAGTTGACGGACTTTCTTGCTTCACTGGCATCAGTATTAACAGGCATATGGGCCTAATGAGGTCCATCCTTTTGTCCTCAACAACAGTACTTATACACCCTGCCTAGGTAAACTCTTTTGCCTTTGTCTGTCCACTGGTACCTTTCCTTTTTGCTTGAAGATTGCTGTCATTCAGCCTGTCCTAAAGAAGGGTGACCATTTCCAGCCTTCTAACTATGGCCCAATATCTTAAACATCCCCTGTTTCTAAAGTTTTTAAATCTATCCTTAACCTCCCTCTCCCCCCCCCAAAAAAAAAAGCACCTTTACCATCAGAACTTTTCTGATCGCCAGTACAGGTTCTACCAAGGACACTTCACTGGCGATCTTCTCATCTTCCTCTCAGACTCTTAGTCATCTTCCTTTCGGGATTTTGACGAAAGCTAAGCCACTGGACCTGACAACTCAAAGGCTTTTGATCGAGTCTGACATAAAACTTTAATTTCTAAACTGCCCCTCAAGACCGCAATTATTTCAGGCAGAGTACCCCCCGAGCCGCAATTTGGGGGTGTTTTGGCGACTTTCACCAAGGGCAAATTGACTGTGTTCTGGCTAAAGAGGAAGAATTTACACACCTGACAATTAAGTCCGCACCCCCGTAGGTCTAATGGTTACTGCACGATCGTGTGTCAAAGTTCAAAAAACTTTTTAATAGTTATCCCTCGAAAACGATGTAAAACGTGAAGATTTTGATAACTACCATTTTTTTTTAAAATTAACCAGGTCATTTCAAAGTGTTTTTTACCACCAACCATGAAAACAGGTGTATGTAGGTGTGGGGAGATTACTAGGCTGTGGGGAGATAAAGTAGGCTATGAGGAGTAGGCCTATAGGTACGGGAGTTGGAAAAATAACCAACTATTCGCATAAAAAGAAAGCACTTCAGTGTGTTCTGTAACATCTTGGCAGCCTGATACCTCTCAGGGGTCTGTAGGGGGTGGGAGGGTAGTGAGGAACAAGGAGGGAGGGATGGGGTGGGGTTCGAGGGGGGACACAAAGCTAGCAGGGTGGGAGGAGGGGCGAGAGTGGATGGAAAGGGACACAGGTGGTGGTGGGAGGAGAGAGATGCAGGTGCATGGAGGGGTGGGAGGGTGATGGGGTACAAAGAAGGAGTGAGGGAGTGGGGTAGAGGGTGGCACCGACATGGGCAAGAGGGTGGTGCCCCCCACCACCCAGGTTGGTCCGATCCCCCCCTCACGCCATGTCAGGGGTGAGTTCTCCTTGGCCTGAAGCCATGTACATCAAAATCAGGGTGGAGGAAGCGCTCCACAGTTTCTTACAGGTCCTGCTCAATTGATGCGATTCGGCTATTTGGCATAAAACTCTCATCGGATCAGTTGATGTGATTAGGCATTAAGGGGTTAAAGGTTTCTGTTCTTCTATCTGTTAGTGATGGGCAATACTCGATTTTTTCTGTAATCGATTATTTCGATTACTTTTGTCGTCAGTAATCGATTAGTAATCGATTACTTTTCAATTACTTTTACCTTATAATAGATATTATATGGGTATATTGGTAAAGTACAATATAAGGTAAAATGTTATGGCTTCATTGTTGTCTCTCTCTCTCTCTCTCTCTCTCTCTCCCTCCAAGCATTAAGTTAAAGAAAAAGATCCGGGAAAAGTGAAAACATATTAATACCTGAAAATTTAAATAACCAATAATCAGATCTGCTGAGCCACCCGACGCATATGCACACGACTCACACACTGCCACACAGCTGGCAGCTGTGCAGTGTACACCCACCACAGTCTAAACAGTACACAGTAGTACACAGAAACTGCACATACAAGTTTGTTGTATTAGATTTGTCTTCTCCAATGTCTGAGGCCCCGGCTTTTTAGTCTGCTCATACAGACACACTATTAATTCTCAGCTACCTCTTTTTTTACATAGATCTTTATGAATTTATGCGTTGATTAGAAAATAGATTAATATGTATTGGGTAAATTCCTTTGAAATGCATGTGTCTATAATATATACATATATAATGTGTGATTTATGCTGGAAGTAATCGTTTGGTAATCAATTATTGGGAACTATAATCGATTAGTGAAAAATTTTACCTTGAAATCAACGTAATCAATTACAAGTAATCGATTATGCCCACCACTGCTATCTGTGCCTTCATCTCTAACTTCCTCTCTGGTCGTTCTATAGCTGCTTTTGTAGGTCATTGTTCTCTTTCTAAAGCTGTCAATAGTTGTGTTCCTCGGGGCTCTATCCTTCCACCAGCTCTCTTCCTTCTAAATATTAACCCGAGGCATCCCGACGACGTATGAATGCGGTGCCACGTTTTGTCACGGTGGCACCCAAGAATGTATCAATACGTTTTGCAATTGTGAGGTCTGTCATTTGCACATTTTTCGAGTGTCGGGTGATTTTTGGTAGGCATATGTGGGAGACCTTCCTCTACCAAGTGCCAGGCGGGGATAATGCCTGGCCCCACCTGACCCCCTTCCCCCCTTCACATGCCATTTTCTCGGCAACTCACCTGTTAGCAGCGACCTGGCCAGTAAAGACATGTCGCACCACGGTCTCTCCAATGACGAAATTCAAGGTGAAGGTGATTCCCGAGGTGGAGGACAAAGGAAGAAACAAGACAGAGGAAGGAACAAGCAGAAATGATGAGGCAGTAACATGGTAAAGGAAGGTGCCATATGTTGATGTGTTTGGTCAGTGAACAATGCTTATATCTCCTATATTATTGAGTGAAAACCAATATGCTCTTGTACTACATATAAATTCGTACCAAATAAATAAATATTAACATATTATGAGTGGTTTGAAATAGTTACCCCTCCCAAGAAAACGACTTCTCTGGAGCCTGCCTGAGAGAACATGGTACCAAGGTGTGGGTACTGTTACCTGTATTGGTATTTCTAAGCTCAACTGAGCACTTTCTCTCTAAATTTTAGATGTTTCTCATAAAAAGCGGAGGTTTTAGTAAAAAAGAAAAAAAAAACTTTTCAAAAAAATGCCGGGATTAGGGGCGGGGGGTCATTGTTGAAAAATTTGCCGGGATACAGCAGGTTAATGACTTTCCAAACAGTACATCTAGCCCTATCCATCCATATACTGATGATTCGATCCATCGCTCTGCCATTCTCTTCTCTCAGTTTCCACCTCAGCTGTTACTTCAACAAACAAGAGACGAGGTTATGATATGCCTAATGTCTGACTTCACACTTATCTTTGATACAGTAAAAGTAATCTTTTTTTAGTTTTATCAGAAACTCAGTTCTTAAATCTTTTGACCTGCCACAGTCTACTGCAGAAGTACACTCGAATATTTAACAATATGCAGTTCAGTCCTGCTTCTTCTTTGAACAAACTTAGTTTCATTCTCTTGGGAATTATCTTGGACAGATCATATTACCTCTCTCATAAAATCTGCTTCCAAAAGATTATGTGTGCCAAGAGTAATCCATCCCTTCTTTACCAATGTATAGTTTTCACTTTGTATAAGGGTTTGATTTGCCCCTGTGTAGAGCTCTTCTCAACAATGTGGAGTCAAAAGCTTTTTGTCTCAATAACTCCCCTCCTTTTATGGGCTTTCTTCAACATCTCTCTTTTTGCTCCACTGTTGCATCTTTATATCTTTTTCTGTCGTTTCTTCAATGGTCACTGCCTCTCAGAACTGTCTGCTACATCGCTCCACCTTTACGGTGGGTGTGTATCACTTGTCTAACATCATATTGTCATCCCTTTTCTGTCGAACTTTCTAATGCAAGAGTTAACCATTACTCATGATTATTCATATATGCACCAGGTCAACTCTCTTAACCAATAAAGACCGCAATTATTTCAGGCAGGGTAATTCCCTGTATGTGTGCAGGAGTAGGTGAGAATGAGAGGGCAAAAGAAGGAGTGTGTGTTGTTGTGAGTAAAAGATGGAAGAAGAACATAAGAGAGTATGGATCAGTTGGCTCAAGGATTGTGTGGGTAAGATTGAAAGTTGGAATACAAATGTGGGTGACTGTGTGCGTGTACAGTATGCGCCAACACAAGATCTTGCAAGCAGAGTGAGAGAAGAGTTCTGGACAAATGTGGAAGTGTGCATGGAAAAGTTTGGAAGGAATGAGAGAGTGTTTTTGATTGGTGATATGACTGGTAATGCAAAGAATGCGAGGGTGGATGGAATAGTTGGTGAGTGGGGTGTGCCTGCTGAGATAGATGAGAATGGCAGTGTGTTAGTGGACATTTGTGCCAGGAGGGGGTTGGTGATAGCCAATACCCTCTTCAGGCACAAAATGATCCACAGGTAAACTTGGCAAGTGATAAGAACGGTGGGTGGTGAACTGAATGAAAGGAATGCAATGATTGATTATGTGTGTGTGGATGAAAGGATGCAAAGATGTGTAATGGATGCAAGAGCTTATACAGGTTGGGGGAATGGACTTTTTGACCATTACTTGGTGGCGGCCAGGATCAAGATCCAAGTAAGATGGAGTAATAGAAGAAGGGAAGGACGGGAGAAAGGAGTAGTTGCAAGGAGAGTGGAAAGGATACAAGAGGATGAGAAAAAGGCAGAATATAAGAGAGAAGTGGAGGAACGATTGGGTAAATATGAATTGGAGCAGATAGGGGACGTGGAAGGTGTGTGCAGCATATTCACAGAAGAAATATGCGCAGCATGTGATGTGGTGTGCGGGATGAAGAGACGACAGAGGGGGGTGCAAGGAACAGTATGGTGGAATGAAGAGGTGGGACAGGCTGTGGCACAAAAGAAGAAAGCATACAATGAATGGATGAGAAATAGGGACGTGGAAGAAGTTGAGAAGCGAAAGAGAGAGTTATATGTAGAAAGGAAGAGAGTGGTGACAAGATTAGCAAGAGAGAGTAAGAAGAGAATGGATGAGGAATTTGGAAGGAATTTGAGTGTAAAGTGGAGGGACTGTAAGAAAATGTTCTGGAAAGAGGTGAAGAGAGTAAGACATGATGGAAGTGAAGTTAGTAAGGGAGTGAAAGATAAAAATGGTAGATTACTAGTGGAGAAGAGAGAAAGAGTGAGCAGATGGAGAGAACACTTTAAGGAATTATTGTTGAACATAGAGAATGGAAGTAATGCGAGTATAAGTGGCTGGAGAATGGCTGGGAGAAGGAGGGTTGTGAGAGAACAGGAAGAAATCAGTAGGATAGAAGTTGTGGATGCAATGAAGACAGTCAAATTGGGGAAAGCCCCAGGAATTGATGGAGTGTGTGGTGTAATGCAGAAGCATGAGGGAGAGAGAGTAGTGGAATGGATATGGAAGATGTGCAGATTAGCCTGGGAGGAAGGTAGAGTCCCGGAGAATTGGAAGTCAGGTATAATTATTCCCTTGTACAAAGGAAAAAGGGAAAAAGAAGTGTGTGGTAATCATGGGGGCATTTGTCTTCTTAATGTAATAGGAAAAGTGTATGGTAGGATACTTATTGACAGAGTTAGGGAAATAACAGAGGAATTAGTTGGAGAAGAACAGGGAGGCTTTAGGAAGGGAGGAGGTTGTGTAGATCAGATATTCTTTCTTAGATCTTTAGTGGAAAAGTTCCTAGAGAAGGGAAAGGACTTGTATGCGGCTTTCATGGATTTGGAGAAAGCATATGACAGGATGGATAGACAAGGATTGTGGAAACTATTAAGAATATATGGAGTAGATGGGAAGTTGCTGAATGCTGTGAAGAGTATAAATGACTTTACTAAGGCTGCAGTGCATGTGGATGGTGAACTGAGTGAATTTTTCTCCTTGTAAGTTGGGTTGAAACAGGGATGTGTCATGTCTCAATGGTTGTTCAATCTGTACATGGATGGGGTAATAAGAGAGATTCAAGGTAGGGCAGTGGATGTTGGAGTGGCCCTAGTGAGAGAGGGTAGTGTTTGGAAACTCCCTGTACTGTTGTTTGCAGATGATACTTTGTTGTTAAGTGAAGATGAAGGGGATCTGCAAGGCTTGGTGGATGAGTCAGGGAGAGTGTGTAAGAAACGGAATCTGAAGATGAATGTAGGGAAGAGTAAAGTGATGGTCTTTGAGAAAGGTGAAGTCAGTGAATGTACAGTGAGGTTGGATTGTGAGGAAATGGAAAATGTATATTTAAGTACTTGGGTAGTGTGATGAGTAGGGATGGAAGTTCGGAGGGTGAAGTGCTTGAAAGGGTACAACAAGGAAGAAAGGCTGCTGGTTCCTTGAAAGCAGTGATAAGAAACAGGGAAGTGAGCAGGGAAGTGAAAAAGTTACTACATGACGTTAATGTGATACCAACTATGACGTATGGAAGTGAAGCTTGGACGTTGTTGGAAGGACACAAGTTCAGAGTGAGAGCAGTGAAAATGAGTTATTTAAGGGGAGCCTGTGGAGATACATGGAGAGACAGGCTGACAAATGAGGATAAAAAGGAGCATTGTGATGTGGATATGGATGTGATAGGAAGCATTATGAGGAACACACTGAGGTGGTTTGGCCATGTGGAGAGGATGGAGGGTGAGCGACTGACAAGGAGAGTGTGTGCGAGTGAGGTGAAGGAGAGGAGAGGAAGGGGGTAGCCGAGGATGAGATGGGGGGATGGAGTGGAGAGTTATATGAGGGGGTGTGTGAATTGGGTGCAGGGCAGTGAAATGGCGGGGGACAGGGCGACGTGGAGGCGATTTGTTTGTGGCCACCCCGTAAGGGATTAAGGCGTCTGGCAATAGATAGATAGATAGGTACCTCCCACAACCACAATTCAGGGGTGTTTTGGCAACTTTCACCAAGGGCAAATTGACTGTTCTGGCTGAAGAGGAAGAATTTACACACCTGACAACGCAATCCACACCCCCACAAGCCAAATGGTTACCGCACAATCGCGCATCAAAGTTAAACAAGTTTATAATAGTTACCCCTCGAAAACATTCTATAATGTGATAATTTTGATAACTACAGTACATATTTTTCTTATGAAAACAGGTCATTTCAAAGTGTTTAGTACCACCAACCATGAAAACAGGTGTATGTAGGTGTGGGGAGATTACTAGGGTCTGGGAAGATAAAGTAGGCTATGGTGAGTAGGGCTAAAGGTGCGGGGGTTGGAAAAATAACCAACTTTTTGCATGAAAAGAAAGCACTTCAGTGTGTTTTGTAACATCTTGGCAGCCTGATACCTCTCAGGGGTCTGTATGGGGTTTGAGGGTAGTGAGGGGCAAGGAGGTAGGGATGGGGTGGGGTTCAGGGGGAACACGAGGCTAGCAGGGTGGGAGGAGAGGTGAGAGTGGGTGGGAAGGGATACAGGTGGTGGTGGGAGGAGAGATGCAGATGCGTGGAGGGGTGAGAGGGTGATGGGGAACAAGGAGGGAGTGGGGTAGAGGGTGGCATGGAGGCGGCCCAGATGGGGGTGCCCCCCCACTGCCGGCCCCCCCCTCTGCCCGGGTTGGTCTGATTCCCCCCCTCACGCCACTCAGGGGTGAGTTCTCATTGGCCTGAAGCCATGTACATCATAATCAGGGCGAAGGAAGTGCTCCGCAATTTTTTATAGGCCTCGCTCAATTGATGCGATTGGGCATTTTGGCATAAAACTCAAATGACATCAATCGATGTGATTAGGACTGTAGGGGTTAAATGCAATGTGTCCAGGCATCTCAAAATGAATGGGTCTTGAATCTTGCTCCCTGATATTTTGTTCTTAATTGCTCTTGGAGGGAACAATCTTTCAGGCTTCTAGCCTGCAGTTCCTTCTTCCTTGCATAAAAAGATAAAAGGGAAGTCAACAGGCTGTGGAGGGTCATCAGCGTCACTGGAGTGGTGGCATGGTGCTATGGGAGGAGGTACAAATGAGTGGCCTGTGCACGTCATTGTTAGTGGTAGCTTCCATTCTCAGGTGTTGTCTTCCCACTCTTCAATCACAGTACTGTCACTTCCATTTTCCTCTCATCAATACGGTCACTTCCAATTCTCTACTAAATGCACCTTCACTCAATCATTTCCTTGCATGAGTGGGAGGCTTGGCAGTGGTGGGGTAGCAGGCACTGAGTGGCAGTCAAAGTGGATGGTGCAAGATTGGAAATCATTGTTTCTATCATTCCCGCTTCCCAAGGTGGGTAATTGCGTCATGCACTGGTCGCCACAGGAAATGGGAATGACTTCAAACCATGCTGGGAAGCGCAAAACGTTCATGTCCATCAATGGGGTTCAAAATACCTGTTTTTTTGGTCAGCCTTTCCTGCTATCCTAGATTTAGGGGTTAATACACATATAAGAAATCAAGAGTAAGATCAGTAGAAATGGGACATTAAAGAATTTTAGCTGGACTGTTTTCATTTTAAAATATATGATATTTAAGAATTTGTAAACTATATGGTAAAAGATGTCTGTGGATCAAATATTAAAATCTGTGTTTGGATGGTATGAATGACAGTGAATAAAGTAGTGAAATGAGTACATGAGTGAATCTGTGGAACACGTACATGAACACGAAGAGGCATGAAGGGTCAAGATCAAGGTGAATGAATTGAGATTCGGCACCAAAGGGACCAGATCCCACCATAAATTTGGTCAAAGTAACTATGTGTGTTGCATGGGGAATGTTTTTTTCTTTTCGTTTTTTTTTTTCCGCCGTTCATTTTAAGCAAAGTTAAAGTTGTCCTATCATATTGAAATTTTGCCTGTGGGTAGTAGATGCCAAGACGATTTGCTCTGAGCTGAATCGAGCCAATGGACTGGTTGACGGATGATTTTTAGTAAACAGTTTATTTGGGTGAAATATGCTGAATTATCCTATGATATAGTCAATTTGACAAACAAAAGTAAACATTAGGAGATATAAGGCTTCAAAGATGCACAACAAGAGGTTAATGGCAGCACGACCCTCGAGTGGCTGTAATGGCAGAGGCCATCAAGCCCCGAGACAAAACACGACTGTGATCCGCAGCTACGTTGTGTGATTGCGGTTCTGCTTTGCTTCTTCATGGTCAGGTCAGCAAGTAACCACCATTGGTGCTTTGTTCCACTGTGCAAGAACACAGATAGAATCACACCAGAGAAAATATTCATCACTGTTTCAAGAGATGAAAACCAAGCACCTGTGGTGGCGATCAGAGCGTCGGCAGTACGCACTCCTACTGCTGCGAAACCGTGGAGGAAATACCGAATCAGTGGTCACTTACCGATTGGCACTTTTAAATGGAAAATAAAATTTTTATCACCATAGAAGTTCATGCACATTAATGATCTGAAATCCATTAAAAAAAATTTGTGCTTAATATGACTTTTTGAAAACATCAGGTTTCTGAGCTAAAACGTGCTAAAGTTAGTGGATAATTCACCTTCAGATCGTCAACACGCATTGACAGACTTCCATTTTGCATAAATATTGACTTAAGCAAAAATAAATGTATATAAACCATTATATACACAAAACAGAAGTGTGTCAAGGCAAATTGTCAAGCTATAGGTAGAGCTTCTGCTAATTTAAGCAAATTTTTGTTTTGAATCCTGGATTATTATCAGTCAAATCAAACAAAAATTTTTGCCCGGATTTCAGATAATTAGGTGTGTATGAACCTACATGGTGAAAAAAATTATAATAGCATAACGTTTACAGCTTGACCTAGCCCAATAGTCACTTGTCAAGCAAAACCAACCCTAAATTTGGCTTAAGTCATTGGTTGATAGGGATGTGAAAATCTTATTCACCAGATCAGATTTGCTGTTACTAAATAGATGTTCAAACATCACCAGTACATAAAACCAAAAAATCAGATAACCATACATTCCACAGAGGTCTAGCTGTCTATGGTCAGTCCTATCTAGGAAGGAAAAAACACTGAAATATTTCGGTCTTTGTGACACCTCCCCTTCATATGACTGCTCAGTTTCAGGGCTATATGCCCCTGGAGTCAGGACCTAGCAATTCTTATACTGGTCCATTTCATAAATCACTTCACTACAACTTTATCTAATCTTGGTGCTACCGAGTTGTCCTACAGGTACCTGGTTCTCGCAAGGTTCGCCGTGACTACTAGTCTCTAAAACCAACGAACTCTTCACTAAAGCACACACATAGCATACTTCATCTTTAAGAAAGCTATCACACTAAGTCTTACATGCCTATCACGATAATAACAGCTGGATATCACCGTAATCTTTTTTCTGGACTATGCTTCCCAGACATTGTTGTAAGTGGTGGTCAGCTGTGGCCCTGGTATGGGTTGTGACGTCACAGGCAGGGTACATGTTTTACGCGAGGTACGATAATCTCCAACTTTGAGTATTTTTATTCATAAATATTAAACTGGAGAGAAAAATTAGTGATATTCCGATGATTGCGAGTGACTTTATGTAACTTGTACACGACCGTCAACCAGTCCATTCGAGTGAGTCGAACCAAAATAAACCATTGCTCTATCTACATCTAAGTTAAATCTTACATGAACTTACCCAAGACTTTCACAACTGATCAGCTGAAAGGTACAGTTCCGGACAGAAATTCGTGATACAGGGTAATCTGCCACCAGAGGTCAGGTTAATCGCACACAGCTACCCCCCCCAACTCCCCCTCCTTACCCCCATCAAAACACTGATTTGTTGGGCAGATGGATAGGAGATATGAAGCTTCACTCACTCTCACGTCTTGCTGCATGTAATGTTACTTTCATTTATCTTACTATTAGGTGTATTATCAAGTGTATAAATCCATCTTCAGTTCCATGAGAAGTGATTATATCGAAGTTTTAGCAGATTTCAATACAATGACCTTAATGTATAGAGTCTGGTATCTAAATAGTTATCCAACATGTTCTAAGCAATAGACTAAAATCCAAGTAACAATTAAAAGATATGAGGCCCTCCATATAAGAAGGGCGAAACACGCCACCCCCCCCTCAAAGTGCGTTTTATGTGGTATAGCACTGTATTGAGGTGTCTACTTTTACGTGGAAGTGGACAAAAGTCCATTCTCCCAGTGGAAATATGGTAGAAAATCACATAAAACCAAGTGATACTCTCGACCATCAGTGCAGCAGGCACTCCGTGCTAAGTGAGAAAATCCCAGTAAGAGAGGCTTTTCGTACCGTCAGAATAGTGGCGCCAGCCGAGCCGAGTCGCCTATCTTATTGGGGACTTCGCCGGGGCAACCACCCAGATTACAATGGCGGGGTATCCTGTGTGCATTTGTCCTGTGGTGCGGGGGCTGTATCAGCCAATGAGAACCTCTGCTTACCATCACGTGACCGCCCACAGCCAATGGGAGCCCAGTATGCGGGCAGCCATGACAGTCCCTTTTGTTTTGTTCCCGGCTGCAGAGCTAGCACGGACGCTCTTAGCTTTTTCGTTTTTTTCCCTTGACATACTAGTGCAACTTCATTCAAACTGTGCCAAAAATGTCAGGAAAGCAGCTGGATCATGAGGAAAGTGTTCAAGGGCCATCACGTCCTCGGGAAGAAAGTGATACGAGTGGTGATGAAGGTCATACCCTAAGCAAGCACTCGTTCTATGGGGTAGTGGATTACAGTGACTCTGACCCAGACAATCCCACGTATGTGCCCGAATTAACTGATATTAGTGACAGTTATCTCGTTTGCGATGAAAGCGAGTGTGATGATAATGACGGCGGTGGTGATAATAGCGTTTCTGATGGTGTAAGGCCTAGTGCAGAAAGTGGCGGTGAGTGTGGCCATGTGGTGGCACCGGGCGATCTTGGCGGTACGAGTGGCAGTGTTGTGCGGCCAGAGAAAAGGGGCCAAGTGAGGGAGAAAAATGAGGAGGCATGGCAGCAAAATGTGGCCAAAAAACGGCGGAATCTTGGCCAAGAATACATTAGCCATACCACCAAAAAGCGTGTACCAGCCAGAAAAATCGGTGCTGCATGTGCTGACGGGTGTTTTGAGAAAGTGGGGAGGGAGAATACTGACAGTATTTTTAAAAGTTTCTGGGCTGTGGGTGACTATAATGCACAAAATGCTTACTTACAGTCTATGATACGTGAACAGGCTGTGAAACGTAAGCATACCGCAGCAGAAACGAGCCAGAGGCCAGTGCATTATGTATATAATGTGAAGGTGAACCAGAGGGAGTTTCCAGTGTGTCAGAAAGGGTTCACTGCCATCCACGGCATCACTGAGAAGAAAGTGTGCCTCCTAATACTGAAAAGAAAAAATTCCCCCCATGGCACACCCGTTAATGATAGGCGTGGCCAACACCCCTCAGGTAGGGCCATCAGAGGCGATCGTCTTGCACATGTGCACGAGCACATCAAAAGTCTTCCCGTCACTGCTAGCCATTACTCTCGGTGTCATGCCCCACACCGCAAATACCTAGAGGGTGGTGGCAACATTAGTGAACTTTATGGACGTTACATGGTGTGGATGAACGAGAACTATAAAGGTGAAGAAAAGGTGTCTGAGCGATTCTATCATGACATCTTCACCAAACATTATAACATAGTGTTTCAGCCACCGAGAACTGATGTGTGTACCACCTGTGCCAAGTACGAAGTGTTGATAAAGTGTGCCTCAGACGACAATGGAAACACTGAGGACCTGCAGGCAAGTCTGAGGGAGCACAAGGCAGTTGCACAGGTGCCACGGGACTTGCTTTGCCAGCAAGAGGAACTTGCAGGTAGTGGTACTGATGAAAACGTTAAGGTTGTGTGCATTGACTTGCAGCAAACTCTGCCGTGCCCTCGTCTTTCTACTGGCATAGCCTATTATAAAAGGAAAATGTGGGTGTATAACTTCTGTGTGTACGACCTTAATGAGAAGGAGGGCACTATGTTCGTGTGGAATGAGGCCATGGCAGGACGAGGGTCAGACGAGATGGCCAGTTGTGTAATGAAGTGGATGAAAAGAAAAATGGACATTCAAAAGCAGGACTTTGTGCAACTAGCATATTTTGTGATAACTGCGTGGGTCAAAATAAAAACGTTAATATGGTACTCATGCCACTACCACTGGTCCACTCCAGGCGATTGTTCCGGGTAGAGTTCATTTTCATGAAAAGTGGCCACTCGTGCCTGCCCTGTGACAGAGCCTTCGGTTCCTTGACGTCAAGGCACTCCAGGGAGTCATCTCACGACGAAGTGCCCCCGGGTTTTCACAGGCCTGTCAACTGGTTGTGGCCAACACCTACCCTGAAGGCTACATCATCAAAAGTGACTACAATCTTGACGACGTTCCTGCAGACATCCAGAAAGTCAGGCTAATGAAAGGGAGAGGTGCCTGGAGTCGTCAACGATTCAACCTCTCCACTGTGCAACTCACCTGCAAATACCCCGATGACCGTCTGCTGTCTGAGGAGAAGTGCCAAGATCTACGTGTTCTGGCTGGGCTTCTTGATGACCAGGCCAAAGCCTGGTTTACTGACCTCCTTGACCACCAGGATTCCCTTAGGCACGCAGGTGGTGCCTCTGACGAGGACACTGACGAGGCACAGGAGGATCCTGATAATATTCTGATGGATTATGTGCCATTGGAATAGTGCCGTGCCTCCCACATCATGACATCTGGCCTTACTGTTGACGACCTGGAACGCTTAATGGATTATGGAATGGATTAATGGAATGCCTCTTCTGTTGATGACCTGGAACTGTTTATGCTTCATGGATAACACAGTCATGAACTTCAGCCTTCACCCATTACTGGTGAGTGTTAAATTGCTATAATAATAATAATCGTAATAGCAGTACTTACTATTACTGTATTCTTAATAGTACTTACTGTTATTATTATTATTATTATTATTATTATTATTACTACCATTATTATTATTTATTATTATTCGTATTATCATTATTATTATTATTATTATTATTATTATTATTACTATCATTAGTATTACCATAGCCATAACATTTTACTAGTATTACTGTACAATACAGGTAATGATATTCAAGCCCTAGTAATAATAATAAGAATAAGAATAAGAATAATACAAGTAATAATAGTTATGATGCTGTTATTATAATTGTTACTGATGCCTTCTGTAAGGCTGGTTTACTCATGCAGTACTAAAGTGTATTCCGTGTTATTACTCGTGGGTAGGTTCAGTCAGCTACGACACTATTAATAATAGTATTTCTGGATTAGTATCATTAATAATATAGGTGTATTACGACAGGCAGTAGTACTTTGGAACAGTAACCATTGGGTTCTTAACACATGCAGGTTGTCTTGCCTCTTGGCGTCATTATTATTATTAGTATTAGTAGTAGAAGTAATAGTACTACTAGTGTCATTATTAGTACTATTATTACTTAAGTTTTGACCCAAATTATTAGTATTACTATTAGAAAGAAGGAAACGTAAGTGAAGTGACGTTGAGAATGAATATTGGCGGGAAGCACGTATTATTATTATTATTAGTAGTAGTAATAGTACTAGTAGTGTCATTATTAGTAATTATTATTATTATGACTTGAGTTTTGGCCATACTTTTAAAAGTATTACAATAAGAAAGAAGGAAACTTTAGTGACACTGAGAATGATGTTCTGGCAGCACGTACTCAGCGTGTATTCATAGCGATCGCTCTCGGAGCGTTTGTGACGTGAGTCGGCCCAAATGTCCCTTCTTATTTCTTCATCATTATTCACTATTGTGGGAAGTCCATTGAGGTTATTCTTACTTTTTTGTTTTGTTTTTTATCATTAATAGTGATGGAACATCAATACTTTATACATT
This sequence comes from Coenobita brevimanus, assembly GCF_032717465.1. Classification (NCBI taxonomy): domain Eukaryota; kingdom Metazoa; phylum Arthropoda; class Malacostraca; order Decapoda; family Coenobitidae; genus Coenobita; species Coenobita brevimanus. The sequence continues at coordinate 26,166,127 of NC_137037.1, forward strand.
ACAAGCAGAAAATGCAGTTAAACTTCCCTCTAACTTCCAAAACCATAACAGATGATGCTAACAAAACGTAATATTTCTCTTTCCTGTTCTTAATAGTTACATTCAACCGAAACAAAAATACCAGTGTCATGATCGGCAATGATTCACGCTCATTTTAAGACTAAAAGCAATGTTCTATCTTAATATATAACGAAATAATGGTTATTGGAAGTTGAGCGAAGTTTGACTGCGTTTTCTGACGTTTTTTATTTTGGCGCGTTTCACCCTTCTTATACGGAGCACCTCATATATGGCCAGAGAAGTCCCTCTCTTGCCTTGTCATCTGGACAACCACGTATACACCCACCTACTTATCCACCTACCCACTCAACCCATCCAACACAACCCACCGACCTCACCCCTGCCACCCACCCAGCCCACCGATCCCTGCTATCCACTCTGCTAACCCACGAATGCCATACACAAAGTTCACCCAAGAATGCCACTCAACTCATTTGCTCATTCACTTCTCCATCCTGCACCCATCCAGTCACCCAACCCAACTACCCACTTAGATCATCCCGACCACATAATCGTCTCAGCCACCCTGGCGACCAACGGTGTCCACTCACCCTGGCGACTCACTTTAAGCCATACATGCCCAGAGCCTGTCTTGCCCACCTACCCCTACCACCCACCCTCACCACTCACAAATTCCACCCATCCTTCCCACTCACGAATTCCACTCACCCTGGTCACCCAACAATGCCATCCATCTCATCCATCCACACAACCCTCCCACCTCTCCCTGAACACTCCCCACCCACCTCACGCTGCCCAACCTGTCCACCCAGTCCTCCCACCGACCCACCCGCCCATTCACCCTTCTTACCTAACCCCATTCACTCCGCCACCCCATTCACCCTTTTGAGCTCAACCCCATTCATTCCGTCACCCCATTCACCCATTTGAACCCAACTTATCCATCAAACTCATCCTAACCTAACTTACGGACCCCTTCCCGACCACCCACATATCCAGCCACCTACCCACCCACGCATCCACCCACTAACCCATTTACCTCTACAACCCACCCAAAACCACTCCACACACCACACCCAACAACTGCCCCCCTCCCCTCTCCACCAAAACCACTGTCCACTCACCCTGGCGATGCACCGAACTACCACACCCACCAACTCAACCTCATCAACTCCACCCACCCAACCAACTGACACACACACACACACACACACACACACTGACACAGTAAGGGCGCGTCCACACGTGTGCTCGAGTAAGTGCTGGCAACATGTAAGCAACACAGTAACGACCACGCTGCAAACATGTTGGGAACAGCAGTGTCCAGATCATGTTGGCTAGATCATGATGAAGTCTTAACTGCCTGGTATGGATACACTTATTCCATGGCCTCTCCTGCAAGTCTTTGAAGCTGCACTGAAACATGTTTGCATACATCTGCCCAAATACTGCAGCAAACATGTTTCCGAACATGTTGCCTGCCGTATTGCCAATATATGTTCGAGAGCACGTGTGGACTCGCCCTAAGAGAGACAAAACACACACACACACACACACACACACACACACACACACACACGGAGTAGTTCACAACAACTTCACTCACTAATCATCCTCAGTGGTTGTTTATCCCCGAGGAAGATTGGCCCCACGTCTTGCGAATCACTGTTTGATGGTTGACTGTATAATCATTGAACAGTATGAACAGCATGTAACACCGTACTGAAACTAGCATAGTTATGATATTTAATATTTTACCAAAGTATTCGCTCATTAAAACTATTGCCAATTGGATGGCATATCATGAAATCCTAATGGAAATACACGCATAATACAGCTGAATTAAAGGGTTTATGTCGGAGATACGAGTCAATGTTCTGTGCAAGCTGCTATTAGAACAGTACTAGACACTTCCACACCTCATACGTCCCCTTCACCATCCCCAAATCCTCCCTCCCTCCTTTCCCACCCTTCCTCATCTGTGTGTGTGTGTGTGTGTGTGTGTGTGTGTGTGTGTGTGTGTGTGTGTGTGTGTGTGTGTGTGTGTGTGTGTGTGCATATATCTGTTGTTCTTACCTAACTGTAGCTTTACAGGAATGAGTCAAGGTCGTACTGTCCCGTGTATTAAACCATTTTCATCATACATATCCTTAAATGTATGAATAGTTTTGGCACGCATTATTTCATTCGGTAGCGCATTCCACTGATCAAGTGCCCTATTTGGGAAACTGAACTTCCTTACGTCTTTCTCACCTGTCTTTTTATGCATTTTTTTTTTCAGTGTCCTCTTGCTGATGCTTCTACATAGGTTATATACTCATTGGTGTCTATTGTTTCATTCCCTGAGATGTATTTATATAGCGTCATCATGTTTCCTCTTCCTTCTCTCTTGTAGTATTGGTAGGTTCAGTTCTTCTAGTCTTTCTTCATAGCTTAGATCCTTTAAGCTTAGTACCCATCTTGTAGCAGCCCATTGTACTTTTTTAATCTTATCTATGTGTTTTTTGAGATGAGGATTCCAGACCACTGATGCAAATTCGAGGGTTGGTCTGATGAATGAGGTAATTATCTTTCTTGGCATGCCTTCATTTATATATGTGATGCTATTCTCATATTAGCAAGTAGTGTGTGCATGTTTCGTACCTTCTTATTTATGTGGTCTGCCAGAGAAAAAGTGTATTACTGATAATCACTCTTAGGTCCTTCTTCTTTTCTGATATGTGTAGGGTTGAACTTCCTATCTTATAATCCCGATCTGGTCCTTTTCCACTTTTACCAAACATAATTACATGGCATTTATTCACATTGACTTCCATTTCCCATTTATTGCTCTATTAATGAAGTTTTGTTTCATTCTTCTTGTAACTCTCTGCACGAGTCTGTAATTCTCCTTTGTATTTTTGCATCATCAGCAAACATATTTAGATAGCATCCCATTCAAATGTTCCTGTCTAGCCTATATCATTAATATATACTAAAAATATAGTTGGTGCCATCACTGAGCCCTATGAAACTCTGCTAGTCACTTCCCTCCATGATGAATAATTACTCCTTAGTACTGTTCTCATTTCCCTTATCTGAGAAAATCCTGCATCCAACGAAACAGATTACCTTGGATTCCTCCTTGATGGTACAGCTTTCATAAAAGTCTTTGGTGAGGTATTCTGTCAAATGCTTCCTTAATATCAATATAGATACCGTCCACCCACCCTTCCCTTTTCCGTAGTGTTTCTGCAACTCTATCTTAGTAGCCTAACCCGTCACGTCCCAACCACTTTCGCACCTCCGACACCCCCCAGTCCCGACCAGTTTTGGAAAAAAAAAATTTTTCGCTAAAACATCCGCTTTTGGTGAGAAACATCGAAAATTCATAGAGATATCGCTCACCTGAGATTTAAAATACTCGATACAGGTAGGAGTACCTCCTTACCTTACAGGGTTTTCTATCAGGCTGGCTGCAAAGAAAACGAGTTCTATGGGAGGATAACTATTCCACACCACTCCTAAACGGTATTTATTTATTTATTTGGTACGAATTTATATGTAGTATGAAAGTATATTGGTTTTCAAACAGTAATATAGGCATTATAAGCATTGTTTCACTCACTAACTCATCACCATTCCTGACCTTCTTTTGTCACATTACCTGATCATCATTTCTGACTGTTTCTTCCTTTAATGCTACGTAAACTTTGTCCTCCACATTGTCATCGATTGGGGAATCATTCTGGCCCTGAATGTCTTTATTGGCCAGGTCACTGGTAACAGGTGAATTTCCGAGACAATGGCGTGCAGGGGGGGGGGAGGTTATGCGGTGTAAGGCATTGTCCCTGCTTGGCATCTTGTAGAGGAATAGAGGAAGGTGTCCTGTGTATACATGTGAAAAATCACGCGAGAAAATTGAAAATTGTGCAAATTAGGGACCTTGCAATTGCAAAACGTACCAGTACAACGGCGGGACTGGCAAATGCAAAATGTTGCAACGTACCCATACGTCGACGGGACGTCTCGGGTTAATAGATTTCTAAAACATAATTTTCCTTTTCTAAAACCGAACTGTCTTTTTGTTATTATATTGTATTATGGCAGTTGGTTTAGTTAAATTTTCCTCATTAGTTTTTCTAGTACCTTGCATACAACACTGGTCAGAGATACTGGTCTATAGTTAAGTGGATCCTGTTTATTTCCTTTCTTGAATAGGGGAACAACGTTTGTGTGTGCATGTATCTGTGTGTGTGTGTGTGTGTGTGTGTGTGCATGCGATTTGTTTGTGTCTTACTGAGTCTCTCTCTCTCTCTCTCTCTCTCTCTCTCTCTCTCCTCTCTCTCTCTCTATGTGCCAGTGTGTGTGTGTGTGTGTGTGTTTCTATCTGGCTGTCTGGCTGTCTGATTATGCGTGTTCTGTTTCTCTCTCTCTCCCTCTCTCTCTCTCTCTCTCTCTCTCTCTCTCTCTCCTTCCCTGTGTGTGTGTGTGTGTGTGTGTGTGTCTGTGTGTGTTTCTGTCTGTCTGTCTGTGTTTATGAGTGTTTTGTTTCTCTCTCTCTCTCTCTCTCTCTCTCCCTGTGTGTGTGTGTGTGTGTTTCTGTCTGTGTCTGTCTGTTTATGCGTGTTATGATTCTCTCCCTGTGTGTGTGTGTGTGTGTGTGTGTGAGAGAGAGAGAGTCAGTTGGTTGGGTGGGTGGAGTTGATGAGGTTGGGTTGTTGGGTGTGGTAGTTCGGTGCATCGCTAGGGTGGGTGGACAGTGGTAATAGTGGAGAGGGGGAGGGGGCAGTTGTTGGATGTGGTGAATGGAGCAGTTTTGGGTGGGTTGTAGAGGTAAATGGGTTAGTGAATGGATGCGTTTCATGGGCTGGGTGGGTAGGTGGCTGTATACGTGGGTGGTCGGGGAGGGGTCGGTAAGTTAGGTTTGGATAACATGAATTTGATGGATAAGTCGGGTTCAAATGGGTGAATGGGGTGACGGAATGAATGGGGTTAGGTTCAAAAGGGTGAATGGGGTGGCGGGATGAATGGGGTTGGGTAAGAAGGGTGGATGGGCGGGTGGGTCGGTGGGAGGAGTGGGTGGACAGGATGGGCAGCGTGAGGTGGGTGGGGAGTGTTCAGGGTGAGTTGAGAGGGTTGTGTGGATGGATGAGATGGATGGCATTGTTGGGTGACCAGGGTGGGTGGAATTCGTGAGTGGGAAGGGTGGGTGGAATTTGTGAGTGGTGAGGGTGGGTGGTGGGGGTCGGTGGGCAAGACAGGTTGTGGGCATGTATGGCTTAAAGTGAGTCGCCAGAGTGAGTGGACCGTTGGTCGCCAGGGTGGCTGAGACAATTGTGTGGTCGGGATGATCTAAGTGGGTAGTTGGGTTGGGTGGCTGGATGGGTTCAGGGTGGAGAAGTGAATGAGTAAATGAGTTGAGTGGCATTGTTGGGTGAACTTCGTGTGTGGCATTCGTGGGTTAGCAGGGTGGATAGCAGGGATCGGTGGGCTGGGTGGGTGGCAGGGGTGAGGTCGGTGGGTTGTGTTGGATGGGTTGAGTGGGTAGGTGGATAAGTAGGTGGGTGTATATGTGGCTGTCCAGATGACAAGGCAAGAGAGGGACTTCTCTGGCCATATATCTTTTAATTGTTACTTGGATTTTAGTCTATTGCTTAGAACAAGTCGGATAACTTTTTGGATACCAGACTCTATACATTAAGGTCATTGTATTGAGATCTGCTAAAACATCGATATAATCACTTTTTATGGAATTCAAGATGGATTTATGCACTTGATAATACACATAGTAGCAAGACAAATGAAATACCATTAAATGCCTCACGACGTGAGAGTGAGCGAAGCTTCATATCTCCAATCCATCCGCCCAACAAATCAGTGTTTTGGTGGGGGTAAGGAGGGGGAGTTGGGGGGGGTAGCCGTGTGCAATTAACCTGACCTCTGGTGGCAGATTATCGTGTATCAAGAATTTCTGTCCGGAGCTGTACATTTTTTGCTACAAGGTGTTGGCTTTTTATACTAACTTTAACAAAAAATGCAAACCAATGCCCAGCAGGATCAAATAATGTTGAAATATTTTGTGAACTGCGCTGAATCCCACGTTCCGACATTCCGAGTGGACGACATTACCTCATTAACTGCACTGTGTGAACAGGCGAGGTGCTGTTGTTCAGAAAGCAAAAGAAATAACGAAGGCCAGGAATTACTGAATTAAATATATATGGAAGTGCACATGACATTACAGTATGTCGCACCTCTTTTTCAATTTGACACTTGAAGGAAGTGTTGACAAAAGTTGGGTTATAACTTATGTGTACATTTTCATATAATACTGCACGAACTTACAGGTTTTTATCAACAACAAAAAAGCGGTCACTGAAGCACATAGAAATTTTTGTGGCCCCTAGGGAAGCAAACGTGCTCAGCAATGACGATAGTTATTACATGTATACCCAGTCGATGTTATCGTTTACTTATTTTGCTGTAAACTAGCTTCAGTTTCAGCGACTCCTGATCTCTTGAGTGCTTCTGAATACATACCGGAATAATTTTAAGACTACTTAAAAATATCCGTCCAGTTACAATACTAAATAGTTTACTTGCAAGGGGCGAAGAAATACTGTGACTACTAAGAACTGCTGATTAGGAAAAAAATATAATACTTAACAGCCAGTTAAATTATATTGCCTTAAAAAAAAAAAAAAAAGGATATCACAAAGTTTATTACAGCATTCGTCGTACTATCGTGTATCCTAACTGAGGAAAGACTCCTAGAAATCACACTGAAAGAGTTTGTGCACTTGTAAAATTTCCGAGGCATTGGAGGGTGGGAGAGGTGCTATACCCTGATATCGTAGCCTAATAGTTTTTCTTACCCTAAGCGAACCACATACACACAGACGCTAATTACTGACTGATTTTGTCGAACTTTCACTTTAAGAAAATAGTAATGCAGTGTGCACACAAAATAAGTAAGTTGCTCCTGTCAGCGTTTCAATTCACATCACCGTCAGTATCTCTTTGACATTCTAAATAATTCTTTTTGGGTCATTTGGCCCGTGAGGTGGAACCAGGAATTCCGCAGTGCTGAATAATGAACAAATGGATGTCTGAGCTATTTTACTGGACATTGTGTTTTATTGTTTTCTTACTTTTTAATTCCTTCCCTATATATCTAGATGATTTCCATCATATGTATTACAGGGAATGAGATTGTGAATGATTGAAAGAGTTCTTGAGGAAGCAGTAAGAAGCTAGATATTTCATTTGCATATTTATTCAGATCAAATTCTCGTCAGTGTCTCATCTCAGTTCATGCCCGAAAATTTCCTAATGTTTAGACAAAAACTTATTTCATTTTAGCTTTTTGACACAGATTACCAGAGGTATTATCGAGCAGATTTTCAGTGTAAGTTATCTACCAATGAATCATTTGCCTGACGCGGCATCGCGTGAGGAGTAGCTTCGGCAAAAGGACCTCCTGTGTAAAGCATCGGTTTCCTTCTTCGACTTCCAAGCAATTCTTTCATTCCTCAGTAACGAGGCCTCCTTCTGCTACACACTACCCAACCTTACACACACTGCCATCTTAGCTCCCTCCGCCCGCCCGTGTGAGTTATGGTCCTGTATATATTGCCTGAATTTCTGCTTAGTATTGTGCGTTCCTTTAGCCCCTCCTCTGGTAGTAAACTTCTCACAACAGTAATTCATTACACTGGCTTCCATTGTTACTATCTCCTGGGCTGCGTCTCTGTATTGGAATACCGTTTATAGATGATGCATACCCTGGAAACTGGAGTTTAGGCAATTGTTCTCTGATCTCATACACCACAGCAAAGTAGCACCAAAAACTGGCAAAAACTGAACGGGGAAGACAAATCAGAGAAATGCTGGTGTTGATTTCTCGAAGTCAAGATGTATTAAACTCACACTCAAATACCAAATTTGGTGTACAGATGCAACATTTTATACCCAACTTGGATCCTCTTCATCGTCATATCTTAAGAAGGTTTCGCTTCAATAAACACAACGTCAGTATGTAGGTTATTTCATCCAGACATACTTTTTGTTATATCAGGAAAGGTATATCTTAAGCTAAGTAAAGCTATGTGATCGTATCAAAAACAAGATGAAAATGAAATCCAAAAACAAAAAGGGCAGTGTTCAAAGAAGTTTTCATGTTGCATGATAATAACGAAGTATAAGAGTCGAATAAGTTCTTCAAGATATGGAGCAATGCCAGCCATTGCCTTGTAGTTCCAGTGGCATTCAAACGAATTTCGATGTATAATGTGATAATGGGAGATTATACAGGCAGGCATTTAATCACACTATTTAAATTGGAGATGAGTTTTGTGATTATATATATATATACACACACACACACACACACACACACAGTATATCAGTGGTTCTTAAAATTTTTCAGGTCTGATACCCCCAGATTCAATTGCGAGTCAATCCGATATCCCCTCTCTACTGTAATACAGTTATTCCTTCCGCTTTCAGTTTCTCGTAAAGAGAGAGAGAGAGAGAGAGAGAGAGAGAGAGAGAGAGAGAGAGAGAGAGAGTGGCTATGAACAAACAGCTGAATTCTATGGATTCCTTTATTCATATTTTCAACAAAATAACGTTCAAACACAGATTATTTAGTCATAGTTACCATACACGAAACTGTTCTTTGTTTTCAGGATACCTTTCTGGATACCCCCTAGAAGCCATTTCGATACCCCCTGGGGGTATCGAGGCACTATTTTAAGAACACCTGCTGTGTGTGTGTATATATATATATATATATATATATATATATATATATATATATATATAGCTAGCTAGATAAAAAAAATAGATAGATAAATAGATATTGATCGATAGACAGATAGATCTAGATAGATAGATAGATAGATAGATATATTATGCTGAGACTTTTTTTTTTTTTTTAACTCCTTTAGTACGAGAGGCCACACTATTGTAGAGTCATTTGAAGGTCGATGATATAATAATTCATATGTTCGTCGTAGCTGAGAAGTTGAGGTCGTAAAAAAGAGGTAGGAGGGTACTGAGGCATATATGCAAAAAAAAAAAAAAAAAAAAAAAAAAAAAAAAGGGCAAGAAAACCTTCCAAGCCGGCAAGGCGGCGATATTAACGGTATTCTCTGCAGCATATGGAACTTCGTTGTATATCTTCCTAAGCGTTTTATTTTGCTTATTCTGCCTCAGTATTGCCTTGTTTGTTTATTTCAATTTCTTTGATATCGACAGCCTATCCATCAGCAGTGTACAATTGGATACTAAGGTGTCATTTAGGAAAATGAATCTTTGAGGAAGGTGAGTGGCGAAATGCAAGCCTACGAGTTTACGGCCCCGTCCATTACGAAAGTGGATGTTGTATAACGGAAGGGTAGGAAAGAAGGAGGGATTACAACAACGAAGACAGACTGGTAAGTGTGAAGTCATACAGGAAGGAAAGCAGAAAGAATATTTACAGAAAGGAACGCAAAAGGAAGGAGTGAGAGGAAGGATGAGTAGGAAGGCAGGACGCATTGTAGGCTGTCGTGTTAGGGGAAGGGTGAAAGAAAGAGAGAGTGAGGTAGGGTGAGGGTGCGGGTGAGATATGGAGAAGAATGTTGATATTGTGGAGCAGCGAGAGGCAGGGGCGAGTGATGGAAATACAAAAATTTGTATATATGAATTTCCAGGCACGGGTGACAGTGAGAGAAGGGAATTTCGGGGTTGTATAAGTGCAGGTCTGACTTTAACATTACTGGCATGGATGGCATCAGAGTGTGACCGATATTGGAGCATCAGCGAAAGAGTTGTGGTCTTCATCGCACCACCGCCATCGCAGTGAGGCTATACAGCTACCCTTACTGATGAGCGTACAGGAAAAGGAATAAGAGAGAGAGAGAGAGAGAGAGAGAGAGTGTTGAATTTTGAATTTCCGAAGATTACCTTTTCATTTAATTTATTCATTTATTTTTTAAGTTAATGTTTCGGTCATCTTTGGGGGACTGGTTATGATAATGCCGGAAATGCTGTTTCTTCATATCAGCCCCTATTATTCCTTCACCCTCACTCCCCTCTGTCACTGTCTCACTCTTCCCTCATTTCTCTCGAAGGTGCCAATACCATTTCTCTCTCTCTCCCCTCATTTCTTTTCCAACTGCCAACACTATTTGTCTCGCTTCCGTCATTTATCTCTCTGTTGCCTTAGATAGTTGTCTCTATTCCCACATTTCCTTCCCGGTTATCCACAATGTTTCATTCTCCCCTCATTTCTCACCGTTATCCTCTCTCTCTCTCTCTCTCTCTCTCTCTCTCTCTCTCTCCCTCTCTCTCTGTTATCACCACTATCTATTTCTCTACTTATTCCCCTCTTTATTTATTTGTGTCTACAGTCAGTTACCTTCATTACTTTTCTTTCCCTTCGCTTCTCTACCTGCTACCCTAACTGAGTGTCCCTCTCCACTCATTTATCTCTCTGTTATCCCTTTTCTCTCACCAAACTCCTTAACTCTTGCATGCTGTCCTTCTCTATCTCTCTCTCCATTTCTTCTTCGCCCTCTCTACCAATTCCCACTCGCCACCCACCACCACCACTGTCCCCTCCCTTCACGTCATTGTACTTCCTGACACTGTGGTCCTCCAGGGGTCTGATACTTTATTGCACTCCTTGTCACCGCCGCTTCCCCCTCTCCCCTCACTCCGCGTCAACACCACCCATCTCACTTCCTCTCACATCTCCTACATTTCCAATTCGAGGAGCCTCACATCACATAAAGGCCACTTTATAATCTCTCTCTCTCTCTCTCTCTCTCTCTCTCTCTCTCTCTCTCATTTATATGTACTTCCATGGTACCCCACTTAGTCTTGCCGTCAGTTACATGTTTTATTCACTTTTTGCACATAAACTCACTCAAGCATTATACCTCTCGTATTCTTATACGCATGGCCACTCACCATTGCTCTCACATTCTTTTTGTTTTACCCGCTTTCTTACTAAATCATTCTCTATTTTCCGTTGTTGCTAACTTTAACTTATTAATTTTATACTCACTCCGTAATACTATTTTACATCTTATCTCAGAAACACACACACACACACACACACACACACACACACACACATATTTTCACTGATTTTCTCTGGGATTCGCTCACCATACACTTACTCTCTCACTCGCCTGAGATAAATCATAATAATAAAATACATATAAAGTCCCAGAGCTGACGAAGTCGTAACGGGGATGGCGAAATTTAGTAAAACTCCTTTTTTAGATAGGCATTTTGGGAACACTCGTAAGCATTATATATCCTGAACTTCCCCGCCACGTTACAAAGTGCATTTGCTGGTTAGAGAAGGAAGCCATGTATAGCCACAAATTTAGTATTCATGTATGTGTTTAGAGGTACTGTAATTTCTAAGTTAGATAGGGTGTAATCTGAATAATAGTCTATAAATTCTTGTCCTAAGTAGTAATTCATATGTTAATGATTGATGTAGGGTTAACTTTATTTTTATATGTATACATCTCTGAATCTGTGCATTGGGTGATGTAATTGTGAGTGTTGAACTATGGGAATTCCTCCGTCTGGTCGAGTAATGAATAACATATGCGAGCAGTTTTTCTCCGTGTTTGTGCGTCATTGTAGGGCGACAAGTTTAAACCTTAAACAGAGTAATGGTAGGTATACAATTCTCTCCGTATCCTAGTTGTGAAATGCTTACTAATGAAGCTGCTACAACCCAAATATGTAAGATTAACAGTCAAAAAGGCCTAAATAATGTCATTTGTGAGGGATTTAATAGTCCCGCTTGCCTTAGCCGTCACTAGATGGCGTAAGCTGCCCCAAATTCAAGGCGGGATAGTGGTAAATTCAGTACTTAAATTAAGTAAGGACTGAATCCCAAATTTTCCCCAATTCAATCAAAAGTCCTAACGTCATGTGTACACTACTAAATAAATAGTGAAGAGAATTAAAACCCACCATATTGCAAAAACACCATCTCATTTGATCTAGCAGTGGCGTCTCTGGCGTGCCCGGGGAGGCCCACTCGCTGCTCAGACATCGTGTGTAATGGACGTTGGTTCAGTCCCCAGACACCGGCGACGTCAGAGTGTGCACGAGGCCATCTCGTGGTATTGCCCATAGACTCTTACATACACACTTACACTACCCATCAATTATTTTATAAACCGAATGTATTGAAATAGTATTATTGATCTATCAAGGGAACTTATTTTTTTGTAGATAAGGAATAGAAATTTGAAAAGTGATGTGATCTTGTAACGGAAAGGCGAAATTCAAATTCATTAACCGTTTTCTTTCTCTTATATTAATATGTTAGAAAATTAGGAGCATGGAAGGGAACTTAGTGGTTGTGAGCCATAATGTGATTTTGAGTGTTCCTCGAGGCTAAACAAGCCCGAGTGATTATGCATTTTTGGTGATTATGCGATTTTGAGTTGTTCCTTGAGGCTACACAAGCCCGAGTGATTATGTTTTATTTTAGTGATTATGTATTAATGATGATTATGAACTATTAATAATTATGAATTAATAGTGTTTGTGAATTATAGTGAATTGCATGATGAGAGTATACTATACGGGCGAAATAGAGCACGAGTGATTATTTTTATTGGTTCGAGGATATGCCAGCCCGAAGAGACAACCCAAGCTCATAAATGTCCCTGTCTTGAGGCTATTGTCGAGCTCAAGAATAACTGACAATAAAAAGTAAGGTATGATGACCTCAGAAATCGATTGTATGTACCAAATTGTTTCGCCTGGAGACAATGTTGTAGGAATGATCACCCAAATCATGGTTTTAATGTACAACCCTTTTTCATATGACTACAGGTCATGTTATTAAAAATGTTTGTTGAAAACCAGTATAGAATTATTAAAGTAGAGTAAAGTATATGTCATTTTTTTTTGTATACCCAGTCAAGGGAATTATCTCCTCTCATGCCTAACTCACTCCCCTTCCAATTCAAGATTCCTCCGCTTTGGGAACGGCGACCACACGTGGTACTGACTTAATCTTGACTCGGCCAAAAACTACAAACGCTACCAAAACTATCTTAAACAATTATCCTTTACCATACCAAGTAAAAACACCACCCCCTCCCCCTTTTTGTTTTACTGAAGTGAATTTTCTATCAACCAAGGAGAGGAGACTAAGTCGAGTACCATTTGTATTATCAATGGGTAAGTTGACCAGAACCAAAAACTGGTAAGATTATAAATCCTAACATTACACTGATGAACAATAACGGTGGGATTGGAAAAACCTACCATTACACTGGTGGCAGCGGTGGGATATTCATCGTTCCCCAATTAGTGGCGTTGGTGAGAAAGTGAAGGGAAGTGAACAGTAAAGAGAGACAACATTTCAAAAGTAAATTTCCTTTTTTGTGAGTAAGAATAGAAAATTAGGGTCATCTTGACTCTGTATGGACAGTTGTTTGCTCAGTCGCAGCCAGAAGCTGATCGTCTGTCACAAGTGGGGAGAGATCATGTAACCATTCAATTGGATGAGGCGGAGGAACAATTCAGTACTACTAATAGAACGTTGCTTTCACACTCGACCCCTTGTTCACACATTATGAATTCACATCTCTTTCTCACAAAACCGCGCGATATCCCAATTTTGGAATTAAATCAGCTTCAAGGGATAGAAGCTACATCTCGCCTCGAAATGTTTTGTGAGGCAGTGGAACAAACTCATACCAGTAACGCAATCAGAATCCAGGTTGCCAAAAGTCGAATGGGTTCTGAATTGGCCACGTTCATTCATAATTACCAAAAGAAGCATTTTGTACTGTCATGGCCCGAACTAAAAAAATTCTTGGGTGTGGAGTTTACCATCGAGTTGAGTGTAGATCGAGCTTGGCAAGAGCTAGAGAGCATGACCTATGACTGGGAAGAATCACCCCAGGCGTTTGTACATAGGTTCATGTGCAAGCATGCGGCTCTCGAAACAAAGTTTCCAAAAGAAAAGTTTCCCTCGCGAGATAAAAGGATTAAGAAGAAACTGTGGTATGGTCTTCCGCTCGAGTCCAGGGAAAAATTGGAAGGTTACCTTGATGACGGATATCCACTCCGTAAATTCATTGACAGGATCGAAAATGAAAGGCAGCTTCTCGAAGAGAGGTACACCACCAGAGTTAATGCAACGCCGGATAGGGACAATAAAAGTGAAGATCCCTGAGATACAAATGTAGTTGATACTCCACCAAGACCATCCCATGATAACCGTCAACCCGTCAGACAAGGAAGTGACTGAATTGAGAGCTCAATTAAGGGATTTGAAAACAAGTTTATAACAATTCAATCAAAAACAATCTACTCCTGTAACACCGAGGCGAAAATAATGTAGTCATTGTCTGAAGAGTTCACACACGTTGCAAGAATGTTGGGCCAAACCACCACCAGGCCAGTTTTGATTGCCGTAGGTTGGGATGTCGTAGAGGCAGTAATGATTGCCCAGGTCGCATAAACCACATCACAGCGACGTGGAGCAATAACAGATTTCACCCACCCAGTCCAAATGCGAGGCAGACCGCCACCTAAACAAAGTTCCTCCATCAGTCTATTTAACTAACCGCAGGTATAACATCGCCCACAATAAGCGTCAGCATGAATAACAAGATAGTGGAAACTGTAGTTGATACAGGGAGTGGATATACCTTACTTAAAGAGGCCACCGCGAAGCGGTTAGGAACAGAAATAAACACGAGGAGAAATCCACCGAGATTACAGGGAGTCACAGGAGCGCCACTCCGTATCCTGGGTATGGTCAAAGTAGATATCAGAGTGGGAGATGAGAAAGTTCATCAACAGTGGTGTCCAGTCATTCCGAACGCCTACTTGACTACTGAAATGTTGTTGGGATGTTATGTCCTTGGACAATCTCCGTTGATCCGGAATGGTGCGCAACGAGCGATGATGTAGGGATGAGCCCTGTACGTCGTAAACTATGTTCCGTGGCGGAAAGGAAAAGTTGAGCGAGTCCAGGCCACACCTATCAGAGCCGTCAGGAACCCTCAACAGTTGAAGCAAATTAATCTCGTAACAGTAGAGAGACTCACCCCATATCAAACCAAATTCATTGCCGTGCCAGTGAGTGAGGAGCCTAAAACCACTTTACTGTTCTACCCACAAGCGTGTTTCAGTCATAATAGTCACACTTACTTATTACCCCTGGGGGTAGGGTTTTTTTTCAAGAATACTCCCCCAGTATCCCTGCTTGTCGTAAAAGGCGACTAAAAGGGTTGGCGGAGGGTTAGAGCCCCTCCCCGGAAAACAACTAACTAAAAAAAACAAACAATAAGCCTCGGACAAGGACTGACCAAACGATGACGACCAAGGACCGGACAAAGGACATGGTTATCTGAATGTGGAATGTAAGGGGAGCGAATGATGAGGTGAAAGAGAGAGAGATTGTCCAGGTGCTTGAGGGTGCGAAAGTGGATGTATGTGGAATAACTGAAACAAAATGGAGAGGAGAAAGTGTGAGAGAATGGGAGTATGGATGGGGTATATGTGCAGGAGTAGGTGAGAATGAGAGGGCAAAGGAAGGAGTATGTATAGTTGTGAGTAAAAGATGGAAGAGGAGCATAAGACAGTATGGATCAGTTGGGTCAAGGATTGTGTGGGTAAAGTTGAAAGTTGGAATACAAACGTGGGCGATTGTGTGTGTCTATGCACCAACGCAAGATCGTGCTAGAAGAGTGAGAGAAGAGTTCTGGACAAATGTAGAAGTGTGCATGGAAAAGTTTGGAAGGAATGAGGGAGTGTTTCTGATTGGTGATATGAATGGTAAAGTTGGGAATGTGAAGGTGGATGGAATAGTTGGTGAGTGGGGTGTGCCTGCTGAGATAGATGAGAATGGGAGTGCGTTAGTGGACATTTGTGCTGGGAGGGGGTTGGTGATAGCCAATACCCTCTTCAGGCATAAAATGATCCACAGGTATACATGGCGAGTGATGAGAAGGGTGGGTGGTGAACTGAATGAAAGGAAGGCAATGATTGATTATGTGTATGTGGATGAAAGGATGCGAAGATATGTAAAGGATGCAAGAGTGTATAGAGGTTGGGGGAGTGGACTTTCTGACCACTACTTGGTGGTGGCCAGAATTAGAATGCATGTAAGATGGAGGAATAGAAGAAGGGAAAGACGAGAGGAAGGAGTAGTTGCAAGGAGAGTGGAAAGGTTACAAGAGGATGAGAAAAAGGCAGAGTATAAGAGAGAAGTGGAGGAACGATTGGGCAAATATGAATTGGAGCAGATGGGAGACGTGGAAGGTGTGTGTAAGATATTTAAAGAAGAAATATGTGCAGCATGTGATGTGGTGTGTGGAAGGAAGAGAAGACAGAGGGGGGTGCAAGGAACATCATGGTGGACTGAAGAGGTGAAACAGGCTGTGGCACAAAAGAAGAAAGCATACAATGAATGGGTGAGAAATAGGGGCGTGGAAGAAGTTGAGAGGCGGAAGAGAGAGTTATATGTAGAAAGAAAGAGAGAGGTCAAAAGATTAGTAAGAGAGAGTAAAAGAGAGTGGATGAGGAATTTGGAAGGAATTGGAGTGTAAAGTGGAGGGACTGTAAGAAAATGTTCTGGAGAGAGGTGAAAAGAGTAAAACAGGGTGGAAGTGAAGTTAGCAGGGGAGTGAAAGATAAAAATGGTAGATTACTAGTGGAGAAGGGAGAAAAAGTGAGCAGATGGAGAGAACACTTTAAGGAATTGTTGAGCATAGAGGATGGAAGTAATGCGAGTATAAGTGGCTGGGGAATGGCTGGGAGAAGGAGGGAGGTGAGAAGACAGGAAGAAATCAGTAGGATAGAAGTTGTGGAAGCAATGAAGAAAGTTAAATCGGGGAAAGCCCCAGGAATTGATGGAGTGTGTGGTGAAATGCTGAAGCATGGGGGAAAGATAGTAGTAGAATGGATGTGGAAGATGTGCAGATTGGCCTGGGAGGAAGGTAGAGTCCCGGAGGATTGGGAGTCAGGTATAATTATTCCCTTGTACAAAGGAAAAGGGGAAAAAGAAGTGTGTGGTAATCATAGGGGTATTTGTCTTCTTAGTATAATAGGAAAAGTGTATGGTAGGATACTTATAGACAGAGTTAGAGAAAGAACAGAGAAATTAGTTGGAGAAGAACAGGGAGGCTTTAGGAAGGGAAAAGGTTGTGTAGATCAGATATTCATTCTTAGATCTTTAGTGGAAAAGTTTCTAGAGAAGGGAAAGAAGTTGTATGCGGCTTTCATGGATTTGGAGAAAGCATATGACAGGGTGGATAGACAAGGATTGTGGAAAGTGTTAAGAATATATGAAGTAGATGGGAAGTTGTTGAATGCTGTGAAGAGTATGTACGATGGTGCGAAGGCTGCAGTGCGTGTGGATGGTGAACTAAGTGAATTTTTCCCTTTGAAAGTTGGTTTGAAACAGGGATGTGTCATGTCTCCATGGTTGTTCAATCTGTACATGGATGGGGTAATAAAAGAGGTACAAGGTAGGGTAGTGGATGTTGGAGTGGCCCTGGTGAGAGAGGATAGTGTTTGGAAACTCCCTGTACTGTTGTTTGCAGATGATACTGTGTTGTTGAGTGAAGACGAAGGGGAGCTGCAAGGCTTGGTGGATGAGTTTGGGAGAGTGTGTAAGAAACGGAATCTAATGGTTAATGTAGGGAAGAGTAAAGTGATGGTCTTTGAGAGAGGTGAAGTTAGTGAATGTACAGTGAGGTTGGATGGTGAGGAATTGGAAAATGTGAGTACGTTTAAGTACTTGGGTAGTGTGATGAGTAAGGATGGAGATTTGGAGTGTGAAGTGCTTGAAAGGATACAGCAGGGAAGAAAGGTTGCTGGTTCTTTGAAAGCAGTGATAAGAAACAGGGAAGTAGGCATGGAAGTGAAAAAGTTACTACATGACAGTCTTGTGATACCAACTCTAACGTACGGAAGTGAAGCTTGGACGTTGTTGGAAGGACACAAGTCCAGAGTGAGAGCAGTGGAAATGAGTTATTTAAGAGGAGCCTGTGAAGTCACGTGGAGAGACAGGCTGACGAATGAGGATATAAAGGAGTGTTGTGGTGTTGATGTGGATGTGATAGGAAGCGTTATGAGGAACACACTGAGGTGGCTTGGCCATGTGGAGATGATGGAGGGTGAAAGACTGACGAAGAGAGTGTATGTGAGTGAGGTGGAGGGAAGAGGAAGGGGGAGTCCGAGGATGAGATGGAGGGATGGGGTGGTGAGGTATAAGAGAGAGGGGAGTGTGAGTTGGGAGCAGGGCAGTGAAATGGCGGGGGACAGGGCGACTTGGAGGCGATTTGTTTGTGGCCACCCCAAACGGGATTGAGGCGTCTGGCAATAGATAGATAGATAGAATATTAGAATCAATATTATGTATTAATAGACTGGTGTCACTGATATATGCTGTCGGAGGTTCTCCAGCTGGTGTGACCGAGTGATGTCAGGACTCCATATTATAATAATACAAATAATAGACAGCATGATAGATAGATGTAGGAAGCTACATTATCTTAATACAACTCATAACAGATAGCAAAATAGATAGGAACACCAGTAAAGCTAGGTGTGGGAACGGGAAATGTGTCAGCAAGAGTTAAACCAAAGAATGCCAGAGGGCACCGGAAGTGCTTCATACACACAAAAACAAGGTTCTAGAACCCGTATACACGGGTTGTACACGTGACACAATCCCTCCTAGGGAATTGAAGGAAGAGTTAGAGAGGCAGAAGGAGGCTAGCTACAGGAGCGAGAGGTTGCAGGGAAAGGGAAAGAGAAGAGGGGTCCAGCGAGAAGTTAGTTAGCTCTTATGTTACATACTGTTTTTTCAACTTGAGTTTTACCTTTGAAGATAATAACCTACAAATCAAGACCCAGTATCCATCTTTAACTTCTCCTGTCATTGCATGACAAAAGGAACTAAGATTATCTACTTACAAACCTGCTCACGTGTAATTACTGCTCGTCCATGAGTACAATATATGCATCTCAAAATTTACATATTACAGGGTCCAGATCCACACAAGGAGTAAGTGTTCTAACTGCCATAGATATGGCCACAAAGACTGACTATTTGAATTCTACAGTGTGTAGGAACAAAGAAGGCACAGCTGATAATACTATATCTCACTTAAAAAAAGGATAATCTTGTTATACAACAAAGAAATGCTCAGTCCCTAACTTTGATGAAATAAAGCTCATGATTGAAGAAAGAGACCGATATACTTTTTGGTGGTGAAACTTGGTTGCTTCCCCACACTCCAGATGTGTACGCACATTTACCCAACTACAAATATTATCGTAATGATCATGTATGCGGCACAGGTGTCTGTACTTACATTAAGCAACACTTAACCTCCAAACTAACAGATCCCAAAAATTCTAAACAAACATGAGTAGAAGATATCTGAATCTCTGTACGGTGTAGAAAATTACCTTCAGTATTGTAGTATGTATTTACAGACTCTCGAAGGTTCCTAATGATTCCTTTGATTATATCAACGAAGTGCTAAGATCTGTTTTAACCTGCCCCATCCCGACCACTTTTCCACCACTGACTCCCCCCAATCCCGACCATTTTTGGAAAAAAAATTTTTTGGCTCAAACCTCCGCTTTTGGTGAGAAATATCGAAAATTCATAGAGAAATCGCTCATCTGAGGTTTAAAATACTCGATCCAGGTAGCAGTACCTCCTTACCTTACTGGGTTTTTTAACAGGCTGGCACCAAAGAAAACGAGTTCTATGGGAGGGTAACTATTTCACACCACTCGTAAACGGTATTTATTTAATTACTTGGTACGAATTTATATGTAGTACGAGAGTATACTGGTTTTCAAACAGTAATATAGGCATTATAAGCATTGTTTCACTCACTAACTCTTCACAATACCTGACCTTTTTTTGCCACATTACCTGATCATCATTTCTGACTGTTTCTTCCTCTAGTGCTATGTAAAGTTTGTCCTCCACATTGTCATCGATTGGGGAATCACTCTGGCCCTGAATTTCGTACCGTGTCATGACATGGCTTTACTGGCCAGGTCACTGGTAACAGGTGAATTGCTGAGACAATGGAGTGCAGAGGGGGGGGAGGTCATGCTGGGTAAGGCATTATCCCTGCCTGGTATCTTGTAGAGGAAGGTGTCCCGTGTATACGTACCAAAAATCACTCGCGAAAATTGAAAATTGTGGAAATTAGGGACCTTGCAATTGATTTGCGTTTATGTACATCGACAGGATTGGCAGTGACAAAACGTGTGGACGTTAATTAACGTCGACGGGACGCCGCGGGTTAATTCTCAGGAAAACAACATTTGGCTTAGGAGACCTAAATTGCAGTTTTCTCTCCCATAATAGGAAATTTTGCCATATAATATCCAACAATAAACTGACATAAGTACTTAAAAAGCCAACACAAATAACTTCTACATCCGTTACTCTTTCTGATATAATTATAACTAATAGTCCTGAGAAAGTAACTCATAGAGATGTTGTCCCACAGATCATAGGTGATCACAACCTCATAACTTTGACCGCAAATATATCTACTATAAGTGTAATCGTCCACCTACTATTAAAACCATGCATGACCTGAAAACCTATAGCAACGATGTACTATGTTCCCACCTACTAAATGAAACAGATAACTTATATACTATTCTGGATATTGACAATGTAAATGAACGAGTTGATATGTTAAGCTCAGTCCTCTCCAAAAGTTTGGACATATGTGTCCCCCTTGTAACGAGAGAAATAAAAAGTCCTACTGTCCCTTGGATAACTAACGAAATTCAAGAAATAATAAAAACGGGAGATCATACACTTAACCAATTAAAATTGAACAGGTACAACATGCCATTACAGGAAAATTACAAGGATTTAACCCGCCACATCCCGGAGACGTGAATTCACGTCCTCACATGATGTGCACTCATATCCCGGAGACGTGAATTCACGTCCTCACATGATGTGCACTCATATCCCGGAGACGTAAATTAACGCGGCAACATTGCAAGGTCCCTAATTTGCACAATTTTCAATTTTTGAGAGTGATTTTTGGCACGTATACACGGGACACCTTCCTCTACAAGATGCCAGGCAGGGACAATGCCTTATCCAGCATGACCTCCCCCCCCCTGCATGACCTTTTCTCAGCAATTCACCTGTTATCAGTGACCTGGGCAGTAAAGCCATGTCATGCCATGGTACGACATTCAGGGCCAGAGTGATTCCCCAATCGATGAGAATGTGGAGGACAAACATTAGAGGAGGAAACAGTCAGAAATGATGATCAGGTAATGTGGCAAAAAAAAGGTCAGGAATGGTGATGATTTAGTGAGTGAAACAATGCTTATAATGCCTATATTACTGTTTGAAAACCAATATACTCTCGTACTACATATAAATTCGTACCAAATAAATAAATAAATATCGTTTATGAGTGGTGTAGAATAGTTATCCTCCCATTGAACTCGTTTTCTTTGCAGCCAGCCTGATAGAAAACCCTGTAAGGTAAGGAGGTACTACTACCTGGATCAAGTATTTTAAACCTCAGGTGAGCGATTTCTCTATGAATTTTCGATGTTTCTCGCCAAAAGCAGATGTTTGAGCCAAAAAAAAAAAAGGTCCAAAAATGTCGGGACTGGGGCGTACCACTGCCAAGAAAATGTCGGGATGGGGCAGGTTAAAGAAAAAAGCCAAATTATTTATTAATCAAGCTAAAAGCTAATATTATTACAATGAACTCTCGAACCCAAGAGGTAATACTTCTGCAACATGGAAAATAGTCAAAGATTTAATACCTAGCAATAACATCAACAACAGCCTTTTTGATGATCTACAAGGTAAAGCTGAAGAATTTAGTAAGTTTTTTGCAAACGTAAGTAAAAGAGCTTTTGAAAACATCCAGGTCTTCTTGCAAGTGAGTAACACCATACCGGTAAATCCTCCATGTGAAAGACCAGTCACTGGTGATATCACACGAGTATGACACAAGTCTGACCAAAAGCTGTTGACATAAACACTGTAACATTAACGAATAAACATTCATAAAATACTAAATCTTATGGCTCAGACAATATTTCACTTTATTTTATTAACCTGAGGCGTCCAGATAATGTATGGATACGTTGCAACGTTTTGTCATGGTGAATCCCGATAACGTATCCATATGTTTTGCAATTGCAAGGTCCGTCATTTCTACAATTTTCAAATTTCTTGCGTGATTTTTGGTATGCAGACGCAGAACACCTTCCTCTACCTGCCGCCAGGCAGGGACACTGCCTTACCCTGCGTGACCTCCCCCCCCCCAGCACGCGGTTGTTTCGGCAACTCACCTGTTAGCAGTGACCCAGCCAGTAAAGACATGTCATGCCACTGTACGAAATTCAAGGTCAGAGTGATTTCTCAATCGATGACAATGTGGAGGACAATGATTACGTGACACCAGAAGAAGAAACTAGCATAACTGATGAGGAGGTAACGTCACCAAGGAAGATGCTGTATGTTGATGAGCTCAGTAAATGATACAACACTTACACTGCCTATATTATTGTGTGATAACCAATATATTCTTGTACTGCAAATAAATTCGTACTGAATGAACAAATATCTACCTATTCTGAGTGGTTCGCAATAGTTACCCCTACATAGAAAACGCAACACCCACAGTCAAAGACTTTTCATCTCATTAACTCTCCTCCTCTTACTGACTCCCTTATCCCACTGCGTCCCGGCAGATTTTTCACCACTGACCCCCCCACCAATCCCGGCAGATTTTAGAAAAATTTTTTTTTGGCTAAAACCTCTGCTTTTTATGAGAAACATCAAAAATTCAGAGAGAAAGTGCTCAGTTGAGTTTAGAGATACGATAGAAGTAAGAGTACATTTACCTTGTTACCATATTCTCTCATGCCAGGCTCGAGAGATAACGTTTTCTATGAGAGGGGTAGCTATTTCAAACCATTCATAACTGGTTAGATATTTATTTATTTGGTATGAATTTATATGTAGTACAAGAGTATATTGGTTTTCAGACAATATAGGTGATATAAGCGTTGTTCACTCACCAAAAACATCAACTTATGGCACCTTCTTCTACGACATTAGCGCCTCATCACTTCTGCTTGCTTCTTCCTCTGGCTTATTTCTTCCTTTGTCTTCCACCTCAGGAATCACTTTCGCCTTGAATTTCGTCATTGGAGAGACTGTGGTGCAACATGTCTTTACTGGCCAGGTCACTGCTAACAGGTGAGTTGCCGAGGAAATGGCATGCAGGGGGGAGAGGGGTCAAGTGGGGCCAGGCATTATCCCCACCTGGCATTGGGTAGAGGAAGGTCTCCCACAGATGCCTACTAAAAATCACCCGTGAAACTTGAAAAATGTGCAAATGGCAGACCTCGTGATTGCATAACGTATGGATACATCGTCGGGTGTCACCGTGACAAAACGTGGTGACGTATCCATAAGTCGTCAGGACGTGGTGGGTTAAACCTTTGTCTCTTCACCACATTGTTGCATCTTTATCTCTTTTCTATTGCTACTTCAATGGTCACTGCTCCTCTGAACTGTCTCCACCTCTACAGCGGGCGCATAGCACCCGTCTAACAGCAAACGCTCAACCGTTTTCTGTCCAACTCTCTAATGCAAGAGTTAACAGTTACTCCCAGTCCTTCATTTATGCAACAGGTCAGCTATGGAACTGTCTCCCTCTGTCTGTATTTCCTGCTTCCTATGATCTCCAGTCTTTCAAACGCAGTGTGTCCAGGCATCTTGAAATGATCGGATCTTGAATTTGGCTCTCTCTTGTATTTTGTTTTTCTCTTGGAAGGAACACTTATTGCGGGCTCATTGTCTTTGGTTCCTTCTTCCTCACATAAAAAAAAAAGTATGGCTCCAGAGAACACAGTACCAGGTGTTTAAAGGGTTACCTGTAAAGATAACTTCTAAGCTCAGGTGAGCACTTTTGGGGGCATTTTCCAATGTTTCTCATAATAAGTGGAGGTTTTAGCTCAAAATTTTGTTTTCGAAAATCTGCCAGGACTGGGGGGGGAGTGAATGGTGAAAAATCGTTCGGGACGTGGCGGGTTCAGGAATTCCTCTTCATAATCGCATTTTATTATCCCACATAATAAAAACCTCATTTGTTACAAACGTTATTCCCTTATGCTCTGAAGAATGCTATAGTCATGCCATTTTATAAAAATGGAGACACTCAGGTCGTGAGCATTTACCGACAAGTTTCACTGCTATCTGTGTTTTTTTTTTTTTTTCTAAAATTAACGAAGAAATCATCTCAGTCCAACTAATAGCATTTTTTGAGCCAAAGTTCTCTCAGAAACTCAGCATGATTCCGTCCTAAGCCATCCACAAATACAACATTCACAGTTATCACTTATAATATCTATCATAACATAGATAACAAACACATATGACTTTTAACCCTCTGTGATCTATTTAAAGCTTTCGATAGTGACAGCCATTCCATTCTCCTCAATAAACTCAGTGAAGTCAGTGTTGATAACTTCCGGTTTGACAGCTACTTTAATAATAGAAAACAGTCTGTTCATATCCAAAACACCAAATTCTCTAAATCAAAAATTGCTTATGGTGTACCCCAAGGCTCATTCTAGGTCCTATACTATTCAATATTTGTGAACGATTTATCAGAAAATCTTAACAACTGTATTTTAGTGCAATATGCTGATGACACTCAGTTTCTTCTCAGTGGCAAACTAATTTATCTCCAAGATATTGCACAAAACAGACGAAACCTTGAACATATTGTAGCCAGGGAATATTTTCTTAACGCGCCCCGTCCCGACCACTTTTTCACCACTGGTACCCCCCCAACCCCAACCATTTTTGGACCCAAATTTTTTTTGCTAAAACTTTCGCTTTTGGTCAGAAACAATGGTCAATCACCAAGAAAGTGTTCACCGGGGTCCATAAGTGGCCTAAACAGGTATACCTTCGTCACACTTGGTACCCTGTTCTCTGTAGGTGGTCTGAGGCTCTCACGTTTTCTATGGTATTATAAGTCTGGGAAACAATGAAAGTAAGTAGATATGTATTTATTACAAACATAAAAACATGTGATACAAGAGTAAATTGGATTTTTTACAAAAATAGAGCTGAAATAAGCATTGTGCCATCGTGCGAACTGAGCAAAATCGGCCAGACTGGTCACGATGAATCGCTAACATTCCTGAATCATGATACATATTTTTTCTACTTACATAATACATCTCCAATAACATTATACCATTTTACATTTTATTGAACTGTTTTTACGTATTCACAGGCCTTTCGATAACATTTAGCGTAATGTTAGCGCTTATTTACGTAGTGAGTGAACTCGCTGTGACTGTTGTTTCAACTCGTATTGTGTTTTTTCAACTTACATAATACTTTCCTAATAACATTATACACTTTTCCACTTTTGAGAACTGTTTTGAGATAGTTTCAGGCCTTACGTAAATATTTAGCGTAATAATAGCGCATAATAACACAGACGGTGAAGTCGGTATGACTACTATTTCAACTTACAACCTATTTTTGTACTTATATAATAATTCTCCACTAACATTGCACATGTTTCCACTTGATATAATTGATATCACATAATTTGAGACCTTACTATTCTACTGAGTGTCATATTATCGCATATTTACACAGTGAGTGTTATTGCGATATCATTTGTTTCATCTTACACTAGTATTCAACTTATAAATTACTTTCCTACTAACATTACACCCTTTTCCACTTTATATCATTCCTATCACATACTTACTGACCAGAATGTTCTACTGAACGTAATATTTTCGCAGATTTACATAGTGGGTGTACTCGTGACATCAATTGTTACAACTTACACTATTTTTTTACTTATACGTTACTTTCCTGCTAACATTACACCCGTTTCCACTTTATATTCTTGCTATCACATATTTACTGACCAGAGTGTTATACTGAGCGTCATATTTTCGCAGATTTACACAGTGGGTGTAGTTTTGATATCACTTCTTTCAACTTACACTATTTCTCAATTTATACATGACTTTCCTGAGAACATTACACCCGTTTCAACTTTATATAAGACAGCACATACTGACTGGCCTTACCATTACACTGAGTGTCATATCGCCATCCTACACAGTTTCAGTAGTGTAGGAAGTTATGGTACTCTCTGAAACATGGCTGAAGGCACAACGCAACATTGCACTCTACACACTCGTACCTTGTGTCTTTTCTCTGAGTGGCTGGTCTGACTGTCGAGTGCTTGCATACATGGCAGCGGCGCTGGGGTTTATGACGGTTTGGGTCGGAAGGGATTGTGCTAGGATAGTGGCATCCTGCGAGGCGTAGGGGAGTCTGGGCAGCCATGGAGGTGCGGGTGCGGTGTGTGGGTCTGTCCTGGGCATGCCTGGCGATTATTTCACGTGCCAGGTCCCTCACAAACCCCTCAAAGGTCTCTGATACTCCTGTTGTCATGGCGTGCAGGTAGTGTGCGTTCAGGACCGTGATGTCAAGCATGTGGAAAAAGAGCTTTTTGTACCACTTCATCGTGGTCCTGGCACAGTCAACACTGGAAATCATCGAGTCTGACTGATCCACTTGCCTCATGTTCAGATTATAGTCCAGTACAGACTCGGGTTTCCAGACGTTTGCGCCTCCTCTCGCTACGGTGATCAACGGAGTCTGTGCGGTGCATCAGGGGGCTGTGTACAGTTGACAGGAGGCAAACTTCCCTGTTGTGGTTCCACAGGGTGGCAAGGATGTTATTTGCCAGGAAGAAAACCACCTCGTTCTTGTCAAGTTTCCTCCCTATCTTGACCATATAGCGACGATTTCTCTTGACTGTACCACAGACTATGGTGTCGTGTTGGTGGAGGAACCTAGCGAGAAGAGGGCTAGTGTACCAGTTGTCCAGGTACAACACATGACCACGATGAAGGTACTCCTCTATCATTGTCTTCACCACGGCCCCTGAGAGTCCTATACTACGATCTTCTGTTATATCAGTCTGTGCGCCCGTGTACAAGACTATGTCTTGCACATAACCAGTCTTACAGTCACACATAACAAAGATCTTGAACCCGAAATGGTGTCTCATGCTGGGTATGTACTGGCGAAAGGAAATATTGCCTCTCCACAACACAAAACTCTCGTCTATGACGAGGTCTCTGTAAGGATAAAATGAGGAGTGGAACATTTCCTGTAAATGATCAAATACCAGCCTAATTCTCCTCATTTTATCAGTGTTATATGCATTAGCTGGATCTTCTGCATCAAAAAAGTGGAGGCGGCCGAGAATCTGCTGAAATCTATTACGACTCATCACCTTTCCAAAGAAAGGTGTGAGGATCATTGGGTCAGTTGTCCAGTATGCAGGATTTTTTTTTTCTTACCACACCCATCAAGAGAACCAGGGCAAAAAATAAGAACATCTCAGAAATTGTCACAGGATAGTCATATTGCTGGGAATGCCTGCTCGTTGTTCCCAAACGTTCACTTTCACGGCGCTGTGTTCGTGAAAATATGTTTGTCTGTTCCACTATGCGCCCCACAAACGCCTCCCCAAAGAACAAGTGGAAAAAATCCACCCTAGTGGAACCCACATGCACACTTGGAGCCGTGCAACCAGACCGCCACTCCTCATTGAAAGGGTGAATGATGGGAGTAAAATTATTCCCGTCTTCCTAGTTCCACGAGACACCACCGTCTCCAGCCACGTCCCCATCGTCGCCTTCGTCGGGGTGGGGAGGTGAGGGTGGTGGGGGAGGTTGGGGAGGTGGAGAGCGGCGCCTTTCATCACTCGCACTTCTCTTCCCTCTCCCTTTTCCTTTACCCTTTCCCTTCCCTTTCCTTCCTTTCCCCACATCTTGGGGCTGTGGGGAGGAAGTTTGGGAATATTGTGGGGTGAAAGACGTGCTGGGGAGTGGCTCCACCTCCTCTCCCCTAGGCCTACGTGCACCACGTGCTAGTGCTGCCTCCCTCACACCACTTTCCCTTTCACCCCGCACTCCCGCCACACCATTTTCCCTTTCACCCCTCACTCCCACCATACCACTTTCCCTTTCACCCCGCACTCCCACCACACCACTTTCGACTTCCCCAGACAAAACACTTGGACCATACGTTATTTGTCTTCTCGCCCCACCTTCTGATCCTCGGGGTGAGATTTTCTCCTTACCCAGCCATGAGGCGATATCACGTCCTAAGCCGCCATCATCGTCATTGTCCTCATCCTCGTCCTCATCAGAATCGGGATGGAGAGAGGTCCGTGCACGTGGTTGGGGTGCAGGCTGGCCTTCCTTTGCCTTACGATATGTCACATACCGCTTTTTCCGGGGCGAAGGGACCTCCTCATCACTGCTTGTTATTTCTTCCTCTGGCTGGACGTAATCTCGATCCACCACATCATCATCAAGTGGAGAATCACTATCTCCAGTGAAGGCCTCCAGGGCAGATGCTATTTCGTCGTCTGAGAGACCTTTACGCTCCATGTCTGACTTGGGTCACTGCTAACAGGTGAGTGACCGAGACAAGGGTGAGCGCGGGTCACGCGGGGTCTAGGATGCTGCCTGCCTGGCGGCAGGTAGGGGAGGCTTGGATAGGTGGGCAAATCGAAAATCTCGCGCGAATTTTTGAAAATTGTGGAAATTATGAACCTTGCAATTGCAGGACGTTAAAGTACGTCAACGGGATTGGCAGTGACAAAATGTGAGGACCTGGAAGAACGTCGATGGGACGCCGCAGGTTAAAAAATGGTCTTCTTCTAAATACCACTAAAACGTAGTGTATCTTTTTAGGTCCAGGGAAATGATCTCACTAATACCATCCAACACTATTGTTCGATTTGGAGACAGCAGTTCAACCCAGCACTAATGTAAAAAACATACGACATATACGGATGCTACATGACCTTTGATAAGCATGTAAATGAACTTAGCAAAAGATTAAGGGGCATATTAATGTATATTAACAGGATAAAAGATGGTTTTGGTAAAGAAACTTGAAAAATCATAATGCAGGCACTGGCTCTAAGTCTCTTGAACTACAGCAATGTAATACGGGGCACTGCAAGTAAATCTCAACCTTCACGTGTGCAGAAACTGCAAAATTTTGCTACCAAAGTTGTCAATGGAAAAGCAAGGAAGTATGACCATGTCACTCCGTTTTTATAAGAAATGAAATGACTAAACATTCAAAACAATATAAAGTTTGACACAGATGTCACAGTCCTCAAGTATCTAACGAAGCTGTACCCTATCTCCTTTCTTTTCCATTGGTACACAATATGACATAAGTATTACTAGACAAGAATAACCTGTACATTCCTAAAGTCAATTGATCTCTATTAGTAATAGGGCCAAAAATATGGAACTATCTTCTAGAAGATGTCAAGGAATCCTAGTTTAAACTTTTTTATTTTTTTGCTTATTTTTTTCAGGCCTATCGACCATTTGGGCCAAAGCCCCTGGTCATTAAGGCCGTATATATATATATATATATATATATATATATATATATATATATATATATATGTATATACTTATAAACATATATACATATATATACATATATACTTATAAACATATATACATATATATACACACATATATATATATATATATATATATATATATATATATATATATAGACACATATATACACTCACACACGCTTTCATGCATATATACAAACATACTTTCATGCACACGTACTATCACGATCCAAAGTTTCTTTATCCCCCTGAGTGGAGGAAGGTCGAAGCCAAGGTTGTAGCAAGACCAGATGATCGGACACTGCCAGTATACAAGACTAATAATGGTTCATGATACCGTGATTCATAAATAGGCTCGTGTGTTTCATCCGGGTGATTCTTATTATCCTAAGCTTCAGGTTAGTGAACCCCTCCATCATGAACTGGCTTGTGTTCGGTGGCCCATCATTTCTTCAACCTTGGCTTCGACCTTCCTCCACTCAGTGGGGTAATGAAAATTTGGATCGTGATAGTACATATATATATATATATATATATATATATATATATATATATATATATAATAAATTTTATTTTATTTATTTTTTTGTATTTTTATTTTTTTAATTTTTTCTTGGTTTTATATTTTTATATACCTTATAATATAAAGAAAAACCTAATCTGAAGACCCTAAAACTAATCACCTAACAGATAAATCGCTATCCTATACTAAATCCTACAGAGACAAATAGCGAGACCTACACTAATGGTAAAAATACCTCGACTAACAGAACACCATCGGCTGCAGATATGTAATGCCTTTCTACATTTTACATACCTGCACTCATCACCTGGTGACTATCAGTCGAGGCACAACCTAATGTAGGGGACATCAATATATGAAAGGGAACCTGACGAGTCAGGAACATTTCCATATATGTCAGCTGTCGGCCCTAATTAGAATAACTTAAGCAAGATGGTATAATGTATTTATATAATTTGCACAAAAAGTGAAGGACCTCGCGCAACAGACCACCATCGACTGCAACTGCCCAATACCTTTCTATACTGAACACTTACACTCATCAGCTGGTGACTGTCAGTCGAGGAACGGGGTTTAATGTAGGGGACATCAATATTAGAAATAGATCAGTGAGAAGGAGGAACTACTTCAAATATGTCAACTGTCAACCCTAATTAATAGTACAATATATACATAATTACAGTCGATAAAAAACAAAACCATGCAGTAAAAAAGTCACATCACTCTGATGAGTCCGGTCTCTCTCAAGAAAACCATCAATTTATCAATCATAACAATCTCTCCATCACCCAGGATGGTGGAAAGGGTGAAGGGGACGTCTGCTGCGCCACAGTAATTTATAAGTGAAGCGCGTTCATGAATAAATCGCCAACAGCGCAGGATGATATGACTGAGAGATAACACCACATCACAGATGTCACAGTGCAGTGGGAATCGTTTTTCCACATAAGGTTTCATGTGAGTTATTAAGGTAGCATTAAGCTGTAACTGTGCCAACACTTTTTCTTCCAGGCGACTGGGATGGTTGGCAGTGGCCCAGTCACCCAGGTACGGCTTACACGTTCGAATATTCAGTCTGGTCCACTGACCTTGCCACAGAATATTTATTGATTTCTTTCCGAGAAAGAGACTCGACCGTAGATCACGAGAAACGTCCCAAGTCTCCTCGAGTTCTACAGCCGACTTTGCAAGTAAGTCAGCCTGCTCATTGCCATAGATGCGACAATGACCAGGCACCCAGATCAGCATGAATGACTTGTTGCATGAATGCAACTTATTAATGATGCGGCCCTGGATCTCGTGAGAGTCCGTAGTACAAGATGTAATTGCCTGAAGGGCTGATTTTGAATCTGAAAATATGACAAATGAGTCATGCCTAGAATTGAGAGCATACTCTATGACTTTGTCAATAGCAAAAAGTTCGGAGGTAAACACAGATATATGAGTCGGCAACCGATACCTGAGGGCACATTCGGTCGACCATACATTTGCACCCACATATTCACTCGACTTGGAACCGTCGGTGTACAATTGGTGGGATCCCAAGTGATGCACAATGATGTTATGAAACAAGTGGTGGACCTCCGCCTCCAGCGCCTTGGCCTTTGGTGCTGGGAGCCATGATACATCAATGGTAAAGCCGGGTGGCTTCCAAGGCGTTATATTTTTTAACATCAACTTGTCACAGTCACTGAGGCCCACACCAAGCTCCTGAGTCAGTAAGTGGAGGCAAACGGCAAGTGGCCGACGCACCCCCCGCAGAAGGTGGTGGTATTGACGCAGAGGGGAACAGGCCACATTGCCGATATTACTTTTTCTCGATGTTCTAAGGCCATAGGACCAAGCCAGGTGGTCACGACGAATACGGAGGGGAGGCACATTCACCTCCACTTCCATATGAGCTACATGGGTACACCTGACGGCTCCAAGACACATTTGCAAACATTTATTCTGCAACACATCCAATCCTTTCAGCGTGGCATCAGATGCCGAGCCATACACCTGTGTACCATAGTCTAGCTTTGAACGAATCAGGGACTTATACACCATTAATAAAGATTTTCTGTCAACACCCCAGGTAGTACCCACTAGGTACTTGAGGACATTTACAGATTTATCACAACGAGCAAACAAATTATTAACATGAATTTTGAAGTTCAACCGACGATCAAATGAATTCCCAAAAACTTTACAGAATTTTGAAAAGGTACCGCCTGATTACCCAAAGTTAAGCACAAATTAGGTACGTTACGATTAGAGAAGACTACAGCGGCACACTTAGGGAGGGAAAACTTAAATCCCCACTGCAAGGCCCATTGGTGGACGGAGTCAAGGGCTGCTTGAATCCGCCCAGCCGAAAATTGTGTATTATGGGAAGAGTGCCATATTGCACAATCATCAGCATAGAGTGAGCATTTAAGATTCCTCGGGATGGGAGCTGATTACAGAATATCATTGATCATAATACTAAATAAAGTAGGACTAAGCACACTTCCCTGTGGCACCCCGTTTTCCTGGATAAATATATCCGATGTTACGTTACGGGGCAATTTGACAGAGAAAGTCCTGTCCCTTAAGAAATTTGAAATAAAAATTGACAAATTTCCTCTTATACCATAAGCATAGAGCTTCATTAGTATACTGTGTCGCCATGTCATGTCATAGGCTTTATGGATGTCCAAAAACACCCCTATCATGAATTCTTTATTGGCAAATGCCTCTGCAATACAATGCTCCAAATTCATTAAATGAGTTAGTGAACTTCTGTATTTACGGAAGCCACATTGTTGATCATTTAACAAATTCTTAGACTCTAAAACAAGAAGAAGCCTATTATTGACCATTCGTTCCATGACCTTACATAGACAAGAAGTCAACACAATAGGACGAAATGAAGTGAGATTCATAAGATGACCAGCCTCTTTGGGTATCGGTATGACATGCGCAAAGTGCCATGAGTTTGGGAATGTTCGAGACGCCCAAATCTCATTGTACAATGTTAACATCTTAATCAGGTTGTCCTGATTAAAATGCTGGATCATACCGTACGTGATGGTGTCTGGTCCAGGGCTAGTGTCTCTACAGGATTTAAGGGCAAGGAGCAGTTCATCTAGCGTAAACTCTTTGTTGTACGGGGAGTCTACGTCTTCTGTGACAAAGTCAATGATCTGTAGCTCAGCTGTGCGTTTATGATGTTGGAAATGCGGATCATAATTGGCTGAGCTACTTACATGAGAAAAACTCCTGGCGAAGATGTTAGCAACGTCCACGGGCTCGTTATAGATGTTATTATTTACCTGCAAGGTGGTCACAGGGATTTTCTGGCCTTTATTATTTAATATTCTTATAGTGGACCAGACTTTACTTAATGGAGTTGTACGAGTCACTCTGGACACAAAGGACCGCCAGGAGTCACGTTTGGCCCTTCTTATTATTCTCCTTGCCTCAGCCCGTGCCTGTTTGTATGCAATAAAATTTTCCTTAGTGGGCTGACTATCAAAAATCCTGTATCTCCTATTGCGTTTTCTTAATGCGTGTCGGCAATCCGGCGTCCACCAATGTGCTCTATGCTTCGCATGAACTGTAGAAGTCTTGGGAATAGCAGCCTCAGCTGCGTGTAATATGGATTGAGTTAAATTTTCGACCTTAACTTCTATGGTCTCCCTAGATATATCTAAATTGGCAATCCTTGAGAAGGATCCCCAATCTGCTTTCTTACAGTTAAATTTTGGAGGTGGAGGGTCCGAAACAATGCCGCGTGTATAAGAAAGACAGATGGGTAAATGATCACTTCCCAAGGAGTCGTCATATGGGTCCCATGAGAAAACATGATGTATACCAGGGGAGGCCAAAGATAAGTCAATGGCCGAAAAGTTACCAGTACAATCATCTACACGAGTCGCTCTACCATCATTCAGAAGACAGAGGTTGGACTGTAGTATTAGGTCGGCTACTTGCTTCCCACGACCATCGATCCTCAGGCTACCCCATTGATAGTGATGGGCATTAAAATCGCCCAACACTAACTTATTTCCAGGCAGATGTTCAAATAGTGAATATAAAGCATCACTATCAATGGGGCCATGTGGAGGACACTAGAGAGAGCAAATAGACAGATACGTGTTATTAAATTTTACTCTGCACGCGACAGCTTCCAGAGTAGAATTTAGAATCACTTTCGTTTGTGGGTGTGATTTGTGTGTGTAAATGGCAACTCCATGACCTCCATATCTTCTATACAAGTGGTAGTGTTTGAACTGTGGAGGATCAGGATGATCCTCCAGGCGCATCTCCTGTAAACAAACAACGTCTGGCCTGTGTAGTGAAAGCAAGATTGCTATATTTGGTAACTTATTCCCGACACCTCTACAATTCCACTGTAATAGAGTGAAAGCAGCGGTTTTAAGATTTTCGTTGGGGGCCAGTGTGCTTTGTCTTTTTTTGTCGCCCGCCGGCAGGTGAGTGACTACCGGGGGACCTATCCCGGTGCTTGTTCACGGAAACCTCCATATTTTCATCAATTACTAGGTTCCCTGACTCCACCGAGGAAGAGCTAACCTTCCTCTCCCTTGCTGGAATGAGAACTGGAAAGACATGAGGACAAGACTGTTTTGTGAGGGTGGTCATGTTACTTTTACTAGACTTGTCAAACTTCGCTTTAGGTCGTATTGATGGAGAGGCAGCAGCAGCCTGAGAATAGGTTGAAACCTTAGGGATGTCAGTGAGAGAGTTGGAGCAGACAGGAGGCCGAGATGGAGAGGTACTGTGAGTGGCAGGAGGGAGAAGGACAAGATCAGTCTGCGTCTCTACAGAGCACATCACAGGACGGGACATTACCGCCGAAACATAGGACCTATTTGGCGTGGGAGTTGCATGCAACTCCTTCACCTTTTTCCTAGCTTCGTAATAGGAAATGCCTTCAGTTGCCTTCACCGTGCAGACCTCCTTCTCCTCCTTCCACTTGGGACAGTCCCTAGAGGAAGTGGAGTGAGTGCCCTTGCAGTGAAAGCAACATATCGTCTCAGATGTACAATGGTCTGCATCATGACCCTGGCTTGCACACTTGCCGCACACTGGCTGGGAACCCCGACAAGTCTTTGCACCATGCCCATACAGCTGGCATTTCAGGCAACACAAAGGGCTAGGGATGTAAGGCCGAACATGAACAATTTCGTAACCAACTTTGATAGAACTGGGAAGAGACACTTTGGCAAACATCAAGACAATGGTTGCCGTCTTTGTCCTTATGCCTTCTGAGTAACGAGTAATAAATCTAGCCTCAATTACGTCTTGGTGCGCCAATTCACTTACGATTTCGTCCTCACCCATCACCTTGAGATCCCTGCAAGTGACAACACCCTTGCAAGAATTCATGGAGACTGGGATTTTGGCTTCGACATCGTAACAGTGGAATTTATGCAGTTTCAGCAAATCTTTCACCTGTGACGAATTAACAGTTTTAATCAGATCTCCGTTTGCAAGTTTTTTACCTGTTCGACTTCTCCCGCACAGTGGTCAATCACCTTCTTAATAAGGAAGGGATTGAGACTGGACAGGGGAGTGGAACCTAGCGCATGAAGAGTGACAAAGGTTGCGTTGTCTACTGGGACGTCAAGCGGGGCACGAGTCTGGCGTTCGTCCGTCTGGGGGTGGTCAGTCTGGTCATGCCTATTGTCATCAGGACCATCTCTTCCACTGAAGGGGGGGGAGGCAGTAGGGGCATCCGCCATAGGTACCACTTCCCCCTCGTGGGGGAAGTGGGAAGAAAGAGAAAAACGAGCAAGGGACAGAGCATCTGGGGAACACACACCTAGTCTGAGATTACCCTCTCAAACCACTCTCGGGAGGACGCGCCTGTGTGTGACTCACACCCCAGAGCAATCAGTGGGGGGTACACTCCAGAGGTGAGTAAGCAAAGGCAATCTCAGGAAACAGATATAGACACTTACTATATCTCTAAAGGGCTGAGAGGAAAATTAGTACTAGCTAACCTAACGTTTATTCGCGTTATTTACAAAACTAATGCTGGTGAGGCAGCCCTGAAAGCTAGAGGAGAGCCAGAAAAACACGTCCGAACTCCCCACGACCATGCATCAAAGTCCCCCAGTTTAAACACTTTCAAAATTAGACTTAACAATCACTTACTGAACACTCTTCCATAATCTAATTATTCTAATACACTATATTAGAGCAGTAACCGTGTGTGTGTGTGTTTTGGGCAGCGGAAACTACACATGCATATTGCACCAAAATTGGCACAGAAATCGCAAAAAATTCGCTGATGTGAAAAAACTTGGTCCCATCACGAGTGAAAAACTTTTACTATATTTAATGAGCGATCACATTTTGACCAAAAAAAGCTGCTCCCGAAGCCCGGTATAGGATCTCCGTAGAATTTTTTGCCCAGAGGTAGAACTAAAATAAACTTGGGTTCCATTCCCGAAGCTGCAAATAACACGATCAATTGGTTAGCTGCAAAAAATCTAAGTGACAGCGTTACACTAGAACAGCACATAAACGTGAGAGCCCTCCGCAGGAGCAAGTGTGAGGGGCCAGAAGGGCCCCCAAGCACTTGTCTTACTCTATACCACTAAACAATGATAAACTGGTAAAATATGATGCAAAAAAATATGATGTAATAATTCTCAAAATACTTAGTATTTTGATAATTGTATAATTATATACTTCTGTGTTATACTCCTTAAAATTTATATTTACAGTGTATAATCATCAAGTCTTCACTTTGTACAATTATTACATTTTTTATTTCTTCACTGCGATGGCGATTTTTCATATCTTGCTCCTGGCATCTCTAGGGGATTTTATTTAGTTTAAGGGAGACTTCTGGAACTGAGATAGTTTGGTACAGCCTTCGTTGGTCTATCCGTACGAGAGCTCTTCGCTAAGCTGCATGGAATCATCGACATAAAGATAAATCAAATAAAGGCCATTCACCCACACAAACGAATCCATCAGCTATAACTGCAAACAAGATATTAAAAAGATGCCCAAAGAGGAGATGACTACTGAACTTAGCGCTGACTTTAACCTGTGACCGAGACATTTGATCCCCACACATACTGTATATGCCAAGTGAGATCCAGATCAGATCAGGCACTCATGAAATAATTTCCGCATTCAGAACTTTGATCTTGGCTTGTGATCATGACGTTTACTTAGTTTGCAGCAGTGTACACACACGATGTATGCGCTTGTTTTGATATCAGTAAGATCAGGCAGTCATGAAAATAATGCATACATTCATATATATATATATATATATATATATATATATATATATATATATATATATACCGGTATCTATCTTGTACCGTCATCTATCTATCTATCTATATCTATCTATCTATCTATCTATCTATCTACCTACAGCATGCACTGATACCGACTCCATCACAGTGGTTATGTCTTATATGTCGCGGCAAAAGCATCGCGCCGCTCACAGCACTTGACATTTTGCAAAGTGGGAGCATTGTTTTGGGGGTCAGGCTGTGATATGAGTGTGAAACTTCCTCCTGGTACCATTTTATGCTCTAAATGACATGAAACGACACGACAGAGGATGGTATACAGTATTAGTTACCGGATTCAGTTTATCAGATCCGTGTCTGAGAAATTTACTCATTTCCATAAGCACAGGTCCCCGCGGACACAACAGTATTGTTAGCTATGCACCTGTCAGCCATACATATTAAACATATAAGTTATTTAAGTTCCTTTATGAGGATCGTGTGATATCGGGAGCAATACCTCAACTTCACAGAGCATTACCCAGGATCAAATCACTGTAATTCGCTCTCCTGGATGCGGGTTGTTATAGGTTGCTTTTATTGCCCACGATAAAAACTGGGTCAAAGCTGACTTTTTCAGGCTTATCCATAGGTCAACATTTTTGCGACAAACTTTTAATTGGCAGGAAATTGCTGGAGAGGCATGTTAATAACTCTTTTGTCAAAGTTTCCTTGTGGCAAAATAATCTGATCCAACTTTATCTCTACATCATAATAGAATTCAAGGCAAAAGGATATTTCATCATATAAATTTTCTGAAACGTACTTAAATCAGGTAGACTGTTGAGAGAGAGAGAGAGAGAGAGAGAGAGAGAGAGAGAATACAGGGGGACATAGAAGTAAAGATAACTAGAGGCCTGATGGCCCATGTAGAGGTTATAAGGTGGAAAAATAGTGTAAGCTAATTCTACTAAGATCTAAACAATTTGTACGAGAAAAGAATAGAAAAGAGTAAGGCTCTCTCCAACCCACCACAACATCCATTAAAATCAGCAGGAAAAAGTAAGTCAGCCTGCTCATTGCCATAGATGCGACAATGACCAGGCACCCAGATCAGCATGAATGACTTGTTGCATGAATGCAACTTATTAATGATGCGGCCCTGGATCTCGTGAGAGTCCGTAGTACAAGATGTAATTGCCTGAAGGGCTGATTTTGAATCTGAAAATATGACAAATGAGTCATGCCTAGAATTGAGAGCATAGTCTATGACTTTGTCAATAGCAAAAAGTTCGGAGGTAAACACAGATATATGAGTCGGCAACCGATACCTGAGGGCACATTCGGTCGACCATACATTTGCACCCACATATTCACACGACTTGGAACCGTCGGTGTACAATTGGTGGGATCCCAAGTGATGCACAATGATGTTATGAAACAAGTGGTGGACCTCCGCCTCCAGCGCCTTGGCCTTTGGTGCTGGGAGCCATGATACGTCAATGGTAAAGCCGGGTGGCTTCCAAGGCGCTATATTTTTTAACATCAACTTGTCACAGTCACTGAGGCCCACACCAAGCTCCTGAGTCAGTAAGTGGAGGCAAACGGCAAGTGGCCGACGCACCCCCCGCAGAAGGTGGTGGTATTGACGCAGAGGGGAACAGGCCACATTGCCGATATTACTTTTTCTCGATGTTCTAAGGCCATAGGACCAAGCCAGGTGGTCACGACGAATACGGAGGGGAGGCACATTCACCTCCACTTCCATATGAGCTACATGGGTACACCTGACGGCTCCAAGACACATTTGCAAACATTTATTCTGCAACACATCCAATCCTTTCAGCGTGGCATCAGATGCCGAGCCATACACCTGTGTACCATAGTCTAGCTTTGAACGAATCAGGGACTTATACACCATTAACCCGCCCCGTCCCGACGACGTATGGGTACGTCACCACGATTTGCATTTGCCAGTCCCGGCGACGTACCAGTACGTCGTGCAATTGCAATGTGCATAATTTCGACAATTTTCAAATTTCGCGCTTGATTTGCGGTACGTACCCTCGCCTGACCTTCCCCTACCTGCCACCAGGCGGGGACACTCGGCGACCCCGCGCGACCCGCGCTAGCCCGCCGCTTGTCCACTCACCTGGTAGCCACGGTCCTGCTCAGACATGGCTAAGAGAGGTCTCTCAGAGAGCGAAATTCAAGTCGCCCTGGACACCTTTACCGGCGACAGTGATTCTCCACTGGATGACGAGGAGATGGACAAAGATTATGTGCAGCCAGACGAGGAGGAAACCACCAGCAGTGACGAGGAAGTTCCGTCACCAAGGAAACGGCAGTACGTGACTTACCTTGCTGCTAGAGAGGGGCAGGAGGCAAAGAAGGCACGTGGTATGTCATATCCCTATCCCCAGCGTGCCTTGGAAGCCGGGTCGAGGTCGAGGACGAGGACGAGGACGAGGACGGAGACGTGGGACGTGCTGCCACGTGGTATGGGCGGGAGGTGATTACGCATCGTGGCCCAGAGCGCACACCACGTCGTCTAAGCAGGTATGGGCCAAGCATTCTGTTTGGGGCGGTAGGAAGTGAAGTGGAGGGAGTGGGGAGTGAAATGGACATTCCTGGGATTAGGGA
This sequence comes from Coenobita brevimanus, assembly GCF_032717465.1. Lineage (NCBI taxonomy): Eukaryota > Metazoa > Arthropoda > Malacostraca > Decapoda > Coenobitidae > Coenobita > Coenobita brevimanus. The sequence continues at coordinate 26,206,086 of NC_137037.1, forward strand.
AAGTGAGAGTGAGGTGGGTGAGTCATTGCTCTCCCTACGCAGTGTGAGGCGGCAGAGTGGATCACGTGGGCCAGTGCGGGTGCGTTCCTTATCACGTGGGGTTGTGAGGGTGGGGGAAGGTGGGGAGGAACCACTCCAAAGCACGTCTTATGCTCCCCAATATCCCCTAACACGTGGTCGAGCAAGGTTGCGTGAGAGAGCACGTGGTGTGGTAATGGAGGGGAAGGTGGGGAGGAACCACTCCCCAGCACGTCTTCTGCTCCCCAATATCAAACTATTTCATCCCCACAGCCCCCTAATGTTCCTCAAGGCCGTAAGGGTAAGGGAAAGGGAAAGGGTAAAGGCAGAGGGAAGAGGAGTGACAGTGGGGAAGCCCTCCGTACTCCTTCTCCCCAACCTCCCCAACCAGGATCTCCTCCCCACCCAGACGAAGGCAGTGATGGGGACGAGGGATTTGTGTCGTGGGATTGGGAGGATGGGAGTGATTTTTCTCCCCTCATTCACCCCTTCACTGAGCAGGGGCGATCTGGCTGCATTGCACCAGGTATTCACTGTAATTCAAGCAGGTTGGATTTTTTCCACCTGTTTTTCAGTGAGGCCTTCGTTGATCAGATCGTGCTTCAAACAAACCTGTTTGCAAGCGGCCAGCGGCTAGAAAGTGAAAGATTGGGAACAAGGAGTAGGCATTCAATGATTTATGATTACCCTGTCTCCATTCCAGAAAAGTTCTTATTTTTTGCCCTTGTCCTTTTGATGGGTATAATAAGAAAAAATAGAATTCCTGCTTACTGGACTAGGGACCCTGTTATGTTTACCCCCATATTTGGTCAAGTGATGAGCCGTAATCGGTTTCAACAAATTCTAAGTCGCCTCCATTTTTATGATGCTAATGACCCTGCAAATACAAACAACACGGACAAAATGAGGCGAATTAGGCTGGTCTTTGATCACCTCAGGCAAATCTTTCGATCCTCATTCTATCCCTATAGAGATCTCGTCATAGACGAGAGTCTCGTGTTGTGGAGAGGCAATATTTCATTCAGACAGTATATACCCAGCAAAAGGCACCGTTTTGGGTTCAAGATCTTTGTTATGTGTGACTGTAGGACTGGATACGTGCAAGACATAGTCTTGTACACCGGTGCACAGACAGACATAATAGAAGATCGAAGTATAGGACTTTCTGGAGCAGTGGTAAAGACGATGATACAAGACTACCTTCATCGTGGTCACGTTCTCTACCTCGACAACTGGTACACTAGCCCTCTTCTCGCTCGTTATCTTCACAGACATGAAACGGGAGTATGTGGAACCGTAAAGGTGAACCGGCGTCACATGGTCAAGGTAGGGCGGAAACTTGCAAGGAGTGAGGTTGTCTTCTTCAAAGCAAACAACATCCTTGCAACAATGTGGAACCACAACAGAGAAGTAAGCCTCTTGTCCACGGTTCACCGCCCCTTGATGCACCCGTACTGATTCTGTTGATTACCATAGCGAGAGCAGGCGTCGTGTTTGGAAACCTGAATGTGTCATGGACTATAATATAAACATGCGCCTCGTGGACCAGTCAGACTCCATGATATCGACGGTAGAGTGTGCCAGGACCACGATGAAGTGGTATAAGAAACTGTTCTTTCACTTGCTAGATATCACTGCTCTGAATTGCCACCACCTTCACGCCATGACCACAGGAGTTCAGGAAACCTTTGATGGGTTTGTGAGGAGCTCACACGAGAAATCTTTGCAAAATATGCGGTTGAAAGGCCCCAACAGCGCCCCCGCACTGCCCCTATTACCCACGCTCCCCAGAGAATATCCGCCCGCCATTTCCCCACTCCTATCCCGCCCCAGCCCAACAGACCTAGGCCCCAGCGCAGGTGTCACGTGTGCAGTAATTCCCAGGTGCGACTCACGACACAGAGGAAGGACACCCGCTATGAGTGCGTGCAGTGTGACGTGGGTCTGTGTATTCACCCATGTTTTAGTGAATACCACACGTTGCTGCAATTTTAGCATGGTGTGATTGCGAAAGGACGCAGAAATTATGATGTAAATGCGACAGACAGACGCTCTGTGAAAAAATCAGTCATGTGGATCGCCAAATATTAGTATAAAGTGCCTACGGGTAGAACATAAGTGCAAACATTGGGTGTAAGTATATAAATCTGCCCTAAGTTGAAACTTACATAGAGAGGGTTGTTTGATGCGATATTCTGTCGCTCAGTGCAATAAATACGGCCCCTTATTATATATTTTCTATTATGTGACATTCTTACTGGTATAATATAAGTTCAAATTATTGTATATGATGATGTATTTCCTAAGTCAAATATTCATAGCGTGTCTATAAAGATAAGATTTCCTGACGCCTAGTCGAATGAATAAGGCACGTATTAGTCAAAATAAAAGTCAGCAAGTGATAAAGTGAATAATTAGTATATAAGTGTGTGCGTGAATTAGTATATAAGTGTGTGAGTATTATGTATGACGTAACATTCCTTGCGAGGGTATTTTCAGGCGATATTCTCACGCTCACTTGAATAAATAATGGCAGTAAGTATGTACAGTGCATTGGAGGGTGTAAACGTGTGTAATGTAAGTGGGAAAATATAATTGGAGTGAATAAATAAAGTAGATGATGAAACACGAGTGTTTGAGATCGTGGTTGCTACGTGAATAGGCGCTAGCATATCGCTAAATGCCCTCGTAATGAATGAAAATAATTGAAAACCTTCACAGTGGTGGGGGAAAGGTTCTATGTAAATGGGAAAATAATTAGAAAGTGATAAAACAATTTGGTATGTTGAAATACGAGACATAGCGAGTGCGCTTACTAAGCTGATGTGCGCTAAACTTATGCTGCATGTCATCAAAATGAATGAAATCATCTGAAATCACTTACAAACAGTTGTAATTAGTAAATTGTCATTGAAACAGAAGTATACAAGTAGAAAAAATGATCGGTAGACTCATAACAGAAAATTAGCAGATAGCATGATACAACTCGGACCTAACTCGCTATGCTCGCGCGATGGTACAATGCTTATTTTTCCAATATATGTGTCTGAAATCCATTATATTGTTACTGTTATTGTTTATTAGTACAAATTCAATAAATGTAGAGGTGTTGTGTGTTGTTTGTCCCATTACTCCTTACCATAGAAAACGTTTATGCATATCCAGCCCATTACAGAATACGATACCTGCGGGGGGAAACCGCACCTGTATAGACCACTTATAGACTGCAGAGACAACTTTCTTCAAGATTTTCCATAGTTTCTCGACCTAAGCGGAAGTTTCATAAGAAAAAAAAATTTTCCAAAAAGGCTCGGGACTGGGGGATGTCATAGGTGCGGAAAGGCTCGGGACGTGACGGGTTAATAAAGATTTTCTGTCAACACCCCAGGTAGTACCCACTAGGTACTTGAGGACATTTACAGATTTATCACAACGAGCAAACAAATTATTAACATGAATTTTGAAGTTCAACCGACGATCAAATGAATTCCCCAAAACTTTACAGAATTTTGAAAAGGTACCGCCTGATTACCCAAAGTTAAGCACAAATTAGGTACGTTACGATTAGAGAAGACTACAGCGGCACACTTAGGGAGGGAAAACTTAAATCCCCACTGCAAGGCCCATTGGTGGACGGAGTCAAGGGCTGCTTGAATCCGCCCAGCCGAAAATTGTGCATTATGGGAAGAGTGCCATATTGCACAATCGTCAGCATAGAGTGAGCATTTAAGATTCCTCGGGATGGGAGCTGATTACAGAATATCATTGATCATAATACTAAATAAAGGAGGACTAAGCACACTTCCCTGTGGCACCCCGTTTTCCTGGATAAATATATCCGATGTTACGTTACGGGGCAATTTGACAGAGAAAGTCCTGTCCCTTAAGAAATTTGAAATAAAAATTGACAAATTTCCTCTTATACCATAAGCATAGAGCTTCATTAGTATACTGTGTCACCATGTCATGTCATAGGCTTTATGGATGTCCAAAAACACCCCTATCATGAATTCTTTATTGGCAAATGCCTCTGCAATACAATGCTCCAAATTCATTAAATGAGTTAGTGAACTTCTGTATTTACGGAAGCCACATTGTTGATCATTTAACAAATTCTTAGACTCTAAAACAAGAAGAAGCCTATTATTGACCATTCGTTCCATGACCTTACATAGACAAGAAGTCAACACAATAGGACGAAATGAAGTGAGATTCATAAGATGACCAGCCTCTTTGGGTATCGGTATGACATGCGCAAAGTGCCATGAGTTTGGGAATGTTCGAGACGCCCAAATCTCATTGTACAATGTTAACATCTTAATCAGGTTGTCCTGATTAAAATGCTGGATCATACCGTACGTGATGGTGTCTGGTCCAGGGCTAGTGTCTCTACAGGATTTAAGGGCAAGGAGCAGTTCATCTAGCGTAAACTCTTTGTTGTACGGGGAGTCTACGTCTTCTGTGACAAAGTCAATGATCTGTAGCTCAGCCGTGCGTTTATGATGTTGGAAATGCGGATCATAATTGGCTGAGCTACTTACATGAGAAAAACTCCTGGCGAAGATGTTAGCAACGTCCACGGGCTCGTTATAGATGTTATTATTTACCTGCAAGGTGGTCACAGGGATTTTCTGGCCTTTATTATTTAATATTCTTATAGTGGACCAGACTTTACTTAATGGAGTTGTACGAGTCACTCTGGACACAAAGGACCGCCAGGAGTCACGTTTGGCCCTTCTTATTATTCTCCTTGCCTCAGCCCGTGCCTGTTTGTATGCAATAAAATTTTCCTTAGTGGGCTGACTATCAAAAATCCTGTATCTCCTATTGCGTTTTCTTAATGCGTGTTGGCAATCCGGCGTCCACCAATGTGCTCTATGCTTCGCATGAACTGTAGAAGTCTTGGGAATAGCAGCCTCAGCTGCATGTAATATGGATTGAGTTAAATTTTCGACCTTAACTTCTATGGTCTCCCTAGATATATCTAAATTGGCAATCCTTGAGAAGGATCCCCAATCTGCTTTCTTACAGTTAAATTTTGGAGGTGGAGGGTCCGAAACAATGCCGCGTGTATAAGAAAGACAGATGGGTAAATGATCACTTCCCAAGGAGTCGTCATATGGGTCCCATGAGAAAACATGATGTATACCAGGGGAGGCCAAAGATAAGTCAATGGCCGAAAAGTTACCAGTACAATCATCTACACGAGTCGCTCTACCATCATTCAGAAGACAGAGGTTGGACTGTAGTATTAGGTCGGCTACTTGCTTCCCACGACCATCGATCCTCAAGCTACCCCATTGATAGTGATGGGCATTAAAATCGCCCAACCCTAACTTATTTCCAGGCAGATGTTCAAATAGTGAATATAAAGCATCACTATCAATGGGGCCATGTGGAGGACACTAGAGAGAGCAAATAGACAGATACGTGTTATTAAATTTTACTCTGCACGCGACAGCTTCCAGAGTAGAATTTAGAATCACTTTCGTTTGTGGGTGTGATTTGTGTGTGTAAATGGCAACTCCATGACCTCCATATCTTCTATACGAGTGGTAGTGTTTGAACTGTGGAGGATCAGGATGATCCTCCAGGCGCATCTCCTGTAAACAAACAACGTCTGGCCTGTGTAGTGAAAGCAAGATTGCTATATTTGGTAACTTATTCCCGACACCTCTACAATTCCACTGTAATAGAGTGAATGCAGCGGTTTTAAGATTTTCGTTGGGGGCCAGTGTGCTTTGTCTTTTTTTGTCGCCCGCCGGCAGGTGAGTGACTACCGGGGGACCTATCCCGGTGCTTGTTCACGGAAACCTCCATATTTTCATCAATTACTAGGTTCCCTGACTCCACTGAGGAAGAGCTAACCTTCCTCTCCCTTGCTGGAATGAGAACTGGAAAGACATGAGGACAAGACTGTTTTGTGAGGGTGGTCATGTTACTTTTACTAGACTTGTCAAACTTCGCTTTAGGTCGTATTGATGGAGAGGCAGCAGCAGCCTGAGAATAGGTTGAAACCTTAGGGATGTCAGTGAGAGAGTTGGAGCAGACAGGAGGCCGAGATGGAGAGGTACTGTGAGTGGCAGGAGGGAGAAGGACAAGATCAATCTGCGTCTCTACAGAGCACATCACAGGACGGGACATTACCGCCGAAACATAGGACCTATTTGGCGTGGGAGTTGCATGCAACTCCTTCACCTTTTTCCTAGCTTCGTAATAGGAAATGCCTTCAGTTGCCTTCACCGTGCAGACCTCCTTCTCCTCCTTCCACTTGGGACAGTCCCTAGAGGAAGTGGAGTGAGTGCCCTTGCAGTGAAAGCAACATATCGTCTCAGATGTACAATGGTCTGCATCATGACCCTGGCTTGCACACTTGCCGCACACTGGCTGGGAACCCCGACAAGTCTTTGCACCATGCCCATACAGCTGGCATTTCAGGCAACACAAAGGGCTAGGGATGTAAGGCCGAACATGAACAATTTCGTAACCAACTTTGATAGAACTGGGAAGAGACACTTTGGCAAACATCAAGACAATGGTTGCCGTCTTTGTCCTTATGCCTTCTGAGTAACGAGTAATAAATCTAGCCTCAATTACGTCTTGGTGCGCCAATTCACTTACGATTTCGTCCTCACCCATCACCTTGAGATCCCTGCAAGTGACAACACCCTTGCAAGAATTCATGGAGACTGGGATTTTGGCTTCGACATCGTAACAGTGGAATTTATGCAGTTTCAGCAAATCTTTCACCTGTGACGAATTAACAGTTTTAATCAGATCTCCGTTTGCAAGTTTTTTACCTGTTCGACTTCTCCCGCACAGTGGTCAATCACCTTCTTAATAAGGAAGGGATTGAGACTGGACAGGGGAGTGGAACCTAGCGCATGAAGAGTGACAAAGGTTGCGTTGTCTACTGGGACGTCAAGCGGGGCACGAGTCTGGCGTTCGTCCGTCTGGGGGTGGTCAGTCTGGTCATGCCTATTGTCATCAGGACCATCTCTCCCACTGAAAGGGGGGGAGGCAGTAGGGGCATCCGCCATAGGTACCACTTCCCCCTCGTGGGGGAAGTGGGAAGAAAGAGAAAAACGAGCAAGGGACAGAGCATCTGGGGAACACACACCTAGTCTGAGATTACCCTCTCAAACCACTCTCGGGAGGACGCGCCTGTGTGTGACTCACACCCCAGAGCAATCAGTGGGGGGTACACTCCAGAGGTGAGTAAGCAAAGGCAATCTCAGGAAACAGATATAGACACTTACTATATCTCTAAAGGGCTGAGAGGAAAATTAGTACTAGCTAACCTAACGTTTATTCGCGTTATTTACAAAACTAATGCTGGTGAGGCAGCCCTGAAAGCTAGAGGAGAGCCAGAAAAACACGTCCGAACTCCCCACGACCATGCATCAAAGTCCCCCAGTTTAAACACTTTCAAAATTAGACTTAACAATCACTTACTGAACACTCTTCCATAATCTAATTGTTCTAATATATTAGAGCAGTAACCGTGTGTGTGTGTGTTTTGGGCAGCGGAAACTACACATGCATATTGCACCAAAATTGGCACAGAAATCGCAAAAAATTCGCTGATGTGAAAAAACTTGGTCCCATCACGAGTGAAAAACTTTTACTATATTTAATGAGCGATCACATTTTGACCAAAAAAAGCTGCTCCCGAAGCCCGGTATAGGATCTCCGTAGAATTTTTTGCCCAGAGGTAGAACTAAAATAAACTTGGGTTCCATTCCCGAAGCTGCAAATAACACGATCAATTGGTTAGCTGCAAAAAATCTAAGTGACAGCGTTACACTAGAACAGCACATAAACGTGAGAGCCCTCCGCAGGAGCAAGTGTGAGGGGCCAGAAGGGCCCCCAAGAACTTGTCTTACTCTATACCACTAAACAATGATAAACTGGTAAAATATGATGCAAAAAAATATGATGTAATAATTCTCAAAATACTTAGTATTTTGATAATTGTATAATTATATACTTCTGTGTTATACTCCTTAAAATTTATATTTACAGTGTATAATCATCAAGTCTTCACTTTGTACAATTATTACATTTTTTATTTCTTCACTGCGATGGCGATTTTTCATATCTTGCTCCTGGCATCTCTAGGGGATTTTATTTAGTTTAAGGGAGACTTCTGGAACTGAGATAGTTTGGTACAGCCTTCGTTGGTCTATCCGTACGAGAGCTCTTCGCTAAGCTGCATGGAATCATCGACATAAAGATAAATCAAATAAAGGCCATTCACCCACACAAACGAATCCATCAGCTATAACTGCAAACAAGATATTAAAAAGGTGCCCAAAGAGGAGATGACTACTGAACTTAGCGCTGACTTTAACCTGTGACCGAGACATTTGATCCCCACACATACTGTATATGCCAAGTGAGATCCAGATCAGATCAGGCACTCATGAAATAATTTCCGCATTCAGAACTTTGATCTTGGCTTGTGATCATGACGTTTACTTAGTTTGCAGCAGTGTACACACACGATGTATGCGCTTGTTTTGATATCAGTAAGATCAGGCAGTCATGAAAATAATGCATACATTCATATATATATATATATATATATATATATATATATATATATATATATATATATATATATATATATATATATATACCGGTATCTATCTTGTACCGTCATCTATCTATCTATCTATATCTATCTATCTATCTATCTATCTATCTACCTACAGCATGCACTGATACCGACTCCATCACAGTGGTTATGTCTTATATGTCGCGGCAAAAGCATCGCGCCGCTCACAGCACTTGACATTTTGCGAAGTGGGAGCATTGTTTTGGGGGTCAGGCTGTGATATGAGTGTGAAACTTCCTCCTGGTACCATTTTATGCCCTAAATGACATGAAACGACACGACAGAGGATGGTATACAGTATTAGTTACCGGATTCAGTTTATCAGATCCGTGTCTGAGAAATTTACTCATTTCCATAAGCACAGGTCCCCGCGAACACAACAGTATTGTTAGCTATGCACCTGTCAGCCATACATATTAAACATATAAGTTATTTAAGTTCCTTTATGAGGATCGTGTGATATCGGGAGCAATACCTCAACTTCACAGAGCATTACCCAGGATCAAATCACTGTAATTCGCTCTCCTGGATGCGGGTTGTTATAGGTTGCTTTTATTGCCCACGATAAAAACTGGGTCAAAGCTGACTTTTTCAGGCTTATCCATAGGTCAACATTTTTGCGACAAACTTTTAATTGGCAGGAAATTGCTGGAGAGGCATGTTAATAACTCTTTTGTCAAAGTTTCCTTGTGGCAAAATAATCTGATCCAACTTTATCTCTACATCATAATAGAATTCAAGGCAAAAGGATATTTCATCATATAAATTTTCTGAAACGTACTTAAATCAGGTAGACTGTTGAGAGAGAGAGAGAGAGAGAGAGAGAGAGAGAGAGAGAGAGAGAGAGAGAGAGAGAGAGAGAGAATACAGGGGGACATAGAAGTAAAGATAACTAGAGGCCTGATGGCCCATGTAGAGGTTATAAGGTGGAAAAATAGTGTAAGCTAATTCTACTAAGATCTAAACAATTTGTACGAGAAAAGAATAGAAAAGAGTAAGGCTCTCTCCAACCCACCACAACATCCATTAAAATCAGCAGGAAAAAGAAAGTACTGTCGTGACCATAAATAATCACCTATCCTTCAGTACCCCGTGCCTCAAACTGGCTCCTTAATGCACGGCAAGTCACACGGGAGTATGAGGGGCTGAGAGGGAGGGGCCAGAGAGAGAAGGGAGGGTGGGTGGGGGAACGAGAGATGGTGCTGGGGTGGAGTGAGGGAGGGGAGGGAGGGTATGTAGGGGAGGGAGAATGAAATGCGAAATTGTAGCCACATAATTTGTCTATTTTCATTCAGGGCATCATATAAAGGAGTTACTATTCTTTTTTTTTATACAAGGAAGAAGGAACCAAAGGCCAGGAGCCTGCAAACCGTTCCTTCCAAGAAATAAAAAAACAATACTAAGGAGACCCAAATTTAAGGTCGGTAGATAAAGCTGCATTACACCTTGTATAGCGGCGTCAGATAACAAGTTTTAGATGGATGGTGATATTAGGGACTGCCTCAGGAGAGAAATATACTGACGTGACAGATCAAACATTAGTGCGGAGCCAGGTATATGTGTTTATCCGTGTATTTTGACTTCAGACGCAGACTGGAATCTGGATGGCTTTGACATCCGTAATATTTGTGTAAGAACATCCTCTACCCTTATATGTAATTAATTTTTGAAACTAAATATTATATGCAACCTTTGATATGGCAGTGTCCACAGTAAATATGATCACCCTTTCGGTATACATTCCGTCCATACCAGCGGTTCTCAAACTTTATGGAGTGTGACCCTATTTGGAATATTTCAAGACTTCTTAACCCACAGGGTAAAAAAGGAAAGAGAGAGAGAGAGAGAGAGAGAGAGAAACCGGTATACAGCCTGTCGTTATTATGAATATGCTAATAGGGTAATAAGGATAATTACAATTTCATTCAAGTAAATAAAATACATTGAAAGCATTAGGCCTATTCTATGTCCATGCGACCCATTGAAATTCCTATCGTGACCTTTGGGTCGCGACCCATAGTTTGAGAATCACTGGTCTATATAGTCACCATCATGTCAGTTAAATAATTATTTAATGACATCTCTATATGAAAAGGCTCATTAAAAGAACTATGCAGAAAAGGTAAATAAATTTGCTCATGGGTGGATATGATAACAGTATCTCTCAAAATGTGTTAGAGGGAAAATGAAACCAAAACCTACCCAAACTCCCAAAATATATCTATGTCAATGTTTAGCAACACTGGTCAAGCCAAAGCAACTAGGAACGCCTTAGTAAGTAGTCCAGTGGCCTCATGCCTTAAAAACCTCATGCAGGCTTCGCGGCACCAGGGAAACAATGTTGTTGATGGTTTGCTGGTTTTCGTCCTTAGTGTGCTGGAGGAGGCGGGCCCGTTTCCTCTCGTTCTCTGGTTTCCACGCATTGACAATCTGGGCCCACACAATCTCGATGGCCCTACACTATTATTTGTTTTGTCACGTCAGTATACTTCTCTCACGAGCCAGTCTTTGATATCACAACCTATCTAAAGTTTGTCATCTGACGCCGCTATTCAAGTGTAATGCAGCTTTATCTGCCGAATAGTAACTTCGTATGATGCCCTGAATGAAAATAGGCAAATTATGCGGCTACAACTTCGCATTTCATTCTCCCTCCCCTACCTACCATTACTCCCCTCCCTCACTCCACCCCAGCGCCATCGCTCGTCCCCCGCACCCACCTTCCCTTCTCTCTCTGGCCCCTCCCTCTCAGCCCCTCTTACTCTCATGTGACTTGCCGCGCATAAAGGAGCCCGTTTGAAGCACGGGGTACTGGAGGATAGGTGATTATTTATGACCACGACTGTACATTATGTTTGTTGGAAAGAATATGCTCGGAATTTTTATATCATAGGCAGACAACGAAAAAGTATGTACTGTGTGATCTCTGATATTCACATCTGTAAAACAAAGTGATACATTGTCGATTAATTTTCGTATAATTCAGTGAAACGTCTCACTGTTCTCGGCATATACTTTAACCTGGATATAATCACCAATAAGTTAGTTACGGCCTATACTCCCGAAATATTTCTGTAACATAATTTTAAATGTATCAGCAGTTTTTGTAGTAATTATATTGTTTCTTGTAGCTTATTCCATTGTTCTCTAAGAATATTAATTTTCCCCCTATACAAGTGCTGCATCTTTGGTTTTGAGCTTCATTCCATTATTTCCAGTCAATATTATTCTGTATTTCGAACAAATTACCATCTCAAACATCGTCAGATTTGTAAAATAGGTCCCACCTGTATCATATAAATGAGTTGTCACTTTTTTTGGGAGAGAGATAATATATTTAGTTTCATTAGTCGCTACTCGTACTGTAAGTTCTGCAACGATGCGATACTTTCTGTGGTTCTGCATCGCACTCTCTCTAGTTTGTAAGGTTCGGGGACTTGTGCTGCTGCACACAGTAATCTAGGTGTGCTTCAATCTATATATGTAAACGAGTCTTGTTGTTTGTTTGTTTGTTCTCCAATCACGCCCAAACCAAGGGCCAGGGACCCCCAGATTCATATATATTATGAATCAAGGTGACCCAAGGATGTTTTTTTGGGGGGTCAAAGGTCAGATCTGGGTCATTTGAGGTCACCGGTAGTGTTCGCCTTTTTGGCCCGGGCAACGCCAGGTACCTCTGCAGCCCAATTTTTGGCATGGAGACTAACATGACCTCTAGTTCGGACATAGGCTATGTGAGATTGACCTTCGAGGTCATTTGAGGTCACTGGTCAGAGATCATTTGAGGTCAGCTATAATACACACTCGAATGACTGGACTAAGCAACCCAATTTTTGGCATGAAGACTCACATGACCTTCAGTTCGAACATAGGCTATGTGAGGTTGACCTCCGAGATCATTTGTGGTCACCAGTAATAGTAAACAAGTGCACACAAATACTGTGCTTTAGTCTGCAGAAGCTGATATAGAAACCTCCTGGATCTCTTATAATCCCTCTTCATAAGCATAAGAAAGGTACATGGTCTTTTGGAGTAGAAAGAAAGACTGAACTAAAACAAATAGGATTAGAGTGTTCGCCTTTTTGGCCCGGACAACGCCGGGTACCCCTGCTAGTAATGACGTACAAAACTCGAGATAACGTCGGATATTTTATGATCGATGTTCTTGCGATGAAACCGAAAATTTTGTTTCCCTTATTACTGACTGATATTCTCGTACACGGTTTTAATTTTCTGAGGTCGTTAAATACGTTATTTATAATACGGCAACCCCTTACATTTTTTCGTATCCAGGTCGTTTTGTATGCAATCCGCTTTCGTAATTAATCTGGCTCCAATCTTTGTGTCACCTGCAAATTTCTCTACTTTAGTGATGAGTCCAAGTTTTAAAACATTGACATAAATAGTGAAAAGAACTGGTCCTGGAACTAATCCTTGAGGATATCCACTAGTTATTTCAATCCCCCCTGGTGATTCGTCATTTATCTATACACGCTGCTTTCGGTTCTTTAATCAATCACCAATGCATGAACATAATTTGTCAGAGAAGAAAAGAGTTTCTAGTTTCTCTGGTAGTCTTAGATGGGGGACCTTATCAATCGGTTTTTGGAAACATAAATAGATGACATCCGACTATTTGGGGGGGAGGGGTCCCAGTTCTTATACCTTAAGAAAATCAAGGATAGTTATGAGGTATAATATTTCATTACGAAACCCTTGCTGATTATGTGTTGCAAGATAATGCCTGTAAAGGAATGAGGTGATTTTACCTAACAATTTTTCCACAAATTTACTTAGTACCGACGTTAGGTTTATTGGGTCCCATTGATTCGATACTCTATTAATAATTTATTGAGTGTATTAGTTGGAGGAAAGACTGTTTACAGAATTCATGATGTACGTGTGGATGTCTGGTCTATCCCATTGGATTTATTTGGGTCTATATTCTGAAGATAATTTAAAACTTCATGTCCTGTCACTTCGCTGATTGATAATTTGTCATCATCTGATCCTGAGAACACCAACCGTGGGGTAGGAATGTGTATGGTATTTTCTTTTGTGAAAACATTGTGAAACTAGTCTTTAAGTATTGTTACTTATGATTGGTTGTCAAGAACAAGATCCTCTCTTGGAGTTTAATAGACAATCAGTGCAATTTTTTTCTTACTCCTTACATAATGAAAGTATCTCCTAGGGTTTGACTGGTTCACAGTAAGTTTAGTTCCATAGTCTTCTTTAGTTTTCCGGATAATTTTCGTACAATGCTGCTGTACGTTAAATTATTGGATAGGCATCCTGATTTCCTACTTGTTTAAATTTTCATATGCTTTTCTCTTGCGACCAACGATTTCGTCAACATTCCTCAACATCCAGGCTGGTTTATTAGAGTGAGTGATTCTTCGGCGAATGCTCGATTATTTTTTCTTTTGGCAGACATCTCTAACTGTTGATTCGTGAATATATCCCACATTCTTCAGTGTTATCCACTTGCAGTAAGATAATGCAGTTGGCGTTGACAACATCATTTTCTATTTAATCGAAAGTTGCTTTTTTTTTTCTTTTTTTTTTAATTTGAACCAGGATGCAATATATAGTGGTTTAACAGTTTACATAAACTTAAAGTCTGATGATGTTATGGTTGTTATTACTAGAATTTTCATCAACATCGCACAGGTATTTTAGAACACTGTTGTTGGAAGGACACAAGTCAAGAGTGAGAGCCGTGGAAACGAGTTATTTAAGAGGAGCCTGTGGAGTCACATGGAGAGACAGGCTGACGAATGAGGATATAAAGGAGCGTTGTGGTGTTGATGTGGATGTGATAGGAAGCGTTATGAGGAACACACTGAGGTGGTTTGGCCATGTGGAGAGGATGGAGGGTCAAAGACTGACGAAGAGAGTGTATGTGAGTGAGGTGGAGGGGGAAAGAGGGAGGGGGAGGCCGAGGATGAGATGGAGAGATGGGGTGGAGAGGTATATGAGAGAGGGGGGTGTGAGTTGGGAGCAGGGGAGTGAAATGGCGGGGGACAGGGCGACTTGGAGGCGATTTGTTTGTGGCCACCCCAAACGGGATTGAGGCGTCTGGCAATAGATAGATAGATAGAGTACATTATTACTACACATCAGTTTATTTACTGCCTGACTTAAAAATACATTGTCTACCAGTTCCAGTACATACCTAACGCTGTCATCCAGAACCTTATCTAGCTTTTCCAACCTTTTTAAGGTGAAGGCCGCCTCAGCCAGACAAATTCCTGCCACGACTAATTTTCTCTCAAACATTAACAAACATCATGCAACCCTCTCTTGACAGACCTTCTAGCCTACTACTGACTCCTACCATTCTACTGAGGATCAGAGACAAAGTCAAATCTTGGCAACAAATCATGGAAAACTAACTTCCAACGACTTTCCTTAAACTTCCTTATAAGGTCTCTGTACTTCCAAATATCTCCTTTGACGGCCTGAAGCTATACAAATAGCCCCTAACACAGCAACAAAGTCCGAGCTCTCTGAGGTGTTGTCTGTCTGTCTGTCTGTCTGTCTGTGTGTATGAGAGAGAGAGAGAGAGAGAGAGAGAGAGAGAGAGAGAGAGGTGGGGTGTTGTAGTCCCTCCCACCCACCGTAGTGATTCCTTTCACAGTATATCTTGTTCAGTGACTCAATCTCAGGCCGGCATGCTGAGGGATGATGGGAGAAGGAATAAGGGAGAGAGAGAGAGAGAGAGAGAGAGAGAGAGAGAGAGAGAGAGGAAAAAAAAAAGATGATGGAAGAGCGAATATAAATACAAGAAGCTGATAATACAGTGCCAGCGAGGTTGGAGAGCAGCAGAGTCCTCAATGAAGTGACTACCAATCTTTTGCTGTTGTGGTGGTGGTGGTTGTTGTTGTTGTTGTGATGGTGGTTGTAATGTTAGGGATGTTGGTAATGGACGTTGCTGTCATTGTGGTGGTAGTGGTAGTGGCTGCATCAGTGTTAGTGTAGTGGTGATTGATGTGATTTTCCATGGCTGTCGTAGTTACTTTGGTTATTTTGGTTATTGTGATAGTTGTTTTGATAATGGTTGTGGTGGTGGTGGTTGTGGTTATTCTGGTGGTCGTAGAGGTGGTTGTGATGGTGATTTTTGTGGTAATGGTTATTGTTAAGATGGGGATTGTTTTGATGATTGTTGCAAGGGCTGTTGTCCTGGTACTTGTGATTGTGTTAGTGGTTGTTGCTTTTGTGATGGTGATGGATGTCGTTGTTGTGATGGTGATGGTTGTAGCTGTTGTGGTAGCTGGAGTTTGGTTATTATATTGTGTCATAAAGACTTTGTAGTTACTTGTAGAGAAGTATATTTTAGACTTGTGGTCGAGCGGCTTTTATATCTTGTAGTAGCTTCCCCACCAAATGTCATGTAGTGACAGGAGAGGTAAAGAATAGTATGGGACTATTTTTATTTGTCTTGGAAATATTAAACAGGTCTCTCACACGGAACGAGTATAAGTCCCGGGTAGCTACCTCCCTGTCTCTCTCTCTCTCTCTCTCTCTCTGTTCTAAGGCTAATCTCCGTCTCGACCTCTCTCTAGGGTTGCTTGTCTCCTTCTACTCTCTCTTTCCTAAAATCTGGTGTAGCAGGGGTGTGTCACGTGTGTTCCTCATGGATGGAAAGCTTAAGGAGCCTGTGTGTGAGTATGTGTGTATATGTGTGTGCATGGTTACCAGATCTTTGTTCACGAGAGGACTGCTGACAGCTAACTGCATCATCTCCTTACTGGCCGCTGTCGTCAGCTTTCCTCAGTGTTAAGAGTGTGTAAGCATGTTTAGCACTGCTCGATTCTCACAGACACAACACCTTCTCATCATCTGACTCCCTGCTTCTATCTGTCTCTCTATCTATCTATAATATATGTAGTCTTTACCACACTGCTCGGTCGCGCGAAAATGGCGTACCATCGACATTTAATAGTCATAACATATTAATACATATTATATATACATTATAATGAATTTATAAGCTAATTAAGTGAAATATATAATATTGTAAAAGTAACATAATTGTATGAATATTGTATACATATATTATTCATAGTAAATAGTGATTATTCAGTAATATTACATTTTAAATAAGTTGTATACATATTTGAAATAATGCAATGATTGTTGTATAACACTTTGTAAGACGTGCATGTACAACAGACGTACGCATATAATTGTGCAATGGTAATACTGCTAGGTTATACATTACATATTTGAGATATCACTTTAGTAATGTGTAATATTTCACCTAACTTGTATGATGATACTGGTAATACAGAATTGTGCTATAATTGTATGACTTATATTGTGTTACTGCATAATTGTGTTGGCCTTATAATTGTAGTTACATTTTGTTAATGCAACTATTACATAAGTGTCTTGGCCTTATAATTGTAGTTAAAGTTACATAAAAGTTACATCTTGTTAATGCAACTGCTTTGTCGTTACATAATTGTTACATATCGTTTGTAGGTACATAATTGTAGTTAAAGTTACATAAAAGTTACATCTTGTTAATGCAACTGTTACATAATTGGCAAAGTGTAACATAATGCAATCGTTTGTCGTTACATAATTGTTACATATCGTTTGTAGGTACATAATTGTAGTTAGTGTAACATAATGCAATCGTTTGTCGTTACATAATTGTTACATATCGTTTGTAGGTACATAATTGTAGTTAGTGTAACATAATGCAATCGTTTGTCGTTACATAATTGTAATAAGTGTAACATAATTGTAATAACTGCAGTCCTAACATATGCTGCGGTCGATGATAGTGATGATGTGTCATGCCACTTGTTTGTGGAGACACAATTTGCTTTTTTGTTTGTAGTTTGTGGTATTTTGGCATATGTAGTAACACTTACACTTATTTTCATTTGTTTGTTATGTGATCTTACTCTATTTCTCTTTTTTCTTTCTTACTTTTCTTTCTTTCTTTCTTTCATTTTTTTTTTTTTTTGTAAGTATTGATTTTCTATAGTTTGCTTCTCTTTGCTTGTGTACGCTTTTTCAATGTTGTTCATGGTTGCATAATCACTGACTAATTTCCTTGGGATACTTGTTCAAAGTTTAGTTTATATTGCACAGACACTACTGAAAATGATATTATATAGTCCCATATTTTGTTATTTTATAAAAAAATATATACACTATATACAGTATTAACTATACGCACTGATTTGTTGTTCACCTGTACCTATCGTGGGTAATATGTGTGTCAGCACTGTGTGGAAATCATTGTCTTCACGATTGTGTTGAAGATGTTCACTCTTGCTAACGGCATTTGTGTTGGCCATTTTTTTTTTCTTGTAAGTTAATTTATCTGTTTCCACTAGGTAGCTTTAATTAATAAATGTTTAATACAGTTCTTTTAATCGCTCATTGAGTAACTGATGGTATATTTTCTTTATTACTTTGTAGATGTAATAATGTATAGCTGTATGTATGAAACACGTATTTTATGTAGGTATAAATGGTAACACTCGCTGGTAGTAAATAAATGTTATAATAAATGAATGAATATATACTGTGTAGAATATTTATTGTTGGTGCAAGTATTTAATGATTGAATTATGAAGATAATTGAAGTAGGTATGTGTATTTAAGCTGTAACTATACAACACGTTTTATATGTTTGTGCAGAAGCCTATTGTCTATCACTGTGTATTGTATGAATGAAGTAACTATGTAACTCACTAATTTTTACCGTGGTGGAAATGGTGTGAGTGGTGTTGCACGTGGTGTGTTGACTGACGTGGCGTCTGTTCAGCAAGCACGCATGATGACCTCAACTTCCCACACTGGTAGCTGTGGTGAGTGAATGAGTAGCGATGAGTAACTTGAGTGAAGACGAGTGAGTAAGATGAGTTGTGAGTCGTGACTCACTCTTCGTTTGTTTGTTCCGTTTTTCTATGTCGATGTTTTCTCGGTCCTTTTCTCTAGTGATTTACTCGTTGTGGGATGAAGACTGCCGCTACTTGTAGGTGCGTGTAGAAGATTATACAGACGACGTAGAGTTGTTAATTGTAGTTGATTGTAGATGGCTGTAGTTCGCTGATTCGTCGTAGACTTGTAGACTATTTGCACTGTAGGCTGTATTTTGTAGGATTCAATGTAGAACTGAAGCTAATCTTCTAGTCTCGGTTGCTTTTGCAGAAATTTGCTTTTAATTCGGAGACGATGTCCGCAGATTTGCTGGTTTGTCGTTAAGCTACTTGCAAGGCGTCGAGTGATCTCTTGACCTCTGCATCAGCGTAATGATCTGGGAGACGGAGGGGGCTGGATGGAGAGAATACTGTCAGGAGCTGAGGTTGCTTGAGGAGGTAGATTGCGACATGTTGATGTCTATGGGTAGGGGATGAAGGAATGATAGATGCTAGATGTTGCTGTGGATGGAAGAATAGATGCAGAAGTGAAGTTTAGAATAAATGAAGTAGGAAAGGTGCTGGGAGGAATGAAAAAAGTGTTTAAATGTCGTTCGCTTAGAATGGATGTAAGAGAAGGCTGTATGAGGGTGTTGTGGTACCGACTGCATTATATGGGTCTGAAACATGGAATATGGGTGTAGCAGAGAGGAAAAGTTTGAATGTAATGGAGATGAGATGTCTGAGGAGTATGTGTGGAGTGACGCGTATGGATCGGGTGCGAAATGATGAAGTGCGAAGGAGAACTGGAGTTGTTCGGGAGATGGCTGGTAGAGTTGAGCAGAGGGTGTTGCAATGGTTTGGGCATATGGAGAGAATGGATAATGAGCGATTGGTGAAAAAGATAACTAGATCTGATGTGAGAGGTGTAAGGCTGAGAGGAAGACCACGAATAGGATGGATGGACAGTGTGAAGAGAGCGCTGGATGCGAGAGGGATGTCTGTTGAGCAAGGAAGAGTGGCTGTGCGTGACAGAAATAAATGGAGAGAAATTGTGAATGAATAAGTGATGACGCAGCCCTGAGGGGATATTCTCCCGCATTTGGTCTGATCAGCTAGTCAGGTCAGGTGCGGGTAAGGGGATGGGTCTGTTATGATGTGGCAGGGGTAAACCAGTTCTGCTGTCGGGCCCTGCTGCGGATGTCACTGATTGCATTGCCCAGTTGACCCTTGTGCGGTGTGGTGCGGTGAGGATCTGTCCGTTCTCCCCTTTGGGGCTAAGATGCGAATGAATGTGTTTGAATGGATGAGTAAATGGAGAGTGAGTCGTCCTGTCTCGGCTACCTCCCTTTCCTTGGGGGAAGCAGCCTAGGTATATAGATAGATAGATAGATATTTTGTAGGAATTTAATGTTGATTCGTAGACGAGGTTCGTATACGTTCGCTGCTAACAAATGTCATAAAGACTTTGTAGTTACTTGTAGAGAAGTATACTTTAGACTTGTGGTCGAGCGGCTTTTATATCTTGTAGTAGCTTCCCCACCAAATGTCATGTAGTGACAGGAGAGGTAAGGAATAGTATGGGACTATTTTTATTTGTCTTGGAAATATTAAACAGGTCTCTCACACGGAACGAGTATAAGTCCCGGGTAGCTACCTCCCTGTCTCGCTATCTCTCTCTCTCTCTCTGTTCTAAGGCTAATCTCCGTCTCGACCTCTCTCTAGGGTTGCTTGTCTCCTTCTACTCTCTCTTTCCTAAAATCTGGTGTAGCAGGGGTGTGTCACGTGTGTTCCTCATGGATGGAAAGCTTAAGGAGCCTCTGTGTGGGTATGTGTGTATATGTGTGTGCATGGTTACCAGATCTTTGTTCACGAGAGGACTGCTGACAGCTAACTGCATCATCTCCTTACTGGCCGCTGTCGTCAGCTTTCCTCAGTGTTAAGAGTGTGTAAGCATGTTTAGCACTGCTCGATTCTCACAGACACAACACCTTCTCATCATCTGACTCCCTGCTTCTATCTGTCTCTCTATCTATCTATATAATATGTAGTCTTTACCACAATTGTACATCCCAAGGTTTAGTTTCCAACCGCAGCTAGACTATGATCTACAACAATTCTTAGCATCCTTTGCTTCGGACCAGGCGTGACCTCCACAAAGGTTAATTTTTTCCTTCGCTACTGAAAGCTTTGGACCATGTCTTACGTTCCCTAATAATGCAAACCTTTCTTTCATTTAATTTCTTCACATTTATTCCTTTTTATTAAATTTTATCATCATCATCATCGTCGTCGTCGTCGTCGTTGTCGTCATCGTCTCATATCTATTTTCGCAGTTATGGGGTGGTAATGATTCAGAAACAGGAATGGGAGGTTAAGAAACAGAACTGTCAACAGACTGCTCATTTTTTACACTTCACCTTCAGTGGTTCATCATTGAAGCCTTTCACCCTTTTCCATTTTTCCCCTTATTTTTAGATATGAAGTGAAAAGCACGATGTGCCTGTCGCTGATTCGTTCTGGTGCGACTGCTACCTTATCCATTAGCGGAGATCAACCTGGGAGATTTTTTATCATCTTCCCTCCTCTCTCTCTCTCTCTCTCTCTCTCTCTCTCTCTCTCTCTCTCTCTCTTTATATACTATCAGCACATAATCTCCTTTCCGGGTATATTCTCTCTGGAATCAGCTCCTCATCCACTATTTTCCCCCATATACCTATTTTCATTCAGTGAACCCGTTTTTCATTGTGACCCTTTCTTTCAATTAGGCACATTTTCCCTCATGGACCCATTTTCTCTGTCAACGTACTATACATTTTCCAATGCACCTGATTCCTCCATGAGCCTATTTCTTCTGATGGATTCCTTCATGGACCTATTTCACCCATGGATCTTATTTTAACTCCTGGACCGTTTTTTCTCTGTGGACCTATTTTCTAACATGGACCAACTTTTCTTATAAGGACTTATTTGTCATCAAATGACTTGTGCTTCCATGGATTTATTTTCTCCATGAACCTCTTTTCCCTCCAAGAACCTATTATCACCATGGACCCATTTTCCCCATATGGGAAAGCAACAAATCCCAGAATGGACCTCCTGTCACGTGGACCTGTTTCCTCCATGAAGTAGTTTATACTTACTGGACTAAGTTACACTTGGGCTCACCTCCCTCAGGGATGTATCCCCCACAGACCTATGTTCCACATTGGCCTATTTCAACCATAGTCCTCTTTATCCCATAAACAGATGGTAGTAGTGGTGACCATCATCCACACACTTGATGTAGTGTTGCCTATTGCTTGTTTCATTTTACCATTCGTTATGTGCGTCTGCTCTTCTCTCTCCCTACTTCTCCCAAACATCCTATCGCTGCTATTACTTATCTTACCACTTCAGGTGGCTTTACACCGAATGACAAGACTAATGGTGTCTTAAAACTTAGGAAACTATACAGTGTTGGGTGCAATCCCATAACCAAATAAACGGGTGATGTGGAGCCTACTATGGAGCCCCTGTTAACTGGGTCAAGAGACGCAAACGCGGCGTCCATCCAGAAACCAAACATCCACACTCTTCCCCGCTCCTCGCTATGGTAAGGAGCTGTTTATTGATAGGAAAAATTTGTTCACTGCACTGCGGCCCTACAGGGGCAGTTGCGTGCCTGTGGTTGATGGATCTACTTGGGCAGACAGACTAGGGTTACTAGACAACAACAAACCAGTGAAAAAATTTCCTAGTGGACCTATATCCCCCGTCAATCCACTCAGTCACCAGTTTACCTACCTACTCACCCGTCTATCAAACCTGAGTCCTGACTTGTCTTCTGTGAAGCCTAACATTCACACACTCACCCACTAATCTCACCCACCCTCACACGTACCCAACCCCCTCCAGCCATGTGTCCAACCTACCCCACCCACATGCCAATCACACCCCGCCACCCAAACCAGCCCACATAACCACCTGCACTACACCCACTCACCAAACCATGCACGCCCACTCTCACCCACTTACCTCACTCATTTCATCCACTCCACCCACCCAACCCACCGACCTATTCCATTTCATCCGCGTCCACCATTGTACCCACTTCCCCTACCACACCCACCCACCCTACTTTTCCAGCCCACTTCACTCATTTCACCCACACACTCGACCTGTCCTACCTGTTCACCCTACCACTCCACCCCACCCATCCGCCTGCCAGCGAACCCACCCAGCCAAAATGCACTCCAACTTTACACACACACACACACACACACACACACACACACACACACACACACAGAGTCACTTTATATTATGGATAACTATCTCTTAATATGAATAAATATTAGGGCCTAATCACGTTTTCAGAACGGCAAGATCTGTATCGTCTCCATCAATCCCTCACTATATTCTCTTACTTTCCCTCCTGCTTACTTTCCCTCCCCGTTGATGCCTGTCTCATTTCATCTGATCTCTGCTGGCGTACTGCGATTGGTGTCACCTTGCTAAGAGGCTGACAAACTGCACGTAGAACTGAGATCACCTGGGACGGATTTCTCTCTCTCTCTCTCTCTCTCTCTCTCTCTCTCTCTCTCTCTCTCTTCCTACCACCCACCCTTCCCTCTTTCACTTTCATTTTCCTGTAATCTCTTTACTTTTTTTTCCTGCTTCTACTTGCTCCCTCTCATTTCCTTCACTGTATTTCTCCTGTCTGCACCCCCACCCTAAGTCTCACGCAATTTTCTCACCCCCTCCCTCTCTTCCTTTAACCCTTCACTACTTTGCTCCAATAATTCCTCTATTTGTTCTCTTACTAATAATCTTCCCTTTTCCAAACCCCACTTCCTTCCACTTTATATCTGCTATTATCCTTTATTCTACCTCTCATACATTTTCTCCGTCCCATCACTGTGCTTCTCCTGAAATAAGTTCTTTACTCCCTTTTTACCCTTCTCATTCTCAAGTCCTCATTTTCACCTTTTCCCACGACTCTGCCTCTTTTCTCTTCCTCATACCCTGCCTCTCTTTCCTCCCCAGTAGTTTGAGAACAGAAAAAAAAAAAAATCTGTTATTTCCAAGAAGCTGTCATAAAGGACCGTATTTCCAAACTTAGTGCACAAAGCTGAAGCTAAGCTCCTAATTTAAGACTGTCAATTTCCATACACCCTAGAAGATAGGAAATGGTCGGTCTGCATTCATTGTACAGTGCTTATTCAGGAACAAGTTAGATTGATCAGAGCTCTTTTATTGTTTGTCTTGTGGCCCCAGGTTCAATTTCTGGGATGACCATGGGACTTTTAAATATGGTCTCCTTTGCCCCAGTCTCTTCATAACTAGAACTAAAGCAGGGACCGGAATGTAAATCGACAGGGCAGGTCGTATTCTGGTGGAAGAAACTAAAGACTTCTATCGCAGACAAACAAACATACATCAACTATCTCACATGCATCCTACATCTCCCCTGTGCACAACTTTGCAACTCGACCTAAGCCACCTTGGGAAAGTTTCCTGGCTATAACCATCAGTAGGTGAAGGATCCAGTCCTCCAGTGAAGTATAAAAGACATATTTTCCGTCTTTCATAACCATTCGTAATCAGTCATAGCTAATGGAAGAGGAATGTAGGTTTTACCTAAGGCATTAGCTGCCATGGGTACATGAGCCTCACGTGTCTTAATTTTCCCTGTCTGTTTTGGAGAAATCTTAGAAATGAACCACTCCTATGCCAATATTAGCCAACCTACAAAATTCACCTTGACAAAAGTGGGTTGTTGCTGCCTTAGCTCACCACCCTACACCACGCCAACCAATCACGCCACTGTCTATCCACCCACCCAACTCTTTTTTTATTTCTTGCTCTTCCTCCCACCCATCGAATGTCAAGGAGAAATGTGTGAGGTACACCTTTCCAGCGCCGACGGTGCTCCACGTATTGTACAATCCCCTTCTTCACGGGATTTGCTTGTCCCACCCTGCCCCACCAACCATCACCGTCCCAACCCATTCCCCTCATTCTGCTCGATCCACCCCTCACCTTATCTACCTTATTTACCATTTTTCCAATCGTAATTTTATTACATTATGTTCCAACGCTATCCATCAAATGCAAATTTTACTCATCCCACTCATCTCCATCACCCAGCATCCTAATCCATCAACATACCCCACCACTCCCTTCTACACGTTCTGACAGTTCTTTGCTTATTCCTTGAACGTATACCTTAATGGTTCACTTACATGGCTCATCTCCATTGGGTATAATGATTCAGATGTGCCAGCCAACACTGCCCACTCCTCTCCAACCACTATGTCTAGTTCTGCTCTGATATGATGAGGACAGTAAAAATTTCCTGATTTACTAGCTGCCACACTACTGTCATTGCCTGTTAACAGTTTATACGGTTTACTTACACCGTTGTACCCTACAAACCACCATCATTTCTGTGTTAGTTTTTAACTTTTATTTTTCAGGGACTTGGGTCAGGTTTGTCTCTTTACAGAGAGGTTGGTGGGTAGATGGAGGTGAGTCCTCTGAGGTAGTCTTCTTCAGTGACAAGGACAGAGTGCCTCATTAGTGGCAGTGAGTGTGCATTGGGTGTTTTATTGCTTGTGTATTTTCTGTAACTTTTCTGTCCATCTCAGTAACATTTTCAGGATCCCCCCCTTTCTCTCTCTCTCTCTCTCTCTCTCTCTCTATTTGGTTACCTATCTATCTATCTATCTGTCTATCTATTTATATCTATCTATCTGTCTATCTATTTATATCTATCTATCTGTCTATCTATTTATATCTATCTATTTATCTATCTATTGCCAGACGCCTTAATCCCATATGGGGTGGCTACAAACAAATTGCCTCCACGTCGCTCTGTCCCCCGCCATTTCACTGCTCTGGTTCCAGCTCCCAACCCCCTCTCTCATATACCTCTCCACTCCATCCCTCCATCTCATCCTTGGCCTTCCCCTCCCTCTCTTCCCCTCCACCTCACTCACATACACTCTCCTCGTCAGTCTCTCACTCTCCATCCTTTCCACATGGCCAAACCACCTCAGTGTATTTTTCCTAACGCTTCCTATCACATCCACATCCACACCACAACGCTCCCTCACTTCCTCATTTGTCAGTCTGTCTCTCTATGTGACTCCACAGGCTCCTCTCAGATAAGTCATTTCCACCGCTCTCATTCTTGAGTTGTGTCCTTCCAACAAGATCCAAGCTTCACTTCCATACGTTAGAGATAGTATCACAATACTGTCATGTAGTAACTTTTTCACTTCCATGGTCACTTCCCTATTTCTTTTCACTGCTTTCAAGGAACCAGCAACCTTGCTTTCGTGTTGTACCCTTTCAAGCACTTCACCCTCCAAACTTCCATCCTTACTCATCACACTACCCAAGTACCTTAAACGTATTCACATTTGCCATTTCTTCCTCATCCAACCTCGCTGTACATTCACTGACTTCACTTCTCTCGAAGACCATAGCTTTACTCTTCCTTACATTCATCTTTCGATTCCGCTTCTTACACACTCATCCACCAAGCCTTGCAGCTCCCCTTCGTCTTCACTTAATACACAGTATCATCTGCAATCAACAGTACAGGGAGTTTCCAAACACTGCACTTACATATATATATATATATATATATATATATATATATATATATATGTGTGTGTGTGTGTGTGTGTGTGTGTATCTATATCTATATCTATATCTATCCATCTATCTATCTATCTATCTATCTATATGTAAACGCAAAAGCCTTGTGGCTCAATCGTGTTGCTCAGCACTTGTCATGTGTGTATCTATATCTATATCTATCCATCTCTCTCTCTCTCTCTCTCTCTCTCTCTCTCTCTCTCTCTCATATATATATATATATATATATATATATATATATATATATATATATATATATATATATATATGTAAACGCAAAAGCCTTGCGGCTCAATCGTGTTGCACAACACTTGTCAAAACTAGAAAGCACGCACAGAGTGCATACCTCAGCATATGGCATTGCAGGATCCGGATGTGGATCCGGATTCACCTCAAAATTTAGTCAATTCTTTCTTGGCCAGTGGCCCACATTTCCACAAAAATTCATTGAAACTCATGGAAACTTTTGGAGATATTGTGTGGACAAACAATCACACAGACACACATAGGTGAATATATAACCTCCCCCAACTTCGTTGGCGGAGGTTTTTAGAGCAGTCTCCGAAGCAAGCCTCACTTTAAAGCAAGTGCTTTCGGCCCGATACGGCCGCAGAGCACTTGCCCAAATGAGAGATACGAGTATTTCTGAACCACCTTCAACACCACAGCTACCACTGTTACCACCACCACCACCACCACAACTACCAAGTCCGCCATCATGATTACAACCTCCACCTTCATCACCATCACAACTATCACCACCAGTGCCACCACAGGGACCACCATTTCCTGCTGAATAAAATCGTATGCTCATAGCGTCAGTGAAGTAACAGACATCCGTGGGACCACCATTTCCTGCTGAATAAAATTGTCTGCTCATAGCGTCAGTGATGTAACAGACATCCGTGGGAACGCGTAGATGTACAGTTGGAGATCTTTCCGCGCGGGACACTGTGCAGATGGCAGCAACATCGACAGACAGAACTGATCTGGTAACAGTGCTGGGGGTGAAGCAGGGGGTGGGAGTTGCGGGGAAGGTGAGTGTTGAGGGAGAGGAGAGCTGGTGGCTGGGGTAGGTGAGTGTTAGGGAGAGGTTATGTAGCCATTAACTCTGACAGCAAACTCTGCTTAGATAATAATTCCAATACGATTTTTCTATTAATAATAAAAGGTAGTGGCAACAAGCTGCTAATGATGGTTCAGTATTTGATGGAATAAGGTCAGTACCTAAGCAAACAGGTATCGCCAATACGTAACCTTATCCTTCGCCTCCGTCATTCCGTCCCCTCACCGGAAAGCTTTCTATTGTTGACCAATAGAATTGATTTCAGCTGCTTCTCATGCAAGCTGCTTAACAAAGATACTGTAACTTTCATTGCAACTTGTATTGAATACCGAATCTAACATCCTGTAATAGTCCATTTTATATTTGTATAAGTCAGCTACTGAACGCTGGCAGAAGGAAAATACGTCCTTTAGACTGACGGCGTAATTTGTTATCCTTTCACAGTCGTATAGGCACTTACCCTGTTTACGGATGAATGAGCCTAGCCTTCATACCAGACAATGAATTTAAGCATACTCCAGTCAACACTTTCTTTGGGACAATCCCTCATATCTTTATAGGCCTGTATAACTTTATGCTTAAGTGCATACGTGCGTAGTTATACGAATATTAAACGTGCTCTCTCTCTCTCTCTCTCTCTCTCTCTCTCTCTCTCTTTGAGACACGCAAAAGATTACCTTACATACGTCACATTGGTAATCTTTCGTTTGGCAGGAATAAGATATAATCAGTCTATTTTTCAGTTGTCATCTAAAGTGAATACGGACATAATGTCGCTATTAAAGATGGTGATATATTTGACAAAATACACACGACACACACAAAATTACCATCACTATGTAAGACTTGCAGTGCTACAAATTGTGCATGCACCTAACGTTTTATGAAATTTTCGTAATGTAATATCTACAAATGTGCTAGCAGTAGCGGTCGCCCAGTCCACACAATTGTTCTAACCAGCCTCAACACACACACACACACACACACACACAACTGGCGTAGTGGTAATGCTTTCGCCTGCCATCTAGTAAGACGAAGGTTCGCGCCGGATCAGGTGCGAAAAGTTTCACAATCGAAGTGAGAGGTTACTGTTCCTTTTGAGGGATGGAATGGTTGTGTGTGTATGTGAAGGTCACAGCCTTGCCCTTGATCGGACTATATGAGCTCTCAGCTCTCTTCCTGGAGGGTAATGAGCTGACGATCACGCAAATCACGTTATCCTGACCGACCTGGTGAATTACATACACTCACTCAAACGCATTAAATTTTGGCAGACAGTTCTCCTCTCCGCCCACTCCTTCCACACACACTAAGAGATAATATCACATACTTACTGCCTCATACAACTCACAGTTGAGGAGGATATAGCTGAATAATAATTATTTCTGGGAATTAGGTCGAAGGAAGGACTCATTTGTCCCATTACATTTAAACAAGAAGTGTTTCCCAACCCAACTATTCTATTCTACTTGAGTTTCTGATAAAATTCATGCATAGGTCTAGCATTACGCGTTCTAACATTTGTCTGGATAAACAAATATTATTAACTGAACCAAGAGCAAAAAAACGTCACTGATAGAATGTGTCAATACCAATGACTATGTTGGGTTAGGACTCGGTTGGCAATGTTCTTGTAAACCAGTGCTTTTCAAACTGGGGAACGCGCCCCCCCTTGGGGTGTGTGAGGTAGATGGAGCAATGATCTAAAGCCATCTTCCAAAAGTTGCTATTATATTGCTGTATGGCGCAGAAGCCTGGGCGTTGAGGAAGAATGAAGAGAAGCAGCTGGAGAGGACAGAGATGTGGATGTTGCGATGGCTGATGGGAGTGTCACAGAGAGAGGAGGAGGAATTATGACATCAGAGCAGAGGCAGGAGTTGTGTCAGTTGTGGAGAAGGCAAGAGAGGCACGTTTGAGGTGTATGGGCATGTGACTTGGATCGAAGAAGTTGATCCTGTGAAGTTGGCATGGAGGAGTTAGGTGGAAGCGAGAAGAACGAGGGGACGACAAAAGATTAGGTAGGGAGATGGAACTGAGAAAGAAATGAGGCAGTTAGGCCTGAAGGAAGAGGACACAGTGGACAGAAGCTACTGGCGACAACATATAAGAGCGGCCGACCCCACCAGGGACTAAAGCAACAAATATATATATATATATATATATATATATATATATATATATATATATATATATATATATATATATATATAGATATATATATATACAAACTCTGGTGAGTCAAGTGGTGATACACGAAACCATCTCATTCAGCTGCCGTCTACTGACCATCAAGTCACGGCCTTCCCAACCACAGCCAAATAAGTAGTACCGTATATATTTCACTATGATATGATGGATATTATGACATTAAGTATTATTACACGTTGAAAAAATTATAATATCCAGGAAATTTAAAAGAATATGCCGTATAAATAAAAAAAAGTACCGGTAGGAGTATCCACTTACGCTCATAAATGGCTAGAATATTGATTTGCATATGCACATATACATATGCATGATTATCCTAAGCCTGTTAATGAGAATCTGTGAGATAAACTGAGAGAGTTAGACAGCGAGAGACCCAGCATTATACACTGCACAACACACACACGCAGACGCTATTGACTGACCTGAAAAGGTCTATAGGTCTGGTTTATGCTTAAATTAGTTTGTGATAAGCAGCCAGCATATGTTCACAATTTAGGAAATATATCAAATTCACACTGACAGCTAACAAAGCTGCATTTGTCTTAGAATCTGACATACTTTAATGCCTTTTGGGGTAAAAAATATTAATGGTTGACTGAAAGAACGAAGAAATGGAATATTATATATACCTTATTTTCCATACGCTACATATCTAGCTTACACTTAAGAATGTATGAGCGACTTTTCTGAGACATATCTGAGGTAAACGTTTGATATTAGTCTGTGTTATACTAGGATGTTATAGATACCGAAGGGGAGCGGGTCATTATATAAGGTTACGTGTTGATGTCTGTGTTTTTATATCATCCTTGCATGATCACTGAACTGACCATTTTTCATCTTGTCATGAACCATCACTTTACTGCATGTTGCTACTTCGTGTGTTCCCCTATCATAAAAACACATTCATTTCAAATCAAATCAAATTATGTTACGACATTAAATGGCTACTAAGCCTATCCCCAACACTCCGGTACCCCCACTCCCATCCCTCCCAACACACGGCTACTCCCATTACCCCAACATCCCTCACGTCCCACCTTTCCCACCACATTGCTATCCCCACTACCCCCCAGTGCCTCACCTATCCAGCACGTCTCACCCCTCCCTTATCCCAATACTATTACCAGATCAAATCATTTGCCGCTCCTGCTGCCTTCTACGCGGTGTGCCGCGCGGAAATTTCTCCAACTGTAAACACACTCGAAAAAGTATCTTTACAACTCCTGCGCATAACAACGTAACACCAGGAAAGAAAGTTTTGATAACAGGCTCACGAGACAACCCTCATATTGGTATCCTTGTTTGTCTGTGGTGCAGTTTCACCTGCTCGAATCAAATGATGGGCTCTCTGAGATGAGGCAGTTAGATACTTCCACAGTGCCAATGCATGGAACTTGGTCAGAACCTTGTGCATCGTTGTTATAGCACTCAAATATTGTCATGTTATCAATGATGAAATCATGCTACATGTAGGTCATCATATATGTTCATATTTTTGCAGGTATTATTGAATAAGCGCACAATGGTCTATAGTGGCAATACACAGTGGTACTGTTCGAAACATTCTTTTTAATTTTAACCTCTGTAGATGTTGATCATACCATTAAACAGCACCATCACATAAATGTTACCCATTGTATCAGTTATTGATATCTGATAACACAACAATGACTTGTGAAACCCATGCATAAGTCTACAGTAGTCCTATCTGTCAGCTCTCCCAGTCATGCTTACCAACCCTAACGGATTTCGCCACCAGAGGGCTGGACATAAACAAATCGTTGCTGTGTGCTGCTCATATTCCTGGTTTTTCCGCTGGTCCTTGCCTTCCAATACCCTTCTGTAGTTGCAGGGAGCAACATAAAGGTCTAGTGCTTACTTCACCGTTGGTTGTGTTTTTCTGGTGTTTGGACTTAGCCTGTTGTTTGGAGGGAATATTCAGTACGGCATGGGGCCCCCCTGGTCGGGTTTTCTCGTTTCTTCGCATGTGCAATACGACCCATGTGATGTCATGGACGAGTCACTCCATTTCCCCTGCTACCATTTGTCTGTTCTGTCGTGCTGGTGAAGCTGAGGTCCCACTCACCCTGCTACCTGCCTAGGTGTGCAGCATGGAGTACTCGGGCCCTGCCACCCCCAAGAACCTTGAAGCTGACCTGGCGCTGAGTGATAAGGATCAAATGACTCAGAGTGATTGGCCACAGCTACCACCAAGTAGTAGCAATGTTTCGCTAGCTGGGGAAGTAGCTACGGAACCAGCACTATCAGTACCTACCGCACCTCACCTCGTCGGCCAGGCATCTTCCTTTGCCAAGTGCCCCGTGCATAACACCTCAGACAGCAACAGTGAGCCTTCATCCCCTGCTACCAAATCCTCCAAGCAGCAGGAGACTTTTGATCCTCTGCAGAGGGCAACCGCCCTGAGATCCAACACTCCTTGTCTCTTGCAGCTTGATTTAAATCCCCCCAGGTTTCGCCGTTGCTTCCTGCCTCTACGCCTCCAGCGTTCGTGCCCAGGGCTGACTACATCAAACTTTTATTCAAAGACAACCCAACTGTGGACATCAAACTTCAATAGTTGTCTGAGGTCAACTGTGCTTTTTACCTTGACTGCACCCAAGCCGAGGTCAAGATGTCTGCAATCACTTCCCGTTTTGTCTACATCTCCGAACGTCACAGGGACATCGTAGATAGCATAACTAAAGGAGAGTTCCTATCCCTTTCGTTGGAAATTCAAGACACCTGAGAGGCCTGGCAAGTTTCCTACTTACCTCCTTACACGTTATCCTGTCTGCATTGATCCCAACTTCGCCAAGGAGCTGCCAGATATCTACTCAGCCTGACATTTCCACCAGAATGGCACTCCTATCAACTGGGTGGTAGTCACCTGGAGCCCTCCTCACCCGCCACCACCAATTGTCACTTTCAGCTTCCTTCCCTGCCTCCCATCTTGTGAGTTTCACAAGATGAAAGACGAGCAACTGTGGAGCTTTTGATGCTGGGGCATTGGTCACATCTCCCTGTATTGCTCTGTGCCAGAATGGTGTGCATGGTGCTCTGGCCAACACGACTCTCAGACGTGTCCTCACCGACCCCCTCCACCTGCTTCTGATACAGCCTCAATGCAACCCAACCTGCCACCTCCAAATACTTTGCACTGGAAATGACCCCAATGTCATCAAGAAAGGGTATCATTTGGCATGGCTGCACTAGACGCCAGGCTAACCCTGCCCCCATTGCTAAGGGTGGGGCTCCACTAGCGTCACCACCACCATCACTCCACGCTGCCACTCCCCCTGCCTCCACTGTCGGTTTGGACTCAGCTGCAGTCAGTGAACTTTGTGATGCTGTTGCCACTCTCAGGACTCAGATTAGCTCAGGGCACGTTTCGATGCAATAGAAGCCCGCACTGATGGCTTGGTTAGTAAGCAAGCTCTGTCCTTTCACCAACTCTCTTCCTTTTATTCATCAATGACCTTCTAAGCTGTACATCTAACCCTATCCACTCATATGCTGATGACTCCACCCTTCACCTATCCATTCAGTTCCCACAACATCCATATCAGCAGTTACTTCAACAAACAAGGGATGAGGCTATGACACACCTAATGTCTGACTTGGCTCGTATCTCTGACTGGGATAAAAATAATCTGGTTGTTTTTTAATGCATCAAAGACTCAGTTTTTACACCTATCAACCCGATAAAATATTTCAAAGGTATACCCACTAATGTTTAATAGTATTCAACTTAATCCTGCATCATCCTTGAACATGCTTGGGTTTTCATTTACTCGGGACTTATCTTGGAAAGATTATTACATCTCTTGTAAAATCTGCTTCCAAGAGATTAGGTGTGCTAAGCTGCCTCCATTCCTTCTTTACCCCTGCACAATTGTTGACTCTATACAGGGGTTTTATCCGCCCCTGTATGGAGTACAACTCTCATGTGTGGGGAAGCTCCCCATATACAGCTCTTCTCAATAGGGTGGAGTCAAAGGCTTTTCATCTCATTAACTCTCCTCCTCTTACTGACTCCCTTCAACCTCTGTCTCTTCGTCGCACTGTTGCATCTTTATCTCTTTTGTATTGCTACTTCAATGGTCACTGCTCCTATGAACTCTCTGCATGCATCCTCCACCTCTATGACGGGTGCGTAGCACCCGTCTAGCAGCAAACTCTCATCCCTTTTCTGTCCAACTCTCTAATGCAAGAGTTAACCGTTACTCTCAGTCTTTCATTTATGCAACAGGTCAGCTCTGGAACTGTCTCCCTCTGTCTGTATTTCCTGCTTCCTATGATCTCCAGTGTTTCAAACGCAGTATGTCCAGGCATATTGAATTGATCGGATCTTGAATTTGGCTCTCTCTTGTATTTTGTTTTTCTCTTGGAAGGAACAATAATTGTGGGCTCGTGGTCTTTGGCTCCTTCTTCCTTGCATTAAAAAAAAAAAAAAAAAACTTGAGACAACATTAAATTCACTGGTTGATTCACAAGTCATTGTCACGACTGTCACCACCATTATGGAGAAGCTGGACTCCATTGTCACTCCCATTGGACGACTGAATGCTCCCCCCAGGGAGTCTTCCCCTCGTGGCATGCCACGTAACACTTCTCATGCGACCACCACCTTCCTCATCTGGTTCTCGCAAACATCATGGCAAAGTTCAGTAACATGGCACAACTGCATGTCATCCCTTGGGATGCCTGTGGTGTTACCAACCAGTCTAAACTTACTGCACTGAAAGGATATGTATACAGTCGCCACCCGGATATCATTTTCATTCAGGAATCCTTTGTTGGCCATGTGCTACTCGGGGTAGAGGGACCCACTCTTACGTTTCTTACGTCCATCGAGTTAGGAATGGACTTGTCACGTATGTCAACTCCTCCATCCAGCACCGTTTCCTCCAAAGCTCTGTAGACAATGAGACAACCATCCAGCTCCTTGAGGCCACCATTGGAAGCGGCACAATTTGGTTGTGCAACATGTACTCTGCGCCAGGCAGGTTGAATACAGCTGGTCTCCCAGCTCCCACCATCCGTGGCATGATATACATGGGGGATTATAATGCCCGACACCATGCTTTGGGGACCCTTTCTGCCCCCGTTAACCATAATAGGACTAAACTTCTTGAGTATATTCATTGTAATCAGCTAACCCACTGGGACACTGGTGGGGCCACACACTCTTGAGGAGGCACACTAGAGCACGTCCTTACATCCGGCCTCGTAGCGTCCCAGGTAAAGTGTTCATCTATCCCTGCATTCTTCTCTGATCACATTGCTCTCAGCCTTCATTATTCCCTCCCTGCTGCACCTTCTCCTGTACACAGATGCACTCGCATTGCAATCCCACGCAAGTACTGCCCTACATACATCTTCTATATGACCAATCTTCTTCCCATGTTCGACCTTCATTGTCCCGAAAAGTTGTATTCATCACTTGCCAGCTCCACGCATGACTTCTACACCCATTATGTCAGGAGGCCACACATTACATGCAATCATGATGCCCACACCTGGACACTGGATAATTGCATTGCTCAGGCAGAGAGGAAGGCGGTGGAAGATGGTTTTGCCTTTCAAAGACGACCTTCCCCCGACAGTCTCCATCGGTATCGATTGTCGAGGGATGATCTAGTTGCTCTCCAGCTCTGCGTTTATACCGATTTGTGGCATAAACTTACCGATAGCATCAACCATCAAACGACTGTTGGTTCCATGTGGTGCCTTATCAACAAGGTTGTCAAGAAGAAGCCCCCTAGTGTCCTCCACCACAGTCCAGCACACACACAGGATCTTGTAGATCCCTGGTCTGCACAGTCACGGGCTTGCGCCCTTCCCGCACACATACAGGATGTGCTCTCCACCCAGAAAAACATTCGTGCACTCCATCTCACTGTTGCTTTACTGAAGACAGATGATGAGGATGGCGTAGCTATAACTGACAATGAATTGTGACGGGCTCTCGCCAGGGGTAGGGTAACGGCTCCAGGTAATGATGGCATCACTTTTTCTGTCCTCCATGTCCTCCTGAAAGTTCCTGGTAATCCCCTTCTCCAGCTGTTCAACCTTTGCATCCGCCTGGGATACATACCACAAGCCTGGACCCGCAATACGATCGTGCCTCTTCCTAAACCTGGCACTGATAAAATTCGACCTGTTTTCCCCACCTGCTTCAGTAAAGTACTGGAAAGTATCCTCCTTACAAGACTCTTGTTTAGGCTGCAGAATAAGCTCTCGCCCTGACTGTACGGCTTTTTACTGCAGCGAGGGACACATCACTGCCTCATGGAGCTATGCACCCTCCTATCTCCCACCAGTGTAGTGGCTTTCATTGATTTAAAGAGTGCGTTTGATGTCGCCAACAGAGACATCATCCTCGACCAGCTACTGGATTTTGGAGTTAAGGGAAACCTGCTGTGATGGATACGTGGTTACCTGTCTAACCCCTAAAACGCGGCTGTGTACGCCCGACCCCCCTGCTGTGGCGGGGTTGTAGCGGGGTCTGAGTACCTGTGGGAAAATATTTGCCAAAAATCATAGATTAACCCTAGAGCATTAAATTTTTATGGCATATAGTACTTACATTCAGCTTTCTCCTGAGACACATGTTGAGCCTTCGTGGACTACCAAAGGACTTGTGAAGACTTGCAAAGTTGGGTAACAAAGTCTTCACTTTCACACCTCCAGAAACCCGGTTTTCTTTCTACCACAGCCTCAATCTGTCACAGTACATTTTATACAACAACGTACAGGTTGTTTGGAATCCGTATTTGTACAATAAGCACTGAAAATAAGGCTAAAATGAACGGAGCGCACGGCCGACATGCAGCGCGGTGGCGATCTTCCCGTCACTATTGTCACATTTGCCTTTTCACGGCAAAAAAACACGTATACTACATTATTTTCCATCATAGTACTTCGCAAACGTTCGCTTGTCACTATTACGGCCATAAAAATCACTGTCACTGCCAGTATTGTGGATCGGGACTGAGGAAGACCACCGCGGCGCGAGTTTATTCAGCCTTACGGCAGGCACTTTATTCTCTCTCCGGTCGGCCACTCGCACTTCATTTCTATTGCTCACTTTCACTGTAGCTGTCCGTTTTTTGCCTTATTCATCAGTGTCACTGTCCATTGTTATAAAAATAATATTTTCTACACAACAAACTGTCACTGTCAGAACATAGAATAGGAACATATGCTTTCATCTTCTTACACTGGAGTGACTGTCACTCGCAATACTTATATTATTACTATGTA
The DNA here is from genome assembly GCF_032717465.1 of Coenobita brevimanus. NCBI lineage: Eukaryota > Metazoa > Arthropoda > Malacostraca > Decapoda > Coenobitidae > Coenobita > Coenobita brevimanus. The sequence continues at coordinate 26,242,804 of NC_137037.1, forward strand.
CAATTATTTACACCAAAAAACACTGTCACTCTCAGTGCTTTTACAAGTACATACACTAATTTACACTCATCAGGCTGTCACTGTCAGCACGTAAAAGAAAACTAAACACTAGTATCACTGTCACTCTCAGTATTATTTCAAAGAATCTTACCCTTATTTTCAAAATCTAGTCAGGCTGTGGTAGTCAAAGAAACACGGGTAAGCACAGAGGGGAACTTTGCACTCTTTGCACTGCAAGGAGGTGCGCCTAAAGGTTCTGTCCTGCCTGGTAGTGTGGCTGCACACATGACACCTCCTCAGTGCTTTTCCCCTCTTGGCAGTGGCAGGCAGTGGCTCCAGGCGGTGTCGCTGAAGGTAGGCCTGACACTGTAGGCGGTCTGGAGGTGTCTGAGGGTGGCGTTTGGGACCTGTTGAAAGAACCTGGCCGTAATGCTGAAGCAGCTGGTAGACACAAGTCTTGGAAAATCTTCGGAGAGAGTAGTTTGCTGGCTTCCTGTTCTTGATTTTATACAGGATGAAAGCGTTCAACATGCACATATCAATCAAGTGCAAGAACACCTTCCTGTACCAACGACGATTTTTCCTCAGGCAGTCAATCTCTCCGATCATCATATCAGACTTGTCCACCAGCCGCATATTGACGTTGTAGTCAATGACAGCATCAGGCTTCATCACAGGCTCGCCAGTCCTTCTGTCGACCTTCCCTGTTGCCAGCATTTCCCCCTTGTGTACTGTGGTGAGCATATTCACGACACTCTTATCATGCCACCTGATCGCAAGCATCTTGTCAGATTTCTTCAGGTGCACGTCTCCCCGCTTTGACTTTTCAGCCTCGGGGAAGGCAGGGTAGTGTACCCTATTGCTTCTGACAGTGCCACAGGATCCGACGCCGTGTTCAGAAAGGTACTTGGCGAGTTTAGGAGCTGTATAGTAATTGTCCGTATACAGGACATGATTCTCGCCAAAGTACTTTTCCAAAAGCACTTTCACCACAGAACCAGAGAATCCAAGGGGGTCAGTCTTGTCCAAATCGACATTGCTGGCGGTATAAATGACGAAGTCTAAGATGAACCCCGTCTTGCAGTCGCACAGCACGAAAAACTTGATTACAAAGCGGTGCCGTTTGCTTGGAATGTACTGCACAAACCAAAGACGGCCCCTGAACAAACCCAAGGACTCGTCAATCACCACTTTCTTGAAAGGGTGCAGGAACCTCGTAAACTTATCCTTGATCAAGTTCAGGATTCCCCTCACTTTCCATAATGGGTCAGTTTGGGAAGGCTCATCATTGTTTGCAAAGTGAAGGTAAGTCATTAGCTGCCTAAAACGATCGCGGCTCATGTATTTATTGAAAATTGGTGTTGGGCACAGATCGTCGGAACTCCAGTATTCTTCCAGCTTGTGTTTCCAATTGTGGGGCATCAGTAACATCAACCCAATAAATACAAAAAGTTCCCTGATCGTTAGAGGCACCCATGCTGCCATCCGCGACGTGGATGGCGTGGCTGCCTCACCTTCTCCTTCGCGAACTGCAGCAGATTGCCCCTCGTACCTGTTTGTCTCGGTACAAATCTGCTCCATTACCTCGTTGTCAAGGAAGGCCAACAGGTAGTCCAAGCATTCACCATCCTCGTCGACAGGGAAGTCAGCCTGAACTCCACACCCACTGTCATCAAAGGGCAGATCCTCCGGCACAAAATCTGATCCCTCTGACCACACGAAGGCATCCAGAGTGTCCTGCCTAGGCTGGGAGGTGCTGGGGGCGGCGGGGGGTGAGGCAGGTCGTGTGGGAGTGGGTGAGGCAGGCGGTGAGACAGCACGTGAGGCAGAGGCTATCCTAGGTCGTGTTGGTGTTGTGGTGGTGGTGGTGGTGGGGACATTATCTGAGGGTTCAAGGTCACTCGCGGTGGCGTGACTGCCGAGTTGCCTAGTGCGAGCTTCCTTACGAGCTAGCCTTACACTAGGGGACAAAGTTCTAGCTCTACCAACACGAACACTTGGCCTACGAAAACCTCTAGTACGTAAAGTAGAACGTCTACTTCCCTTTCGAGGTGGTGAAGGCGACTCAGACGACTCAGGAGACAGGGCAGCAGAAGAGGAGGACGAGAGAATGTGGCTGGGAGTACGTGGCGGGCTGGCGGTGGCGTGACGTGGCGTAGGGGACAATGGCAGTGAGCTGGGGTCACCACTCCTTTTTCTTTTTGCCCCCTTCCCATATTCAAGGCCCCTTCTCACAGGAGCCTTCCCTGCTGAGGTGCTAGGCACTGACACACTCACTTCAGGCACAGAAACAGTCACTTCTGGCCCAGACTCTGCACTTGATTGTGTGTCAGACTCTGCCAGGCTTGACCACACACCGACGTCACTGCCATAGTCCATCGAGGCTTTCAATAGTTCACTGGCTATTGCAGAGTCACTCAGGCCCTTAGTAGTTCCTGATAAGGTTTTGAAGGGGGTTGAGGTCACAAAACCCTTTTCCGGAGGGCTGGAAGGCACAGACTCGGAAGAGCTCGAGTTGGACATGGTGTCACCGTGGAAGATTCGCGTGGACTGACGCTAATCAGGGGCAAACCGCGCGAAAAAATCACAGTGTGACAACTGGGGAAACAAGCGTTTCCCAATAGCAGAAAGTGCTTGCGAGATGACGGTGCAGATTGACACGTATGAGCCATCAGCGCGTTGCCATATCGCACGACGAGGGAGGGCCACGCATCGGTGCGTGGGTGGGTAAAAAAAATGATACTTGGCAACAACCGAGGTCAGTAGTACAAAGGTCAAGTGTGCTAAACGTAGCTCACGGGTGGCGGTACTGATAGACAATACCAGCTGGAGCCTGCTTGCCCGCGGTTATTCAAAATTAACTCAAATCGCAAACGTGACGATCCGCCGTTCTGTCCTTTGGGCCGACTGTCGCAAATGCGACGATCTGCGTTTTAGGGGCTAATAGGTCCTCTCGTGTTCTTTTTAAGCGTGCATACAGCACTGCTAAAGATTTTGAGCTTGGTATTCCACAAGGTGGTGTCTTTAGTCCTTTTTTGTTTAAACTCACCATACACGGTGACGCATTTGTCGTCATATGAGTGTGGCTGCGACTATATTCGTTGACACTTTTGGTGTCATTAATGCATAAAAACTTTCATCAGAGGAAAAGTTTTCGGCCGATCGGCATCATATTTGGAGGCGTCATAGCTTCCCTGCTCCTTGTCAAAAGTAATGAGTTGGCAACTGTGGGTCCTGATACCAGCAAGAGAGCAGACCGGTTATTCAGTACCAAATGAGCTGTGAGTGGGGAAGGAACTTCGTGGCTCTGTCCCTTTAAACTTCCACTCTTACTCCCGTCCCGGCCATGCAACACATTTCACTATACCAGTAGTGCTTCTGTATAGTGTTTGGGCACTGTTGTGATTAGATTTGGTGTTTGCAATAGGATTTTGGTGTTTGTGAAGCAATCCTGGTCGTTATCAACCGTTGGCCTAACAAAGATTTAGCTACTGTTTTTAATCAACTACACTCCCTCTACAGTGAATCATGTGAATATAGTGTGCATATCTAGCGTACAAAGAATTGGTGAAATACGTGCAGTAGCCTACTGTAGAGGAAGGCAGGAAACTGCCCTACAGTCATGACATGGCATGGGTGCACTGTAGTTTTTTGCATTTTTCTCGAAAACTATGAGGCCTAGGATCACCGTTTTGGGCTCAAATGAAAGCCAAAAAAATTCTGCATACGATGATAAAATAAAAACATGACAGTGGCACAAAAAGTTTTTCACTAGAGCTCCCCGAATAAAAAAATCTGTTGTCTGTCGGAAATGGGTATTACTTTTTTACTTTTTCGCATATTACTCAAACACCATAGCTCGTATCAAACTGGGACCATGGCACTCGAAAGCTAATAAAAATCTCTTTCTAATGTTGGTATAACATGCAGAGATTGAGTATTAAACATTCAACTTATGATGTTGGTAAGTGAAATGTATGCACTTCAATGTTTATTCACATGGCCCTAACATGTATAGCGTGTTTTTGTGTGTGTTTTTTTTGCTTATCGCATAAAACAGACATCAACGAATAGGAATATGTGGGTTTTGTGGCAAAATAAATATGTTTGGGTGGTGAAAATAAGCCGAGAATACACATATTTGGAGTATGCAGTGGGGGGGGGGAGGGGAGAAAAGCAGGTGCGTCATGTCCCACAAAACTTATTAACTTATCCGCACACGAAAGGGTATATCCTCATACATCGTCTACTCACCCCCCTTCCTGACATCCTTGGAACCACGATTACTTGCTTCGCTGATGACATCTGCATTCATTCAAATTCCCCTGTGCTGCCGGAGTATCCATTCCTGTAGCATGAACCATATACATAGCGTTCATTCGATCAGTTGTTGATTATCTCTCCCCTGCTCTTTGTCAACTTTCCAGAACAGCTTACAACCTCTTGAGAAGCTCCAAAACACAGTAATGGGATTCATCCTGGGCTGCCCTGGCTCAACCAGAATTGTCAATATCCAATTTCAACTTAACCTTCCACCAATTGTTGAGAGAATATACTCCGTGGTTACACACTTCAGCGTTAATTTTTTTTTTTTTTTTTTTTTTTTTTATGTGTCCGACTCTGGGCATAGGCTTCACAGCCTGCTATCAAGGCCCAGCAGTCCTCCTACATACCATACACCTCTACATGTCACCACTTCGGCGCTAACACCCACCGTCCATATTGAATACATGCTAGGGCTGTCTCATACAGGACTGGTGTATTGGTATTAGCGGGGGTATTTTTACGACATGTCGGCGGGTCTTCTGGTAGATCAGTAAAGCCTGATTTAATGAAATTCAAATCCTTAAACTGTTCCCTGCCCCAGCCGGGATTTGAACCTGGGTCCGTTAGGACCGCACGCCACCTCTCTACCGGTTGAGCCACCGCCTCCCCCCTGCATTATCCTCATCTTTCTCCCCACTACTCTCACATTATTCAGACTTCCCTTGATCCCACTGCACCAAGGCCTCTGCTTTGCAGTGGTGGCCGCACATTAGTTAATACTGTTTGTTCAAACATCCAACAGCTAAACATCAACGTACTGGTGCTTGCTGAGGAGGTGGACTATGGCGTTTCACCTTGGCAGACCCCTGTGCCTGCTATCTTATACACTCCGGTCTCCAAGACTGACCTGGCTCAGCTTCAGAAACAGCTAGCTTTCGAGACCATCGCCAGGCTGTCATCTTCCCTCCCTTTGGCCCACCATATCTACACTGATGGCTCCCTGTAGGAGGATGGCAGTGCTGGCTGTGCTGTATTTTCTCCAAGTCTGGACCCACCTCAAGGGGGCTGGTTGGGCCATCGACTGTCAACCTCATCGAGCTCTATGTATTGTGAACTACATGGACTTCTGGATGCAGTTACTTCATTAACGTGGATGAACAACAGCGGCTTGATCATCTGTGACTCACAGCCAGCCCTCTATGCCCTCTCCTCTCCCAGGCCTGCATAACAACACCTCGTTACACAGATACTCCGTCAACTGGTCACTGCCCGCGATCGTTCACTGGTGGTGCACTTTCTGTGGAGTCCCTCTCATATTGGTCTCACAACCAACTACACCACTGACCTCCTTGCAAGGACTGCCTGTGGACTGGATCCGCCCGCTGTGGATGCTACTAATTCCTCCCCCATTTGCTACAAGCAGATACAGTAATTCCTGTACTTTCCAGACACCCACTTTCCGGACACCCCACTTACCGGACATTATGGGCCTGGACCTTCGGAATCCAAAAATGGCCAAAAAAAGAAAAAAATCCCCCCCAAATCCGAATTTTTCCCCAACCGTAATTTGAAATTGCCGCACGGCACCGAACAGCTGTTACACCATGGACCCTTCACCCCTTCCTTCCTCCCCCTCCCCCCTCCCCTGTCAGGGTTGCCATTTGGTATTTTTCATTACCAAATGTAGTCCAGTTTGATAATGAAAAATTCGTTTGCTAATGAAGCAGAATACTGCATTACCAAACAGATTTTTCACGTGTGTGAGGATACACAGGATGGAGATGGTGGATTGTTTGCTCTCTCAGATTAATCCGCTAGCCAACACAGCATTAAAATAATCAACATGATGTTAATTATAAAGAGAGTGATTACATTTATTTACAATTGTATATATAATTAGTGAAGAATAAATGCTAGCTTTAAGAATTAGGTAATGAAAAGTTAAATTTGGCAATGAAAATTGAGGAGTTTGGTAATGTGGCCATTGTGATCTGGCAACTCTGTTTCCCCGTCACCACCAAGGCACCAACAGTTACTGCCTAACTTCGATCGTGAGCAGATGCTTATCGCAGTGGAAGCCACACGTGCTCATTTTTTGTGAATAAACTGCAATACCTCGCCACTAGACCACACGGGAATTTACAGTGTTGTGCAGTGTTAAGAAATTAGAATTTAGAATGCAAAGGATTAACTGTGGAGTTCAAACTGGCAGTTGAAACTGGTCGTTGGAACTGGCCTGGTGCAATTAACAATGTGCAGTGTTAAACAATTATAACTCACAGTGCAAAGAATTACTGTAAGTGTAGCACAACAGTAGATTACTGTACATGCTTCAAGAGCATTTTCACCACTGCCAAGGCCATTAGAGAAGGCAGCCACAGACTTGCTGTAAGTACCCTGGCTGTGGTACAGTCAATTCTAATTCCTCATTCTTTGGTTCCTTTTCATTTATTTCACGCTTTATGTCCATTATTGGTGTGAATAGGGTCTTAAATAGGTTTAAATAGGTGCTATGCATGTCCAGTAGGGAGTTATTTAGGTGGCTTTCAAAGTTAGGCTGGGTTAGGTCCTTATGTACCAGTCCAGGAGCCAGGGGCCCACTTTCCGGATGGGACCACTTTCCGGACATGCCTTTGGCTCTACTACATCAGATAGTGGAGGGATTACTGTAATGTGCAGAGCAGCCCAGTCCCCTATTCTCCACCGTAGAAATGCTGAGAGGGCCCACAGTGCGTCCAGCCAACATTATGACCACTTTCTCTCACATCCCCATAGATATCGTTGCAGTGGTCTTATGGTTCGTCAACATAACGTGGTGTGTGCTCGTCTCAGACCGGGCTACCTACCTGTGTGGCAGGTGGCTGGGGCGGGCAGTGCACCTCATTTCTTCTCCTGTAAGCACCCAATGCCAACACCTTTGACCATTATTGCCTGCAATGTCCACTTGTCTCTGATTTAATACCACACGGACTCACATTAGTGGGCACTTGTAAACATTTGTTGGAAGATGATAATCTAGATGTTATTTTCATGCGTCATCCAAACTTTGGTGGGTGTTAATTTGTTATAGCTAGACAGCGTGTCCTGCGTGGCATGAGTTCCCCTGTACTCACCTCACATATTGCCACATGGAACTGTACTAGGTTCTTTGCCTTTGGGCGTAATAAATTAATCAAATCAAATCAATACCAACCCTAACAAAAAGGCTGGAAAGTTCAGTGAGTAACTCATCGGACCCCCCTGTAAAGATACTTTTTTGTGTGTGTACAGTCCCCCCCCCTCTCTCTCTCCTCTCTCTCCCTCTCTCCCTCTCTCTCTGCAAAGACGTATGAAACTCCATGGAAATGCCCCGCCGCCTCTTCCAAGTACGCGTATCATAACACCAGTAAGGATATACTCGTATATTAGGAACCCAAACACCCCTCGACAAAGTATCAATCGACTTGAAACGAAAACTGCCAAGTTTCATCAGAATAATTTTTCCAATTTTGGTTGTATCTCACACACACACACATGCACACACACACACATACACACACACACACACACAAGATTGTAGTATACACACACACACACACACACACACACACACACACACATATATATATATATATATATATATATATATATATATATATATATATATATATCATCATTATCATCATCAGCCATAACTAGTCCACTGCTGAACAAAGGCCTCCCCCAACCTTTTCCACGAATTCCTTGACTGAGCCAATCTTTGCCACGTTTTCCCAGCAAATTTCTCTATCTCATCTCACCATCTCATGTCTGACCTCTTTCTGCTATGCTTACAATCTCTTGGTGTCCAGTCAGTCAGCCTCTTGCTCCACCGGTTATCCCTTATTCTTGCTATATGGCCTGCCCACCTCCATTTCTGTTCTTTTATAACTTCTATAATATCTTTGACTTTAGTCTGCTCTCTCACCAGAGTTGATCTTTTCCTGTCTCTTAAAGATATTCCCAACATTGACCTTTCCATTGCTCTCTGAGAACGGATTAATTTATTTTCCATCGATATTGTCAGTTTCCAGGTCTCACAACCGTACGTCATAGCTGGAATTATACATTTGTTGTATACTTTTCGTTTCATACAAACTGGCAAGTTACTTTTCATAATGTCTCTGTGTTTACCGAAAGCTTTCCATCCAATTGTAATGCGTCTATTTATTTCGCTATCATGATCTTTCGTTAATTTTAGCATTTGTCCCAAGTAGTTGTACTCCTCAACTTCTTCAAGAATTTCATTTTTTTTTTTTTTTAATAACAGAACAGAGGAAAGAAAAACAAATGAATAAAAAAAAAAATCAATGCACCAGAATACTGGTGTCCACTGTTCATAAAATATTTGTAACAGTTAGACTTGAACAGCAGTAGGTTGAAGTCTGGAGGGAAACAACTCTGGGGAAGCGAGTTCCAGAGAGATGCAGTTCGGGGAATGAAAGAATTCTGATAGGCAGAAGTTCTGCACTATGGCTGAGTGACATTCCAGTTATGAGCGCTGCCAGGCCCCCGTGTAGCACGAGGGAAGGCATGGAGAGGTGGCACCATGGACGCAACTTCGTCTGAGCATTTGCTGTAGAAATATCTGTAAAATAACGCAAGGGAGGCAACATTCCTTCTTACTTGTAGGGGAGGTAGTTTATTAGTAATAGCAGAGTTATTAATAATGCTAACAGCTTTGTTCTGAATTTTGTCTCCTTGTTTTAATGTAACCTCTCCACATCCGCTCCACAACAGTGAGCAGTATTCAAGCTGAGAGCGCACATAACTCTTATAAATTATAACTAACTGCTCGTCAGTGAAGAAGTTACGGACTCTGTACAATAATCCAAGTTTCTTTTGAGGCAGTTTTAGCAAGTGATCTGATATGAGAGGTCCAGCTGAGGGCATTGTTAAGCGAGACGCCAAGAATTTCAATACTTTTGGAAATGGGAGTATTTGTAGCATTGAAGGTAATATACGATTCTGGCAATACCTGCCTATTAGTAAATTGTATACATTTTGTTTTACTAGCATTAAATGAGACAAGGTTTTTTTGTCCCCATTCACTAATCGTGGATAAGTCTTGATTTAAAGAGATGGCTGTACTGAGGTGAGAGAGATATCGGACTTTGGAAATGGATGTCTGAGTGTGAATGAACTATGAAGTGTTGAGTCATCTGCATATGAATGGATGGTATTGTGGGTGACAGATAAGAGATCATTAATAGGAACCAGGAACAGGGTTGGTGCCAGAACTGATCCCTGCGATACGCCGGCGTTAACTGAGTGGAAAGTGGAATATACATCATCTACTTTTACTCTTATTTTCTATTGCTGAGACATGAGGAAATGAAAGGAACAAAAGAGTTTAGTCCATAGCAAGGGAGTTTGGACAACAGGGAACGGTGCCACACTCTGTCGAAAGCTTTAGAAATATCCAGGGCTACTGCATGAGTTTCACCATGTAGGTCAACTGACTGATGGATGGTATGAGTTAGGAGATTGAGTATGTCAATGGTGGATCTTTCTTGGCGAAAACCATATTGTCTATCACTAATTAAGTTGTTGGATTCAAGATATTTAACTATGTGCTTATTAATTACAGTTTCAAAAACCTTACCAAGAGAAGATGTAACAGCTATTGGTCTGTAATCAGAGGGGTCAGATGAACTTCCTTTCTTTGGAATTGGGTGGATATTGGCTTCTTTCCACGAATTAGGGAATGAAGAAGTACGTATGCATAGTCTGAATAATTTTGCAAGAACAGAGGCAAGTTCTGAGGAACACTTTTTCAAAACAATTGGAGGGATTCCGTCTTGGCCTAGAGCTTTGTTGGTAGGTAAGTTGTCTAGGATGGATTTCACGTACCTTGTCTACTTATTCTGATGACGCTATTTGGTGTTTTATATTAAACATTAGTTTTACTCCGGTTCATCTTCAGTCCTACTTTCAGACTTTCTCGTTCAGGTATATATATATAGCCCGACGCCCTAATCCCGCAAAGGGTGGCCGCAGACAAAACGCCTCCAAGTCGCTCTGTCACCCACCATTTGACTACCCTCCTCCTAACTCACCCCTCCCCTCCCTCATATACCTCTCAACTCCATCCCTCCACCTCATCCTCGGTCTACCCCTCCCTCTCCCTCCCTCCACCTCACCTACATACACCCTCTTAGTCAGTCTTTCATTCTCCATTCTCTTCACATGTCCAACCCACGTCAGTGTATTTCTCCTAATCTTCTCAACCACATCCACATCCACCCCACAACGTTCCTTCACTTCTTCATTCGTCAACCTGTCCCTCAACGTCACTCCACATGCTCCTCTCAAGTAACTCAGGTATATATATATATATATATATATCAAGAGCCATTGTAGGTTCTCTGCTGAGCAAGAGCTTCCCCAAATCTTCTCCAAGAATTCGATGAGTGAGCCAGTCTTTGCCAGGTTGTGTCTGCCAACTTCCCTCTCCAGGGACGTAGCGAAGGGGGGGGGGGGCGGAGGAGGCGGCCGCCTCCCCCATGAGGGTCTTGAAATCGTATGAGGCTAGAAAAATAATGAACCTTTAAAAATAATAAATAAATCACTTCACACACATACGCACACACACGCGCGCACACACACACAGACACACACACACACACACACATACACACACACACACATACACACACACACACACACACACACACACATATATATATATATATATATATATATAGTATCTATCTATCTATACAACATCTCTCTCTCTCTTTCTCTCTCACTCTCCATACAGTATCTACCTATATCTATTTATTTATCTATCTATCTATTTATCTATATATCTATGTATATGAGAGAGAGAGAGAGAGAGAGAGAGAGAGAGAGAGAGAGAGAGAGAGATCATCGTGGTGAGTCAGCGAGACACTCTTTATCAGTTACAGAAAGCGTCCACGCTTCTGCTTAAAGCTTTATTTTTATTATTATTATTATTTTTTTTTCAGATTCAGAACTACCTCAGTTCAGTGTCTTCTAAGGAATAATGGTGAAAGATTGTTCGGTCTACCAGAGCTATATTAAATGCGCAAGATTTATTTTGTAATTTTTAAGCGACGTGCAGGATGAATTTCACAGAAAAGGAATGATTTTCATTGTAAATTGTGTGTGACAAATTAAGTATCAGATAAATTTTGTTTTCACATGAGAGAAAAAAAAAAAACGAAGAAAACTACTACAGCTTGTTATGTTTGTTACAGTACAGTACGTATGCCAACTGAATATCCTGAGAAGACAGGTTTAAGTAATTTAGCATATTCTAAAGGCTTACCTTTTTAGTTTAACCAAGTAGGTAGAATTCCAGTGCATGGCACATTTATAATTACAGATGATGTATGGACTATGGATGTGATTCTTAATATGTTATACGATACTTGAGTCTTGAGGTACCAAGAGATTTGTGAAATATTTAAAATTACAGTGCTTTCCATTAAAACACAATAATATATTTTTGTTAACACCTTTTGTCAGATTAATTTTGACATTTCCAGGTTCCAAGTAACTTATGTAAGATTATTATGCTCTCACTGACGAGGAAAATGCACATGAGACACCCAGATGCACTATTGTTCTTTTATTCCATGAAGATCATTAAAAAAGCTTCTTTTTTCGGCCAAAATCATTTTCTTGCTCTATTTTTCACCATTTTCACTATATAGAGTTATCACCTAAATATTCCAGTACATACCTTCACAGGCCTCACAAGGCCCCTGAAAGTACTTAATTTTCAAAAATTTACCTGGGGGGACTCAGCGCCCCCCCCCCCAGACCCCCCAGTTGCAGAGGCTCGCTTCACTCACCTCGCACCACCTTTTCAAGAATGTATAGACATCTTTCTCCCCTCCCCTTTGTGATATTTCTGACTACGCTCGTGTCCCTATCTCATATTTCAACTTTCTGTCTGTCATTTTTCTGCTATGCATGCAATCACTTGAAGTGCAGTCAGTCAGCCTCTTGCTCCATCAGTTAACCCTTATTTTTGGTACATGACCTACCCACCTCCATTTCTGTTCTATAACTTCCATGATGTCTTTGACTTCGGTCTACTCTCTAGCCAAAGGTAATCTCTTACTGTATTGCAAAGATATTCCCGACATTGACCTTTCCGTTGCTCTCTGAGAAGGGATTAGTGTGTTTTGCATTGATTTTGTCAGTTTCCAGATCTCAGAACCTGAATGTCATAGCTGGGGTTATGTATTTGTTGTACACTTATCCTTTCATACATACTGGCAAGCTACTTTTCAGCATGCGTCTTTTTTTTCATTTTGATGGTTTTTCGTTAGTGTTAGCTATTGCCTAAAGTAACTACACTCTTCGACTTCAAGATTTCTTCATTTATTTTGATGATTCTGTTTGGTGCATTCTTCCAAATTTGTTGTTATTCTTTGTGTAAGGATTTTAGTGAGGAGTTTGTAAACAATTGGTAATAAGGTTAGAGGTCGATAGTTCTTTTAGGCAGCCTTTCTTGTAATGCAAAACAAGTTTTGAATTGCACCATGTTTTAGGAAAAAATTGTTTCATCTGGTGTTACCTATGGTATTTCACTCGTGCCAACAGAAAAGGTAGCTATTGATACTTTTTTTTGGGGGGAGGGGGAGATATAGTTCTTTGTAAGATCCTTCAACTCTCTTCACCATCTTCTCTCTTCACTTAATGACTTCACCATTTTGTTCCTTTCCAAGTGTCATTTTGCTTCGTACCTGTCTCAGACTTTTTCCTTTTCTGATGCTTTCTTTGATTTGATCCATGTTACTCTTTCGTTTTTTCTTCTCTCTGTCCCTTATTGATAGGCTTATTTAATTTTGCTTTTTTTTGTTTCAGTTTTCTTTGTTTTTACTTTGATCTCATTTCCTCTTTTAATGATGTCGAGGATTGTTTTTTAATATACATTTTGGCTTTGGCTCTGTTAGCTTTCCCTGCTACCTCCGCCAATTCCCTAAACACTTTTGCTAGTCTATCACTCAATCTTCAAAGTCACACTCCGCATAACGTGCAGCCTGAAGTCCGTTCTCTTTTTCTAATTGAAACGCATTTTTTTTTTTTACATGCTCCTGTTGGCCATACGTTTTTATTTTCAACTGATTTTTTCTTTCTCTCTTGAAACCGAATCTGGCTCTGCATCTCACCATTCTATGGTCACTTCCTATATTTACATTGTTGATAAATGTGTTATTGGTAATCGTGTTGTTCTTTTCTGTCAGAATGAATTCAGCTACGTTCTTTTTATATTTCTCCATTTGGATTTCAGGTCCACTTTCTCCTTGTTCTTTTGTGGAAGAACGTGTTAATTTTTCTAATGTTATACATTTCAGCTGAATGTACCCCCTCCACAATATGTCTACCCCCGATGTATACTGTATATGTCCCCCCCCCAATGCATACATGCCCCCACTAAAACTGCTGACCTAGCACGCTTTCCCAGGACCTGAAGCCTGGGAAGACAGCGTTAGTGCATCAGTTCATAGCAGGCAGCCAAGACGGGCAGACTATTTTACTGTGAGCTCATAATAAAATCCTTATCTAGCTGTTTGTACATGGAGTTTCTATTACCAAAGTATTGCAAGTTACATTTGGTAGCAGCGGTGTTTCGAACCATCAGATTCTGACCACCTCCTCCAATTTTTAGTGACATCACAAGATACACGACGTCTCCCATCTCCCAGCCTCGCACCTCCTCAGTGCCTCTAGTGGTGTAATACCTGGCTGTGCTTTCTGAGTGTACAATTTTTTTTCACCAGTGCTCACCTCTCAAACAACCCCACCCACACGCCTTGTTCCTGACCGCACGTGTCACCGTCGCCGACCTACACACCTGTTGCACCTGTTCCCAGCACCTGTTCCCAGCACCTGTTCCACACTCATCATAACTCCTGCCCCCACGGTGCCACTTATCACTGTCTGCCCACTGCCTGCCCACCACCATTCTCTGTATTTGCAACTCACCAGCTCTACACCTGCCTTGAACCAACATCTGCCCTCACAACCCACCACCGGCCCCATCGCTGCACCGCCCTGCCATCACCCACATCTGGTCTGCATTACGGAGCCTTCTAAGACCGCCACTCCCTGCCGGTGACTCATGGCGGCGTCTCTTCTCCTCTCCGCCCAGCTGTCTCTCCACCGCTGCCCCGCCTCGCCCCGCCTCGCCCCACCCAGCCCCCCCCGCCCCGCCCCGCCCCGCCTCAGCCCAGCTACGCCCAGCCACCCCTGCACGTCATACATCTCGACACTCCCATCTCTACTGTGTAACTATAGCATATCTTTCCTTTCTATAGAGATTATCTTCGATTTTCTCAACAGACTGGTTATTGTAAATATTCCATCTCATTTCCATTACCCCGTTTCCATCTTCACCTACGTTACTTATACTCCATCTCATCCTTCGCCTTTTATTTAAGCCATCCATCCCCGCACCTTCATTCATTTTCACACCTACTCGTGTATTCCATTCTCTCATTGTTATATTATACATTTCCACCTACGTATCCATCTTCATCCTTTCATTTTCCATTGCCGCATTAAATGTCATACTTTCCACGTCAACCTCTTGACCAGGAAACATCCCATGACCATACCTCGTCTGCCGACTCTAACACAATCACTCATTTATGAAGTGGCAAAGAGTACCCCCGCCCTGTACCTGAGACTCCCGTTTCACTTCCCGCAGAATCACTTACTACCCATCCTACACTCGTAAATCCAGATACCTCCTCCTCTACTCCTGCCTCTACACTCCCTTCTTCTTCCTCTACTCCTTCCCCTGTCGTTCCCTCTCCTGCCTCCCTTCATACCCCGTCTTGCTCGCCCTTAACTGCCACTACCTTCTCTCTCTCTCCCACACCTCTCCTGCCGCCACTTCTACACTTCCAGCCATGGCCAACCCTCCACAGTCTATCTATCTCGACGATGCCAATCGTCCCAAATTTACCGGCCAGGACCCAACTTGGTCTGTCTATGATTTCCTCAGAGAAGTCGAAACAGAAATCCACAATAGACAAATCACCGATGAATTGCTCAAAGTAGCCTACCTCATGGGTCGCTTGCACCACGGCAAATCGGACATCGGATCCGCGATCCGTGCAGAACATTTCGATAGCATTCGTACCTTTGCTGATTTTCGTACGGAACTCATCAGCCTTTGTTGCCAGCATTCAAATACCGCGTCTCTCATGGGATTCATTAATCTCCTAAACCAACTAGATGAGGACTTGCGAGTCCCAGCACAATATCCCAAGCTCCGCGAAGCTGTCGCCACCATGAAAGCAACTAGTAGCGAGATGCTCCAATTACTGGTAGGCACGAAATGGTTAGAAGACAAGGATGGCGTTCCAGTGCTTTCACTCACCAACTTTGCTAACTTAATTGGTTACCTGAGATTCCTTCACTGGCTTACTCCTAAGCAGCGAGAGCTAGCCTTGGAAATCGGTTTCAATCCAGGAGATAAAATTATTCAGGTCACTAAAGCCATTCATGAAAGAACAGGTTCGAACTACACGCGTCAGGGCACCACCCAACCCTTGGCCTCCTCAGTCTGTCACACCTCCACTACCCCAGACCAATCTCGCTCCCGTCCCACCACATGCGGCAGACCTGCCACACATCGTTCTCCTACCGCAGGTCGTGATCAATCTAGCGTCCGACGAAACAGACAATCTTCGATTCTTGGCTGGCACTGTGGTCATCCTGGACATCGAGCATCCAGTTGCGACCATACATACAGACGTCCTCACTCCCAAACCAGACAGCGTACGCCTTCCCGCTCACGTCGTCCACATTGCAAATACCACAAATCAAGCACGATTCACACCACTGAGGAATGTCGTTACCTCAACCGCCAACAGTCGGGGGAAGCGCCGCGCCCGTATCAGACCAATATCACGTAGAACCAGGAACCCAACTCCCCACCCGCCATGTAGGTCCCATAACATCCTCGGGTTTAGTCATTCTCGGATGCAGTCATGACATACCAACGTCATTCTTCTTGGACACAGGATCGATAGTAAATCTCATCTCCGACACTTCCTTACAAATTATTCATCGACAACACAACCACGTCAGTTTCCTAGAACCACCAGACATTCCCCTATGTGGTGTCGACGGCTCAGAGTTTAAGGTTAAGGGAAGAGTCACCCTTGAAGTCAAACTCCACAGAGATTTGCCCCCTATACCCATTGAATTTCATGTCACTAATGACTTGCAGTATCCCGCAGATGCCCTTATTGGTTTCTCCACCATGGCAGAACACTCCATTGCATTATTACCTGCTTGTGGTAGTAGAGACATTTCTGGATTCCCGGTTTACACTATGGAATGTCCCCGTCCTGTTCTTACGATCAAATCAGTCCTTCAATTACCTCTGTCCCTATCACTACCAAAAAGTCCAACCCAGCCCAAACCACCACTATCATCACCTGAGAACACAGGGCTCATTCCTTTACTGACTGCGAGCAAGGAGATAAAATCCTCAACGTCTCCTGATACATCATCTCAGCCTTCGAACATGGCTCTTACCTCCTCTCCCGACGACACTATCGCTGACTCAGACATGTCTCAGTTACCTACCTCACAAGGTCTGAATGATCTCCTCCAACACGCAGAGACGAAACGTGCAGTAACGAATGCGTGCACAATTTTATTACCGCATGAGTTCACCAAAGTCTCTGTTTGTGTTGCCGGTGCGAAAGAAGGAGTGGATGTACTAACCCTACCTGAGACGTGTTGTGTGAATGGCTTGACTTATGAGTCAGCGTGGTGTACAGTCTTAGAGGACAGTTTATGCTACCTGTACTAGCTCAATGTCACAAATGCTCCACTAAAACTTAAAAGTGGTGTAAAGATTGGAGACTTCCTAGTATACCCAGCGGCCGTAAAGGTGTGCCAGGATTCCTCAATTCCTACTATTCAGACTGAAGATAGTACGCCAATCGGTGTATGTACTATTAACTCTACGGGATCTGCGCCGACATATTCACCCGATATGCTCTCACATCTCACTTGCACAGATTTCCCAGAAAATACGCCTCAACTCCTCGACCTTCTGACCTCGTACAGAAACGTGGTTGCCTTACCCGGTGAACCGATGGGTAGAACAGACCTTGTCAAACATACGATTGAACTACTACCAGGAACTCAGCCGATTTACATACCAGAGTATCGATTTCCTCACAGCCAGAGAAAGCAGACAGATCAAATGGTACAGAACATGTTAGACCAGGACATTATTGAACCCTCCGTCAGTCCATGGAATAGCCCACTTTTCTTAGTACCAAAGAAGGACGGCAACTTTAGACCAGTAGTCGACTATCGTAAGGTCAATTCTGTCACCGTTCCAGACCGTTTCCCGTTACCCGTCCTCACTGATTTGCTAGAATCCCTTGGTGAAAATAACGTAGTCTTTTCATCTTTAGACCTCCTCAGCGGGTACTGGCAGGTCGAAATGGAAGAGTCCTCTCGCCCAGTTACAGCCTTTAGCACTCCTTCCGGACATTTTCAGTTTAAGAGACTCCCTTTTGGTCTGAGAAATGCTCCTTCCGTGTTCATGCGACTTATCCATTCAGTCTTCAGCGATATGATGGGACACTCTCTTTTTGCTTACCTAGATGATATCATTGTTGTGAGTAAATCCATCCCTGATCATTTTACCAAACTCCAACAAGTCTTTGAATGCCTCCAGCTCGCAGGCCTGAAAATCAATCTCAGTAAATGTGACTTCCTGCGAAAGAAAAGCAAATTCCTATGCCATGTCATAGATGCACAAGGCATTCATACTAATGAGGATAAAACTAAGGCGATTATTAACTTCCCAGAACCTGCCACTACCGAAGCTGTACGAAGTTTCCTGGGCCTCAGTGGCTATTATCGTCGATTCATACGGGATTATGCAAAGATCGCCGCTCCTCTGACCCACTTACTCAAGCAGAATGTGCCCTTTGTTTGGACTCACGACCAGTCAGAGGCCTTCCAAAAGCTAAAGACAGCTCTTGTAAATGCCCCTGTTCTAGCATTCCCTGATTATACCACACCCTTCCTTCTCTGCACAGACGCCTCAGGCACTGGACTTTGTGCCGTTTTGATGCAACTCGATGAAGCATCAAGGAAACGCGTAATAGTGTATGCTAGTCGCACCCTTACAACTGCTGAACTTAACTACAGTGTCACAGATCTCGAAGTGCTAGTGGTAGTCTGGTCCTTGAAACATTTCAGAGATATAGTCTATGGTTATCCAGTGCATATCCAAACAGACCACCTTCCACTATGTGATTTGTTCAAGAATCGCAACCAAACAGGTAGGCTAGCTAGATGGTCTGTCATCATCCAGGACTTTAATCCCACTTTTCAAAATGTACCAGGCAAGTTGAATGTAGTTGCAGACGCACTCTCACGTCACGTAGCAGCAGCTATAACATCACTGCAGCCCGAAATAACTGAAAACACTACACTAACGTCAGAAGTTGTTCGAAACTTTCAGCGCCAAGACCCCATGTGGTCCAAAGTCATTTATCCTAGAATCTGGCGATGCCTCGACCTTACCTACTCTGCCAGTATCACTAGATGAGTTCATGCTAGATGATGATCTCTTGTACAGGAAAACACTGCTAACAGGCAAAGATATGCCCAATCGCGAAGTACGCCAACTTGTTGTCCCCACTGCCCTGATACCAAAGGTTCTTCATATTGTTCATAATACTTCTCAAGCTTCCCATCCAGGTAAAGACCGATGCTTGCGCCAAGCACGTCTCAAATACTATTGGCCAACCATGCGCCGCAATATCAATGCCCACTGTGACTCTTGCCTCTCCTGCCACCACCACAAAGGATCAACCGGCTTACCAGCACCTCTCTTACAATACCCAATCCCGTCACGACCATGGGAAACTGTCTCAATCGATCTCTTTAAAACTACCTCTCACAGAATCTGGCGCTGAGTACTTGTTCGTAGCGGTCGACCACTTCTCCCGCTATTGTGTCCTCGTACCCCTCTCCGACAAGACCGCGAAGAGCGTTGCACGTGCCTTTGTAGATCACGTAATTTGCCCGTTCAGTACCCCTCATACCATTTTTACTGACAACGGTACAGAGTTCAACAATAGCCTTCTAGATGAGATCTGTCGCCGCTTTCATATCAGTAAGTGCAATGTCGTGCCTAACCATCCGGCTTCCAATGGCCTTGTAGAATGCCACAACCGAAAAATCTTAGTGCCTCAGACATCTAGGCTCCCATGGTTCGTCCTGGGATGACTGGATTCCCCAAGTGGCGTCCTCCATCAATAGCTCCATCAATGCATCCATTGCTGAATCTCCTTTCTTCGTCCTCTTTGGTTTTGACAAGGACCTCCCATACTCTCTCTTATCCTCAAAGCCAGAACCCATCTACAACATGGATGATTATGTTAAACTCAAAGTGGCCAACTTCCAGACAATCCACCAGTATGTCCAATCCACTTTGGCTTCCTCTCAGGAGGACATGCTGCAGCGCCAACATAAATCCGCCTCTCCTATCACTATCAATGTAGGCGATCTTGTCTTTGCTCATTCCCATACGCATTCCTCCAAGTTGGATGACAAATTTACAGGGCCCCACCGCGTCCTCACTCAACAAGGCAACAAATTTCACCTCCAGGACCTGTCCACTAAGGACACCAGATGGGTCCACGTCGATGACTTAAAGCGAGCACCCCATGGCCTCGTGTTAGAAGAGTCCCTTACACAACCTCCTGCCCCCTCTTCCCCTCCACACATCCCTCAGTCTACCTTGTCTCCACCTATCCCTCAGTCTCCTTCCTCTCCACCTCCACTTGCTCATTCATCAACCAATCAATATCGGTCCAAACTGCGCTCTGCCCATCAACCTCTTCACGACCTCCCCCATTAACTCTACCCTGATTTTCTAGGTACGATGTTAGCGATCTCCCTGCTGGCAGTGCTGACCCTCCTGGGGTCTGGGTCAGGTCAGGACGATGGTGGAGTACGTCCCGGGGCCTTGGTCGGCTCGGGAGGCGAGGTAATGCTTATCGAAGACGTAGCCTCCTTGCGCTACGATCTTGCCCCCCTGGCCGACGTAGCCATTGCCCTACTTGCCTACGCGCACCAGCTCCGCGGAATCGGGACCCATCTCACGGCCCTCATGGGGACACACAACCCGAATGAGTATCTCTATAACCTTTTCCTACCACTCTTCTGGCAATTGCAATACATAAGTAACAGATTCACTGAGCTCAATGACACATTTTCCATTCAGACACCCGTGGGTCGTTCTCGTGTGAAACAAGGTCTCTTCGACTTCGGCGGTGAGATTCTGAGTGGCTTGTTTGGTGTTGCTGGCTTCAAATCTGATCTCGCTCATTTAGCTTCAGCCCTAGAATCACAACGCCGAGTCATTAAAATCCAACACACAATGTTACAGAAGCTCACGACCCAACTCAATGAAGTCACGTCCACTCTAAACAATTTCACTGATATCTTACAATGCCACCTTTCAGATCTCAACGTTATCTCTCAGTTCTTCTACCTCAAACTCAACATGGATAATCTCCAACTGGCTGTTGACTCTCTCCTGTCTCAAGTCTCTACCTTGGTTCGTATCCTGGTCAATGCTATCAATGGACGTGTCACTGCCGACTTAGTCCCTGTCTCAGCTCTCCGTTCTGTCCTGGAATGGGCTCACTCCACCTTCGGTCTCTCCCCAGTCCTCCCTTACTCCTCCCTTGAATATTATTATCCTGTTCTCGAAGCCATTCTTCTCACCACATACGTCGTCGTCCATATTCCTCTCCGTTCTGCCATAACCTTCAACCTTTTCCGCATCATTCCCATCCCTTTCTGCCTCAACAACTCCTTGTTACAAGTATCCGTTCCTTCAGAATATTTCCTCCTCTCCCATGATCATCTTTCTGTTGCTTTCCTTTCTTCCACAGACCTCCAGAAATGTTCCTCCCTTACTCCGACCTCTCGTCTCTGTGCTGCCCATCTGTTCGCTATCTTCCCTAGCAGTGCTACACCCTGTGAGTCTGCTTTAGTTCGCAACCATTCCATCTACTCGGCCTGTTCTTTTGTCCCAGCTCCTGACCTCCCGGTCCACCATGCTCACCTCAACCATGTCCAGTACTTCTTCTTTGCTGTTCCCATCTCTGCCACAATCATGTGTCCTGGTTCTTCGGTTCGATCCGTCCCTGCTAGTGGTCTAAACAAAGCACCTGACTATTGTACCGTCAAATCAGAGTCCGTCATCACTTACGCCACTTGCTATCACCAAGCTGTCCGTAAACACTCCTATGACATCTTTCAACCAATCGACATGCCTTCAACCCTACCATCTGCCAACATTAACATCACCTCCCCTAACTTGCGCATGCTAACCTTCCTCAATGACAGTGATTTCATTATGGATCAATTCTCTCTGGCCTTCAGCCATTCATGGGTTCATCCAACAGTTGTGTTTCCCCCTGTGGTTATCGCTTTCATAGGTTTTCTACTCATCATCTGTGCAGTGCATTGTTGTGTCAGAAAAATGGAACGTCGACTCCAGGAAATCAGAGTCGCTACAGGCATAGTACGCCCTACACACGACGTAGAAACTCCCCGTACTTAGTGCCCTCACATTCAATGACTCCCATTGCCATCTGACAATTAGCCAAACTGTGAACAGAACTCTACCTACTAGAAAATGATGGTATTTCTTTAATGCATTACTGAGTGACAGTGTATCCTACAGAAAATACAAAAAAAATGAGCGAAGAACAATAGCTCTCTCATATCTACTCCTTGTTTATCATGTATCAAACTATTATTGTGTAATTCCCATTATGTTTATGTATACCTTCGACCCTTACTGGACTCGTACCTATTAATCCTTGTATATCTTATATATATATATATATCCTTGTAATTCCCCTCCCTCAACATGGCCATGTCTCCCCTACTGCCCCTGTATCATCCTTATCCCTTGTATAAACCTCCCCGCCCTTCCCTTAATACTATAATCGAACACCATTTCACTCCTGGTGTCAGGAGACACCATCTCAGCTACCCGGGGGAGTAGTGTACCCCCTCCACAATATGTCTACCCCCGATGTATATATGTAACCCCTCAGTGCATACATGCCCCCACTAAAACTGCTGACCTAGCACGCTTTCCCAGGACCTGAAGCCTGGGAAGACGGCGTTATTGCATCAGTTCATAGCAGGCACCCAAGACGGGCAGACTATTTTACTGTGAGCTCGTAATAAACTCCTTATCTAGCTGTTTGTACACGGAGTTTCTATCACCAAAGTATTGCAAGTTACATGAATTTACCACCATTTCACAACTATCATTCATCTCTCTTGCTCCGAATTTTCCCATACATGCTTCTCCATTTTTCGAATTGCTAAGTTTTGTATTGAAGTCTCCCATAAGTATAGTATATCTTTTTTTTCTTCTTCCATAATCTGGGAGTTGTCATAAAGCGTCTCTGTTTTCGTCATGTGCTCTGAGATATAGATGCATATTCTTGTATTACTTTCAGGGTGTATCTTTTGCATAGTTTAAGTACAATCCATGCTATTATGTCACATGCACTGCTGAATTAAGCAATGTTCTTGAAAGACTTATGTTAATTAGAAATTCTATACCACTGACTCTTGCATTCTGGCTTCCTCTGTAGTAAAATTGGTGATTACTTTCTTAAAGCTGAATGAAATTTTCTTTTCTGCGAGTCTCGGTCAGACCCTGTAAAGTCCCAAATAATATTTCCTAATTCGGTTATTAAAGTATCAAGTTTATAATCATCTAAGAGGTTTATTATATTGTACGTAAAGCTTTTCTTGTATATCAGTTTGTTTAATGCTCAGGTTTCTAAATTCCTGAGACAGCATCTACTCACTTTTGGTGGCACACTGTCCCTAATCACTGTGGGCAGTGCGGCTGACCTTTAGTAGATAATGATCCAACAGGAAAACCCGTATAACTATAACCAGCAGAATTCATGCATGGTTCAGGATATTGCGGTAAACAATTTTATCTTCTTCCATATGCAAGAATATCTATAGGGGATCTCATTGTCCGCACCGTCAAAGATAGCACCTCATATTTCTTTGATTTATTCCCCAATCTGCCACTAGCGCTTGCAGCAAGTTGTACTGGAATCCTGCCCCTTGTGAATATACGGTATATATATATATATATATATATATATATATATATATATATACAGAGTGTTCAGCAAATATGTAGCAAAAATCGGGGGGGGGGGTATTCCGGAGACGTTACTGAATGGAAATTCCTAAATGAGCATATTGCGAAATCTTAATAGTTTGGGAGTTACAGCACTTCACATATCTGCTATGGATGTGCTGGAGTCAGGGGACTGTAAATGTACGTCCAGCATTCACAGTGAGATTTATTAACTGTATTATACAACATGCTAGTCACTTGTATGTCATTCACATTTACAGCAACTGTTCACAACTTCGGACTCCTCGATCAATGCATGCTGCAGCCCGTAGCGGAAGTGACTGTAGCACACGTTCCAAAGCCCCGGGACTGTTGTTGATACGTGCCACACTGACCTGCACACGACGCCACAATTCCTCAAGTTTTTAGAACTTTTGTAGCATACACCTCACTTTTAATGTGTCTCCATAGGTGATCTATTCCATTACGCTAGAATAACAAGGGATTACCTAAATGCTGTGTTTCCTGGACAATGGATCGGGCGAGATAGCCCAGTGCCGTGGCCACCTCGGTCACCTGACATCACTCACCTTGACTTCTACCTGTAAGGGCACATTAAAAGCAAGGTGTATGATACAGAGGTTCCAAACCGTGAAGAACTGTGGCGTTGTGTGCAGGACAGTGTGGCACGTACCAGCAACAGTCCCGGGGCTTTGGAACGTGTGCTCCAGCCCCTTCTGCAATGGGCTGCAGCATGCATTGAGGAAGGAGGCAGGAGTTGTGAACATTTGCTGTAAATGTGAATGACATACCAGTGCCTAGCATATTGTATAATATTGTTAATAAATCTCACTGTAAATGATTGACGTCTCATTTACAATCCCCTGACTCCAAAACATCCATAGTCGAACTCTGAAGTGCTGTATCTCCCAAACTATTGAGATTTCGCGATATGCTCATTTAATAATTTGCATTCAGTATCGTCTCCGGAATACACCCCCTGATTTTTGCTACATATTTACTGAACACCCTATATATATATATGTCTATATATCTATATCTATATATTTATCTATATATATCTATATATCTATATCTATCTATCTATCTATCTATCTATATCTATCTATCTATCTATATATCTATCTATCTATCTATCTATATAGATAGATAGATAGATATAGATATAGATAGATAGATAGATATGCGATTTGGAAGCTTTTGTTTGGTAAATGACCTTATGATTGGTGAAACTATCTTTGAGCATAGAAATATATATAAAACTACTTGGATTTCACCATGTGGTAAATATTGTAACCAGATTGACCACATTTCAATTAGCAGAAGGCATAGGAGTTATTTGCAAAATGTTTGTTTAAGGTGGGGGGCAGATATAGGTAGTGATCATCATCTTGTTGTGTCAAGATTAAAATAAAACTTAAGAGAAACGTTAATGGTAATTGTACAGGAGGTAATAAATATGATTTTGATGAGCTGAGAAATGATGAGAACACGAAGGAAATGTTTCGGTGGGAATGTAGGAACAGGTTTCTGGTCCTGCATACTTTGATGGAATCTGAAGACAATGATATTAATCAAATGTGGAGAGAGGTAAAAGAGGTTTTGCATAAGAGTGCTAAGGTTACTATTAAGAAAAAGGGAAAAGTGAGAAGGAAAAAGTGGATGTCAGATGAAACATGGAAGGCAACTCAGAAAAGGAAAGAGGCAAAGTTAAGAAGTGAAGAACAACATTTTGATGGCCAGGTAGTTGCAGTACTTACAGCAAAGTACTGGAGTTTACATTCTGAAGTAAAAAGGCTTCTTAGACGTCATAAGAGGAGGCTATGTGATGAAAAGGCAACAGAGACAGAAATTAAGTTCAGTAAAAATGACGGTCAGAGCACACGAGCAGCGTATCAGGCCATAAAAAAGTTAACTGGGACTGAAAAGAGAATGAAGGAAATACCTGTATGAGATAGACATGGTAATTTAATGACGAAAGATTTGGATGTAAAAGGAAGGTGGAAAGAGCATTTTGAACTGATCTAAATAGACCAATCCCAGCTGAAGAGGATAATTTGTCAGTCGAGAGAGATTTGCAGATAGAAACAGGGGATATAACCTTGGAAGAGGTAGCAAAATCTATAAAGGAATTAAAGAATTTTAAGGCCCCAGGAGAGGATGGAATATTTCCTGAAATGCTTAAGGTGGAAAATAATGAGTTGATGAATGCGCTTTTGAAACTTTTTAATGTGGCTTGGAATAATGGTGGCATTCCAGAGGAGTGGAAAAATGAGATGATTATAAAAATACCAAAGAAGGGAGATTTAAACGTGTGTAGAAATTGGAGGGGGATAACTTTGACACCTGTAGTTGCAAAAGTTTTTTCCAAAATCTTGTTGAACAGAATAGAACCAGTATTTGATAAAATTTTAAGAGAAGAACAAGCGGGATTTAGAAAGGGTCGAAGTTGTAATGATCAGATTTTTAATGTATGGCATTTAATGCAACAAGCTAATGAGATGAAAATGCAAGTTAGATGTGTTTTGTGGATTTTGAAAAGGCGTTTGATTGTGTTTCACGTGGAGCTATGTCGAAAATTATGAGAGTCTATGGTCTACCAGAAAAGTTTGTAAATATTATTAGAAGCCTGCATGAAGGTACTTTTTGTAAGGCAGTGGTGGGTGGTTCTTTGAGTGATCCATTTGAAGTTAGGACAGGAGTGATTCAAGGATGAGTTCTTTCGCCTTTGCTGTTTGTTTTGGTTATGGATTATGTTATGAGAAAAGTTGTAAGGAGAACAGGTGCAGGAATGAACTGGAAAGAAAATAAGAGGCTGATGGATTTGGACTATACTGATGATATTGTACTGATTTGCAGAAGTATTTACGAGATGCAGAAGGTGCTTGATTGCCTGGTGGAGGAAGGAGAAAAAGTGGGATTGGTAATAAATTGTGGAAAGACTGGAATTATTAACATGAAATTGGAGAACCAAATCGATTGTGTAATTGGGAATAATGTGGTGAATAATGTAGAAAATTTTAAATATCTGGGAACGATTGTATCATCTAATGGATCATTAAACAATGAAATTGAGGAGAGGATTAGACTGGCTTGGCGAGCTGTTGGATTGTTGAAATCTGTTTGGAATAATAATATACTTCTGGTACATACCAGAGTAAAAATTTACAAGTCCATGGTTAGCCCAATTTTAATTTATGGGCATGAGTCATGGTACAGTACAATTGCAACAGATCAGAAGGTATTGGGATATGAGAATGAAATACTGAGAAGGATTCTTGGGTTAAAGTGGCAAGACAGAGTTACAAATGAAAGAGTTAGGGATATTACGAGAGTGGAACCTGTTGATGAACATGTGAGACTGTCTCGCTGGAAATGGCTGGGGCACATATGAAGAAAAGAAGGCAGTTTAATACAGGATGTGCCAGAGTGGACTGCTAGAGGAAGAAGAGGTAGAGGTAGGCCGGGGGAAACCTGGTTGAGGACAATGATAAGAGAAGCAGGAGAGGAGTGTTGGTGAGACCTGAAAGAGATGGCAAGAGACAAATATTGGTGGAGAGAGTTCATCGAGGCCCTATGCATCCCGTGGGGTGCCACAGTGAATTATATGTACTAGTATATATATATATATATATATATATATATATATATATATATATATATATATATATATATAGATAGATAGATAGATAGATAGATATAGATATAGATATGTATGATAATTTTCATCAGCCATTACAAGTCCACTGCTGAACAAAGGCCTCCCCCAACCGTCTCCACCAATTACTTGAGTGAGCCAATCTTTGCCACGATTTCCCTGCAAATTTCTTGGTCTCATCTCTACACCTCCTGTCTGGCCTTTTTCTGCTATGCTTACAATCTCTTTGTGTCCAGTCAGCCTCTTGCCCCATCGGTTATCCTTTATTCTTGCTACATGGCTTGCCCACCTCCATTTCTATTCTTTTATAAATTCTATAGTATCTTTGACTTTATTATACTCTCTCACCGTAGCTGATCTTTTCCTGTCTTTTAAAGATATGGCCAACACTGACCTTTCCATTGCCTCTGAGTACGGATTAATTTGTTTTCGATCTATTTTGTCAGTTTCCAGGTCTCACAACCATACGTCATAGCTGGAATTATACATTCGTTATATATTTTTCGTTTCATACAAACTGGCAAGCTACTTTCATAATGTCTCTATATATAATGAAAGCTTTTCATCCAATTGCAATGCGCCTTTTTATTTCACTATCATGATCTGTCGTTAATTTTAGTATTTGCCCCAAGTAATTGTACTCCACGACTTCTTAAAGAACGTCTTCACTTATTCTAATGACACTCTTTGGTGTTTGTGGATTAAACATTGTTTTAGTTTTGATCCGGTTCATCTTTAGCCCTACTTTGAGACTTCCTCTGTTCAGGTCATTTACCATTTCGTGCAACTGATTCTGAGATTAGGACAATATCATCTGTAAATCTTAAATGACTTAGGTTTTCTCCGTCCCTGTTCACGCCTTCGTTTTCCCAGTCTAGCTTTCAGAAAATACTTTTTAGGCATGCTGTAAATAATTTTGGTGAAACTGTATCTCCCTGACACACGCCCTTCTCAATCTTAATTTTTTCCGAGTCCTAATGTAATTTAACTGTTGCAGACCCCTCTCTATATATGTTATTGGACAGTTCTACAATGTTGTCATTCACTCCTTGTTCTCGAAACGAATTTATAATTGCTACGTGCTCCACTGAGTCGAAAGCCTTTTCGTAATCAACAAAACCTAAGCGCAGTGGTTTATTTTATTCTGTGGTTTTCTCAGTTAGCTGATTCATTGTATGTAGATGATCACAGTTGAATACCTGCTTCGGAATCCTGCCTGTTCACGAGGTTGGTTTTCCTCCAAATTTGTTGTTATTCTGTTCATAAAGACTTTATTGAAGAGTTTGAAAATGACTGACAATAAGCTAATGGGTCGATAATTACTAAGATCTTTTGAGTCACCTTTTTTGTAAAGTAAAATAACTATTGCATTACACCATGTTTTGGGAATTTTCTTTTTTATACATTGAATAAATAAGCGAGCAAGCCTGTTTGGTACTTCTCTGCCTGCATCCAACAGTAAATTCTCCCGGAACCTTCCCTCTTTCCATATTTTTAAGAGAAATATTTACTTCGTCTGACGTTATCTCAGGTATTTCACTTGTGTCAACTGAATAGTTAACTCTTGGTACTACTGGCTGATGCATACAGTTCTTTGTAAAATTCTTCAACTCTCTTCACCATCTTATCTCTGCGTTTAACTATTTCACCTGTCTTTCAGTGATGTAATTTGTGGCATACCTAATGCCATTTTACTTCGGTCCTGTTTCAGACTTTTTCTTTTTTTGTTGTTTTCTTTGATCTGATCCATGTTTCTCTTTCTTTTTTTCATCTCTTTGTATTTTGTTGATAAGCTTATTTAATTCTGCTTGTTC
Organism: Coenobita brevimanus; assembly: GCF_032717465.1. Taxonomy (NCBI): domain Eukaryota; kingdom Metazoa; phylum Arthropoda; class Malacostraca; order Decapoda; family Coenobitidae; genus Coenobita; species Coenobita brevimanus. Next base: position 26,271,755 of record NC_137037.1, read on the forward strand.
TTTTTCATCTTTGTTTTTACTCTCCTTTCCCTTTTTTTCATAAGCTCGAGTGTCTTTTCTGAATACTTCTTGACTTTGGTTGTATTATGTTTTCCTACTACCTCTGCTGATTCTCTTAGCAATTTTGTTAGTCTGTCATTCAGCTCATCAGTGTCACATTCAGCATTACTTAGAGCCTGAAGTCTGTTCCTTATTTCCAACTGAGATGCTGATTTGTTTTCGTTTACTTTTATTGGGCATATCTTTTTATCATTAATCATCTTTCTTTCACTTCTGAAATTGAACCTGGATGTGGAACCCACCATTCTTTGGTCACTTCCGATATTTCCCTTGTTGATAACTGTGACATTTGTGATCGTGTTATTCTTATCTCCAATAATGAAGTCAATTTCATTCTTTGTTTCTCCATTTGGGCTTCTCCAGGTCCACTTTTTCCCTGTTCTTTTGTGAACGAATGTGCTCATTATTCTCATGTTATACACTTCAGCATAATTTACCACCATTTTTCCTCTTTCGTTCCTTTCTCCCACATCAGATTTTCTCGTACATGCTTCTCCAGTTTTTGATTTCCCAACCTTTCCATTGAAGCCTCCCATGGGTATAGTATAGGTGTTTTTTTTTTTCTTCTTCCATAATCTGGGGGATGTCGTCATAGAATGTTTCTATTTCTTCATCTGAGCTTTGAGAAGTTGGTGCATACACTTGTATTACTTTCAGGGTATATTTTTCGTATAGTCTAATTACAACCAGTGCTACTCCGTCAGATACACATCTGAATTTAATAATGTTGTCTGCAAGATTTCTGTTAATTAGAAATCCTATACAAGTAACTCTATCATTTTGCCTTCATCTGTAACAAAATAGGTGGTTGCTGTCTTCGAGCTGAATTATTTTTCTTTTCTGTGGGTCTCACTCAAACCTACAATATCCCAAATAATGTTTTCCAGTTTGGTCATTAAGTTATCAAGTCTGTAATCTTCCGCGAGGCTTTTTACATTGTATACATAGATCTTCATGGATTTCAGTTTGTTTAATATCCCAGTCTCTAACTTGCCAAAACAATGCCTACCCACTTTCTGTGGCACACTGCCCATAAGCACAGGAGGCAGTGCAGTTGGACCTTTAGTAGATGATGATCCAACAGGTATGCCCGTCATATAATTTGGAATAGAACTCATGTTTGGTTAGGAGGATTGTGGCAAATAATCTCACCTCCCTGTCACATAGTTTCTGGTGAGATGTAATTCTTGTGCCACCTTATTCATTATATTCGGTGCAGCCCTGTATATCTAAAAGGGGTCCTGTGGTATTCGCCGTCTAAGACGGTACCTCGTATATCTACAAGACCTTCCCCCATCCACCACTATCCACCACCCGGGGATGCACCAGGTAACAGTGGGATCCTGCCCCTGGAATATTGCACCAGGTAACAGTGGGATCCTGCACCTGGAATATATATATATATATATATATATATATATATATATATATATATATATATATATATATATATATATATATATATATATATATAGATAGATAGATAGATAGATAGATAGATAGATATAGAGAGATAGGTTGATAGATGGATATAGATATATACATACTGTATATATATACATATATATATATCTGTCTATTAATCTATCTATCTGTCTATCTCTCTATCCATCTATACATGTATATACATATACACACATATATCTATCTATCTGTCTATCTATTGCCAGACGCCACAATCCCGTAAGGGGTGGGCATTTGACTCTGAGCTATTTGTTTTACGGGGAGGGGCACTAACCCTCCACCAACCCACTTGCTGACACGTAGGAAGCACGTATGGTTTGATTACATGGTTACCACCCAGGGTTGTAAATGGTTTCTTGGCTTACAGGAAACCATTTGGCTTGTCACCCAATGTAAAGCCACCTGTAACGGAAAGAAAAGCAATAAGACGTGACACGAAAGATGTGAGAAGTAGGAAGAGAGGAGGGCAGGGACAGAAAAAGAATGATAGAAGCTAAAGAAGAAGTAGGCAGCACTATATCAAGTGAGTGGATGATGGTCGCTACCACCTACCAATCTGTGTGTGTGTGTGTGTGTGTGTGTGTGTGTGTGTGTGTGTGTGTGTGTGAATAATTTTTTTTAAATAACAGAAAAGAGGAAGGAAGAACAAATGAGTAAAAAAATAATCCATACAACAGATTATTGGTGTCCTCCATTTATAAAATAACTGTAATAGTTGGACCTGAACTGCTGTTGGTTGAAGTTTGGAGGGAAACAACTCTGGGGAAGCGAGTTCCAGAGAGATGCAGTTCAGGTAATGAAAGAATTCTGACAGGCAGAAGTTCTGCACTATGGCTGAGTGACATTCCAGTCATGAGCGCTGCCAGATGCCCGCGTAGCACGAGGGAAGGCATGCGGAGGTGGCACAATGGATGCAACTTCGTCTGAGCATTTGCCAAAAAAATACCTGCAAAATATTGCTAAGGAGGCAACATTTCTTCTTACTTGTAGGGGAGGTAGATATTTATAATAGCAGGGTTATTAATAGTTCCAGCAGCTTTGTTCTGAATTTTGTCTAGTCGTTTTAATGCAACGTCTTCACATCCTTCCACAAGGGTAAGCAATATTCTAGCTGAAAGCGCACATGACTTATAAATTATAGTTAACTGCTCGTCAATGAAGAAGTTACGGACTCTGTACAATAATCCAAGTTTCTTTGAGGTGGTTTTAGCACGTGATCTGACATGAGAGGTCCAGCCGAGGGGATTGTTACGTGATACTCCGAGAATTTCAGTACTTTTGGAGATGGGAATATTAGTAGCATTGAAGGTAATATACGAATCTGGCAATATCTGTCTATTTGTAAATTATATATATTTGGTTTTACTAGCATTAAATGAGACAAGGTTGTTTTGTCCCCATTCATTGATCGTAGGTAAGTCTTGATTTATGGAGATGGTTGTACTGAGTTGAGAGAGAGATATCAGACTTTGTAAATGGGTGTCTGAGTGTGAATGAACTATGAAGTGTTGAGTCATCTGCATATGAATGTCCGAGAATTTCAGTCCTTTTGGAGATGGGAATATTAGTAGCATTGAAGGTAATATACGAATCTGGCAATATCTGTCTATTTGTAAATTATATATATTTGGTTTTACTAGCATTAAATGAGACAAGGTTGTTTTGTCCCCATTCATTGATCGTAGGTAAGTCTTGATTTATGGAGATGGTTGTACTGAGTTGAGAGAGAGATATCAGACTTTGTACATGGGTGTCTGAGTGTGAATGAACTATGAAGTGTTGAGTCATCTGCATATGAATGGATGGGATTGTGAGTGACAGATAAAGAGATCATTAATATGAACCAGGAACAGGGTTGGCGCCAGAACTGAACCCTGTGGCACGCTGGCGTTAATTGAGTGGAAATTGGAATATACATAATCTACTTTTACTCTCATCTTTCTGTCGCTGAGATATGGGGAAAGCAGAGGAACAAAAGACTTCAGTCCATAGCAAGGGAGTTCGTACAGCAGGGAACAATGCCATACTCTGTCAAAAGCTTTAGAAATATCAAGGGCTACTGCATGAGTTTCTCCATGTAGGTCGATTGACTGATGGATGGTATGAGTCAGGAGACTGAGTATGTCAATGGTGGATCTTTCGTAGCAAACACCATATTGTCTAGAACAAATTAAGTTGTTGGATTTAAGATGTTTTACTATGTGCTTATTAATTAAAATTTTAAATACTTTACCAAGAGAAGATGTGACAGCTATTGGTCTGTAATCAGAGTGGTCAGAGGAACTTCCTTTCTTTGGAATCGGGTGGATATTGGCTTCTTTCCATCAATTAAGGAATGAAGAAGTACGTATGCATAGTCTGAATAATTTAGCTAGAATAGTGGCAAGTTCTAGGGAACACTTTTTCAGAACAATTGGAGGAATTTATGTATACAATATATATATATATATATATATATATATATATATATATATATATATATATATATATATATTGCCAGACGCCTCAATACTGTAACAAGTGGCCACAAACAAATCGCCTCCACGTCGCCCTGTCCCCCGCCATTTCACTGCCCTGCTCCCAACTCACACCCCTCTCTCTCATATACCTCTCCACTCCATCCCTCCATCTCATCCTCGGCCTCCTCCTCCCTCCCCCCCCTCCACCTCACTTACATACACTGTCCTCGTCAGTCTCTCACCCTCTATCCTCTCCACAGGGCCAAACCACCTCAGTGTGTTCCTCCAAATGCTACCTATCACATCCACATCCACACCACAACGCTCCTTTATATCCTCATTTGTCAGCCTGTCTCTCCATGTGACTTCACAGGCTCCTCTTAAATAACTCATTTCCACTGCTCTCACTCTTGACTTGTGTCCTTCCAACAACGTCCAAGCTTCACCTCCATACGTTAGAGTTGGTATCACAATACTGTCATGTAGTAACTTTTTCACTTCCATGCTCACTTCCCTTTTTCTTATCACGGCTTTCAAGGAACCAGCAATCTTTCTTCCTTGGTGTACCCTTTCAAGCACTTCACCCTCCAAACTTCCATTCTTACTCATCACACTCCCCATGTACTTAAACGTACTCACATTTTCCATTTCCTCACCATCCAACCTCACTGTACAGTCACTGACTTCACCTCTCTCAAAGACCATCACTTTATTCTTCCCTACATTCACTTATAGATTCCGTTTCTTACACACTCTCCCAAACTCATCCACTAAGCCTTGCAGCTCCCCTTCGTCTTCACTTAACAACACAGCATCATCTGCAAACAACAGTACAGGGAGTTTCCAAACACTACCCTCTCTCACTAGGGCCACTCCAACATCCACTGCCCTACCTTGTATCTCTTTTATTACCCCATCCATGTACAGATTGAGCAACCATGGAGACATGACACATCCCTATTTCAACCCAACCTTGAAAGAGAAAAATTCACTCAGTTCACCATCCACACGCACTGCAGCCTTAGCATCATCATACATACTCTTCACAGCACTCAACAACTTCCCATCTACTCCATATATTCTTAATACTTTCCACAATCCTTGTCTATCCACCTTGTCATATGCTTTCTCCAAATCCATGAAGGCCGCATACAACTTGTTTCCCTTTTCTAGAAACTTTTCCACTAAAGATCTAAGAATGAATATCTGATCTACACAACCTCTTCCCTTCCTAAAGCCTCCCTGTTCTTCTCCAACTATGTTATTTCCCTAACTTTGTCAATAAGTATCCTACCATACACTTTTCCTATTACACTAAGCAGACAAATGTCCCTATGATTACCACACACTTCTTTTTCCCTTTTTCCTTTGTACAAGGGAATAATTATACCTGACTTCCAATCCTCCGGGACTCTACCTTCCTCCCAGGAATTCATCCCTATAGCAAATAAAGTGATGTTCCAGATAATGGATGGTACCCCGCATCAGCTCAAGATTCAGCGTCGTGCAGGATACTGTTATTCTCCATCTCGACCTTCAATCCTGAAAACTTTCCGGTGAGTAAAAGATGAAAGCTATGCATGAAATACAATATACAGTAGTACCGATACAGTACAGCAATACTGTACAGTATAATCCCAATTAACTGTGAAACTAAGGAAATTTACCCTTCCGGTTACATATCTGTTCCAGACATCTGAGAAATACTCTGACATTTAGGATATATTATTGCTGTATATACAGTACTATTCGTATCAAGGTCTATTCAAATAATTTCACTTGAAATATCCTCCTCTTAAACACACCCCATAGACGTAACACACATGACTGAAGTGTCTTTTTGTAGTGCACAATGCACATGGTAAGTTCATTTTGTTAAACATTATTTATTATTTTATTTTGAAAACATGGAAAAATAAACTAAAGAAATAAATCTTGAGCATTTGTTGGTGAACTGATGAATGATCTGGAAAGAAGTGTTGTGCAGTAGAATTACCCATGACTCTTTTGGTCATAGTTGTGTCAACGGTCACAGCCCGCCAATTTACTTCTTACATGACTTCACCTCACCCCTAATTCGCCACTCAGCTGTTTTGCAGATAATGGGGTAAATACAGACGAAATGCTTGGAGAACTAAACTAAAGAAATCTATTTTGAGCACTTATCGGTGAACTGATGATTAGGAAAGAAGTGCTGTACAGCAGAATTGTAAAGATTCCCTTGCTCATAGTTGCATGTGGCCCACGGCCAACCAATTTATCCCTAAAACGCGTTTTAAGATGAATTTATAATCATCTTACAATGCATTTGCACTGGCAGAGAAGATAAAACCTAGCTCATAGAAATGAAGGTCTGCTTTGTTGCAAGAAATTACTGCACTTGCAATTCGTACATAATTACTGTATTATCTGCAATCAGTAGTGAGTGCGGGATGTAGTGCGGGAGTCAGGCAAGGAATAAATTGGTGGTCGCAGTCGCACACATAACTGTGAGCAAGGGAGTTGTGATAATTCTGATGTTAGCTCTACTTTCCAAATCATCAGTTCACCTATAAATGCTTAAGATTTATTTATTTGATTATTTTTCCATGTATTTATGAGTAACACTTAACAGAATGGACTTGCCAAAATACTGTATGATATTGCAAGTTAGTTGGTAATCTGAGTGGCTTCGTCAGGTAGAAAATCATATGGGTACCAAACAATTTCCACCGATGAAAAGCATGCCCTCCTTTTTTTTTTTTCTCAATGGATTTAATTGTCTTGTTTTTCTCGACCCTCTACCTTAACCAATAAAACGTCTTTGTCGGCGAGGTACGAGAGTGGCCATTTAACCCGTCACGTCCCAAGCTATTTCGCACCTCTGACACCCCCCAATCCCGAGGTATATTCAAAATTTTTTTTTTGGCTAAAACCTCCGCTTTTGGTGAGAAACATCGAAAATTCATAGAGAAATCGCTCACCTGAGGTTTAAAATACTCGATCCAGGTACCAGTACCTCCTTACCTGACTGTGTTTTCTAACACGCTGGCACCAAAGAAAACGAGTTCTATGGGAGGGTAACTATTTCACACCACTCATAAATGGTATTTATTTATTTACTTGGTACGAATTTCTATGTAGTATGAGAGTATATTGGTTTTCAAACAGTAATATGGGCATTATAAGCATTGTTTCACTCACTAACTCATCATCATACCTGACTTTCTTTTGCCACATTACCTGATCATTATTTCTGACTGTTTCTTCCTCTAATGCTATGTAAACTTTGTCCTCCACATTGTCATCGATTGGGGAATCACTCTGGCCCTGAATGTCTTTACTGGCCAGGTCACTGGTAACAGGTGAATTGCCGAGACAATGGCGTGAGGGGCGGAGGGGGGAGGTTATGTGGTGTAAGGCATTGTCCTTGCTTGGCATCTTGTAGAGGAATAGAGGAAGGTGTCCTGTGTAAACGTACGAAAAATTACGCGCGAAAACTGAAAATTGTGCAAATTAGGGACCTTGCAATTTCACGACGTACCAGTACATCATCGGGACTGGCAAATGCAAAATGTTGCAACGTACCCATACGTCGACAGGACGGGGCGGGTTAAATACGAAAGCTCTGAAATGTCACCCTACACCCTGAGGATGCCCAGATTATATTGATGGCTATCTACCTACCAGGTTTCATGCTTTTACAACAAACTGTGTGGCCTGTGGCCCTCACTTGAAGATTTTCGATGTGCTGCACTTGGCGCACATTATGTGCCATGTGCAACGCCTGGGTGTGATGAAACCTGACAAAAACAATCTGAAAGAATTGGGCTATCATATGGTGCAAACCACACAGTGACCGTCCCTGTGGTTGCTGGGATATATGCGTCTCAAAAGCATTACGGTCGGGGGCTGGGTCAGGTTGGACAGGGTCAGAATGGGCCATTCATATGCGAGTAAATGCCACTACTTGACGAGAGACTGGCGACGGCTTCATCCTCGTTTGTAAAAACTTTCCAATGAGTAAAAGATGAAAATTAAACATAAAATACAATATAATGTTGATAGGGTACAATAATACAGTACTTAGTGTACTATGTACTCAGTGTTGGCATCAGTGGAGGGTATTGTACACCATTTTATACAGTTCAGTGCATTTAATAACGAGAGGTCTTTTGGCAGTAATTACGTTTACAATGAAAGAAAAGCATTAGGGAGCAAAATGCTAATCGCCCACCAGAATATGCTGTTGGCCAAATTCAAGATTTAGGCCATACATTGACACCCTGAAGGTTTGATGTTGATAGCTCAAGCCATTCATGAGATATAATGGTGTTAAAGGTGGGCGATAAAAACTAGTTGATCTTTGTCAGCCATTTTGGTGACCCTGATCTTGACCCCGAGTGCCCATTTTCGACTCGGCCAAAATTTTGGCCAAATCTTGATACCCTGAAAGTTTCATGTTGATAGTTCAAGCTGTTCATGAGATATGATGGAAATACACACACACATACATACACACACACACACACACACACACACACACACACACACACAAAGGCAGGCAAAAACATTATTGCTCCGCCTTCTACAGGCAGGCAATAATAATTATAGAATCACAATAGCGCAGTAGGACACAAAGTACTGGGAGGCCACAAGCTTTGCAACAACAATTAACAAGGTATGGGAGGTCACAGAGTACTGTAAGTCTCAGCGCTAGGGGTTTGCCACCACATGGTCACAAGGACACAGAGCATACATAGGTCTTCACTGAACGAGATCCATGAGAGATTGAGAGTGACAGTTGGCTCTAGGCTTGGCGCACCGTGGCTGCTCCAGCAAGGAATTCTGATTGGTTTGCATGTTGTGGATGTTCTCACTGGCTGGTGCATTGCGGGGTTTTCCCAGGTGCCAGTTGGCTACAGCATATGAGCGAGCTGATATGTCTTGCATCCCAATATTGCAAAGAACCGACAGTTACGTCCCGTTTCTGCACCGGATGTTGCATAATTTTGACGGGCATTGCTTTAACAGAGCCGAGCCAACAGTGCCGGCTATTGCATTGGATTAGAAATTGCAAAAGAGGATAACTGAGGGTTTATATACACACATACACACACACACACACACACACATATATATATATATATATATATATATATATATATATATATATATATATATCCACCTCGGAAACAGTTCCAACACATTTGACTTCATCCTTACATCTAATAATTCTGCCTACTCTGTTAATCTTTTTCTCAGTTGTGCTCCTCCGATCACAACCTTATCACCTTAACCTGTCCTATTGCTCCAGTAAGGCCTGTGGACCCTTCCACGAAGTGGCAGCTGTGGCACTTTGGAGCTGCTGATTGGAAGGCCCTCAGGCAGTATTTCTTTGATTTTCCCTTGGAATGATTACTGCTTCCATGACCGAGAGCAATCTGAGTGTGCCTTGTGCATTAGAGACGGAATTCTCTTGGATATGGAAGCATACATTCATTTTTCATATTCTATGACTAATACAAAAAAAACAAAAGTTTAAGCACGCTTGTTCTAATGCTGTCCACAAGGAGAAGGCCTACAAAAGGAATGGGAACCCACCCACCCCTGAACTTCATCTCTTATGTTTCTGCCCGGAATAATGCTATATCTGTTCTAGATTTTGGTAAAAATAATTTCATATGTACAAAATACTCATAACTCTTGAACTGAAATTCTTCCCACTCTCTCTGAGACCTCGCCAAAAATCTTTTTAACTACTTTACCTCGTCATCCTTGCCTACTGTTATCAACTCTGATGACTCTGTAGCAATTTCTTCTACTGATAAAGCAGAACTCATTGCTCAGACTTTTCCTATTCCATCTTAGATTATTCCAGCACTGTTTTTCCATCACTTCCCCCACTCTGACTTCCTCATGGCTGACACAAAAAATTTCTTCAACTGATGTATTTTCTGCCATCACTGGTCTTAATACTAGCAAGGCATATGGGCCTGACGGGATCCCTTCTCTTGTCCTCAAGAACTGTGCTTGTTTGTTTACATGCTGCCTAGGTAAATTTTTCGTCTTTGTCAACTTGTACCTTACCTTCTTGCTGGATGTTTGCTGTCATACAGTCTGTTGCAAAGAAAGGTGACCATATCCAGCTCTCAAACCATCGCCCAATTGCTTTAACATCCTGTACTGTACTTTAAAAGCTTTTGAGTCTATTCTTAACAAATAAAATAATAAAGCACCTCTCCATCACAACCTTTTTGATCGTCAGTATGGGTTCTGTCAGGGTCGCTCCGCTGGCAATCTTCCCACCTACCTTTCAGACTCCTGGTCAACCTCCTTTCAGGCCTTTGGCAAAAGCTTTGCCTTTGCGCTTGACATATCAAAGGCTTTCAATCGAGTCTACTATATATCTTTAGTATCCAAACTGCCCTCTTACGATTTCTATCCTTCTATCTGTGCCTTAATCTCTAGCTTCTTTTCTGGTCGTTCTATACATGCTGTTGTAGATGGCCACCGTTCTTCTAGAGCTATTAATAATGGTGATCCTCAGGGCTCTGTGCTATCACCAACTCTCTTCCTTCTATTCATCAGTGACTTCTAAGCTGTACATCTAACCCTATCCACTCATATGCTGATGGCTCCATTCTTCACTTTTCCATTTGCTTCCTGCAGCGTCCATCTCAGCAGTTACTTCAACAAACAAGAGATGAGGCTATGGCACACCTAGTGTCTGACTTGGATCATATCTCTGACTGGGGTAAAAGCAATCTTGTAGTTTTTATTGTATCAAAAACTCAGTTCTTACAACTTTTAACCACACAAATCGTCCTCAGAGTTGTCCTTTAATTTTCAACAAAATCCATTTCAATCCTGCATCAGCTTTAAACAAACCTGGGGTTTCATTCTCTCAGGATTTATCTTTGAAAATTCATATTACCTCTCTGAAAAATTTACTTCCAAGAGATTAAGCATGCTAAGCTGGCTTGGTGCCGTCTTTACCCCTGCATAGTTGTTGACCTTATACACGAATTTATTTGCTCATTTCTCCCATGTGAGGGGAGGTTCTCCATATACAGCTCTTCTCAACAAGGTGGAGTCAAAGGATTTTCGTTTCATTAACTCTCCTCCTCTTACTGGCTTCCTTCAATCTGTGTCTCTTCACTGCAGTGTTGCATCTTTACCTCTTTTCTATCGCCACTTCAATGGTCACTGCTCCTCTGAACTGTCTGCCTGAATCCCTTCCGCACTATGGTGGGCGTGTAGCACCCGTCTAGCAGCACACTCTAATCCCTTTTCTGTCCAGCTCTCTAATGCAAGACTTAACTGTTTCTCCCAGTCTTTCATGTATACAACAGGTCAACTCTGTAATTGTCTCCCTCTGTCTGTATTTCATACTGTCTATGATCTCCAGTCTTTCAAACGCAGTGTGTCCAGGCATCTCCAAGTGAACAAATCTTGAATTTGCCTGTCTGTTATCTTGCTATTGTTTTTTTTTTTTTCCTGGAGGAATAGTCTTGTGGGATCCTGGCTTTTGGTTCCTTTTATCTTGCATTATATATATATATATATATATATATATATATATATATATATATATATATATATAAGTAATCCCTCCACTATCCGATGTAATAGAGCCAAAGGCATGTCCGGAAAGTGGGTTCATCCAGACAGTGGGCCCCTGTTTCCTGGACTGGTACTTATGGACCCTAACCCAGCCTAACTCAGAAAACCACCTATACAACTCTCTACCAGACATGCATAGCACCTATTTAAGACCCTATTCACACAAGTAAGGGACAGAAAGTATGAAATAAATGAAAAGGAACCAGAAAATGAGGAATTAGAAATGAGTATGGAAAATATTTAGCAGTGTACAGGGTACTTACAACACGTCCGTGGCCGTTCGTTATGAAGGTTAACCCGCCTCCTCTAAGGCTCTGGCAGATGTGAAGATGCTCTTGAAGCACCTACAGTAATCCAGTGTTCTGCTGCAGTTAACCCTTTGCACTATGAGTTATAATTGTTTAACACTGCACATTCTGTTCTTGATTGCATGACACCAGTTTCAACTGCCAGTTTACATTCTCTACTTAATCTTTGCACCCTGAACTCTAATTTCATAACACTGCACAACACTGTAAATTCCCATGTGGTCTAGTGGCGAAGTGTTGCAGTTTATTCACTGTTTATTCACAAAAACAAGCAAGTGCAGCATCCATTCGATGAGCGTCTAGTCACCATGGTAGTTAGGTGGTAACTGGGGAGGGATGGGGGAAGCAAGCAGCAAGAGTAAACACAGTTGTTCAGCACTGCGCACCAATTTCAAAGTATGGTTGTACTCACACACACACACACGCTATATATATATATATATATATATATATATATATATATATATGTTTAAAGTGAGAGCGTGAAAGGAGGTGGAGATGAGAGCAGAACCATACATCATTGAAAGGTAGAAGGAGAAAAGCTGTAGGTGAATTGAAAGAAAGGAGTAAGAACACTGGGTGAGTCAAGTGGATATGGGAAGCAAGTGGAATTAGGTGGGTCATGAAGTTAGGAATGAGTGTGTGAGTGGTGATGTGACAAAACTGAGATCGATGTGCGAGTGGAGTGAATCACTAGTAGTGTGAAATGAATAATCAAGACAGAACTGATAGCAAATGAAACCAGTGATAGGGAAAGTGAGATATGTGAGTGGATGGTGGTGCAAGAATGTTAATGAAGTGACTGATAGAGTAAATGGGAATTGTTTTCATTGTTACTCAAGTTTGATCGTGCCTGTACAGCAAACCCATCGATTACGGGTAAGCAGCTGCTCCTATTTGATCATCCCATAGATCTCCTACAACGTTGATATGAGCGCATCTTACTGCGGGATGTGTTGTGCAGTGCTCCATAATATGGATATTGTTGTGTAGGTCTATTTTACATACGAAACACGTGTCATCTGTGATTCCACCCAACCCAAAACTTAGCTGGTAACTTAGGAAGTCTAAGTGATGTCCTGATATAGGGCTAGGTAGGTGATCTCAGTAAACTGTTTAACCCACGCCGTCCCGGCGACGTGAATTAACGTCCGCACATGATGTGCACTCATGTCCCAGTGATGTGAATTAATGAGGCAACATTGCAAGGTCCCTAATTTGCACAATTTTCAATTTTCGCGAGTAATTTCGCTAGTGATTTTTGGCACGTATACACGGGACACCTTCCTCTATTCTTCTACAAGATGCCAAGCAGGGACAATGCCTTACACCGCATAACCTCTCCCCCCCCCCTGCATGCCATTGTCTCGGCAATTCACCTGTTACCAGTGACCTGGCCAATAAAGACATTCAGGGCCAGAGTGATTCCCCAATCGATGACAATGTGGAGGACAAAGTTTACATAGCATTAGAGGAAGAAACAGTCAGAAGTAATGATCAGGTAATGTGGGAAAAAAAAGGTCATGAATGGTGATGAGTTAGTGAGTGAAACAATGCTTATAATGCCTATATTACTCTTTGAAAACCAATATACTCTTGTACTACATATAAATTCGCACCAAGTAAATAAATAAATACTGTTTATGAGTGGATAAAATAGTTACCCTCCCATAGAACTCGTTTTCTTTGGTGCTAGCCTGTTAGAAAACCCAGTCAGGTAAGGAAGTACTCGTACCTAAATCGAGTATTTTAAACCTCAGGTGAGCGATTTCTCTATGAATTTTCGATGTTTCTCACCAAACGCGGATGTTTGAGCCAAAAAAAAAAAAAAGTCCAAAAATGTCGGGACTGGGGCGTACCACTGCCCAGAAAACGTCGGGATGGGGCGGGTTAAGGATACCTTTTGATAGGTAGATGTTGGGAGGTGAGGCTTGTAGCATGTTGTTCTGATTTTGTTTTTGTACTGCCCTGCACATGAAATAAGTATATGGGCGTTTCTTCATTGTTAGTGTTAAATTAAATTGCTAATGGTTATTTTTGCCGATTGCTTTTTGTGCCTAGTTGTGTTGTTTGGTTCTGTCATATATTGAAAAGAGTGTTGTGCGTTAATGCAGCCTGCTGCACTTAATTGTGTACCTCTCATTTCACGATAATATCTAACAGAGAGGACTTTGGTTCAAAAGTGTAGGCAAGATGTGCAAGTGGTACCGATGCAGTCATTGACAATGTGTTGAACTTTGTTCTGTATGGTCTGCCATGTGTTGTAATGGGTTTTGGATAGGATGGGGACTCATGCTGAAATGGCAGCCCAATAACTATAAAGCCAGGAAAATCGCATTTTGTTAGCCAAAGTCCATCCCCGTAACTGCCATGAGTGCATTGAGTCTGGAGGAGTACTGATTTTGATGTTTTGTATGCCGTCCTTGAAGGTGAGTTCAGTTGCATATGTCATTCCAAGGATCTTAGTGAAGGGTGTGTATGGCACTGGCGCATTGCTAAGTATGATGTTAGGGTGTACTTGTTATCATGGTTACTGCTGTTACTGGATATTGTGGTGGATTTGTCTGGAGTGATCGTCAAGTTGTTCTCAGCCCATGCCTGAAGCATTTTGAGGTAGCCTTGTTGCGGTGTACAGGGTTTTTCTGCAATGTGGTGTGTGACTGTCTGGGTGATGCCATTTACTTGTGAGGCGTTGTTTGTAGCCCTCTCCAGTCAAGGGAATAGAATCATGAATATAATTACCATGTTGTAGTGTAACATTTATTTTTAAATAACAGAACAGAGGAAGAAAAAAAAAATATAAAAAAAATCCATACACCAGATTACTGGTGTCCTTTGTTCATAAAATATCTGTAACAGTTAGACTTGAACAGCTGTAGGTTGAAGTTTGGAGGGAAACAACTCTAAGGAAGCAAGTTCCAGACAGATGCAGTACGGAGAATTAAAGAATTCTGATAGGCAGAAGTTCTGCAATATGGCTGAGTGACATTCCAGTTGTATGAGTGCTACCAAATGCCAGTGTGGCACGAGGGAAGGCTTGGAGAGGTGGCACCATGGACGCAACTTCGCCTGAGCATTTGCCATAAGAATATCTGTAAAATAATGCAAGGGAGGCAACATTCCTTCTTACTTGTAGGGGAAGTGATTTATTTGTAATGGTATGTTTGTTAATAATTCTGACAGCTTTTTTCTGAATTTTGTCTAGTTGTTTTAATGCAGCCCCCCCACATTCATTTCACAAGGGTGAGCAATTTTCAAGCTGAGAGTGCACATGACTCTTAAAAATTATAGCTAACTGCTCGTCAGTGAAGAAGTTACAGACTCCGTACAATAATCCAAGTTTCTTTGAGGCAGTTTTAGCAAGTGATCTAACATGAGAGGTCCAGCTGAGGGCATTGTTAACCTGCCGCATGCCAGTACCGTTTTAAAATGGTCTGACATAATTTTGCAGCCAGTGCCAGTGCCATTTTAAAGCGATTTGAAATAAAAAAAATTCACTCTGACTGCATTTTTCAAGATTTGCTGGTAAAAATTGGCAGGTATGTTTGGTAACTGTTCCTCTACCATCCCCCAAGCTGTCAAGGCCATACACTCACTCGCTCCCTCCCTCACACTCGCTCTGCCTCACTCTGCCTGTGTGCCTCATCCAGTGCTGTACATAATGAAGGCATTTTGTAAATATTTTCATGTAAATGTAAGTTGCAAATATTTTCTTGTAAGTGTAAGGACTATATAGTGAAGTCAAATTGTATATACCTTCTTTTAAGTGCCAGGACTGTACATAATGAGATCAGGTTGTACCTATCTTCATGAGTAAGATAATACATTCACAGTGAGGAAGGCACGCAAATTGTGATAGATGTTGAAGTAGTAAGTAATCAGAAAAGTGTACTGAACATTGCTATACCTTCCCAGCATAAGTACCTGAGTATACTTTACACAGAAAACGGCTTTCTCTCACCTACGTGGTGAGAGTGAGAGAGCTGGTATACTTGTGTACGAGTATGCAGGACTCAATAAAACCCATTTCCGAGCTTCAGTGAGCATTTTATTTGTGAAATTCGTTGTTTTCACATCAAAATCTATCATTTTAGCCAATAAAAAAAAAGGTCGAAAAATGGCCAGCAGTGAGGCGACCCATGGGGCTAAGAATAGCTGGCATGCGGCGGGTTAAGTGAGATCCCAAGAATTTCAGTACTTTTGGAGATGGAAATATTAGTAGCAGTGAAGGTAATATACTAATCTGGCAATATCTATTAGTAAATTGTATATATTTAATTTTACTAGCATTAACCCGTGCAGTCCCGCCGTCGGCATGGTGCTGACAGTACAAAACGTCTCAAGTAATCACAGAGATGTGATGGTGCCGACAGCAAAATTCGAGCGCTGTAGTGCGTCTCTAGCTGCTTCGATGTAGCTAATTTTTTAAGGAGTAGCTTAATGTATTGGCAACATTGTGCACAAGCACTTGTAGCACTGAGTTTGGTTCTGCATGGCTGGGTAACATCAATGTGCCACTGTCCATCACAGCGTTAGAATGTCGCGGAAGTCACGTCATTTTTCCACCTCATTGGACTGGAGAAGGCGGTTGAAACTGTCACATGGACCCTCTGTCCTTTCATTTAGTGATTCTGTAGAAGAGGAAGACCTGGATGACTCTTCTGGGGAGGAATATGAGTCTGTGGAGAAGGATATTGAGAATGGGGATTCCCCCATTCTCCTCCCCCGTTCTCTCATCCCACCCAGCTGGGTGGGAAAACGTAGCTCATGGCTTGGGAAACTGGGCTTGAAACACGATGGACAGCCATCCTGCACTTATTTCTCCTATAAGGGGTACTTTTTTTTTGGCTTTTCCTTGATTTATATGTCCTTTTGGATTGTTTTATGCAATTAAATTTTTTTCTGTTTTTGGTCCGGGATTGGGTTGATATAAAATTGCGAAAATGCATGGGATGGTACAAGTTAAATGAGACAAGGTTGCTTTGTCACCATTCACTGATTGTAGATAAGTCTTGATTTATGGGGATGGCTGTACTGAGTTGAGAGTTAGAGATATTAGACTTTGTAAATGCGTGTCTGAGTGTGAATGAACTATGAAGTGTTGAGCAATCTGCATATGAATAGATGGGATTGTGGGTGACAGATAAGAGATCATTAATATGAACCAGGAACAGGATTGGTGCCAAGAACATGTGCTTGCTTGCCAGATAAGTAGTTGGAAAGTCAGCATTTAGTTTCATTCTCAATGTTTGTCTTGTCAGTTTCATTAATTAGTGTGTAGGGGGATAGCATTAAAGACTTCATATATGTCTGATGTTGTAAGAATATTTTTTCATTGTGGGTCTCGCAGAGTTGATGCTGTCAGACGCATGTTGTGTAAGGTTGGACAGTGAGATATTTGTAGAGTGTAGAACTCTGAGATCGTGCTGTAAGGAAGCAAGGGGGACAGAAGGTGTGAGTTTGTTTAGAAGTTGGCTTTCATTTATCTTGGATGGGGTGCTAAGGACAGTTATGGGTCTGTATGAAGAAAGACGTATTAGGTCCTTCTTTGATTTTAGTAATGATTTTAGTAACGAGGATGGAGTTGACGAGTTTCGGCACAAGGTGAAGGGCTTGATTGACAGGGAGGGCCCCACTCTCGGTCAAGTCTACAACACAGACGAAACTGGTCTATTCTATCGCTCGCTGCCAACGAACACTCTAGCCGAGGAGACGGAGAAGCGAGTACCTGGCCGCAAGCTCTTCAAGGAACAGATATCTGCTTTGTGTTGTGCCAATGCTAACGGAATGCACCGGCTTAAGCCCGTTGTTGTTGGCCGCGCAAAGCAGCCTTGGTGCCTTTCGTGGGGTGATGGATGTCCTTCCTGTTGTCTGGTACCATTCTTTGAAGGCATGGTTTACAGCTGTGATCTTCAAAGACTGGTTCCACTGCCACTTCGTCAAGGAGGTCATCAATTACCAGACGAAGACATTGGGAATCCCACGCAACCAGGTAAAGGCCCTCCTTCTCTTCGACAATGCACCTGCCCACCTGTGCGACAAGGACTCGGTTGCTGAGAATGGCCGGATTAGGTGCATGTTTCTGCCACCTAATGCGACTGCTCTCATCCAACCAATGGACCAAGGAGTGATCATGGCAACAAAGCGCCTATACCGAAGGAAGTTCCTGGATGAGGTGATGGTTGTTCTCGAGGACGAGGACGAGCACAGGGAGGGACGGGACACACGAGGCAAGCGGACTTTGGAAAACCTTCGCCGCTACAACATCAAGTCCGCTGTACAACTGGGCTAGTGCATGGAAGGAAGTCCCTGTGAAGACTCTGGAAAATGGTTGGTCTCGTCTGCTTCTCGGAACGGATGTGGAGTACGATTTTCTAAGGTTTGCCGTGGATGACTTCCATGCACGGCTATGTACGCACAGCGACGATGTTGATGTGGACGATGTTCGTTAGTGGTTGGATGACGACGAGGGCAATCCTGGGTATCAGACATTGTCTGATATCGAGATCGCGTCTTCAGTTGCAGGTGTCAGTACCGAGCTTGAAGATTCCGATGAGGAAGGCGACGATGATGTGAACTACTCTCAGCAGGACACTACTCCAGTCATCCCCAAGCTGAGCGCACTCCGGGAACATCTAGAGTTCGTCCTAGACTACCTGGAACACGCGGACTGTGACAGGGAGATGGGGCCCTTGGGACTTGTGGAGGAAGTGCGTGCTTTCAGGCAGCACATCATCAATCGTCAGAATTATCGGTCATTGCGTCAATCAACCATTGACAGTTTTTTCAGGCCCGTGACCCCTGCTGTGACCAGCCCTGGCTCCACTCCGTTGCCTCCCCAAGACAGGCCCTCATGCTCCGAGCCACAGCCCAGCACATCAGCCACGGTGGAGTCACCGGTCGACTTGAGTTTGCGTCTGTCTTCAGAGTCGTCTGCAGTGGGTACGCCATCACCACGACCCAGCGACGCACCCCTGGGTCACCTGCCAGTGATACTCTCGGACTCTGACAGTGAATAAACAGCAAGAACTTCTCCACTACATCACACGGGAATTTAGAGTGTTGTGCAGTGAAAAAAAACAGTGTGTTGTGTTAAGGATTTACAGTTGTGAGAGAAAAGACTCATTTGGAACAAAATTTAACATAAATAGACTTGTTTGTTTTGGCTTTGGAAAATTATTAGAAGAATGGGAAAAGTTAAAGTGCAGAGTGCAACACTTAGTAAGTTACAATGGAGCATTAGTTAGACAAGAGTGCGCACTGTGAAGAGAACGGACTTCTGTGTGCGATTGACTAAGTTCAGTGCATGACTTCAGGAACAGCGTACTGGAAGTGCTTCAGGAAATCCTTCTTACTGTCAGAGTCCGAGAGGAGGCGGTTCTTCATCAAGGTGGCCATGGACTTGCTGTAAGTAGGCAGAATGTTTCATACTGTACCTTTTTCCATACTATACTTACCTCATTTCACTCTTTAATGTCCTTTATTGGTGTGAATAGGGTGTTAGGAGCTATGCATGTGCAATAGGAAGGTGTTTTTCTGAGTTAAGCTAGGTTAGGGTCCATAAGTACCAGTCCAGGAGCCAGTCACCAGAATGTTTAATATTGTATGAACCTACTTCTAAACCTCATTTTATGCTTCTTTTGCATTTATTTCAGTCATTTATGTGCCTTATTGGTGTGATTTGGGTCTTAAATAGGTGCTATGCATGTCCAGAGGGAGTTGTATAGGTGTTTCTCTGAGTTAGGGTCCATAAGTACAAGTCCATAAGCTGGGGCCCAATATCCGGACACTATCACCATCCGGACCTGCCTATGGCTCTATTACGTCGGATATTGGAGTGATTACTCTATTAGAAATGCTACAGGGTGTAGATGTGTAGCATCTGATGGTTGTGAAGGCCTGGATACCATGTCGTCATAAATGTTTCAGGTGTAGATTGTTAATATCACGAAACCCTATCCTTGTTGAGTTCTTTGTTGGCTGGGAGGCTGAGAAGCCTCGGGAGAACTTAGTAGACTTGGGAGAAGAACATGGTACAGCTGCGAGCAGATGACTTGGGGCCACCTAGTCCACCAACATGTTGGTGTTTTATCTGGCAACAGTGGTAGCTGTGAACTTGACCGAGATTCAGTCAGCTGTTCGGGCGAATCAAATCCAGTGATAATTTGTCAATGTGCTGTTCTAACTGGTCTCCAATCAATATCATGTAAATAAACGTATAATACTGATAATGATGAACGTGTCATACACATGGTAGATATATTTATAACCATAATATTACAACACTGGCATCCAAATAGTGGTGCGTTCATTCGTGTGAGACACACGGGTATCCCGAGCGTGCAGCTCCATCACCACCTTGGTTTATGAAGCAGGCACCACGTGACGTCACGTATGGGGGGTGGAACTAGTTGACCCGTTTATGATGACAAACATTTATAGAGAGTAATCATTCGACTTTATCACTCGAATATTAAAGAAACATTGGCTTTCTCTGTCAAAACAAACCTATTACAACCTCTGATCTCATATACGCTAAATACCGCAGCCAACCACTTGCCCCCTCATCCCCCCTCCCAACCACTTGTCCCCTCATCCCCCCTCCCATTACACGTCCCACCTCGTCCCACCCTTCCTCACCCACCACCCTCCATACAGCTCCCACACCCCCTCCCCTTGTTCCACCTACTGTGGTGTTAACCTTTAACTGTCCCACCTAGTTTGGAGTCAGAGGTCGACGAAAGTGAGGTTAACGGTGAGGGATGACTGACATGACGGTGTTTTTTGTGATAATAATGCAAGGTTGTGGGGAAGCCAATAACCTAACGGCATATCTCTTGAAACCTGGTAAAGGTTATTTGGTTCACGACGATAGTCGAACAAAATAAATCACTGCTGATACTCGTGTGTCTCATATGAATGAACGCACCACTATTTGGATGTCTGTGTTGTAATACTGTGGTTATAAATATATCTACCGCGTGTATGACACGTTAATCATTATCAGTATAATACGTTTACTTGCATGATATTGATTGGAGACCAGTTAGAACAGCATATTGACAAATTATCACTAGGTTTGTTTTGCCCGAACAGCTGACTGAATCTCGGTCAAGTTCACAGGTACCACTGTTGCCAGATAAAACACCAACATGTTGGTGGACTAGGTGGCCTCAAGTCATCTGCTCGCAACTGTACATCAACAGGAAAATTACCAAAACTTTCATTTTGCTGATACGCCAGTAACCTAGTTTTTGCTCACTCTTTTCAAAGTGTTACAGTTAGGCCATTACTGTTCCCGTCTACTTTTTGGTTGGTACATGTATGTGTGAGCTGGTTTTAGAAATCACCTGCCCTCTATGTATCGATATGTATGGAAGTTTCAGACAGCCTTGGGCAAGTTGTGGAAATGTCTCTGTCATTTGATATAAGTACCCCTCACAGACTCAGTCATATTGCATGATTTTTTGATTAATATTGTTTTATTTTAGCTATATTATACATGATGTTATGTAATTAAGCATAATATAGTGTTATTTATTATAACAAACCTGACACACTCTGATTTACACTCGAAATTAATTTCATTCGAAAGTAATCATGACGCGCGATAATTTTTGAGAATCTCTTAGAAGTGCATGATGGTAAAGATCCTGCAAGGTTCCAGACAATGCATGAGTCTCAACTCCAAAAATGTTTCGGAGACAAGCAGGATATTAAATAGCTAAGGTGCCTGCCTCGAATCGGAGAAGGCGATCGGAGAGAGGCAGGAGAGTTTGAGCCCGGCAGTTCCAGTGTTCACACCTTTCCCAGCGTTCTCCACTTTTTCCTACAACCCGTTGAGGGGGGCTTTAAGCAAACCAATGATGCCTATGATGCCACTCTAGGGAACCATGGTTTGGGTCAACTGTAGGGTGGGGTACAGGTTCATCAAGTGCCATGACACATGTGCTGATGTCTTCATGCACTGCCTGCTATAGTTGCACCAAAACCACGGCATCTTGTGCTGTATTCCGCATAGTGCTTATGGTCGACCCTAGCTAACCGTCATAGCTAACAAAATTTATGACCGTCAGTCTTATGGCCGTCGGAAGTCGTCGGCCATACCTCACTAATCCAATAACACCGTCAGCTGCTAGAACGCACCGCTCACAATTTGTCAACTTTAAATTTATGGAATAAAATAGGTTCTTGTTATTATTTTCTTGGATTTAAATTGTTTTAACTTCATATCACGACTTTTGGGGAAGTTAGACATAGTAAAATAGGAATTCGTTTTTGAGAAAATGCGCTGAAACGTATTCCCGTTGAAAAGTGTGTAAACAAATGTACACTCAGCTGGCATTGTTTACGAAGGTATTTAAGGCATGGAACCCCAAGCTAAGCGGCAAAGGAAAGCAAACTGGGGAGAAGATGAATCTCTCCAGCTTGCAGTGTTGTATAGGGACGAAGTCCATATACTGAGAAAAAATTTCAAAAATGTCGGTGTCTCGAATCAAAAGAAACACGACATATGGGAGAAGATAACGGCCGACTTGAACACACAATACCACCATGGGAGGACGGCCGTAGAGGTGAAAAAACGATGGTTCACCATCAGTTCCAAGTCCAGGATGAAGCAGGAGAAATTCCGAGCGCATCGTAATGGAACAGGTAACTTTCCGTGTATTAGTTGTCTCATTCCGAGCATTTGGAATATCACAAATATAATTTTTTCAATTATGAAAACTTTAATATTTCTAGAAGTTCTAGAAGTTAATAAGAGACGCCTGTAAGTTAAAGTATAAAAGAGGAAGAAATGCTCCCTTCTTTCTAACCCACACAACCTTGAATAGTGGTGGGAGTGCAGCAATGTTGTGTTATGGAGACAAAAAAAAAGTTTTATCACGTCACAGTAAAGTATATACTTTTCAGAACCCACTTTTGCATTACATTCTGATAAGACACTAAGGTAGTGCTTTGCCAAATGTAATGAAAAAATATGAAACATAAAACATGACATGATTGTTTTTTTCCTTTTTTTCCAGGTGGTGGCCCTCCACCCCTACCCCTTGACCCCATTGATGATCTTGTCGAGGACATTTTGGGGAGGGACAACAAGACCATCATGGGATTTGAGGAGATAGATGACATTGGACTCCAAAAGGCTATCGACCTGTATGTATCTATTTGTTTAATCTGTGAAGTACACTCTTTAGTTCTATGCTTGCCATTTATTGTCCTAAATATGTTCAGTTCTACTTAGCAAAACTATTAATAAGATGTCATTTGCATAAACCAGTATGTTACGAAACATTAGAAACATAACGCTTCACTTAGAAAGAACTTATGATGGATATTACTTTACTGGTGGAATATATTGTTTAATGGCTTTAGGTCAACTATACCTGAATCAACATCAACTTATATCAATTGATGCAATCCTACCTTGATTCATAGTACTTCACAATTAATGTAAATCCACTCACAGGTATGCAAGTCTTCTAAACCTTTTTAATTGTTAATTTAGTACGAAGTATGCCTTCCATTTCCATAACACTGTGTGCCATATTTACTCCCTAGTCTATGAAAGGAAAAATATACCATCTGTCAGATCTGCATCGTTTAATAACCGCTCATTTATACAACCATTTCATTACCTCGTACATTACTTGCAGTGCGGACCAAGAGCCTTCAATTGACCTCTCCACAAGTCATGGAAGTGCTGAGGACCAACAGTAATAGTTGTTGGTGATCCAGACAGAGTGGCTGAGCCTGCCCTGGCCACCCTGCAGCCATTTGAGGTGGCAGCTGAGGAGGACTCAGCAGCTGCTCGGATGAAGGTGGCAGGCACGGAAGAGGAGGCAGCAGCTGCTCGGACAAAGGTGGAAGCTGCCAAAGAGGAGGCTGAAGCTGCAAAGGCAGCAACAGGAGCTGCACGGGCAGGGGAGGAGGCTGCATGGGCCATGAAGACAGCTGCAGAGGAGGAGGCTGCATGGGCCATGAAGACAGCTGCAGAGGAGGAGGCTGCACGGGCCATGAAGACAGCTGCAGAGGAGGTGGCTGCGTGTGTTCGGGCCTTCGCAGGAGCTGTGCGGGCAGGGGAGGCAGCTGAAAGAGCACGGGAAGCAGCTGCCAAAGAAAAAGTGGAAGCCATGCGGCTAAAACAAATTTTATACAAACTGAAAATTGAAAATGCAAGAAAAAACAAATGATGAAATAAAGGTAGAAAAGGATGCACATACTTCTATGATTGTCAAACCTTAGTTGTAGTTTAATTATGCATGTGTTTATTTCTTTAATGTGCAAGGATATTTGTTCTCATATATAAATGTGGCAGAATGGTTATGTATGAATGTGAGAATTCAAGAATAGCAGTTGTAACGCTAAGTTTACACGGTATAAATCTAAGTGTGATTGGGGCATATGAACCACGTGATGTCATGTGAGAGTGACAGATATAAGGAGAGAGTAAAAGTGGCCCTGGGGGAGGTACAGGAAGGAAGGTATAAGGTCATTGATTGATTGCTTTATAAATGCAAGTGGAACAGTATCTTGGCATGTACTTGACCAGTCGTGCAGAGGAACAGGTTTCAGTCTTCGTTGCTGGAAAAAAAAACAAATTAATTAGTATGTAGTTTCATAATAAAAATGATACAGACTAATGCAGGTTCTTGAGAAATGCATGTTTCCCAGATTCAGTTAGAAAACTGTACATGTACAAAATATCCAACGTACTTGAAATGCAAGTTGCAGAATTCATCTCGATACCGGCGACCTTCATTCCGGTGACCAGCTGGAAGTGGTGGTACGATTGCACATCTTCAGGTTGTGCTATGGCAAGATCATCTTCTTCAACATTAGGTTGAGCCTCATCGAGAGGAATGGGAATATTCCTGCCCTTGCAGATGTTGGGGAGCATACCGCATACATGTATCATCTTGCAAATCTTCAAAGGGGAACGTACTCGGACCTCGCTGTGTAGGACATGTAAGCGGCGTTTATACTGTCCTATTCCCCGTTCCACAACACTCCGCGTCCGTTTGTGGGCCCTAAAAGAAAATACAAATGATAATGGCAGTCATTGATAAGTACTTATGAACCATAAACGACTGGTAAATTCACTACCTGCCATACCTAAGCTGTATGTAGCATCTATGAGTGTATGCAGGAAATGGCTATAATTTCATACAGTCAGTATAGGTTGAGTACTTTAAATATTTGCAGAATCTAACAGGGATTTTTGTTTTTCTAGATTATGACAGCATTGCACTGCTGATGGTGAATTGAAATAACCAAAGTTAGGTTTTGGGTTACACTGTCAGGATTACTTTGGGTTAACTTAGGTTGGATTTGATTGTGTTTATTTTGTTTAGGTTTGGATAGTTTTAGTTAGGTTTGGTAATGGATTTTGAGGTGGATGATTAATTAAACGGAAATGTTTCTTACTATGGAATTCAGTGGCACAATTACCAGTTAATTTAGGTTTTGTTTTTTATTTCTAATGTTTTAAAAATTATTCTGAACTTAACCAAAAAAATTGTCTGACTAGTGTAAACTTAACCTACCTTATTAATTTCATCTAATTTCATATAATTTTTTTTTTTTGTTGGCTAGGCTAAACTTGGTTAGGTTAAATTTTATTATGTATATATATATATATATTTTTTTTATTCATATCATTATTTATTATTATAAACTTAACCTACATTACAAATATTTTCTTAAGTCCAAAGAAAGTTGGCACACCTTATTAATTTTTCTGGTTACTATAAACTAAACCTAACCTGCTTGGGCTAACCCCACAAGCCCTGTGGGGCTAAACTAAATTTATGTACTATGGGTTTTGTTAAAGAAAATGTTCATTGCTATGGACAGCAATGGGACAATAACCAGTTCATCTGGGTTAGGTTGAGTTATATATTTATATAATTTGTTTCTGGTTTATTTAATATTTTCATTTTTTTTTACACTAACAACCTAAATTATTATTTTTTCGACCAGTCTAAACTTTACCTATCCCATTATTATTATTATATTTATTTAATTATTTATTATTTAATATTTTTTTGACGTCCATAATTAACCTAACCTGCTGGGGCTAGCCCTACAAGTCCTGTGAAGCCCCAAACTCTGTATATAATGGGTATTTGATGTGATTGGTTCAGTTTGCCAATTCCAACAGGTAATGTCTGCTAACCCTAACTAAACTACAAAATTATTAGCTGATCTCGCGTTCAACATGATCTTCACTGGGGAGCACATAAGAATTATAATAAATAAATAAATAAAAAATCTACTTACCTATTATAGCGTGATTGAGGTCCAGGCAGAGGTCGCAAGTATGGTGTCAGGAGCCATGGCTTGCTGGGATATCCACTGTCTCCCAGCAAGTGACTACTTGGTGGCACATGTCCTCTCTCGAACAATGCTGCCACCCCACTGCCATTCAAAATACGTGCATCATGCACTGAGCCAGGCCATTTTGCAAGGATATCCAATATTCGATAGTTGGCATCGAATACTATCTGTACATTAATAGTATGATATCCTTTGCGGTTTACAAACACGTCTTCCTGCTCCTTCGGTGCCACAATCCTTATGTGTGTCCCATCAATGGCACCAATAACCCCGGGGAAATTAGCGATGTTGAAGAAGTCTGCCTTGTTCGCCTCAGTAACTTGTTGGGTGGTGGGAAAACTGATGAACTGCTTGATAATGTTTATGTCTGCAAGGGCGTCAATGGTCTGGGTGATGGCTCTGCTGATGGTGGGTTGTGATAGGCCGAGGTCGTTGCTGCTGCACATTTGCATTTTTCCGGTAGCAAGATAACGTAGTGTTATGATGACCTTAAGCTCCGGGGTGAGTGGATTTCTCCTCTTGGTGTCACTCGATAAGGATTCCCTCACAAGATTGGTGACATACAAAATACCGTCCCTGTCTAGCCGGTATCTCTTGATAAGCTCAGCATCACTGAGCTCGTTAAGCATGTCCCTTCTTCGGAAAATATTCCTCGGCTGGGGATCTTCTTGCTGTGGTGCAGCCATGTTGACACACTTCTGACGGTCATAGGCGGCATTAAGACAAGGTGAACCCGAACATACCATCCCGCGTCTTTTTATGGTCGTCCATAGGAGTTTATGGTCGACCATAAGAGTTTCTGACAGAGTTATGTCTAAAATGCGCCATTTTGTTTAGATATGTACGACGGACTTAGCTATGACGGTTTGTAGAATATGGGTCCTGAGGCCTGGGATGTTGGTGGGCTGGGGAGTATAGCCATGCAGGGTTCTACCCATGCACAGTGGTGCCGCATGGCCAGGGGTCATCGGGCCAGGGTCCCTGCAAGTCCTGGAGAGGTTAACACTATTGCTGAGATGTACTTTGCAAAGACGAGGGCCTTTTGTTGGGGAGACTCGGGGGTGCTGTGCATTCTTCTCCCCAAGATCCTTGAGGAGAATGGGCTTCCTCACCTTGTCATTCCCGAGTGCTTTGTCCATGACATACGTCCTGCCTCCCATCATTGCCAATTTCATAAGGCCCGACTGCCGCAGCCTACTGCGTCCTACAAGACACCACAGAAGTGGCTGCAGCTTGATGCCCCACTAAATCGCCGAAACTTCTCATCTTCAGTTACCGACCCGGTTCTGGACCAGACCATGAATATGGCTGTCGATCCTCCTGACGACCACCACCAGTTGCAAGTGACTGAAGGGAAGCAGGACTCTTCTTCTGACTCTGCTTCTATGGCTGAGAATGCATCAACCGACTCAGCAGCAGGGGATGAGTCCTCCCCTCTTCCAGCTGTGGAAGATGGCCTATCTCGCCCTTTGCTCAAGACCTTTAAAGTTCGGCTCGATGTGCCTGGCTACCAACACCTCCTGACTCTTGACGCCGACACATGGTCGTGCCAGTTAGGGGATTCTTCCTATAAGACCCATTACGATCTTCTCTGACTGGATGACCTGGGTGAAGGGGTTCCATCTAGCTTAATTGTCATGGGGGAGACGGCACATCTTGCCAATCTTCAAGTCTTTTATTTCATGCTTCATGACTGTCAGGCTCCCTATACTAGCTGCCTTGCCTCCTGCATTTTTTTCCTGTCTTTATGAATGTTATATTATTTGGCTTAATGCCCCTCATAGTGGATGATGGCCATAATACTATACATAACTAACTTGAGTCGACGGAAGGGGATGCATGGTCGTGGAGGGAGCAGACGAGTTTTGCTCTCTCCTCATGCATTTTAGGGCTGCCTCACCAGCATTAATTTTTTTCATCTTTCTTTTGATTCATACTTTAGTTCACATTTCCCTCCCTTCCTTGTTAGTTTTGAACAGTATGTGTCTGTTCCTTTATGCTGAGATTACCTTTGCTTACTCATCTCTGGAGTGTTCCCCCCACTGATCACTCTGGGGTGTAAACTAACATAGCTGCATCCTCCTGAGAGTGGTTTGAGGAAGTAATTTCAGACTTAGGTGTTTATTCCCTGGTATTCTCTCCCTTGTTCGTTTTTCTCTTTCTTCCCACTTTCCCCATGAGGGGGAGGTGGCCACCCATTCAGAGGGAGAGGTGGTCCTGACAGACCCCCAACTGTCACAGACTGACTGCCCCCAGACTGACTGGCCCCAGACGTGTACCCCCTCTCAACATACCTGTAACTAATGAGTCTGTTGTTCTTCATGCTCTTGGTACCATTGCCCTGGCTAGTCTTAATCCTTTCATCATTACCTCGCCCAGGATGGAGTCCCACAAGATGTTGTTTTCGGTCGAGTTTTTTGTTTGCAAGTTTGTTAGCAACATTACGGAAAATGGCTGAATGAAATTACATGAAACTTTCATGAACATAGGGACTGGTCTCAAAAGAAAGTCATTAAAGGTTGGAGGTAATCGAGTGACCATGAAAGGTCAAAATCAAGGTTACCGATTTTCAGGGAGCTATAACTTGAAACTGGTTGAAGATAGAGATACAGATATTTACTGTTATCAACATACAGGACTTCCCATTTGAGCTTTCATTTGGCACCAAGACTTTTGACCTTGAGTGACCCTGAAATGTCAAACTCAGGGTCACAGATATTCAGTGGGCTAGAACTCGAAACTGGTTGCAGATAGATGCTTTCTATTGTCAACATAAAGGAAGTCATATATGGGCTTGTAATTGGTACCATGACCACTGACCTTAAATGACCATGAAATATCAAACTGAAAGTCATAGGCATTCAGGGAGCCATAACTCATAACTGGTTGAAGAAGGATACTTACTATTATCAATCAAATGGTGCCAGGCACAACAAACCTCACCCAGCAGCAGTCATTTTATTGCTGTTAAATACTGACTCATTTCCGCCATTTATTGTCAGTGCACAATTAAAGTCTACGGTATGGCACAAATGTTTTCAAGTATGACTTCTGAAAATCC
The DNA here is from genome assembly GCF_032717465.1 of Coenobita brevimanus. Classification (NCBI taxonomy): domain Eukaryota; kingdom Metazoa; phylum Arthropoda; class Malacostraca; order Decapoda; family Coenobitidae; genus Coenobita; species Coenobita brevimanus. Next base: position 26,301,052 of record NC_137037.1, read on the forward strand.
GTGAGCTTGCGTTTGACCTTTCAAGAGTACTCAAGATCAAAAGTCATGCTGCCAAATGAAAGCTAATATGAGATTTCCTATATCTTGGTAACAGTAAATATCTCTATCTTCAACGAGTTTCGGGTAATAGCCCCCTGAATATCCGTGACCTTGAGTTTGACCATTCAAGGTCACTTAAGGTCATAGGTGAAGGTACCAATTAAAAACCCATTTGAGATTTCGTATATTCTGATAACAGTAAATATCTCTATCTTCGACCAGTTTCGAGTTATAGCCCCCTAAATATCCATGACCTTGAGTTTGACGTTTCAAGGTCAAAGGTCTTGGTGCCAAATGAAAGCCCATATTACGAGTTCCTGTATGTTCCTAATAGTAAATATCTCAATCTTCAACCGTTTTCAAGCTAGAGTCCTCTGAAAATTCATGACCTTGGTTTTGACCTTTCATTGTCACTCGATTACCTCCAAAATTGAATCCCTTTCTTTTGGGATCAGTGCCGACATATCCTGAAAGTTTCATGTAATTTCATTCAGCCGTTTTACCGTAAGGTTGCTAACTAAAAACAAACAATCAAATAAAGAATCTCCACCAAAAACAATATATCTTCGGACTCCGTCCAGGTGAGGTAAATATAGGAAGTCCCAGGGTTTTTAATTGGTACCATGAACTTTGACCTTAAGTGACCCTGAAAGGTCAAACTCAAGGTCATGGATATTAAGGGGGCTATAACTTGAAACTGGATGAAGATAGAGATACTTACCATCATCAAGATATGGCAAGTCTCTTAAGGGCTTTCCATTGGCACCAAGACCTTTGACCATGAATGGTTGGGTGAGGCTTATTGTGCCTGGCACCACTTGTTGAGGTGATTGATGGCTGTGCTGGTGAAGTGAAACAGGTGAAAAAAACTTGCTTAGGGAGACCTACTTGTAAAGACTGTTACCTCCTCTCAGGTAAAGGACTTGTAATTGTTGTGATGTCGAGCCGAAGATTCCAGTTTCCATGCATTCCTGCATGGGTGTTATCACTTGCAGGGATCTCATCGTGATGAGTGAGGACTTAATCATAAAGGAACTCGCTGAGCAAGATGTCATGATGCTAGATTCATCACCAGATGTTGGAAGGAATAAAGACAAAGACAGCAACCATTATCTTGACTTTTGGTGAAGTTTTTCTTCCCGATCATGTCAAAGTTGGTAATGAAATTGTTAATGTATGGACATATATCCCCAGCCCTTTTCGTTGTCTGAAATTTCAACTGCATGGACATAGCAATAAGTCTTGTCAGACTTCCCTATCGGTGTGTGGCAAGTGTGCAGGCCAGGGTCACAATGCTGAACACTGCATATCCACGACACTGTGCTGTTTTCACTGCAAGGGTGCTCACTCCATTTCCTCAACGGATTGTCCCAAGTGGAAGGAGGAGAAAGAGGTCTGTACAGTGAAGGCAACTGATGGCATCTACTAGAAGCTAGGAAGAAGGTAGTGTTGCATGCAGTTCCCTTGCCAAATACCTACTATGCTTCAGCAGTGTCCCGTCCTGTGATGTGTTCTGTCGAGTCACAGACTGAAACTGCCCCTGTTCCTTATGCCACTATCTCTGCCTCTCCATGTCAGCCTCCTATATGTTCCAATTCTCCAACTGATATTCCTACAACTACTTCATACTCTCAGGCTGCTGCTACGTCTCAGTCAAAAAAAAAAAAAAAAAATGAAGTCCAGCAAGTCTAGTAAACTAACCTGGCCACCCTTGCGAAACAGTCATGTCCTCATGTTCTTCCTCCTCCTGCTCCAGCGAGGACGCGGGAGTCTGGGAACCCTGCAATTGATGATAATATGGAGGTTTCCATCAGCAAGCTCGGGGTAGGTCCCCCAGTAGTAGCTCGCCTGTTGGTAGGCGGCAAAAAAAGACAAAGCACACTGGCCTCCTTTCATAAATCTTAAACTGTCACATTTATTGTGTAACAGTGGATTGGCAGGACTCTTGGGAGTAAATCACACAATATAGCAATTTTGCTGTCAATACACAGGACAGACATTATTTGTTTACAGGAGACACATTTGAAGGATCAACTTGATCCTCCACAGTTCAAACACTACCACTCGTATAGAAGGTAAGATGTCACGGAGTTCCTTTATACATACACAAATCACACCCACAGACAGAAGTGGTTCTAAATTCTCTGGAAGCTGTCTCATAAGGAGGAAAACTTAATAACACTTATCTGTCCCTTTGCTCTCTCCGCTGCCCACCACATGGCCTTACTAATACTGATGATTTAAATTCACTTTTTGACCACCTTCCTGGATTTAAGTTAGTGCTGAGCAACTTTAAAGCCCATTACTATAAATATTCACCACCACTTTTGGCTTTCCTCTCCTTTCACTGATCCACCTAGTGAACAAGCCTACATCTTTTCTATCCTTAATGACCTAGAGCAGCTTGTATAGCACCCTACCCATATCCCTGCCTGCCTTGGAGTGAGCTCCAACATACTTGACCACTTCCTTACAACTAATCCTTCTGCTTACAGTGTTAACCTTTCCTCTCCATTGGGCTCCTCCAATCATAACCTTATTACCCTAACCTGTCCTATCGCTCTGGTATGGCCTGTGGACCCTCCAAAGAAACATCAATTGTGGCACTTTAGAGCTGCAGATTGGGAAGCCCTCAGGCAGTGCTTCTTTGATTTTCCCTGGAATGATTATTGCTTCCATGGCCAGAAACCATCTGAGTGTGCCTTGTGCATTATGGAGGTTTTACTCTCGGGAATGGAAGCATACACTCCCTTCTCATATCCTTTGACTAATGCAAGAAAGCCTAGGTTTAATCACGCTTGCTCTAATGCTATTTACAACAAGGAGAGGGCCTATAAAAGGTACCAGAGCCAACCATCCCTGAATCACATCTTTTTTTTTTTATGTTTCTGCCCGGAATCGTGCTAGGTCTGTTCTTTGCTCTGCTAAAATTAAATTCATCCGTACTAAATGCTCTCTACTCTCCAACTCGAATTCTTCCCTCTCCTTCTGGCACCTTGCCAAAAACCTAATAACTTTACCTCATCATCCCTCTCTCGTCTTTTCTATTCTGATGGCTCTGTAGCTATTTCTTCTACTGATAAAGCAGATCTCTTCGCTCAGACTTTCTCCTCCAGTTCCACCTTAGACGATTCTGTTCCTCCCTCTGACTTCCTCATGGCTGCCATTAAAATTTCTTCAGCTGACGTATTTTCTGTCATCACTGGCCTCAGTACTAACAAGAACTGTGTTTCTGTGCTTACACCTTGCCTAGGTAAACTCTTTTGCCTTTGTCTATCAACTTGTACCTTTCCTTTTTGCTGGAAGTTTGCACTCATTCAGCCAGTCCCAAAGAAGGGTGACTATTCCCAACTCTCTGACTATCGTTCAGTTGCTTTAACATCCTGTGTCTCAAAAGTTTTCGAGTCAGTTCTTAACAGAAAAATTTTAAAGCATCTGTCCTAGCACAGCCTTCTTTCTGATCATCAGTATCAGTTCTGTCAGGAATGCCCCACTGGTGATTTTTTCACCTACCTTTCAGACTCCTGGTCATCCTCGTTTCGGGACTTTGGCGAAAGCTTTGCCATTGCACTCGACATCTCAAAGGCGTTCGATCGAGTCTTGCATAAAACTTTAATTTCCAAACAGCCCTCTTATGGTTTCTATCCATCTATCTCTGCCTTCATCTCTAGCTTCCTTTCTGGTCGTTCTATAGCCGCTTTTGTACACAGCCATCGTTCTAATCCTAGACCTATCAACAGTGGTGTTCCTCAGGGCTCTGTCCAATCACCAACTAAGCTGTACATCTAACCCTATCCACTCGTACACTGATTTTTCCATCCCTCACCTTTCCGTTCGGTTCCTGCAACGTCTATCTCAACAGTTACTTCAACAAACAAGGGACAAGGCTATGGCACACCTAATGTCTGACTTGGCTTATATTTCTGACTGGGGTAAAAATAATCTTGTTATTAATGCATCAAAGACTCAGTTCTTATACCTATCAACCCAACAAAATCTTCCACAGGAGTACCCACTAATGTTTAATAATAACCAGCTCAATCGTGCATCATCCTTGAACATGCTTTGGGTTTCATTCACTCCAGACTTATCTTGGAAAGATCATATTATATCTCTTGTAAAATCTGCTCCCGAGAAATTAGGTGTGCTAAGCCGACTCTACCTTCTTTACCCCTGCACAGTTGTTGACTTTATACACGGATTTTATACGCCCCTGTGTAGAGCACAACTCTCATGTGTGGGGAGGCACCCCACATACAGCTCTTCTCTAAAGGGTGGAATCAAATGCTTTTTGCCTCATTAACTCTCCTCCTCTTACTGGGTCCCTTCAACCTCTGTCTCTTCGCCACACTGTTGCATCTTTATCTCTTTTCTTTCGCTGCTTCGATGGTCATTGCCCCTCTGAACTTTCTGCTTGCATCCCTCCACCTCTACGACGGGTGTGTAGCACCCATCTAGCAAAAAACTCTTATCCCTTTTCTGTCCAACTCTCTCATGCAAGAGTTAACCGTTACTCCCAGTCCTTCATTTATGCCACAGGTCAACTCTGGAACTGTCTCTGTCTGTCTGTATTTCCTACTTCCTGTGATTTCCAGTCTTTCAAATGCAGTGTGTCCAGACATCTCGAAATGAATAGGTCTTGAATTTGGCTTTCTTTTGCATTGTTTTTGTTTTTCTTGGAATGAATGGTTTGTGGGCACCTGGCCTTTGATTCCTTCTTCCTTGCACTAATTAAAAAAAAAAAAATGGAGGAGTTTTGAGGATCAGTGGTTGTGGAGAGCAAGTAGCTTACTTAATACTACAGTCCAATCTCCATTTTCTAAACGATTGTAGAGCAACTCGTGTAGATGATCGTACTGGCAACTTTTCGGTTATAGACTAACTTATCTCTGGCCTCCCCAGGTATATATTAAGATTTCTTGTGGGACTCTTATGATGATTCCTTGGGAAGTGATCATCTACCCATCTGTCTCTCTTATACATGTGATGTTCGTTTGGACCCTCCTCCTCCAAAATTTAACTATAAGAAAGGAGACTGGGGATCCTACTCAAGGACTGCTGATTTAGATATACCTGGGGAGACCTTAGGTGTTAATGCCCAAAATTTAACTAATCCCATATCAGACGCGGCTGTTCCCAAGATTTCTACGGTTCGTGCAAAGCATGGAGTTCAATGGTGGATGCCAGAGTGCTGAGAAGCATTAACCCCTTAACCGCGGGGCGTCACTTTCGTGACACTTGGGAGCAAGGGATCATATCGCGGGGCGTCGCTTTTGTGATTCTGTGTTATTTTGAATTCACCCGGGCTTCCAAGTGGGGGCTTGTATCATCTATCAGTACTGCCAATGTCCAACACTAGTCAGCACTCCTAATCTCATCTGTACTCCCATCCATTGTTGACAATTTAGCCATTTCTCCCCTTTCTTGACTCTCCTCCCTACCCCCCCTCCATTACCCTATCCTCTCGCCTGCCCGGCCATGCTATGCTAAGTAAATCTTCCTTGGAATTTTTCACTGATTTCATCCATTGAAATAAGCCCTATGCCCTATTCTTATATCAAATATATACAAGAAAGAAATAAGGTAAGTGAGAGTGCCATACACCTGGAATTGGCTAATTATCACCTGACAACACCTCATGTACACTCGTTCGCTAATTTTCGCTGTTTATTTCCCCTTGAAATATGCCGTATAATCTATTTTCGTAATAAATATACATATAAGGAGGGAAGGGAGAAGCCTAAGTGATATTTACATTCACCTGGAACTACCTAATTTATAATGTATTCTCTAGATTTCCTGCCAATCATTTCACTGCTATATACAGCTGTTTCAAGAGGCTAACATTGGTAGTAATGAATTTCCCTAGGTAGGCCACCACCACGGCCCACCCTTATCAGTTCACTCTCATCTTCTAACGTGGAGGTACGTCAGTTCGCTCTTGCTAGCTTCAGGGACTTTTCACCCCCATGCAAAGGGCCCTGTGACCTTTACCCCCTACTAAACCTCGTGTGGAAAGAGGTAAAGGGCTGACAATTGATAAAAGAGTGACTATGATCTTTCTATTGAGTAAAACAGTGCAAGTGGAATTGTAAATAATGTGTAAATAATGTGTAAACAGCAAGTGAAAGTAATGAATGTAAATATACGTGAACAGTGGAAAATAGTTTTATAAGTTATTTCAAGTGACAGTGCATAACACAGTGTAAATAAAATAGAAATGTAAATAACGTAAATAATATAGAGAACGTAAATAGAAATGTAAATGAGTAGTATTATAAGAATACGAGTATATACCCTAGGAGTAATGAAAGTGAAAGTTTCACTCTAGCATGTCTGAATACTATGAGTTCTGAGAGTGAAGATGAAAGTGACAGTCACTCTCAATGCTAGTATACAGGACGAGAAAGTGAATGCTACGTATTTTACTGAAAGAAATTGAATCCCTACAGTGACAATAAGCTAATACTACTGAAGGAAACTTATGGATAGATATATATAAGTAGGTATATATAAGTGTTATATAGTAATAAAAATATAAAGTGTGAGGGGTTTTATGAATAATAAATGACAGAGTACCAAGAGCGAACTAGCGCAAGTGCGACGGTCAGACGCGCTCGTAATTTTCATTGCTTTCACAGCGGGTTTTTTTTTGGAGTATGGATCCCAAACTACTTGAAAATCATAGAGTAGTGTTTATAGTGTTAATATCTGGCTGTGGTAGTCATATTACGGGTTGTCGGGAAGTGTAAAGTGGAGACTTCGTTACCCAACTTCAGAGGTCTCCACAAGTCCTACGGTAACGACGAAGGCTCAACAAACATTCCAGGAGGAAGCTGAAGGTATGTGCCTTAAGCATATGTAATTTTAATATTCTAGGACTAATAACTGATTTTTGGCAAATATTTTTTGAGAGTCTGTCGGAGCCCAAATAACTCCGCGGCACACGCAAAACATTGGTAAACATGCCCGCGGTGTAGGGGTTAAGGAAACGCAGTAGGAGTTACAGGATTATTGATAGTCTGCCTACTTAGGTAAACTTTACTGCATTCAAACATGCAAGGGCTGAGGAGAATAATTAGAAGGGCTAAACGTGACTCTTGGCGGTCCTTTGTGTCTATGGTGAAACGTTTTACACTATTAAGTAAAGTTTGGTCCATAATTAAATTATTAAATGATAAATGCCCTGATATTCCTGCGACCAGTCTGCAGGTGTATAACACCACCTATGACCATCCCGTGGACAGAGCTAACATCCTCCTCTGGAGTTTTTCTCATGTAAGTAGCTCAGCCAATTACGATCTGTATTTTCAAAACCATAAACCCACAACTGAGCTACAGAAGACACAGACTTCCGTACAACCAAGAGTTTACGAAAGATGAACCACTCCTTGCTCTTAAGTGCTGTAAAGATGCCACTCCTGGATCAGATACTGTCCAGTACGGTATGATCCAGCATTTTCATCAGGACAACGTGATTAAGCTGTTAGCATTGTTCAGTGAGCTTTGGGCATCCCAAACATTCCCAAAGCCATGGCATTTTGCACACGTCACTCTGATACCCAAACAGGCTGGTCATCTTGTGAATCCCACTTAATTTTTTCCCATTGTGTTGATTCTTGTCCTATATAAGGTCATGCAACAAATGGCTAATAACAGGCTTCTTTTTGTTTCAGTCGAAGAATTTGTTAAATGATCGACAATGTGGCTTCCATAAGTACAGAAGTTCACCAGATCATGATGTGAATTTGGAGCATAGCATTTCGGAGGTATCTGTCAATAAAGAATTCATGATTCATAAACCCTATGACATGACTTAGCAACATGCTGTCGTAATGAAGCTCTTTGCTTATGGTTGAAGAGGCAATTTTTGCCTTTTTTGTCAATTTTTCGAGAGACAACTTTTTGTGTGCAGTTGCCCCATAACGTAACATCATATATACTTACCCATGAGAATAGATGCCTCAGGGAAGTGTGCTTAGTCCCACTTTGTTTAGTATTATGGTCAATGATATTCTGTCAAACAATTAACTCTAAGCCCTTGGCCACCCCGTTTGGGATACATGGCGTCTGGCAATGAATGAATGAATGAATATTCTGTCATCAGCTCCCATTCCGAGGAATCTTAAATACTCACTCTATTCTGATGATTGTGCAATATGGCACTCTTCCTGTAATGCACAATTTTTGGCTGGTCTGATTCAAGCAGCCCTTGATTTTGTCCACGAATGGGCCTTGCGGTGGGATTGAAGTTTTCTGTCCCTAAGTGTGTCGCTGTAGTTTTTACCATTTGTAACGTTCCAAATTTGTGTTAGACATTAGGTAACCAGCAGGTACCTTTTCAGAATTATGTCAGATTCTTGAGCCTCTATTTTTGTCGTAGATATAACTTAAGTTTCATGTTAATAATCAGCTTGCTTGTTGTGATAAACCATTGGATGTCCTAAATACCTGGCAAGTACTACTTGGGGGGCCGACAGAAAATTTTCATTAATGGTGTGTAAGTCCCTAAATAGATCTGAGCTGGACTGTGGTTCACAAATGTTTGGGTCGGCACTGGATGCCACATTGAGGAGGTTGGATGTGTTACAGAATAAATGTTTGCGAATGTGTCTTGGTGCCTTGAGGTGTATGCGTGCAGCTCACATGGAAGTGGAAGCAAATGTACTGCTCCTTTGTATTCAACATGACCACCTGCTGCTTTCTTATGGAGTATTGTAAGAAGAATTAGAAAGAGGTATCGGTAATGTGGCCTGTACCCCACTGCTTCAGTCCCACCATCTTGTGGCGGGGGATTCGTCAGCCACTGGCCATTTGCCTCCAATTACTGATTCAGAAGCTTGGTGTTGACCTCAATGACTGTGACAAGTTGATGCTTAAAAATTTAGAACCTTGGGAGCCACCCAACATTAATGTTGATGTTGCATTGCTCCCAGTACCGAAAAACAATGTGCAAGAGGTGGAGGTCCATCACCTGTTCCGTAACCTCATCGAACGTCATTTGGGGTCCCAACAATTATACACCAATGGCTCCAAGTTGATTGAATGTGTGGGTGCTAGTGAGTGGTCGGCTGAATGTGCCCTCAGGTTTTGGCTGCCAGGTTATGAATCTGTGTTCAAATGTGACCTTTTTACTATCGACAGAGCCATAGACTATATTCTAAATTTCATCATGATTCATTTGTCATTTATTCAGATTATAAGTTAGTCATTCAGGCAATTACTTCTTGCACTGTCGATTCTAATGAGATCCCGGGCCGCATCTTAAGAAACTGCATTCGTGCAGTAAGTTTTACACGTCGATCTGGGTGCCTGGTCATTGTTGTGTTTTTGACAATGAACAGGCTGACTTACTTGCAAAGTCTGCAGTGGAACTCGAGGAGACTTGGGAATTTCCTCGTAATTACAGTCGAGTCTCTCCTTTGGAGAGAAGTCAATAAATCTGTGGCAAGGTCTTTGGACCAGACTGAATGTTCTGATGTGCAAGCCACTGCTTGGCACTTGGACACATCAAACCGTTCCAGTAGCCTTGAGGAAAATATATTCGCGAGACTGCGGATGAACTCCACACTTATCACTCACATGTTGTCATATACTGAGAGAAGCTTTTCACCACAGTGTGACATCTGTGGTGCGGTGTTATCAGTCAGTCATATCATCCTGTGCTGTCGGCGATTTATTCATGAACGTGCTTCACTTTTCAGTTACTGAGATGCAGCATTCTCTTCATCCATTGCACCATCCTGGGTGATGATGATGATGTGGATATTGTTATGACTGATAAATTGATGGTTATCTTGAGGGAGACCTGACTGATCAGAGTGATGTGACTCTTTTACTGTGTGGTTATGGTTTTCGTCGATTGTTAATAGTATATACTGTATTTTTCAGTTAGGGTTGACAGTTGATTTATTTGAAATAGTAACGACTTCTGGCTGATATATTTTTTATATTGATGTCCCCTATATTAAACCACATGCATCGCCTGAGAGTCAACAATTGACCAGTGCAAGTGTACAATATAGAAAGGTATTCGGGATTTTCAGTTGATGGTGTTCTGTTGGGTGAGGTATTTCACCTGTTGTACATATGTTAGTTACTTACAACTGCTTGTATAAACTTTCTTAATTAAGGCCGATATATGACGTACTTGGCATTGTCCCTGACTCTCTGGTTCTCTTTCACATTCTGATTTCACCTACATTGATACATGTGCCTCGACTGACAGTCAACAGGTGATGAGTGAAATAATGTGTGATGTAGAAAGGCTTACACATTTGCAGTCGATGGTGTTCTGTTTGTCAAGGTATTTTATCCATAAGTGTAAGGAAATTTAATATCACAGAGTGCGGTAACACTCTGTAAGTAGGAGTGGCGCAGGTTCAAAATGGCGTCCTGTCCTATAGGGTAGAAGATCATTTGCGCGAAAACGGTCGACTTCGTTATTCAAGTGCAAAACTACTAGCAAAGTCTTGCTAACCTTCGTAGGAGTCGAAAAATCGAAACGTGCATACTACACAGCAAAGCGCTGCTTGTCAAGTGTAGGTGTGACTTTTTATGTTTAGAAAAGCATTCAGGTTATGGTTCGCTAGTTACGGCCTGAAAACCTCATCGCGGTCACCCATAAGTAGGTCATTTTTCTCAATATTGGTTAGCTACAGCTCACCTCCTGTTAAAGAACACACCAAAACACTTCTTTTCACAGGAGGGCAACCTTGTTTTAGTAATTCAGTATGCTATGCATGTAACAGACCAAATCTAGCACTTGCTTTATGCATAATTATCTGCAAAAAGATCATGAGCTAGAAAGCAAAAATTTTCTTATAAAATGATTGCTACGAAGTAGCAGTGGCAAAGTGCACAGATAAGAGATGAAAAAAAAAAAAGCACAAAAACAAGAGAGCATTCAGGATGGGAGGAGATGTAGAGACCTTAACCCATTACTACATTCCACCAACTACAAATTTGTGGCTAAAGTGTGGAATGTAATAATGGGTATAGGTCTACAAATCTCCTCCAATCCTGATTGCTTTCTTGTTTCTGAGCTTCTTTCATCTCTTCTTAACAACTTCTTAACAAAAAGAAATTTTTGTTTTCTACTTTAGTTAGGTTTAGCTATTTGTCTCTATGCATTTGTATAGCGTAGTGATTTTTTGACAAAATTAGCAATGTTAGTTTTTTTTTCAGAAAATACTAAAAAATAAATAAAAATATGTACATATATGTTTGTTTTTATGCATATTTACTGTATCTCTCTCTCTCTCTCTCTCTCTCTCTCTCTCTCTCTCTCTCTCTCTCTCTCTCTCTCTCTCTCTCTATATATATATATATATATATATATATATATATATATATATATATATATATATATATATAGATATCTTAATGACCATGGTCTCACGCCAAGTGGTCAATAGCCATGATGAGAGAGAGAGAAAAAAAGCCTCGAGTCAGTCAATAGCAAAGCTGCCTATCACCAGTCATGCAGTTCCTTTAACGTGTAGCTATTTTTCTCAGCCGGAGCAACTGGGTGAGTTAAAATTAGTTGGTCATGCACAGTTGTTTTTAAGTGTAATATTTTTCATATATTTTCTTCCTAAAAATATCTAAAAGGATTATTATTTCATTGTTAGCGGATTTTCACTGGAAACATTATGGCACACTGCCACCCTCAATTGGCAGCAAAGTAACGTTTGCTTACACTCCGGGCTCGTGGCAGTGAGTCAGTGACGGTGATTTACTAAACACTGTTCTTGCTGGCAGTAGAGACATGAAATGTGTGTGTGTGTGTGTGTGTGTGTGTGTGTGTGTGTGTGTGTGTGTGTGTCACACACAAAAAAGGAGTCTGATTCCGAGATTATTGTTCTTTTGTGTGTCCTGACCCCCAAACTTAAATTTAGTCACGTCAGTAGTATTTTTGTATGTACAGTATATTAATTCGCATAAAAATACTATTTGAGAATATTCATATTTTTCATGAATAATGTAGTATACAAAAATAACAGTAATATAAGTAACAATATTGAATACTTTTTGCAGCTCTGTTTACTGCTGATGTTTCTTGTATATTTAGATATCAGAATTTGATATCTTGTGTTCACGGATCTGAATACATGGCTAAAAGGCGCAAATATTTGGAAGACTGCCTCAACATTGGCTTCACTACAATACTCGCCAACAACGGCTTCAAGAATACACAATGCGTTTTGTGCCATGTTGTTATGAGTGTGGAGTTGATGAAACCTTCGAAACTTAAGGGTCACCTAAAGACAAATTGTCCGGAACATGCAGAGAAGGATCTGGATTTCTCCAAATGCCGTAAGCTTGGTTTTAAACGTCAAAAGCTCGATGCTTGTGGGTCTCTTCAGCAACGTAGTGCAGCCGCATTAGAGGCCTGGTATGAAGCTGAGTTCGAAATTGCCCCCTACCCCCCAACCACCACCAAAAAATTAGTCTCACACGATTGGAGAGGCATTTATCAAGCCCTGCATGCTGAAGATGGTGAAGCTCATTCTCGGGGAAGCCAGTGCAAAGAAGTTGCAACAAGTGTCTCTGTCGAAAAATACTTTTCACGGGCGTATTTCTCATGTCTATGGATGTGAATGAGCAAGTTTTGAATGAAATCAAAGTTTCTCCGTTGTTCTCCTTTCAGCTCGACGAAACCATGGATGTGAGTTCATGCTCTCAGTTGCTTGTCTTCGTGATGTACATTCAATCACACGACATAAAGAAGAATTCATGTTCTCTAGCCACTTGAAACCAATGCAAAAGCTGATGATGTTATGGAAAAGGTCTTTTCCTTTTTTCATACCAAAGGTCTGCAATGGGGAAAAATGTGTGGGGTTTGTACGGACGGAGCACCAGCTATGCTAGGACTGAAGTAAGGATTCCAGACAAAAGTAAGGGAGCTGGCTCCCAAAGCTGAGCATCCACCTCATGATCCACGCATATGCTGTCTCCAGTAAGACCCTTTCTGCCTCTCTACAGAAAGTACTCGATTCTGTGATATAAATTGTCAAGTAAGTGCAGGTTGGGAAATTCAACACGCATCTATTCAAAGGACTCTGCAAACACATGGATGCTGACCATGAAGTCCTTCTCTTCTACACGGCTGTATGCTGGTTGTCGAAAAAGAACTTGTGAAATGTATTTTCGAGATGAAAGACGAAATTAGGTTCTTTCTGGAAGTCCAAGAAAAGAGTGATCTTCTGGCTCACTTCGATGATGAAACGTGGAATAAACGGGTTGCCTACCAGGCGGACACTTTTAACCAGCTGAACAAGCTGACTTGAAAACTCCAGGAAAGATAAACACATGTTCTATTTGAAGACAGTCCAAAGGCTTTCATATCGAACATGCTGAATTGGCAGAGTGATGGATGAGTCTGAGAGTGAACTAGAACATTTCCTGAAGGATAAGATTACCGGACACCTTGAGTCCCTAGAAAAGGAATTCCAGCGTTACATGCCTGAGCTCACCAGAGAAGAGGAGGCACTGGTAGGACACCTTTTCTCTGCCGCACTTAACTTAATCAGGCTTCACTACCGAAGTTCAAAATGAATTCTCCGATCTACGGAATGACTCTCCAGCATGTGACCGGTTGCAGGAGAAATTGGTTACTCAGTTCTGGTGTGATATGCATTAATCATATCCCAACGTCAGCAAGTCGGCCATCCTTGTTTTTCTTCCCTTTGCCTCCACCTGTCTCTGAGAGGCCATATTTTTAATCCTCGTCCACATCACAACGAAGACCAGGATGTTGAATATGACATGAGACTGGCTATTGCAAACACCGTGCCATGATGCTGCCCCAATCATCCCACTAGCCAAGTTTGTGTGATGTTAATATGTTAGTGATGTTGATCATGGGCTGTGTGACGATGGATAGCTGTGAGAAAAATCAGGAGCTTGGTTTGACTAGGAAATATATCTTACCCCAAATTTTACAGTATTCAAAGACCATTGCATTAAAAACTTTAAGAAAATATATGGATTGATGATCGTTTTCTCTTTCTTTCCTTTCCTTCTCAAAAAATTTGTAGAACTGAAATGTCTGATGGCGGAGGGGGGGGGGGTTGCGTGTGTTTCTGGGTTTTGAGAAAGAGGTTGTGAATACAAAAAAGTTGGGAACCACTGTTTGAATGTTTAAGTCACAAGCAGTTCAAGAGTTAGGTGTCTGTGTTAGAGGGAGGAGCTGAAGTCTGTATTACTCTGGTACATTAGTTCTGAACATTGGGTATATGAATGTGCGTGGATGTAGTACGATTGAGGCTAAAAAGGAGGCGATTGGGAGAATGTTTGTGAGAAGAAAGTTGGATGTGTTAGCTTTGAGTGAAACGAAGATCAAAGGGAAGGGTGAGTCTATGTTTGGAAGTGTGAATGGAAGATTGTCAGGTGTTGATAGAGGAAGGGCAAGAGAAGGTGTGGCCTTGTTAGTGAGTCCGGAATTACAGCAGTGTGTGAATGAATGGAAGGAGGTGTCATCGAGACTGATATGGGTGAAAGCGAAATTTGAACGTGAGTTGTGGGTGTTTGTGAGTGCATATGGGCCTGGTAGTGAAAGGGATGAACAAGAGAGGGAGTCTTTCTGGAATGATGTTGATGAGTGTCTGCAGAGTTTTGGAGCGAATGTGAATGTGGTAATGATGGGAGATCTGAATGCTAGAGTGGGAAATGTAGCAGTTGAAGGTGTAGTTGGTATGCATGGTGTGCCTGGGAGAAATGAAAATGGGGAACGAATGATACCGACGTGTGTTGAGCGAGAGATGGTGATTGGAAATACGCTGTTTGAGAAGAAAGATATTTATAAGTATACATGGGTGAGACAGGAGGGTGGAAGGGTTGTTGATAGAGCTTTGATGGACTATGTGGTTGTGTCTAGGAATGTAATAGGAAGATTGTTGGATGTGAGAGTTCTGAGAGGGGAGGGTGGAGGTATGTCTGACCACTACCTGGTGGAGGGAAAGTTAAGAGCAGGTAAGAGATGGGTGAGAGCTAGGAGGGTTAGGTGTGGCAGGGAGGTTTTGAAAGTGAGTGAGTTGGATAAAAGAGAGAAAAAGATAGAGTATCAGGAGAAATTGAAAGATGAGTGGAACGCAGTGAAAGATCGGGAAAATGGTAGTGTGGAGGAGGAATGGCAGTTGTTTAAGAGTGCTGTGGTGGGGCATGCAGAAGTGTGTGGTGTGAGACGTGTGGGTGGTGGTGTAAGAAAAGGAAGTGAATGGTGGTCCGAGGAAGTAAGTATGGCTGTGGCTGAGAAGAGACGTGCATATGAAGTGTGGTTGCAGAGGAAGGATGAGATGTCATATGAAAGGTATAAGGAAAAGAGGAATAGGGCGAGAAGGGCTGTTCGTGATGCTAAAGTGGCAGCAGATGAGAGGTGGGGTAGGTGGCTGACAGAGAATTTTCAACAGAATAAGAAAATGTTTTGGAAGGAGGTGAAAAGGGTGCGAAAGGGAGAGTCTGGGAAGGAAGAACGAGTAAAAGCAGAGGATGGAAGGATGTTAATTGAGATAGATGCAGTAAGGAAGAGATGGGCAGAGTATTTTGAAAGATTGTTAAATGTAGAGGAGGAAAGTGTGGCTGAGATTGTGGTGGATGGAAGGGTGCAAGGAA
Source organism: Coenobita brevimanus (assembly GCF_032717465.1). Lineage (NCBI taxonomy): Eukaryota > Metazoa > Arthropoda > Malacostraca > Decapoda > Coenobitidae > Coenobita > Coenobita brevimanus. The sequence goes on from NC_137037.1 coordinate 26,316,706, forward strand.
TAAATGTGTTGGGAGAGTTGAATGATTCTTTGATCACGAAGGAGGAAGTGGAGAAGGCAGTAAAGGAGATGAAAACAGGGAAAGCTGCAGGTATGGATGGGTGTGCTGTGGAATGTCTGAAGGGTGGTGGAGTGAGTATTGTTGACTGGTTAGTAAGACTGTTGAATGTGTGCTTTGTGAAAGGTATGGTGCCAATTGACTGGGCAAGTGCTTGTGTGGTCCCGTTGTATAAAGGCAAGGGTGATAAGCATGAATGTACAAGCTTTAGGGATATAAGTCTGTTGAGTGTTGTATGTAAGGTGTATGGTAGAGTGTTAATTATGAGAGTTAGAGAGGGTACAGAGGGAGTGATTGGTGATGAGCAGTGTGGCTTTAGGAGAGGGAGGGGATGCGTGGATCAGATGTTTGCTGTGAGACAAGTGTGTGAAAAGTATTTAGCGAAAGGCAAGGATGTGTTTTGAGCATTTATGGATTTAGAGAAAGCGTATGATAGAATTGATAGGGAGGCTTTGTGGACTGTTTTAAGATTGTATGGACTTGATGGTAGGTTACTAAAAGGGGTGAAAAGTTTTTATGTAAATAGTAGAGCGTGTGTAAGAGTGGGAAATGCTTTGAGTGAATGGTTTCCCGTGAGAGTGGGGCTGCGACAGGGATGTGTGATGTCGCCTTGGTTGTTTAATATTTACATGGATGGTGTTGTAAGGGAGGTGAATGCATGAGTTTTAGATGGAGGTCTGAGTCTGGTGAATGTTGATGGTGGAGAGTGGAATCTGAAGCAGCTGCTGTTTGCAGATGATACTGCACTGATGGCTGATTCAGAGGAGAGATTGAGACAGTTGGTAGAGGAGTTTGGAAGGGTGTGTGAAAGGAGGAAATTGAAAGTAAATGAGAATAAGAGTAAAGTGATGAAGTGTACGAGGTTGGTAGATGGTAGGGGGATGAATATAGTTTTGAATGGCGAGTTGCTTGAGGAGGTAGAGTGTTTTAAATATCTAGGGTCACATGTTGCTGTGGATGGAAGAATAGATGCAGAAGTGAAGTTTAGAATAAATGAAGTAGGAAAGGTGCTGGGAGGAATGAAAAAAGTGTTTAGATGTCGTTCACTTAGAATGGCTGTAAAGGGCTGTATGAGGGTGTTGTGGTACCGACTGCGTTATATGGGGCTGAAACATGGAATATGGATGTAGCAGAGAGGAAAAGTTTGAATGTAATGGAGATGAGGTGTCTGAGGAGTATGTGTGGAGTGATGCATATGGATCAAGTGCGAAATGATGAAGTGCGAAGGAGAACTGGAGTTGTTCGGGAGATGGCTGGTAGAGTTAAGCAGAGGGTGTTGCGATAGTTTGGGTATATGGAGAGAATGGATAATGAGCGATTGGTGAAAAAGATAACTAGATCTGATGTGAGAGGTGTAAGGCTGAGAGGAAGACTACGAATAGGATGGATGGACAGTGTGAAGAGAGCGCTGGATGCGAGAGGGATGTCTGTTGAGCAAGGAAGAGTGGCTGTGCATGACAGAAATAAATGGAGAGAAATTGTGAATGAATAAATGATGATGCAGCCCTGAGGGGATATTCTCCCTCATTTGGTCTGATCAGCTAGTCAGGTCAGGTGCGGGTAAGGGGATGGGTCTGTTATGATGTGGCAGGGGTAAACCAGCTCTGCTGTCAGGCCCTGCTGCGGATGTCATTGACTGCATTGCGCAGTTGACCCTTGTGCAGTGTGGTGCGGTGAGGATCTGTCCGTTCTCCCCTTTGGGGCTAAGATGCGAATGAATGTGTTTGAATGGATGAGTAAATGGGGAGTGTGTCGTCCTGTCTCGGCTACCTCCCTTTCCTTTGGGGAAGCAGCCTAGGTATATAGATAGACATTAGTTCTGGCTCTGCAAATGAGTAAGTAGTTATGGATGTGCCATGTTTTTCGTTTGCATGTGGGCTTTGTTTCCACTAGGAGTGTAATGCGTATGTTGTGTTCGTCAAGTTGTGGTGTCTTATTGTGGAGGACATCGACATTTTAACAGAGGGTGAGTGAAGTGAGTTAATGGGTTAGAGTGACTGGGGTGCGTGCTGGTGTGAGTGAAGTGAATGGAATGGATGAATGAAGTGACATTGCATAAGTGACTGAACAATTGATGGGTAGTGATGAATTAATGAAAATAAACGAAGTGAATGAACAAACTGAGTGTCAAACTCAATGAAGAATGACAGTCAAGCAAGGAAGGAGTGCATTATTACAGTGTAGTAGGAGAGGCAAATAAAACATAGTGAAGAACAGTAGGTTAAGTGTGTGGCAAAGCAAGTATAGCAGGTGGCAAAGCAAACATACGGGCTGGCAAACCAAATATGGTGAGTGGCAAAAGAAATATATCGGGTGGCATTGCAAGTACAGTGGTGGCAAAGTAAATACAGCAACTGTCAAAGCAAGTATTACAAGTGGCAAAGCAGAAATTACTAGTGCCAAATCAAACATAAAGAGTAGCAAAGTAAATATGGTGAATGGCAAAACAAGTACTGTGCAGGGATAAGCATCACAAATACTGTATAGCGAGAAAACAAAGCAAGTGCAGCAAGTAACAAGGCAAATATGGTGGTGCTAAAGTAACAATGGTGAGTGGTATGGCAAATATGGAGAGTGTCAAGCCAAATACGAGTATGGCGGGGGGCAAAGCAAATATGGCGAGTGGCAAGGCAAATATAGCAAGTGACCAGGCAAAGAAAGCAATAAAAACATGTGCTAAAGCTTCTGGTAAATCATATTAAGTGGGTTAAAGAGAGGAAGACAATAATCACAGTGAGGAATCCTCCAGACAAAAAAAAAAAAAAAAAAAAAAAAAAAAGGAAGTAGGGATGAACAGTGCAAGAGGATGAAGACCGCCGTCCCTTTAATGTGCACAGCATAAGCCCCTTCCACTATTGCACTGAGCCTGGGTACTGCGAGGGGTGTGGGGGGTAGGGTCGAGGGGAAGGCAAAGGGGAGAGGAAAATGGGTAGGGGAAAGGAAACTTTAATAGGCAGGGGGTACAGGGCCGGAGGCAATGACTTAGCTCGGCCATAACCACAACCACGCGGTTAACATGGTAATGTAAGAGTTTTTGTTGACCGTGTGGCCTCCATTAGCATAGATGTGTTGACCTTTGAAACGGAAGAGGGTGAGTGGGGAAGGAGATGGGAGAGAGAGAGAGGGGGGGGGCGAAGGGGATGGGAGGTGGAAGGAGGGGGTAAGGAAGAGGTGCGAGAGAGGGGAAGAGGGAAGGGAGAAAATGGGGGAAGGGAGAAGTGAGAGAGAGGAAGGGGGAAGGAGAGGGAAAGGGAAGGCAGATGGGGAAAGGAAAGGGTAGAGAGGGAGGATAGCATGTGAGGAAAAGAAAGGAAGGATGTGGTGAGGGAGAATAAATGGGAAGGGAGAGTAAGGATGAGTAACTGGGTAGGGGAGAAGCGAAGTAAAGGAGGGCCGTAGGAGAGAGAGGAAGGGAATTAAGGGGAGAAGATAGGTGTAATGAGAAAGGAAGAGGTGGGTGGGATATGAGGGACAGCAAGGCGGTAGGGGGAACCTGAACAAGAGGAAGGGGGTGAGTGGAGTACAAGAGTACAGAGGAAAGCTATAGGTTATTAAAGCAAATTAACACGACCAGACTAACTTCTGAGCCGTTTCTTGTAGATACTTGGATATGGAATGTATTTTGTTAGCAAAACAAGGCCTTACCCCACCCAACAGTACATACATGAGAGAGAGAGAGAGAGAGAGAGAGAGAGAGAGAGAGAGAGAGAGAGAGATTTTGCAATGAAGGGAGGCGTGGGTGATGAGAGAATAAAAGATTGGTTGAGCACTGGAAGTGTACGAGTACAATTGTGGAGTTTCATATGCAACATACTTAGGCTTAACACATTCTCACTGACTCCATGTTTGCATTTTTTTTTCATGCTGTTCCCAGACGACTTTATTTTCCGTGGGAATAGATTTAACTTTCAGGGGTCCGTTTCCCGAGCACGAAGCTTTCTTAAGTTTAGTTCAAGCATCTGAAGGTAGAAATATGTACCAACAAGGGGTGCCTGGCACAACAAACCATACCCAACAGCAGTTGTTTTATTGCTGTTAAATACTGAATCAATACTGGGATTTGGTGTCTAGGGTCATGGCACAAATGTTTTCAATTTACATCCTCTGATAATCTTTGACCTTGCACTTGACTTTTCAAGGTCATTCAAAGTCAGTGCTCATGGTGACAAATAAAAGACCATTTGAGACTTCCTATATCTTGATAACAGTAAATATCTATCTTCAACGAGTTTCGAGTTAGAGCCCCCTGCGAATACGTGACCTTGAGTTTGACCTTTCAAGGTTACTTATGGTCAAAGGTCATGGTACCAATTAAAAACCTTTATGGAACTTCCTGTGTGACTGTAATAGTAAATATCTCTATCTTCAACCAGTTTCGAGTTATAGCCCCTTGCATATCCGTGACCTTGAGCTTGACATTTCAAGGTCACTCAAGGTCAAAGGTCTTCGTGCCAAATGAAAGCCCATATTACGAGTTCCTGTATGCTGATACAGTAAATATCTCTATCTTCAGCCAGTTTCAAGTTATAGCCCTCTCAAAATCCGTGACCTTGATTTTGACCTTTCAAAATCACTCGATTACCTCCAAAATTTAATCACTTCGTTTTGGGACCAGTTCCCACATATTCTAAGAGTTTCATGCATTGTTACTAACAAACAAACAAACTCCACCAAAAACAATACTTTGCCAGACGCTGTCCGGGCGAGGTAAAAAGTACGTCATCGTAATGAAGTGTTTAAATGAACAGGTCAGATGGCCAAGGCGATAATGGTTGGATATGACACAGGTGAATGTTGGAGGAAGAGAGGTGTGAAAATTATTAAGCAACAAATTTATGACATAATTAAGAGTAAAGTAGTTGAGAGAAGGAATGCAAGAACTGAGAACGAACTCTTATGTTTGGAGTGAGCAGGTACGGTATAGAAAGGAAGCTGATGTGTCGTGGGAAGAGGGATCGTTATTGAGCAGGAAGGGAAGTATTCGGACATCCTTTTTGTTGAAGCCGTACGTCACAGGATGCGGCGTCAGGCAATTTATGGCTAGAATGATAAAACTGAAACACAGGAATGTACATTTGCAGATGCAGGGAACAAGGTTTGCACTATAAGCAGCCGAAATAGTGGTCACTGTCTCGAAGGCAGCATGAATACTGATGTGGGGACAGTTTGGCTCAGATGCCGGGCGAATAATTATATGGACAATTAGCCAGACCATTTTATACATATTCTACCTCTCCACTGTCTGATATACTCCATGTAAGAATGCAATATAGTGCTTGGATAATGATGGTGATGGTGGTGGTGGTGCTACGAATCCCTTCAACATTTTTCACGGATAGTCGATGATGATGACGATGATGGATTTCTCTCTCTCTCTCTCATATATATATATATATATATATATATATATATATATATACTGTGTACACACACACACACACACACACACATATATATATATATATATATATATATATATATATATGTCCGACTCTAAGCAAAGGCTGCAGGGCCCATTTCTCGGGGGCAGTGACCCATTCCGAGGCCCAGTAGTCCTCCTACACCTCCACATGTCACCACTTCGGCGCTAACACCCACCTTCCATATTGAATACATGCTAGGGCTGTCTCATACGGGACTGGGGTATTGGTATTAGCGGGGGTGTTTTTACGACATGTCGGCGGGTCATCTGGTAGATCAGGAAAGTTTGCTTTTAGGAGATTCAAATCCTTAAACTGTTCCCTGCCCCAGCCGGGATTCGATCCTGGGTCCATTAGGACTGCAGGCCGCCTCTCTACCGATTCAGCCACCGCCTCCCCCTTATATATATATATATATATATATATATATATATATATATATATATATATATATATATATATATATATAAACACACACACACACACGCATTATTCATGAATGCCATTCCAATAATTTCCCATCAAACACACCACGTCCACTACCGGGTAAGTGAAATCCATTTAGCCACATTAGTTTTCCGGATGGTATGTTGTGGTTAGTTGTTTTATGGTCCCGCTCAGAATAATAATGATAATTGGTGTATCATTTTAATTGGAAGGGTTCTGTACTGTAACTTAAAGATTGGCTGTTGGTACTAACCCCTTCTGCCCGAATATTGTTGTTTTCTTCCAGAGGTTTTATGAGAGAGTTTACCAGCTGGAAATGTTAGATGAAGCCTTCATTAACTCTTGTACTACTAGAGGTCTTTCATCGAACTAGAGGATTAGGTTTTGCCTTCACTAACTCTTTTAAACTGAACAACTTTGTGGTAAGAACATGGAAAAGAAAATACAAAAACGACGGCGTCCATGGACTGACGTGGTTAACGGGGAAGGGAACGGTGGATATGTGTTAAACAATCTGTAAAGGTGATTATGTGGAGGTTTATAGAAGGCTGGAAATATTACTCATACATAACAGATTTATGATAATGATGGCGGTAGCTTATTGAACTGTGATTACGTGTAGTAATTGGCCGGTGGTAGGATGGCCAGAAAACGTGGATGCCTGTACATTAATAGCTCGCATCAGAATTGTTAGAGTCGTAAATATTGTGTGAAATGGGATGTGCTGCGACAGTGATAACAGTCAAACACGAGACACCACTCTCCCCACACGAACATTTATCCTTGTACAACACCACTTTTTTCTGAGTAACCTGGATAATTGTCTTCATTAAAGGACAGAATCTTAATTACAGAGATTAACTAACATCTTCACCAATGCCTTCTCTATTATGGTGGTCTCCTAAGCTGATCATAATCGTCTGGTGGGACTGAGATTAATATAAAAAGAATGTCATCGTAGTGAAGAAGTTAATGGCGTAAAGGTAGACCTGAAGAAAAATGAAAATTAATTTGAGGATATTCATTCCCTTACTCTTTTAGGAAAGTTACTTAGGTTTCCAACTTGTAGCAATGTGACCAGCAGTTAACTGGTGGGCCACCAGGAGCTACTACCTGTCAGAAAGTGGGAAGCAATTTATACCATGACCTGGTGTTGAGCAGCGATGATAAAGAGTGACGATTACTACCTACCTGAGAGTGTGAGGTGTGAAACGATTTATACCATGATCTTGTATAGAGTAATGATTGTATGGAATGGAAACTATTACTTGCCTGGCGATATGAACTGTGTAGTGACTCATATCGTGATCTAGTCTGGAACAGTGATAGTTGCTGTTGTTGTTTAACCCCAATCTGGCTGGCCGAGCAGACCCTTTGACCACCGGTAAGCAACTACTTCTGTGGGGCTGTCCACCATCCATCGTGTAGGGATCTGGCTCCCCTTGTGGGAGATTCCTCCCATGGCAAGGTGCAGGGATATGTGAGGTATTGATGTGGCTCCTGGGTGGAGGCCTCAGCTACCATACCCAGGGGGCACAGCACCACCACGTGGGGGCTCCTCGTTATTTCCAGAAGTTGTATTATGGAATGGGAGCTACTGCCTGCATGAAAGTGTTTAGTAATTTATACTGTTGCCTGGTATGTACCACTGAAGGTAAGGTATGGAAATTGCTATTTGCCTGAGAATGCAAAGTAATTTATACCATGGTTATGTGTGAAGCGATGAAATGTGAAGTGATTTATGTGGACTTTGTGTGTTGTAGAGTTAATATAGAAGAGAATGAAGCTACTGAGGTAATGCAGTCATATGTAGTAGTGTCCCATCAATATCACAATATGGCCTAATAATACCTAGTTAACACCTAACCAGATTGCCTGACACTGGAGGTGATGTGTAATGCCAGATATATCATGCCAGGTAGTACTGGCTGTTTATCCCCTGCGAAAAGTTCTTTCTCTCCATAATGTTAGTTCTCCACCCGTTAGTTCTCCAAAGTTCTGGGCTATATTGCGGATATATATTTACACAAGAATGGTACAGGTCTTGCCTCCACCACACCACCTTTGTCTCTGGCCTGCAAGCCAGCGCGCTCCTATCTCTTTCTCTAGAAAAAGAGTGTGTAGGCAGAATTTGAACTAGACCAGATATTAAGTATGGGATTTGTACACCCTACTTGGAACACACACAATACTGGTTTACAAGAGGTTATATACAAATGGTTACAATATTCCCTTGCACTATGGAAAAATTGTGTCCCCTGACATAATGGAGTGAAGTTTATATATGTAGCTTAGTTATACTGCAGGTGGAGACATAAATATTATAGTAAAGGTGTAATTAGATAGATAATGTAGTTAGTTTGTCACTACATGGGAGTATAATAATGAAAGGGACAGAATGCTTTAATGCAAGCAGTTAGATCCAATAGGGAAGGAAATATATATATATATATATATATATATATATATATATATATATATATATATATATATATATATATATATAGTACACGGCCATGTTCAGATTCAATGAAAAGTTACAACTATTACCGGGAGTGAAATCAAGAGGCAATTAATGAACAACATTGAATTAATTAATAATACAAGGGGCATGTGATAATTATAGTAACTGTAGAAACACATAGTCTATTATTCTTCACAAGTTCACAATTGAAGTTCATTATATAGGGTTTGTATTGAAAACTTTAATAATACATGGAAAACTGAGCATATAGTAGTTGAGTAAACAGTAGCTGATTTCACAAAAACTGTCTTTCATGTCTCATTGTTGCTAACTTCCACACACTTGTTATCCTTTTATGATATCTACTGTATTGTCCTTTGTGTTATTTATTCACAGATCAGTGTTTATGTCTATATTACCATTTACCTTTGTTTCCTTTGCAACTCTTTTCACTTACAACTGGTTCACTGATATCAATTTATCATCTCATTACTTAATTTTTCATTTATTATTCTAAATTGGCATATTTATCACTTACAGTTATCTTTTCTTCACTTCTTCAGCAGTCACACTGAGTGTCACTAAGAACTGCTAGCTTCCAGGTCTTGTCATTGTCACACTAATCTTGTTGCAATGCAGAGCTCATGCAGTCTTTTATCCATTTGCTTTGCACAACAATAATGTATACAGATGGTAATAAAAAATACAATAAAAGAAATTGCCGCTAGGAGAAACACAAAGATCGGATGAATCCATAAATGGTTAACCCATCCCGTCCAGGTGACATATATACATGTCCTCCCTGGGCTGTCCGGGGGTCATGTATACATGATCTAGTAGTCGTGCCCTTGTCTGAATATTCAGCTGGTTATTTCCGCCAAACACAGCCACTGGCAATCCTTCGGCACACTTCACAGTCAACCTCCAGTTGCCTGCATACCTTCATCACGGATAGACCTACACAATAAGTTTTTCCTGTTTCTGGACTCTCGGGTGACTGCCTGCAACCACCAACTTCAATGCCAATGAAGTCAAAAGGCCCTAAAAGGAGAGGCCTTAGTGATAGTGTGATTGGGAGGGTGTTGAACCTGCATTATTGCCAATAGAGAGTCGAGAAAGTGACTCCTCCTCTGAGGAAAGTGATATCATCATGCTAAGTGTGGAAATGTACGCATCAGAGGAGGAGAGTGACCGTGAGTTCTCCACTGTGTGATGATATTTCCCTCTTCACAATCATCAGCTTTTTGTGATGATGAAGATGGGTCAGATGTTATTGATGATCCTGCAGAGAGGGATATTTGCACAGTGGAGAAGGTGGAAGGGGAGGTAGGGAGTGAAGCAAGGGAGGAGGTGGAGGATGGCTGAAGGAGGAAACGTCGCAGGCTGAGCCTTGCACCAGAGTGGCCTACTGTGGAAATTTCCACCCATCCTTCATCAACACAAGCCTCTCCCACACGGCCTGCATCTGTACCAACATTACCACATACCTCATCATGATGGTCTGCCTCACTATGTGCCTCACCACACCAGCCTGCCTCACCACGTGGCTCATCACACCAGCCTGCTTCACCATTGCCTCACTGAGCCCACCTGCCTCATTACGTGCCTCGCCACGCCGGCGTGCCTCATCACATGGCTCACCACGCTGGCCTGCCTCACCACGTGCCTCACCATGCCCACCTGCCTCACTATGTGCCTCACCATACTGGCCTGCCTCACTGCATGCCACACCAAGCTGGTCTGCCTCACTACATGCCTCACCATGCTGGCCTGCTTCACCAAGTGGCTTACCACACCAGCCTGCCTCACCACATGCCTTATCACCACAGCCAAGCACGTCGGGCTATGTTGGTGCTGGTGCACACCAGCAGGCACGTGCCCACCCACGCCTATCACCATCACCATCACCATCATGATCATCATCACCAGCATCATCACCATCACCAGCCTCAAATAGTGGTGAGTCGGCGGACTTGCCACCATGCTGCTATGCTAGGGGCTGTGGCAGGGCACACAGGGCAGGCCATGGGCACAGCAAAGGCAGGAACCACGGGTGGGTAGATTGGAAATTTTTGCCTGGGAGGAAGGGATGGGGTTTCAGCCCGAAGTAGCTGTGTCAGATGACACAAACGCAGGTGTGCAGCCAGAATTCCCGTATAATCAATCTTCTTCTGCAACAGAATTCTTCCTTGCTTTTTTCACAACAGCTGTGATGGACTTCACTGTGAAAGAAGTGAATGCATTCATGGAATTCTGCTGCAATTGGGCTGAAACCTCGCACCTAAGAGAGAGTGCAAAGATGAATGTAAGAAAATGTTCTGAAAGGAGTTAAAAACAGTCTGACAGGATGATAAAGAAGTTAGTGAAGAAGTAAAAGATACAAATGATAGATTGATAGTGGAGAAGGGAGAAAAAGTGAGCAGATGAAGGAAATGTTAATCACAGAGAAAGTAATGCAAGTATAAGTGGCTGGGGAATGGCTGGGAGAAGGAGGGAGGTGAGAAGGAAGGAAGAGATCTGTAGAATGGAAGTAGTGGAAGCAGTGAAGACAGTCAAAATGGGAAAAGTCCCAGGAATTGATATAGTGTGGTGAAATGCTGAAGCATGGGGAAGAGATAGTAGGAAAATGGATATGGAAAATGTGAAGATTGGCGTGGGAGGATGGTGGAGTCCTGGAGGATTTGAAGTCAGGTATAATTATTCCCCTCTACAAAAGAAAAGGGGAAAAAGAAATACGTGGATATCACAAGGGCATTAATCTTCTTAGTGTAACAGGAAAAGTATATGGCAGGATACTTACTGACAGAGTTAGAGAAATAACAGAGGAAATTAGCTGGAGAAGAACAGGGAGGTTTTAGGAAGGGAAGAGGTTGTGTAGCTCAGATATTCATCCTTAGGTCTTTAGTGAAAAAGTTTCTAGAGAAGGGAAAGAAGTTGTATTCGGCCTTCATGGATTTGGAGAAAACATATGACAGAGTGAACAGATAAGGAATGTGGAAACTATTAAGAACATATTGAATAAATTGGAAGTTGTTAAATGCTGTGAAGAATATGTATGAGGGTGCCCAGGCTGCAGTGTATATGGATGGTGAACTGAGTGAATTTCTCCATCTGAATGTTGGATTGAAACAGGGATGTGTCATGTCTCCATGACTGTTCAATCTGTTTATGGATGAGGTTATAAAATAGATTCAAGGCAGGCCAGTGGATGTTGGAACGTCCCTTTAATGAGAGGGCAGCGTTTGGAAACTTCCTGCTATATAGTTTGCAGATGATTCTTTATAACAAGTGAGGACGAAGTCGAACTGCAAGACTTGGTGAATGAGTTTGGGAGAGTGTGTAAGAAACGAAAAGTAAAGTATAATGTAGGGAGGAATAAAGTTACGGTCTTCTAGAGAAATTAAGTCACTGAATACACAGTGGGGTTGGATGATGAAGAAATAGAGAAAGTGAGTGCATTTAAGTATTTGGGTAGCGAAGTGAGTAAGGATGGAAGTTTGGAGTATAAAGTGCTTGAAAGAGTGGAACATGGGAGAAAAGTTGCTTGTTTTTTTAAAGCAGCAATAAGAAATAGAGGAGTGTGCATGGAAGTAAAAACGTCACTGCATGACAATACTGTCATACCGACTCTAACGTATGGAAGTGAAGCTTGGACATTGTTAGAAGGACACAAGTCAAGAGTGAAAGCAGTGAAAATGATTTATTTGAGAGTAGTATGTGGAGTTACATGGAGAGACAGACTGGCAAATGAGGAAATGAAGGAGCATTGTGATGTGGATGTGGTAGAAATCGTTAGGGGAAATCACTGAGGTGGCTTGGCCATGTACTGTAGAGATGTTGGAGAGCGACAGACTAATGAGGAGAGTGTACGTAAGTGAGGTGGAAGGGGGATGAGGGAGGGGGAGGCCGAGGATGAGATGGAGAGATGGAGTGGAGAGGCGTATAAGAGAGGTGGAGGTGAGCAGGGGGAAGGACAGTGTAATGGAAGGGGACAGGGCGACATGGACGCGATTTGTTTGTGGCCACCCCTTATGGGATTAAGCGACTAATTCTGTCTAGAATCAAACATTTTTGCGCGATTTGCGATTGTATACTAGATCACTTTCACGGACCAGCCCCCAAATCTAGTCCCTCATGATGCTCACGTTATATTGTCCTTTTGTATCTCCCCTCAAAGTCCATTATATCTTGATAGAAGCATTCTCCTTGCCCGTCAGATATGCAATCATGTTGTCCTTGAATTCATAAAGATTATTATTATTATTATTATTATTATTATTACTGTTGTTGTTGTTGTTGTTTTCACTCGGTTTGTCTGTTTGTCTGTCTGTCTGTCTGTCAGTTAACAACATTATGCGAAAACTACTGGTGCGATTATGACTAAAATTACAGGGATGATGAGTTATGACCTTCTGATCACCTGATTAAATTTCGGGTCAATCTGGGCCAAGGCCCAGGCTGTAGGCCCCAAAAATGTAAAAAAAAAAAAAAAAAAAAAAAATCGTCATAACTCTTTTCAAATTCGTCATATCGACGTGAAACCAAAACCCAAAGGAGCATCTTACAAATCTGCATCCTATAACATGACTTATTACATCGATGGGTAATCCCCCAGTCAGCAGTAGGGGGGTCAGTATCAGATAGGTGGGGCCTAAAATTTCAAATGGGCGTAAAATCGTAATTTTTTACCTAATTTACTTCAAATTTGATGTGTGGCATCTTTGACTTGATATCCTGTTGTGTTTATGCTTCAGCACTAAAATGACTGCCGGGGAGGGGTTTGCTGTGCTTTGGTACCCCTTCTTCCTCTTCTTCTTCTTCTTATTATTATTATTATTATTATTATTATGATTATTGCACTATGTAACAAAAAAGTAAAAAAATTCTGTTCCTGTGTAATAAGTTCTATTTCCTTATTTGTTTTTCTCCAAAACTATAGAGAATATAAATTATATTATTACCCTAAAACTTCGATTTGTAACCAGGAGAATGATTTTTTATATTTACTAATTTTCTGTAGAAAGAATGAGTGGGTTTGTCTTTTCCTTCGTGAGGAGCCGGAAGGAAACATATAAATATGAAAAGTGACATGTAACAATATTGAATACATAACGAATGAAATCACAGAAATCTTGAATCGAATTTTTTTTTTGCGATTTCCGATTGTATACTAAATCACTTTCACGGACCAGCCCCCAAATTTAGTCCCCCATCATGTTCACGTTATACTGTCCTTGGTATCTCCTCTCAAAGTCCACTATGTCTTGATAGAAGCATTCTCCTTGCCCGTCAGAATATGCACCCATGTCGTCCTTGAATTCATCAAGACGGGAATGAGGCATATGAATCTTGAATGACATTCTACAGCCCATGGCGCCGTAGGTCTTTATGAGGTTGTCAGTCAGCTTCACAAACCGCGAACCATTGTTTTCAGGCTGTCCCAAGTCACTTTTTCCACTTTCGAAAGCTTGTGGGGAAAATCCTTGCACTCCAGGATCTTCTTAACCTGTGGACCGACGAAATTATCAGCTTTGATTTTCGCCTCCGATAGCAGGGGGAAGAAGTCTCGTAGGTACTGAAATGCCGACGACCGCTTGTCCAGAGCCGTGGCAAATTGTTTCATGAGGCCCAATTTGATGTGTAAGGGTGGGATCAGTACTTTTCTAGGGTCCACAAGTGGTTCCCATTTCACGTTGTCAAAATATGCCTTATAAGCTTCACACATCTTGATAGATGCTTCAACAGAATATTTTTTTTTTCCCGTTTTAATAAATTGACCACAAATATAGCAAAAAGCATCAGTGGAATGCTTACAACCTCTAGATGACATCTCTGACAAAATAGATACATTCATGTTTGCAGCGATCGAAAAAACGAAAATAATTGTATAGGATATAGAGTACAACAAAATTAGCACCGTTACTGTAAAAATCCACAATTCATCCGTAATTAGATAAAGAATTGATATATAATACAAATTTACAAGCCTTTCAACTAAGCTTCGCTCAGACTGACTTCATTTCAACTGACAGCGCCCGCACCCGGAAAGGTACGGCGCGTCCAGAAACGGTTCGTGTTCGAATAATGTGCCTCACCCAGTCACTGAGCTCAGCAAAATGACGTGCAATGCTGACATTGGCACATATAGACACATGTATAATCATGTATGAAGTGAAGCTTTTCGTTCACCCAAGATCTCACCTCACTCTGCCTAGGTAGCCATTTTTCACGTTTTTGAAGGCATAAAAATCACTTTCCTAGTCACAAAAGCAAAGTCTGTTGAAAGTAATAGCCATATTTCATGGTTTTGAGACCGGAACTATCAGAAAATAACACCCACTACCCATGAACAAAAATCGTGTGTATTACAGTGTTGTTATTATTACTATTACTATTATTATTATTATTATTATTATTATTATTATTATTATTATTATTATTAATACGGTGCCATTAGCTTCATCCATCATTATCATTACATATTGTCATAAAATCTGAAATTGACATGAGAAGAATAAGGTTGTGCCCCCAGATCTCTTTGGGACGAGGAAGACCAAAGAGGAAGGCACAAGTCGGCCTACAATTCCCACAACTTGTCGTGTGCTGAGATACGAGGATGTTTATAAAACGGAGGCTGGGGTCAACATTTCCTAATTCAAGTATAAGGAAATGTTACTTTAGGTCTAACCTCATTTAACTGATTTTATAATGCAAGGAAAAACATGGATGGTGTTCTTGCTCCTTAGTCCCAGGAGAAACCTTATATGTCAACCGACTGAACTTGTGTAACAGAGAAGTGCTGGTTGTTGATTTCATTTTCAGTAAGCTTGTGGGTTTGTCAGTGGCAGTTAGGAGAATATAGCCATCATTATCGTGTCAATGAGCACATATGCCACAACAGGTTAGCCTTATGGTTTTTTACATTTGTTGCTCTGACATTTCACAAGGCTTTAGTGCAAACATTTTGGAAGCCTTTAATGAATTATTATTTTTATTATATAACTTCTTTTATCAGCTGTAGTCTATGACATTACTGTCATTTTCCTGCAGGAACGAAACAGTGAGATCATGAATTTAAAACATTTTGAAACAGTGTGAAGGTACGTTTAACTGAATGACGCATGTTTGTACCTTAGTTACCTTTTATCATCTTTATGTCTCTTACCCTCATTGACCATCCGAGTTTTCCGCTGTAACCACAGGGGCGCCCAAATATAATGCATATGTAGGTAATCTGTTGCAGCAAGTGGAAATGTTAGGTGGGAGAGACACACAGGTTTGAACTTGAATTATTTAGTTTCTGTAAAGTTTCAGGCTACACAGAACCAATCTCCAGAGAGTATGAACAAGAAGTGATGGAACCGAGACATATATACATCTGGAAATTCACTCCTTCTCGTGTCGCAGCCTGACTGGCAACCTCTGGGATAATTCCGTCTTCAAACCCCACCCCTGATTGCGACATTAGTGCTATCTTTGCCATATACCTACATAGCCTGAAAATCTTAGGTATAGTTATATTTTTTACGCAGATGTGAACTGCTTCTTACGTTTTTCTCATTTGTTTATTCATATCTGTCTCAGTGACTGAAGCTTCTCACTTGGGCAAAAGATAGTTCTGATCTATGTGCAACGCTGGGGAAATAGATATTCCGCGAAACTGTGCATATGTTTGTGTTCTGCTATCACTGTATCTATTCCTCGTCCTGTTTCCTCTATGCAGGGCCTACACTTTAGATCATCCACTGCACGCTATTCTGTGTACAGCATTGTCATTTTTACTTCCGCCCACTTTTGATTATTTCTCCTATTTTGTGTCCTGAGGATACTGCGATCCTATGGCCTGCTTTCTACTAGAGAAGAAAAGTTTTCTTCAAAATTGATTGTTAAGAAGTAGGAATGGCAAAAGTGCACAGATAAGATGTGAAAAAAAGCACAGAAGCAAGAGAGCATTCAGGATGAGAGGAGATTTGGAGACCTATTCTATTACTACATTCCACATTCTAGCCACAAACTTGTAGCTGGTGGAATGTTTGTAATGGATATAGGTCTCGAAATCTCCTCCTATCCTGAATGCTCTCTTATTTCTGTGCTTTTTTTTTTTTTCACCTCGTACCCGTGCACTTTTGCCATTCCCACTTCTTAACAATCATTTTAGATGAATTTTTTTTTTTTCTAGTCTATGAACTTTGTGGAAGTATAATTATGCAAAAAACAAGTGTTAGATTCGGACTATTACATGCATAGCATACTGAAAGACTAAAACGACGGTGCCTTTCCGTGAAAAGAAGTGTATTGGTATGTTCTTCAACTATAAGAGAGTTGTAGCTAACCAATTTTGCGCAAAATGGCGTACTTACGGGTGACCACGATACGGTTTTCAGGCCGTAACTCGCGAACCGTAGCCTGAATGCTTCTTGCAACATGAAAACGAACGTCTACACTTGACAGGCAGCGTTTTGGTGTATAGTACGCTCACATACGCCTTTTTGGAGTTATGACTGATGAAGAAGAAAAAAAGAAAGAACAAAATCGATGTTTTTGCGGTTTGATTGGCGACTCCTATGAAAGTTAGCAAGACTGCAAGGAGTTTTGCAGCTGAATATCAAAGGTATTTTAGTTCATAAGCTTAGAACTTGGTTTTGTGATCGTTTCACGCGAATGCTCCTATAACCTATGTACAGGGCGCCATTTTGAACCTGCGCCATTCCTACGTATGGAGTGGCTACCGCACTCTGTGTTAAGTCCTAGCCGATATAGGTCAGAAGCATTAGCTCAAATTCGAAGGGAACCTGGAAAAAAGGAAAAAAAAACGAGAAACTTGATTTTTTTCAAGAAAGTTATTTGGAATGCTATGTCGAAATCCACAAACATTATGAACAATCCACATGAACTAGCCATGTGGGACGAAAATCCACGATGGCCACCAACAGCATGGGATGCTTATATAGGTTTGGAACTAGATGTAACAGATTGTCATATATTACAGTTTTAAAGGGTTTTGGAGTATAAGAAAACCATTTTTACCAATATTTCAATAATTTATTGACGTATGTTCAAGGTAATATACTATTTTGAACAAAATGGCAAATTCACCACATTTAAAGTCAACTAACAGCAACAACTTTTGCCAGCAGCAGTTATTGAACTGCTTAATAAAACATTTTTTTTTTTAGTATGATGACTAGTTATGATCACAGTTATAGCATGGGGACTCAGTATTTTATCCATCAGGTGGCCATGAATTAGCACAAGATTGGCCAATACACGAGGAACACATAGGTGTACAGTAGTCCTGCTTTCCAGGATCTGCATCTCTTGCCACACATTTGTTTACACCCACATGACACATTGAGAAGAACATGCTCTGTCGTACTGGTCTGTCAGTCAAAATGGGATTTAGCATTCCACCTTGAAGTTCCCAACACCAGTCAGTAGGATTCAGATCGTCAACATTTCCCATCCATTTCTGAACTGCGAAGTAGGCTCGATATGAGTGGCACTTTGCAGCTAAGGATGTGGGAGGTGAGCTCTGAAGTTGGAGGCTACTGAATGCTTTGCTCATCATCTGCTTCTATTGCACAAATCTCAGCTTATCAAGTGTAGTACAGGTCGGATTCAGTAAAAATATTTCCCACACTCTGGCTGCTTCTTCACGGCTGGCATCGCTCTTCTTAAACACATCCAACGTCCTCCAATCTTCGCATTCCAAGACTGTCATGGCCTGCTTTTTGCCAGTGTCGTGTAAGGCAGAGACTGTGTCACATTTAGTGATAGAGTTTGCTGTCAGTATATTTGTTGGGTGTGTGGGTGCATTGCCTGCAGGATGCTATGGGTGCTATAAACAAAGTGTCTTGCATGCTGAATGTAAATAGTGTCCTTTGTGACCCCATCAACCAACATAACAAGTAGATCTGTATCCATTGCCACAAGTGCAACATGTCATGCCATATTCTCAGCAATTGCCAATGCTGTGCTACTTATTCAGTTGTCAGCATCAGCCTGACTTTGACAGCAAGCAACACCTTCATATGTAAGCCAGTCCTTCATCCTACTTACTAACCATGACTTGTTGTTATGATTGGCTAAAATGGAGCGTTGATTGCTCGTGGCTGATATGTTGAAATCAAAACACCATATCTGCAGAGACATTTGGATCAATGCAGCAGTTCTGTCCAGCTACCTTGGCTGACAGGGTAAGATTTGTGTAGCCATCAAAGCAGACAGTGCATTCTATGCCACAGTTATTGATAACGTGATTCACATAGCTGTCACACACATCACCATTCGATCAGCACAGGCCATGTCACATTTTGCAGCGAATGTCCACCATCCACCACAGAGTATAGGTTCTTAAGAGCTCCAGTGGATATTGGAACTACTGGAACTTTCAGCACCTTTTGTGCATTATATCATTGTCAAATAGTGCTTGTGGCTCTTTGCTAAACTCATGCTTATGGTGATCCTCCATCTCATCGGTTCCTTATTACACATGTGACCTGCATGAAGAGTGGTGTGGGGTCAGCCACAACATCTTTGCCATGGAGAGCCAGTACAGGTTACAGCACCAATAGATATAACCTTGTCTCTCCTTTTGAGCTGAACATCAGCGTGGTTCAGGCCAGTGATACATGCAGCTGCATCGTCATCTGATTTGACAGCACACACTGCATTAGCACAAATAGATGCCACGACTATATTATCAGTGCAGACCAGTCTCTCACGGTATTCACCTGTGTAGGCAAATGGCGAATGGTGTGATAGGTAATTCCAAAAGTTGAGAAAGTGTCTGTTATCACATGCTATCACACGTTATTGTGGATTCCCGGGGTTCTGTGTGTTGGTCAGCTGTCTGAGAAGGTAGACCACAAAATGCCTCTAGGGACTCATAAACAGAAATTGTTTGTGGGAGGACTTGGACCATCTTGGATTGTGTACTGCCAATAATTCCATGACCATGTGCTAGACCTCCATGTGTCTTCAACATTCACATCAACACCTACTCAATTGTGAAGTCAGTGAAGTCTCCAGACCAGAACCTGTGGGTTCCTCTTATGGTCCAGTACCCACAGATCGCGTCCCTCGCATACTGCTTCTTGTCCATCAGGTTAAATAGCTGCTTCATCTGGTCTAGATAAAGTATAGTACACTCTGCATATGCAGGATGTCCTCTAGAATGAAGGACAGGAATCATCTCTTGAGATGCAAAACATATGTAGGTCCCAGTCACCAGTACGTTCATCATAGATGAACAGCAGCAATATGCACACCATTTTCGTGTACTCAACCCATAGTTTCCCAGTTCTACTGTTTATAGATGATTCCTGTTCAAGATCATTTAAGATCTGAGTAAGCTGAGTGGTAAGGCATTTATGGAGAACATTGTTTTGTGGGCATTCCCTTTTTAGGTACATCTCATGTAGGGTTCTGAGTTCGTTCAGGTTCACTCCATTTAAACAGTTTGGTGTATCAAGCATCTCAGACACAACCGAGGCAGCAGAAAACATGTTTGCACTTAGAGCACGACCTTATGCATGACCTGTCAACATTTGCTTTACTGAGTTAGGTGCATTGACAGTTTCCCACTACCGTTGCAAACCACTGCCACTCATGACATTAATAAATTCATAGCAAAATTATTATTACAGATTTCCGATTTTTTACGTTTGTCGCACGTTCTCTGTGTACAATATCAGTAACATAGAATTGTTAGAATCATAACAGAAATGGATTTATCACTCCATAAAACCCATAAAAGGTGGTATAACATGAAAAAGTGAATTTTAGTCACCAAGCTATATATGCCCCCCATGCTGATGGCGTCCATCTTGAATTTTTTATCCCACACGGTTAGCTTACATGAAATGTTTATAATGTTTGTTGATTTTGACTTCGGAGGCTTCTATATGAAGCTTTCCTGAAAAATCAACTTTCTCAATTTTTTTTCCAGGTGAATCCTTAATGCTCCTCGACTAATAACCTAAGCTTTGGTTGAGTTGGGGACAGATCCATATCTTGTATTGTCATTGATTGATTAAACATTGGCATTATCCATTTTCTTTTGGTGATATCAATAGCCATCCTTTTTAGGTTTAACAACATGTCTACCGGATATCAATGCTTCTTAACCCGCCCCATCCCGACGTTTTCTGGGCAATGGTACGCCCCAGTCCTGACATTTTTGGACCTTTTTTTTTTTTTGGCTCAAACATCCGCTTTTGGTTAGAAACATCGAAAATTCATAGAGAAATCGCTCACTTGAGGTTTAAAATACTCGATCCAGGTAGGAGTACCTCCTTACCTTACAGGGTTTTCTATCAGGCTGGCTGCAAAGAAAACGAGTTCTATGGGGGGATAACTATTCTACACCACTCATAAACGACATTTATTTATTTATTTGGTACGAATTTATATGTAGTACGAAAGTATATTGGTTTTCAAACGGTAATATAGGCATTATAAGCATTGTTTCACTCACTAACTCATCACCATTCCTGACCTTTTTTTGCCACATTACCTGATCATCATTTCTGACTGTTTCTTCCTCTAATGTTTGTCCTCCACATTCTCATTGATTGGGGAATCACTCTGGCCCTGAATTTCGTACTGTGGCATGACATGGCTTTACTGGCCAGGTCACTGATAACAGGTGAATTGCTGAGAAAAGGTCATGCAGGGGGGGGGAATAGGTCATGCTGGGTAAGGCATTGTCCCTGCCTGGCATCTTGTAGAGGAATGTGTCCCGTGTAAACGTGCCAAAAATCACTTGCGAAAATTGAAAATTGTGCAAATTAGGGACCTTGCAATGTTGCCGCATTAATTTACGTCTCCGGGATATGAGTGCACATCATGTGAGGACGTGAATTCACGTCTCTGGGACGGGGCGGGTTAAAGGCATCTATTATGTATCTAATCTCATCCTCTATTAACTCATTTCTGCACATTGTGTATGCCCATAGTCCCTCCCTCACTCACTCACCTATCCATTGAGTTGCTGTACAATCTTGAAAATGGTTTCCAGACCTTTTGGGAGAAGTGTTAGGAAAACAAAATTTTTCACAATGATATACCTTCCTATAGGTTAAGTGTCAGGCAGGGTGGGACCCTAGTGGGTCACTCCTTAGTGAGATACCCATGGATGTCCCACCTGCAACCGTTACATACTGGCAGTTTCTTACAAAGGAATAAAACTTTTTGCACAATGGTAGACCTCCATACGTGCCAGGTTTTAATCATGGTGGGATACATGGAAGTTCGCCATTGTTCTCAGCCATTTTCATTATGTATGGTTAAAGTTTTTTTTTTTTTTTTTTTAATGAACATGACATTTTAACTACCGTGAATCATCCTTAATGGAGGAGAGGTTGGCATATGGATGAACGTAGCGGAGGGGTTTGATTAGATGGACAGATTGTAGGTGTATCGTAAATTAGTCTTCCCCTCTATCACCAGTGGATTGTAGCATGGGCCACTGCTAGTAAAACTGTGCATCGTCGTGTAGAGTGAATAGGTAGGTCTCTCTTTTTCTCATCTTCCGTCACTGTGTATCATTTTATCGTGAGGTGAGTTTTGGTCACTTCTTGGGTTACAGAGTATATTATACACAGTTATATCGAAATGTGATTGACAGCGTAACGTAGCGTGATGGCAAACCTCCTAACTGATCCTATCTCTTGTCTTCTGCCCTCGATTGTACTCTTGGGCTCTCTGTCCCTATGCTGTCCAAAATCTGAGAATATATACAGCTCAGTGGGGATGTAGTGTCTGGTAGATTTCCATGATTGGTTTCTATGATGTCATGTAACTGTCTTAGTCTGGTTAACCTGCTTGTATCGTGAAATTCTTGTATCGTCCGGACTACAAAGAGATTGTTTGAGATACATCATGTGTAAAGACATTCTTGATGGTCTGAGACAACAGGATTGTGGATATACATCATGTGGATTGACATTCCTAGTGAGAAGCTGTGTATGTCTCCAGCAGACACTACATACTGCACATTGTGATATGTGCCCATAATGCCAAGATATCGCTCAGTCACACAAAGCTGTCTCACCAATGACAGTACATACTGTCATAACATATTAATGCATACGATATACCCATTACAATCAACTTGTAAGAAAATTGAAATACTGTAGTGCCATAATTTTAAGTATTAGTGTAAGTTAGTATATGTTAGTACTGTGTTATCTTAGGTAATGTTATATAGTCTGTACAGTTCATGATTTAACCGTTAAATTTTTATACTTAAGTCTAGTCTTAATTGACATTCATAATGTGAGCATGATTCTGTTATTGATAGTACTAAGTTGAGTATTGGTGTGGATATGATTAATGTTTATACACAGTGAACCAGACGTTATTAACAAAGAAGTACTGTATAACTGCGCAAGTTTAGTAGCGAATGTCAACTTTCATATTCTGATCTAGAGATTTATATGTCAGTGTTAATAGTATTCCCCCTTTTTAAACTAAACAGTGGAGAATTGAGAGTTATTTGAGATAAGATTGATGATAGTCATTAGTGAGGCGTGAAATTCATGTTATTGGAGTCGCGTTTACGGTCATGTAGGCACAGGAAGCTTGCACGAGTAATAAAACTGTTCTGAGTCCTTATTGATTTAGCTTCATTATGATTAAAGTTCCTTTATGCCTAGTTCAAAAATTTTAAACATTGTAAGTCATTTATCTACATATGTTAAGTCAAACATATATCTCGTATTCTTTGGAGATCTAGTAGAAACAATAATACAAAGTAATCATTTAAAGTATTAGCTGACTCCTGAACACTGTGTTGATGCTTATAAAAAGGCATGGTGCAGCGTCAAGCACCAGACCATTGCTTCTATCCATCATTGCAGAGATTGTCCATTCAAGCCACTGCCAAATGCATCACACTTATCATTCCCCCCTCCTAGTTCATGTAGCCTAATTAACGAATATATTGGCTGGTCCATTTTGATTACAGTCCATTTGATTACTGTTCATATAATTACTGTAACTTTACTGTATATGATTCTTGAGTTATACGAGTTTAATCTTAAGAGAATATCTTGGTGGTAATCAGTATTCTTTTAATCTTCCCGAGAGTCCAACTGTGACCACGGGATTAATACATCCATGTGTATCGGTATTCTTTGAATCTTCCCGAGAGTCCAACTGTGACCACAGGATTAGCCCAATATATTCATGTGTATTAGTATTCTTTGAATCTTCCCGAGAGTCCAACTGTGACCATGGGATTAATATATCTATGTGTACCAGTATTCTTTCAATATTAATGTATTTAGTTAAGTTTCAAATTTCTAGTGATGCAGATCGTCATTATTATTTCGTTTGGGTTCATTCACAGTTTAAAGAGTAATCTGTCTCAATTCTTAATGCTTAGTAAATCTTAGGTTAAGTTAATTCGAGTTCGAGTTTTGCTATCCTTTAAGGAGTGGTACAGACGAGATTGAGTGGCTCACAAGGTGTGCTAATACCTAACTACTCACGCCCTCTCAAATAGAATCATGCTACCACATTTCCCATAAACCCTCTACTAATGTCACACTACCACATTCCCCATAAACCCTCTAATAAGATCGCGCTACCACATTTCCCATAAAACCTCTAATAAGATCACGCTACCCCATTTTCCATAATCTCTAAAATTCCCAGCATTACACTTTGTGTCATTTATTGGTGACTAAAATTTCTTGTGTTACACTGGTGACTGAAATCTCTGAGCATTACACTGGTGGCATTAGCAGTGGTGGTGTCTAAATTACTGGTATTACACTGGTGGCATTAGCAGTGGTGGTGTCTAAATTACTGGTATTACACTAGTGGCTCTAAAAAAGTTATCATCATTACACTGGTGGCTAAAGCAGTAGGATAAGATATTTTTGTGGGATAAGATATTGTTGTGAAATAGAGTCCCTCAATAACAGTACACTAGAGGCCCACTTAATCTCATGATATTTCTAGAGTTAATGATCATTAAATCTCCTGGAGGACCAGCAAAATTATGCTTCACCGAGAATAGAATGAATACCGAAATGGAAACACAACTTGTGTATTTTATGGCTTGGTCTAGTGGAAGGAGGAGTAATGTGGAAGAGGAGTTGTTGATGGAACTTAGGGGCCATATGTCAAGAAGAATGAATGTAGCTCAAGGGAGCATGATAGCTGATTCGTTAGGTTCTTCCCCATCAAAACAAACCACTCCACACACATCATGCCATCGTGTAGTGGAAGTGTTGATGGACAGAGGTGTGTACGTGGTAGAGGATGTGTTCAAGGGGAAGAGGATGCAGGGAGCTGCGGGATGAGTGAGGCCCTGTTGCAGAGGAGAAGAGTGGCCCTTGGGAACCCTGGAGGGGGCTTTTGAGCATGATCCGGTGGATGAATAGTTCCCGCCCCATGAAAGATGCTCTCCTCGGAGACTTATTGAGAAGTGTTGAGTGTTAACCTGGTTATGGCAGTATTAACCCGCCCCGTCCTCACCAATTTTCCACCACTGACTCTCCCCAATCCCGACCAATTTTGGAAAAAAAAATTTTTGGCTCAAACCTCCGCTTTTGGTGAGAAACATCGAAAATTCGTAGAGAAATTGCGTACCTGAGGTTTAACATACTCGATACAGGTAGCAGAACTCCTTACCTTACTGGGTTTTCTATCAGGCTGGCTCCAAAGAACACAAGTTCTATGGGAGGGTAACTATTCTACACCACTCATAAACGGTATTCATTTATTTATTTGGTACGAATTTATATGTAGTAAGAGAATATATTGGTTTTCAAACAATAATATAGGCAATATAAACATTGTTTCACTCACTAACACATCAACATACCTGACCTTTTTTGGCGACATTACCTGATCATCATTTCTGACTGTTTCTTCCTCAGATGCTATGTAAACTTTGTCCTCCACATTATCATCGATTGGGGAATCACTCTGGCCCTGAATGTCTTTATTGGCCAGGTCACTGGTAACAGGTGAATTGTCGAGACAATGGCATGCGGGGGGCGGGAGGTCATGTGGGGTAAGGGATTGTCCATGTCTAGCATCTTGTAGAGGAACATGTCATGTGTATACGTACAAAAAATCACTCGCCAAAATTGAAAATTGTGCAAATTATGAACCTTGTAATTGCGCGACGTACTGGTACGTCAATGGGTCTAGCTGTGACAAAATGTTGCGACGTACTCATACGTCAATGGGACCCCTTGTGTTCTTATGAGATGGATAGGGAAATGTGTGTAGGTTGGACTGTCTCACTATTGATTGTGAGTTCATAGGAATTTGGGTTATGGGCACGGCCCAGTTTAGTGGAAATATTATATTGCTTTAATTCGAGGGGCAGTGTGCACCTACCTCTCAACTAACAGTCAACTCAGTCTCAGGTGAAATAGTGACCTGAGGACCTGACAGGTGCTCATCATTTACTAGATGGAGAGCTGGAAGTGTAAGATTGAATGGATGTGAGCATGAATGTGAGTCCATATGTTGTATGAATGGGATGCGCCCCTAGGACGACCCTGACAGCGAGAGTACGGGTCTATCCAGGTGAGACAACCATGTTATCACCCAGGCAGAAGGTTGGCTGGGGCACATCTCTTCACTGAATTTCGAGTGCTTATCGAGACAGAGTAGTGACCCCCTGGGGTTTATGATTTTTCTTGTGAACCGACAGGCGCTACTTATTGGAGGAAGAGTCAGGGAAATCTTTGTTCATAGAGAGGTTCACAGTCAAATTTGGTAATTCTATCCCGTTCGCACACACATCCGTGGGAAATGTAGATGATTGATTTGAATGTTGACTTCCGATGTTAAATTTTTTTTTTTTCCGGAGGAGGGACCCGTTTAGTACCATAATTTTAAGTGCTAGTGTAAGTTACTATAAGTTAGTATTGTAGGTGTAATCTTAGGTTCTGTTATAAATGTAGTCTGTACAGTTCATGATTTAGCTGTTAATTTCTATATTTAAGTCTAGCCTTAACTGATATTCATAATGTTAGCATGATTCTGTTATTGATAGTACTAAGCTGAATATTAATGTGAATATGATTAATGTTTATACATAGTGAACCAGCCATTACTAACAAAGATGTATAACCACGGAAGTTTAGTAGAGATTAAAATTAGCGAGTCAATTTTTGTAGTCTGATCTAAAGATTTATATGTCAGTGTTAATAGCATTCCCCTTTTTTAAACTAAACAGTGGAGAATTGAGAGTTATCTGAGATATGATTGATGACAGTCATTAGTGAAACACGAAATTCATGATACTGAAGTCACGTTTACAGTCATGTAGGCACATGAAGCTTGCACGGGTAATAAAATTGTCTGAAGTCCTAATTGATTTGGCTTTCTTATGATTAAAGTCCTTCATGCCTAGTACAAAAATTTTTAACATCGTTAGTCATTTATCTACATATGTTAAGTGCAAACATATATCTCGTATTATTTTGGAGATCTAGTAGAAACAAAATATTACAAAGTAATCACTTAAAGTTTTAGCCGATTCGTGAACACTGTGTTGATGCTTATAAAAAGGCATGGTGCAGCACCAACCACCAGACCATTGCTTCTCTCTATCATTGCAGAGATCGTCCGTTCAAGCCACTGCCAAACGCATCACACTTATCACCCCCCCCTCCTAGTTCATGTAGCCTAATTAACGAATATATCGGCTGGTCCATTTTGATTACAGTCCATTTGATTAATGTTCATATGATTACTGTAACTGTACTGTATATGATTCTTGAGTTATACGAGTTTAATCTTAAGAGAATATCTTGGTGGTAATCAGTACTCTTTTAATCTTCCCGAGAGTCCAACTGTGACCACGGGATTAATACATCCATGTGTATCAGTATTCTTTTAATCTTCCCAAGAGTCCAACTGTGACCACGGGATTAATACATCCATGTGTATCAATATTCTTTGAATCTTCCCAAGAGTCCAACTGTGACCACATGATTAATATATCTATGTGTACCAGTATTCTTTCAATATTAATGTAGCTCGTCAAGTTTCATATTTCAAGTGATGTAGATCGACATTATTATTTCGTTTGGGTTCATTCACAGTGTGAAAAACAATCAGTCTCAGTTCTTAATGCTTAGTAAATCTTAGGTTAAGTTGATTCGAGTTCGAGTTTTGCTATCCTTAAAGGAGTGGTACAGACGAGATTGAGTGGCCCACAAGGTGTGCTAATATCTAACTACTCACGCCGTCTCTAGTAGGATGATCCTACCACATTTTGCATAAACTCTCTACTAATATCACACTACCACATTTCCCATAAACCCTCTAATGAGATCACGTTACCACATTTCCCATAAAACCTCTAATAAGATCACGCTACCCCATTTTCCATAATCTCTAAAATTCCCAGCATTACACTTTGTGTCATTTATTGGTGACTAAAATTTCTTGCGTTACACTGGTGACTGAAATCTCTGAGCATTACACTGGTGGCATTAGCAGTGGTGGTGTCTAAATTACTGGTATTACACTGGTGGCTCTAAAAAAGTTTTCATCATTACACTGGTGGTAAAAACAGTGGGATAAGTTATTTTTGTGGGATAAGATATTGTTGTGGGATAAGATTATGTTGTGAAATAGAATCCCTCAATAACAGTACACTGGAGGCCCACTTAAATCTCACGATATTTCTAGAATTAATGATCTATAAGCTCCTGGAGGACCAGCAAAATTATGCTTCACCGAGAATAGAATGAATACCGATATGGAAACACAACTTGTGTATTTTATGGCTTGGTCTAGTGGAAGGAGGAGTAAGGTGGAAGAGGAGTTGTTGATGGAACTTAGAGATCATATGTCAAGAAGAATGAGTGTAGCTCAAAGGACCATGATAGCTGATTCGTTAGGTTCTTCCCCCTCAAAACAAACCACTCCACACACATCATGCCATCGTGTAGTGGAAGTGTTGATGGACGGAGGTGTGTACGTGGTAGAGGATGTGTTCACGGGCAAGAGGATGCAGGGAGCTGCGGGATGAGTGAGGCCCTGTTGCATAGGAGAAGAGTGGCCCTTGGGAACCCTGGAGGGGGCTTTTGAGCATGATCCGGTGGATGAATAGTTGCTGCCCCATGAGAGATGCTCTCCCCGGAGACATATTGAGAAGTGTTGAGTGTTAACCTGGTTATGGCAGTATTAACCCTCCCCGTCCTGACCAATTTTTCACCACTGACTCTCCCCAATCCTGACCAAGTTTGGAAAAAAAAATTTTGGCTCAAACCTCCGCTTTTGATGAGAAACATCGAAAATTCGTAGAGAAATTGCTTACCTGAGGTTTGAAATACTTGATACAGGTAGCAGTACTCCTTACCCTACTGGGTTTTCTATCAGGCTGGCTCCAAAGAACACAAGTTCTATGGGAGGGTAACTATTCTACACCACTCATAAACGGTATTCATTTATTTATTTGGTACGAATTTATATGTAGTAAGAGAATATATTGGTTTTCAAACAATAATATAGGCAATATAAACATTGTTTCACTCACTAACACATCAACATACCTGACCTTTTTTGGCGACATTACCTGATCATCATTTCTGACTGTTTCTTCCTCAGATGCTATGTAAACTTTGTCCTCCACATTATCATCGATTGGGGAATCACTCTGGCCCTGAATGTCTTTATTGGCCAGGTCACTGGTAACAGGTGAATTGTCGAGACAATGGCATGCGGGGGGCGGGAGGTCATGTGGGGTAAGGGATTGTCCATGTCTAGCATCTTGTAGAGGAACATGTCATGTGTATACGTACAAAAAATCACTCGTCAAAATTGAAAATTGTGCAAATTATGAACCTTGTAATTGCGCGACGTACTGGTAGGTCAATGGGTCTAGCTGTGACAAAATGTTGCGAAGTACTCATACGTCAATGGGACCCCTTGTGTTCTTATGAGATGGATAGGGAAATGTGTGTAGGTCGGACTGTCTGACTATTGATTGTGAGTTCATAGGAATTTGGGTTATGGGCACAGCTCAGTTTAGTGGAAATATTATATTGCTTTAATTCGAGGGGCAGTGTGCACCTACCTCTCAACTAACAGTCAACTCAGTCTCAGGTGAAATAGTGACCTGAGGACCTGACAGGTGCACATCATTTACTAGATGGAGAGCTGGAAGCGTAAGATTGAATGGATGTGAGCATGAATGTGATTAGTCCATATGTTGTATGAATGGGATGCGCCCCTAGGACGACCCTGACAGCGAGAGTACGGGTCTATCCAGGTGAGACAACCATGTTATCACCCAGGCAGAAGGTTGGCTGGGGCACATCTCTTCACTGAATTTCGAGTGCTTATCGAGACAGAGTAGTGACCCCCTGGGGTTTATGATTTTTCTTGTGAACCGACAGGCGCTACTTATTGGAGGAAGAGTCAGGGAAATCTTTGTTCATAGAGAGGTTCACAGTCAAATTTGGTAATTCTATCCCGTTCGCACACACATCCGTGGGAAATGTAGATGATTGATTTGAATGTTGACTTCCGATGTTAAATTTTTTTTTTTCCGGAGGAGGGACCCGTTTAGTACCATAATTTTAAGTGCTAGTGTAAGTTACTATAAGTTAGTATTGTAGGTGTAATCTTAGGTTCTGTTATAAATGTAGTCTGTACAGTTCATGATTTAGCTGTTAATTTCTATATTTAAGTCTAGCCTTAACTGATATTCATAATGTTAGCATGATTCTGTTATTGATAGTACTAAGCTGAATATTAATGTGAATATGATTAATGTTTATACATAGTGAACCAGCCATTACTAACAAAGATGTATAACCACGGAAGTTTAGTAGAGATTAAAATTAGCGAGTCAATTTTTGTAGTCTGATCTAAAGATTTATATGTCAGTGTTAATAGTATTCCCCTTTTTTAAACTAAACAGTGGAGAATTGAGAGTTATCTGAGATATGATTGATGACAGTCATTAGTGAAACACGAAATTCATGATACTGAAGTCACGTTTACAGTCATGTAGGCACATGAAGCTTGCACGGGTAATAAAATTGTCTGAAGTCCTAATTGATTTGGCTTTCTTATGATTAAAGTCCTTCATGCCTAGTACAAAAATTTTTAACATCGTTAGTCATTTATCTACATATGTTAAGTGCAAACATATATCTCGTATTATTTTGGAGATCTAGTAGAAACAAAATATTACAAAGTAATCACCTAAAGTTTTAGCCGATTCGTGAACACTGTGTTGATGCTTATAAAAAGGCATGGTGCAGCACCAACCACCAGACCATTGCTTCTCTCTATCATTGCAGAGATCGTCCGTTCAAGCCACTGCCAAACGCATCACACTTATCACCCCCCCCTCCTAGTTCATGTAGCCTAATTAACGAATATATCGGCTGGTCCATTTTGATTACAGTCCATTTGATTAATGTTCATATGATTACTGTAACTGTACTGTATATGATTCTTGAGTTATACGAGTTTAATCTTAAGAGAATATCTTGGTGGTAATCAGTACTCTTTTAATCTTCCCGAGAGTCCAACTGTGACCACGGGATTAATACATCCATGTGTATCAGTATTCTTTTAATCTTCCCAAGAGTCCAACTGTGACCACGGGATTAATACATCCATGTGTATCAATATTCTTTGAATCTTCCCAAGAGTCCAACTGTGACCACATGATTAATATATCTATGTGTACCAGTATTCTTTCAATATTAATGTAGCTCGTCAAGTTTCATATTTCAAGTGATGTAGATCGACATTATTATTTCGTTTGGGTTCATTCACAGTTTGAAAAACAATCAGTCTCAGTTCTTAATGCTTAGTAAATCTTAGGTTAAGTTGATTCGAGTTCGAGTTTTGCTATCCTTAAAGGAGTGGTACAGACGAGATTGAGTGGCCCACAAGGTGTGCTAATATCTAACTACTCACGCCGTCTCTAGTAGGATCATGCTACCACATTTTGCATAAACTCTCTACTAATATCACACTACCACATTTCCCATAAACCCTCTAATGAGATCACGTTACCACATTTCCCATAAAACCTCTAATAAGATCACGCTACCCCATTTTCCATAATCTCTAAAATTCCCAGCATTACACTTTGTGTCATTTATTGGTGACTAAAATTTCTTGCGTTACACTGGTGACTGAAATCTCTGAGCATTACACTGGTGGCATTAGCAGTGGTGGTGTCTAAATTACTGGTATTACACTGGTGGCTCTAAAAAAGTTTTCATCATTACACTGGTGGTAAAAACAGTGGGATAAGTTATTTTTGTGGGATAAGATATTGTTGTGGGATAAGATTATGTTGTGAAATAGAATCCCTCAATAACAGTACACTGGAGGCCCACTTAAATCTCACGATATTTCTAGAATTAATGATCATTAAAGCTCCTGGAGGACCAGCAAAATTATGCTTCACCGAGAATAGAATGAATACCGATATGGAAACACAACTTGTGTATTTTATGGCTTGGTCTAGTGGAAGGAGGAGTAAGGTGGAAGAGGAGTTGTTGATGGAACTTAGAGATCATATGTCAAGAAGAATGAGTGTAGCTCAAAGGACCATGATAGCTGATTCGTTAGGTTCTTCCCCCTCAAAACAAACCACTCCACACACATCATGCCATCGTGTAGTGGAAGTGTTGATGGACGGAGGTGTGTACGTGGTAGAGGATGTGTTCACGGGGAAGAGGATGCAGGGAGCTGCGGGATGAGTGAGGCCCTGTTGCATAGGAGAAGAGTGGCCCTTGGGAACCCTGGAGGGGGCTTTTGAGCATGATCCGGTGGATGAATAGTTGCTGCCCCATGAGAGATGCTCTCCCCGGAGACATATTGAGAAGTGTTGAGTGTTAACCTGGTTATGGCAGTATTAACCCTCCCCGTCCTGACCAATTTTTCACCACTGACTCTCCCCAATCCTGACCAAGTTTGGAAAAAAAATTTTTGGCTCAAACCTCCGCTTTTGATGAGAAACATCGAAAATTCGTAGAGAAATTGCTTACCTGAGGTTTGAAATACTTGATACAGGTAGCAGTACTCCTTACCCTACTGGGTTTTCTATCAGGCTGGCTCCAAAGAACACAAGTTCTATGGGAGGGTAACTATTCTACACCACTCATAAACGGTATTCATTTATTTATTTGGTACGAATTTATATGTAGTAAGAGAATATATTGGTTTTCAAACAATAATATAGGCAATATAAACATTGCTTCACTCACTAACACATCAACATACCTGACCTTTTTTGGCGACATTACCTGATCATCATTTCTGACTGTTTCTTCCTCAGATGCTATGTAAAATTTGTCCTCCACATTATCATCGATTGGGGAATCACTCTGGCCCTGAATGTCTTTATTGGCCAGGTCACTGGTAACAGGTGAATTGTCGAGACAATGGCATGCGGGGGGGGGGGAGGTCATGTGGGGTAAGGGATTGTCCATGTCTAGCATCTTGTAGAGGAACATGTCATGTGTATACGTGCAAAAAATCACTCGCCAAAATTGAAAATTGTGCAAATTATGAACCTTGTAATTGCGCGACGTACTGGTACGTCAATGGGTCTAGCTGTGACAAAATGTTGAGACGTACTCATACGTCAATGGGACCCCTTGTGTTCTTATGAGATGGATAGGGAAATGTGTGTAGGTCGGACTGTCTGACTATTGATTGTGAGTTCATAGGAATTTGGGTTATGGGCACAGCTCAGTTTAGTGGAAATATTATATTGCTTTAATTCGAGGGGCAGTGTGCACCTACCTCTCAACTAACAGTCAACTCAGTCTCAGGTGAAATAGTGACCTGAGGACCTGACAGGTGCACATCATTTACTAGATGGAGAGCTGGAAGCGTAAGATTGAATGGTTGTGAGCATGAATGTGATTAGTCCATATGTTGTATGAATGGGATGCGCCCCTAGGACGACCCTGACAGCGAGAGTACGGGTCTATCCAGGTGAGACAACCATGTTATCACCCAGGCAGAAGGTTGGCTGGGGCACATCTCTTCACTGAATTTCGAGTGCTTATCGAGACAGAGTAGTGACCCCCTGGGGTTTATGATTTTTCTTGTGAACCGACAGGCGCTACTTATTGGAGGAAGAGTCAGGGAAATCTTTGTTCATAGAGAGGTTCACAGTCAAATTTGGTAATTCTATCCCGTTCACACACACATCCGTGGGAAATGTAGATGATTGATTTGAATGTTGACTTCCGATGTTAAATTTTTTTTTTTTTCCGGAGGAGGGACCCGTTTAGTACCATAATTTTAAGTGCTAGTGTAAGTTACTATAAGTTAGTATTGTAGGTGTAATCTTAGGTTCTGTTATAAATGTAGTCTGTACAGTTCATGATTTAGCTGTTAATTTCTATATTTAAGTCTAGCCTTAACTGATATTCATAATGTTAGCATGATTCTGTTATTGATAGTACTAAGCTGAATATTAATGTGAATATGATTAATGTTTATACATAGTGAACCAGCCATTACTAACAAAGATGTATAACCACGGAAGTTTAGTAGAGATTAAAATTAGCGAGTCAATTTTTGTAGTCTGATCTAAAGATTTATATGTCAGTGTTAATAGTATTCCCCTTTTTTAAACTAAACAGTGGAGAATTGAGAGTTATCTGAGATATGATTGATGACAGTCATTAGTAAAACACAAAATTCATGATACTGAAGTCACGTTTACAGTCATGTAGGCACATGAAGCTTGCACGGGTAATAAAATTGTCTGAAGTCCTAATTGATTTGGCTTTCTTATGATTAAAGTCCTTCATGCCTAGTACAAAAATTTTTAACATCGTTAGTCATTTATCTACATATGTTAAGTGCAAACATATATCTCGTATTATTTTGGGGATCTAGTAGAAACAAAATATTACAAAGTAATCACTTAAAGTTTTAGCCGATTCGTGAACACTGTGTTGATGCTTATAAAAAGGCATGGTGCAGCACCAACCACCAGACCATTGCTTCTCTCTGTCATTGCAGAGATCGTCCGTTCAAGCCACTGCCAAACGCATCACACTTATCACCCCCCCCTCCTAGTTCATGTAGCCTAATTAACGAATATATCGGCTGGTCCATTTTGATTACAGTCCATTTGATTAATGTTCATATGATTACTGTAACTGTACTGTATATGATTCTTGAGTTATACGAGTTTAATCTTAAGAGAATATCTTGGTGGTAATCAGTACTCTTTTAATCTTCCCGAGAGTCCAACTGTGACCACGGGATTAATACATCCATGTGTATCAGTATTCTTTTAATCTTCCCAAGAGTCCAACTGTGACCACGGGATTAATACATCCATGTGTATCAATATTCTTTGAATCTTCCCAAGAGTCCAACTGTGACCACATGATTAATATATCTATGTGTACCAGTATTCTTTCAATATTAATGTAGCTCGTCAAGTTTCATATTTCAAGTGATGTAGATCGACATTATTATTTCGTTTGGGTTCATTCACAGTTTGAAAAACAATCAGTCTCAGTTCTTAATGCTTAGTAAATCTTAGGTTAAGTTGATTCGAGTTCGAGTTTTGCTATCCTTAAAGGAGTGGTACAGACGAGATTGAGTGGCCCACAAGGTGTGCTAATATCTAACTACTCACGCCGTCTCTAGTAGGATCATGCTACCACATTTTGCATAAACTCTCTACTAATATCACACTACCACATTTCCCATAAACCCTCTAATGAGATCACGTTACCACATTTCCCATAAAACCTCTAATAAGATCACGCTACCCCATTTTCCATAATCTCTAAAATTCCCAGCATTACACTTTGTGTCATTTATTGGTGACTAAAATTTCTTGCGTTACACTGGTGACTGAAATCTCTGAGCATTACACTGGTGGCATTAGCAGTGGTGGTGTCTAAATTACTGGTATTACACTGGTGGCTCTAAAAAAGTTTTCATCATTACACTGGTGGTAAAAGCAGTGGGATAAGTTATTTTTGTGGGATAAGATATTGTTGTGGGATAAGATTATGTTGTGAAATAGAATCCCTCAATAACAGTACACTGGAGGCCCACTTAAATCTCACGATATTTCTAGAATTAATGATCATTAAAGCTCCTGGAGGACCAGCAAAATTATGCTTCACCGAGAATAGAATGAATACCGATATGGAAACACAACTTGTGTATTTTATGGCTTGGTCTAGTGGAAGGAGGAGTAAGGTGGAAGAGGAGTTATTGATGGAACTTAGAGATCATATGTCAAGAAGAATGAGTGTAGCTCAAAGGACCATGATAGCTGATTCGTTAGGTTCTTCCCCCTCAAAACAAACCACTCCACACACATCATGCCATCGTGTAGTGGAAGTGTTGATGGACGGAGGTGTGTACGTGGTAGAGGATGTGTTCACGGGGAAGAGGATGCAGGGAGCTGCGGGATGAGTGAGGCCCTGTTGCATAGGAGAAGAGTGGCCCTTGGGAACCCTGGAGGGGGCTTTTGAGCATGATCCGGTGGATGAATAGTTGCTGCCCCATGAGAGATGCTCTCCCCGGAGACATATTGAGAAGTGTTGAGTGTTAACCTGGTTATGGCAGTATTAACCCTCCCTGTCCTGACCAATTTTCCACCACTGACTCTCCCCAATCCTGACCAAGTTTGGAAAAATTTTTTTTGGCTCAAACCTCCGCTTTTGATGAGAAACATCGAAAATTCGTAGAGAAATTGCTTACCTGAGGTTTGAAATACTTGATACAGGTAGCAGTACTCCTTACCCTACTGGGTTTTCTATCAGGCTGGCTCCAAAGAACACAAGTTCTATGGGAGGGTAACTATTCTACACCACTCATAAACGGTATTTATTTATTTATTTGGTATGAATTTATGTGTAGTAAGAGAGTATATTGGTTTTCAAACAGTAATATAGGCAATATAAGCATTGTTTCACTCACTAACACATCAACATACCTGACTTTTTTGGTGACATTACTTGATCATTATTTCTGACTGTTTCTTCCTCAGATGCTATGTAAACTTTGTCCTCCACATTATCATCGATTGCGGAATCACTCTGTCCCTGAATGTCTTTACTGGCCAGGTCACTGGTAACAGGTGAATTGTCAAGACAATGGCATGCGGGGGGGGAAGTCATGTGGGATAAGGCATTGTCTCCGCCTGGCATCTTGTAGAGGAACATGTCCTGTGTATACGTACCAAAAATCACGTGCCAAAATTGAAAATTGTGCAAATTATGAACCTAGCAATTGCGCGACGTACTGGTACGTCAATTGGTCTAGCTGTGATAAAATGTTGCAACGTACTCATATGTCAATGGGATGCCTTGTGTTCTTATGAGATGGATAGGGAAATGTGTGCAGGTCGGACTGTCTGACTCTTGACTGTGAGTTCATAGGAGTTTGGGTTATGGGCACAGCCCAGTTTAGTGGAAATATTATATTGCTTTAATTCGAGGGGCAGTGTGCACCTACCTCTCAACTACCAGTCAACTCAGTCTCAGGTGAAATAGTGACTTGAGGACCTGACAGGTGCTCGTCATTTACTAGATGGAGAGCTGGAAGCATAAGATTGAATGGATGTGAGCATGAATGCGATTAGTCCATATGTTGTATGAATGGGATGCGCCCCTAGGACGATCCTGGCAGTGAGAGTATGGGTCTGTCTAGGTGAGACGACCATGTTGTCACCCAGGCAGGAGGTTGGCTGGGGCACATCTCTTCACTGAATTTCGAGTGCTTATTGAGACAGAGAAGCGAGCCCCCTGGGGTATGTGAATTTTCTTGTGAACCGACAGGCGCTACTTATTGGAGGAAGAGTCAGGGAAATCTTTGTTTATAGGGAGGTTCACAGTCAGATTTGGTAAGTCTGTCCCATTTGCACACATATCCATGGGAAATGTAGATGAATGATTTGAATGTTGACTTCCGATGTTAAATTTTTTTTTCCAGAGGAGGGACCCATGTAGTGCCATAATTTTAAGTGTTAGTGTAAGTTAGTATAAGTTAGTATTGTAAGTGTAATCTTAGGTATTGTTATAAATATAGTTTGTACAGTTCATGATTTAGCCGTTAAATTCTATATTTAAGTCTAGTCTTAACTGATATTCATAATGTGAGCATGATTCTGTTATTGATAGTACTAAGCTGAGTATTAATGTGAATATGATTAATGTTTATACATAGTGAACCAGCCATTACTTACAAAGAGGTATAACCACGGAAGTTTAGTAGAGATTAAAATTCATGAGTCAATTTTCGTATTCTGATCTAGAGATTTATATGTCAGTGTTAATAGTATTCCCTTTTTTCAAACTATGCAATGGAGAATTGAGAGTTATATAAGATATGATTGATGATAGTCATTTAGTGAAGCACGAAATTCACGATACTGAAGTCGCATTTACAGTCATGTAGGCACATGAAGCTTGCACGGGTAATAAAACTGTCTGAAGTCCTAATTGATTTAGCATCATTATGATTAAAGTTCCTTCATGCCTAGTACAAAATTTTTTAACATCGTTAGTCATTTATCTACATATGATAAGTGGAAACATATATCTCGTATTATTTTGGAGATCTAGTAGAAACAAAATATTACAAAGTAATCACTTCAAGTTTTAGCTGATTCCTGAACACTGTGTTGATGCTTATAAAAAGGCATGGTGCAGCGCCAACCACAAGACTGTTGCATCTCTCCATCATTGCAGAGATCGTCCGTTCAAGCCACTGCCAAACGCATCACACTTATCACCCCCCCCCCGTCTCCTAGTTGATGTAGCCTAATTAACGAATATATAGGCTGGTCCATTTTGATTACAGTCCATTTGATTACTGTTCATATAATTACTGTAACTTTACTGTATATGATTCTTGAGTTATAAGAGTTTAATCTTAAGAGAATATCTTGGTGGTAATCAGTATTCTTTGAACCTTCCCGAGAGTCCAACTGTGACCACGGGATTAATACATCCATGTGTATCAGTATTCTTTTCATCTTCCCGAGAGTCCAACTGTGACCACAGGATTAATATATTCATGTGTATAAGTATTCTTTTAATATTCCCGAGAGTCCAACTGTCACCATGGGATTATTATATCCATGTGTATCAGTATTCTTTCAATACTAATGTAGCTCGTAAAGTTTCATATTTCAAGTGATGTAGATCGACATTATTATTTCGTTTGGGTTCATTCACAGTTTGAAAAGTAATTTGTCTCAGTTCTAAATGCTTAGTAAATCTTAGGTTAATTCGAGTTCGAGTTTTGCTATCCTTTAAAGAGTGGTACAGACGAGATTGAGTGGCCCACAAGGTGTGCTAATATCTAACTACTCACGCCCTCTCAAATAAGATCACGCTGCCACATTTCCCATAAACCTCTAATAAAATCACGCTACCACATTTCCCATAAACCATCTAATAAGATCACACTACCCTATTCCTCTTAATCTCTAAAATTCTCTAAGATCACGCTACCCCATTTTCCATAATCTCTAAAATTCCCAGCATTACACTGGTGTCATTTATTGATGACTAAAATTTCTTGCATTACACTGGTGACTGAAATCCCTGAGCATTACACTGGTGGCATTAGCGGTGGTGGTGTCTAGATTACTGGTATTACACTGGTGGCTCTAAAAAAGTTTTCTTGATTACAATACATAATATTGTAAAAGTAACACAATTGTAGGAATACTGTATCATAACTGCAGTTACATCGTGTCAATGCAGTTGTAGTTACATTGTGTAAATGCAACTGTTATACAAGTGTGGCTGTAACATAACATTGTGTTAACGCAGTTGGTACAACTGTGGTTGTAATAAATCCGTAGTTACATGATGTTAGTGAAACTGTCACAAAATGTGGTTGTAACAAATTGTAGTTACAGAATTGTTGCAATTGAATTACAACTGCACTGATAATAGTGTCTGTAGTTATATAACTGTAGTTACATAACTGTAGCAATTGTAACATAATTGCATGAAACATAAGTGTAGTCATTGTAGCTATATAACTGATACATATGGATATAATGCATACAGTAATAGCAATACAATGGCAAGTCTTCGGTAATCAGTCATGAGTCAGCCATATGTGATGTATTTGCTCTCTGTTTAAGTGAGACACCATAGGTGTTTGGCTTAGTTATGTTGCAAGGTTTATATTTAAATGACATTATATGTAACCCCATATTTTGTTATTTTATATACCTTATAATTATATATACATATTTACAATATGTTCAGTATTCACTTAGTTTCCTTTATACAACATATCACTTGATACTATTGTTCTTCAATGGCTGTGAAGTCAACTTTATATGTGTACTCACTTTTTGGTATTGGCTGGAAGTAAGCCTACTCATGTGTCTGGTTAAGTAAAACATAGTGGTTTCATTATTTCTAGTTTCTTTTGTGTTAGTCATTTTTACTGTATTACTCTTGCAATTGTAATGTGTACATATACTTTATTTCTCTGGTTTTACTTGATTTCTCTGGTTTTACTTGATTTTCCTATGTATGTATATGTTGTTGTTAGGACATATATGGTATTGTCTATCACTGTGTATATACGTGAAGTAACATGGAAATGAAGTAGCACTATCAAACTAATAGAGTAAATATGTTGTACTCCATATTATAAATACAATTCATTATAGAAAACATGATAGATAGATAGATAGACAGAGCACCAGGCAAGCCTGGGAACGGGATATGAGCTTGCAAGTCTAAGTGAAGAAATGTTGACAATACACCGGAAGCAGCAAGTCAGGGGATGAGATAGGTAGTGTGTCAGCGAGATAAACACACGAACAATGCCTAGTGACCATACACACACATACACACATACTCACACACAGGCTTCTAGAACATTTCAACAACAGTATAACAAACGTGACACGACCCCTGCTACACCAGAATTTAGGAAGCAGAGCTCAGAAGGAGGTTAGCCATAGAACTGACAGGTAGTGGAAAGAGTGAACAAGAAGAGAGGTCCAACTAGATTTACTAAGTATATTGTCTCTGTATTATACGCTGTTCAAATTAAGACTTTCTCTGAAGATAATAAATCAAGATCAACTTACTATATTCATCTTTAACTCCTGCTCTTCAATAATCAAAATAACAATAAAAACTCAGGACTCACCTATTACAAGAATAGAGAGTCACATTGGTGGCAGCCTATGAGCCTAAGAGGCTACGAGTCTACGAGCCTACGAGTCTAGCGCCTATGAGTCTACGAGTCTACGAGCATACAGTAGCAACGACAAATTACAAATAACAAGTCTACAAAACAATTCTATAATCTTCACGCAACTTCAAGCAGCAGCAAGAAGAATAAAAAACAAAGCAAGTAAAGAATAGAAAGTCCAAAGCAATAAGCACACAAAACCCCAACACTCTCTCCCGCCTACCTCCATCACTGACGCAGAGGTCAAGACTCACAGCAAAACACCAGAGCCATATTTATATCGCATCTTACTCACCTTTCTTCACCCAGGTTATGCATCGTTACTCAGTTACTCACCACAGCTACCAATGTGGGAAGCCGACGTCACCATGTGTACCTGCTGAGACGACATCACCACACGAGTTTGCTGACACAGTGCCACGCCAATCAACGTGTGACTGACACCAGGCACTTCTCACCCACTACACATTACTCATTATTCACACAGCTCCTACTCATACTCATTTATTTCCACAGTATTGAGTTGGAAATTCGACGTTCTATGATGAGGTTGCCTGTGACTACAGCTGTTAACCTGCCCCGTCCCGGAGACGTGAATTCACGTCCTCACATGATGTGCACTTATATCCCAGAGACATAAATTAATGCGGCAACATTGTAAGGTCCCTAATTTGCACAATTTTCAATTTAATTTGCACAATTTTCAATTTTCGCGAGTGATTTTTGGCACGTATACACGGGACACCTTCCTCTACAAGATGCCAGGCAGGGACAATGCCTTACCCAGCATGACCTCCTCCCCCCCCTGCATGCCCTTTTCTCAGCAATTCACCTGTTATCAGTGACCTGGCCAGTAAAGCCATGTCATGCCACGGTACGAAATTCAGGGCCAGAGTGATTCCCCAATCGATGACAATGTGGAGAACAAACATTAGAGGAAGAAACAGTCAGAAATAATGATCAGGTAATGTCGCCAAAAAAGGTCAGGAATGGTGATAAGTTAGTGAGTGAAACAATGCTTATAATGTCTATATTACCGCTTGAAAACCAATATACTCTCGTACTACATTTAAATTCGTACCAAATAAATAAATAAATACCGTTTATGAGTGGTGTGGAATAGTTATCCTCCCATAGAACTCGTTTTCTTTGCAGCCAGCCTGATAGAAAACCCTGTAAGGTAAGGAGGTACTCCTACCTGGATTGAGTATTTTAAACCTCAGGTTAGCGATTTCTCTATGAATTTTCGATGTTTCTCACCAAAAGCGGACGTTTGAACCAAAAAAAAAAAAAGGGTCCAAAAATGTCGGGACTGGTGCGTGCCACTGCCCAGAAAACGTCGGGATGGGGGGGGTTAACCACTACATGCACCAGGCCATGGGATTTCCGAAGTAATATCATCCAGCAACACAGCCCTAGAATTATCGAGAGAGATCTTCATCAACCCTGCATTTTTCTTCCGAGATCGACAGTTGCATCGACACGCCTCTCCGATCTGTATCAAGTGGGTGTAATTATACTTGCTC
The DNA here is from genome assembly GCF_032717465.1 of Coenobita brevimanus. Classification (NCBI taxonomy): domain Eukaryota; kingdom Metazoa; phylum Arthropoda; class Malacostraca; order Decapoda; family Coenobitidae; genus Coenobita; species Coenobita brevimanus. The sequence goes on from NC_137037.1 coordinate 26,358,810, forward strand.
ATTTCTTCTCAGTGCTAAAATTAGGTATATTCAACTCCTTTACTTATTTCTATATGTACACTTATACACTCACTATCTATCATTTATTACAACTCATTTACTCATCTATTTAATTAGGATATAAACAAAAGGCATATTTCATAACACCATACCTTAATGACAGGGATATTTTCACCACCACCCACGTTAATACCAGATGATAAACAATTAGCGTCCACAGCAGATCCACAATTAGGAAAGCACCAAGGCACACACCCATTGTACAAAACTCAACACAAACTAAAGATCAAGAAACAAATACGTCAGTTCTAGATGATGAGTGGGAAACCCCCTCTGACATAGCAAGTGAGGACTTTGTCTCTGACTTGCACACATATGACAATATACTTAACAGGGTTCACCGTTCAGGCCGAACCTATTCTACTATTCCCTCACACAATGATAAACAAGTCCAAGTTAAATTAACAGAGCAAACAGTGAAAATGAATAACGCAACAAATGCCGTGGATCAAACATCCCCACCTCATGTTTATGTTTATCATGAAGATAAAACTGCCCCAAAATTCTCTGGCACAGAAAAAGATCGTATTGACGTCATTTCATTGGTCAGTCAGTACGAACAAATCTTTATCAAAAGACACATACTAGATGAACAAGAGAAAATTGCCATTTTCATCTTGCATAAACCAGGAAAGATGTCCAGCAAGCAATTTACTAAGGTCAGATAAGCTCCTCAAGGCTAAGACATATGATGAATTTAAAACTGAATTTTTGAAGAAATTTTCTGGAGGTATGAACTTCTTGCCAGGTATAATTCCAGAATTACATAAGATTGTAGATCTTGTAAGGGAGCACACTACAAACCATGTGCTCAGTGAAATAACTGCTGATGTCTCCACAATCAAAAGATTATTAGCTACTTTGGAAAACTCAAACTGGATAACAGATGATGGAAAGATGTCCCCAGACCTCGTCGTGGACATCATTGATTATATAGCTGCCTTGTGTAAATTACCTGATAGGACCCTTAAGATCGCCAAGACGATCACGTACACCCCAGGCATGTGCTTACTAGACTTAATGAACGAGGTAGAGATGCAGTGCAGTAAAGCAGGGATGATTGATACATGCGCACATTCTAGTAGAATGAGAGTATCTGAGACAGTATCAGCTGTGAAAACATCACAAACACCAGGCTACAGGCAGTTTCATAAGTTTTTGTGCAGCCCGAGCAGATCTCGCGTCACAAACAACACTACATATGGGAAGTCACCTCGTAGATCAGTCAAGAGATAGGTCCATTCTATGTCATTATTGTGCAAAACCAGGACACACAAGGAATGAATGCTTTATCAAAACAAAAGAGGATAGACAAAAGACACAAGGATTTGGTCCCTACTGTAGGCATCATAGATGCCAAAGGCACTGAACCAGTAACTGCAAAACAGTAGAAAATATTGTGTCTATGTTCAAATCGAGGGAAGACCAAGTCATGACAAAAAACGAACAAACGTAAAGAAAAGCAAGTCTAAGATTCACATAGGAGGCATGTTGGGAAATGAGTGTATCTTGATACCTGCTGTATGTGAGGATCAAAACGTTTCCTTATTTTTAGACACAGGCTCTCCAGTGAACTTAATAACACAAGAAGAAATAAATAGAATTTTTAAAAATAAGATGAAAGTAACTTTTCTGGAAGAAGCTGATTTAGATTTATATACAGTAGATGGAAAAAAAATCACAGTAAAAGGTATGATAAGATTAAATATCAGTTTCACAGAGACTACAAGACCAATCTCTGCATTTTTCTATATCGTTGAAAACCTAGCAATTAAAGCTCATATGTTACTGGGCTTAAGATGCATGAGAACAGAGAAACTAGCTTTACTTCCACAAATGAATGGAATAGACTATGACAATGAATTCATAGAGGAAATACCATCAAAGCCCTCACCGATTAGTAAAAGAGAACCAAAAAGAATTGGTAATATTAAAAGCTTAAACAAACATACACAAACAGATGAGTGTATAGATCCACTCACACCACCAGCCCCAGCCTCCATGATTAGAGACCCAGGTAACAGTACTGATTTATCAGTTTTTCCGGCCCATCTCACCAATGATTTAGTTATACCACCTAATTCCTATATGAAAGTTACCATAAAGAGCAAATTACGGAATAGGACTGTTCTTGTCTTAGAAGAATTATGTAAAGTAAAGGGATTGTCAGTAGAAAACGCATTATGTCAGATGAACGACGAAGGGCAAACTCAGATATTCATAATTAATCACATGAATGGGGAAGTACAGTTGAAAAAGGGGACTTGCATAGTTAATATTGAAAAATGTCCCGCCCCTGTGAAGGAAATAGTTATAGCTGGAGTGACAAGTGAGATCAAATCTATGGATAGAGAAAGCATAAAAGAGAATTTAATTCACTCAGGTGAATTTGATGAAGAAATTATTTGTTAACCCTGCTGGAAACACGCAGGGACACCGTAGCATTACCCAGCGAACAATTAGGATGTACTAACCTGATTAATCACAAGATTAATGTGCACCCAGAAACACCACTAATTTTCGTACCACCCTACCGCATCCCACAATCTCAACGTACACTTGCAAATCAGTATGTCGATGAAATGTTAAAACTTGGAATTATTGAACCATTAGTCTCCCTGTGGAATGCCCCATTATTCTTTGTGCCCGAACGAAATGGAGAAATGCGTGCGGTAGTAGATTATCGTAAACTAAACAATCACAATCCCAGACCGATTTCCCATGCCATTGCTAAACGACGTCCTACAGAATATTGGACCGGAAAATAATGTATTTTCCACAATCGATCTACTAAATGGTTATTACCAAATACCGGTTGAACAGGAGTCACATAAATACACTGCCTTTTCCACAAATAGAGGACACTACCAATATACAAGGATGCCGATGGGACTGAGGACAGCCCCAGGCACATTCCAGCGTCTTATGAATTACGTATTGTCCGGAATTTTAGGACAAGGAATATTTGTTTATCTTGTCGATATTATAATCGCAACGAAAAATATTACAGAACATCTCAAGAAATTAGACTTACTCTTACAAAAGCTTAGTGATGCTGGTTTAAAAATTAAGCTTTCTAAATGCAAATATTGCTTTAAGGAAATAAATTTCTGAGGCCACAAATTAAGTTCTAATGGTATTCACACCACTGATGACAAAATACAGGCAGTGACAGATTTTCCTGAACCCACTATGACTGACGAAGTTAGACAATTTTTTGGTCTAACTGGGTACTATAGGTCATTCGTACCACAATTCTCTCATATAGCCTTTCCTCTATTCCAACTACTGAAAAAAGATGCTATATTCCAATGGGAAGAAGAACAAAAACAAGCATTTAACAATCTAAAAATTAAACTAACAAATGCACCTTGTTTGGCATATCCGGATTTCACAAAATCATTTATTATCTGTACAGATGCATCAGTTAAAGAATTAGGGGCTGTACTGATGCAGGAAGATAAAAGAGGAAAGAATCAACCAATTGCATTTGCCAGCAGACAAACAAAAGGTGCAGAGAAAAATTATTGCAATACAGACTTAGAGGCACTTGCAGTGGTTTTTGCATTACATAAGTTTCGAGATTTGGTTTATGGTTACGAAATACACTTATTCACCGACCATAAACCACTAGTGGGTATGTTTAAAGAAAAACTCCTCTCTGGGAGGAGAGCAAGATGGAAATGTACAGTCAAAAACTACAATGTACAAATTCATTATATACAAGGTAAAATGAACATAGTACCCGACGCATTATCTAGGAACCCGAACACAATTCAGGTCGCGGCATTAGATCTCAAAGGAAATATCCCAAACCACGATGATATCGCAAAAGCACAAAGACTTGACCCAATATGGTCTAAAGTTATATACAAGTTAGAAAGTGGAGATGACATACAATTACCCAAACTGCATGTACCACTAGAACAATTCACAATAGTCAATAATACTTTATACAAGATCAACCCGAATCAACCAAAACGCCAAAGAAATACTAACCGATTGGTAGTACCTAATGACATGATACCCCAGGTATTACGAACAACACACGATAGCCCACATGCAGGACATCCTGGAAAGGATAGGACATTCAAACAAGCCCAGTTGTTATATTACTGGCCTTCATTACGAAAAGATATAAACAATCATATAGACAGATGTGAATCATGTGCAAAACACAAAGGATACCCAATCACACCTACACCGATAGGTAATTACCCTGTACCACATCAACCATGGGACGTTGTCGCTGTTGATTTACTCAAGATGCCATTATCATACAATAATAACCAATACCTATTCGTAGCAACGGATTATTTTTCCCGTTATGTAATTTTAGCTCCAATTAAAGATAAAACAACAGAGACAGTAGCAAAGGCATTAACAGATAATGTTATATGTCGTTTTACTACCCCAAAGGTACTAATAAGTGATAATGGAGGAGAACTTAATTCTGATATCTTACAAGAAATATGTAAACAATACAACATCAAAAAGGTTAACGTTTTAGCCTATCACCCAGCATCTAATGGGTTAGTAGAAAGACAAAACAAAAAAAAGAATTAGATGTGCTACGACACATTCTCAATGAAAATTATGCAAACTGGGATGATCGGATTCCCAGAGTAGATGCCTCAATTAATGGGTCTATAAATAAATCCATACAGTAGGTGACACACCACATTTCATTATATATGGGACAGATAAAAAACTACCATATGAGCTCCTAGAAGGTGACAGTCTGCCCATATACAATTACGATGATTACTCTAAACTCCGTTTACGCGAATTCCAGGATATACACAAAAGAGTCAAAAAACAATTAACGATGTCCAAGGAAGAAATGAGGGAGGCATTTAATAAAAAAGGCAAGAGACTCACCTATCAGCTTAGGAGACATTGTTTATGGTATCATTCATACGAGAGACAATAAATTATCCCCAAATTTTGAGGGCCCATACAGAGTAATTAACATAAAAGCAAACAAAGTTTTAAGTCACTGTCTAGTGGCAAAGAGAAACAAGTTCATATTGACCATTTAAAACGAGTTTCAAGGGAACTATCCAATAATTATGCAGCATCGGATACAACCGAACAAGCGAACGTAACTCATGAAACCAATCAAGAAAACAACAATAATTACAAAAATAAATTAAGGTCATATACCAAACAATCAAACATAGGTGCAACTGTTCCAATAAGATCTACAGTACATCATTTACGAGAATTAAATATCGATTTAAACTCCTTCTATAAGTGAAATAACAATCAACCGTAACGCACATCATCACTATCATCGACCACAACATGACCATGTTAGAAAATTAATAGATTTTTTTTGGTCGGTTGGTAGCGATGAAGGGACTTATGCTATGGATTCTCCTCTACATAGCAAGAGGATATGCTCATTTAGACCCCCAACACATAGTACGACAAGGATGCCTCATAGCTCCAACGGCCACGACTCAATCATAAGAGACGTCATGAGTCCTGAAAGAAGTCTTGATTACTTGTATGAATTACTTTCTTATCTAGAAAATATCACAAAACCCATGAGAACCCTGGACTTCATGATAGGAGGCTACGTTTCACAAGCACATAACACAAAGGAAGTGGATGAAATAGTGAAGTTAACGAAATGGAAACTAGAACTGGCTAAGTCAACTATGCTTATCATGATCCAAGATCTCCCATCTTATGGAACGGAGGTTTTGAGCAACAAGAACATCATCACATGTACTCGCCAAAAGCGCGGTTTGTTCGACCTGGGTGGCGCAGTTCTTGGGATCATCTTTGGATTGGCTACAGAGGAAGACCTGAAAGAAATAAACAACAAATTTAATAAAATATCTCAGGTACTAACATACCAAGATAAATTCATCACAGGCCATAACTCAGCAATGAAGACAATTGTGAAAAATCTGAAAAAGGCAGAAAACATAGCTCTCGAAAGTGTAGATAAAATAAATGAAATGGAAGGTAACATAACACTTTTCCAACACTTCTCCATCATCACGGAACATATTGACACAATTCTACTACAATTAGACAACACTAGAGTTCGTTACAGGGCACTTATGCAAGGAATTTCGAATGCTGGTGATGGCAAGATCACAACTGACTTACTTCCAGTTCATGAGCTACATCAGATAATTAGTCGAGGCATACATAAACATAAATTGAAACCTTTGTTCCGAAGTAGGGATTTCATGCAATATTATCCATATTTAGAAGCAACACTAACACCAACATCAGTAGTAGTTCATGTACCATTCATAACTGAAGACCTGTTCACAGTATACCAAATATACCCCTTCCCTTCTAAGAATAATAACACTTTGGTCATCATCAACATCAACACAGACACCGAACTCATCATGGTCTCCAAGAGACGGAACACTGTCACTTTTGCAAGTGAATCAACGATTGAACGAAAGCGCCGCACATCCTTACATGCTGTTCAGCTTTGTCCTGCGTATATTTTCACGTTTCAGCCTACTGATACAGTCCCTTGTGAAATGGCTATCATAAGAAATAACAATATTCATCATCATTGTAACTTCACTTTTGCTCTAGATAAGCTTGTACACCATCAACCCATCGGACACTCACAGTTTTTTTTATTTCACTCATAACACATCAGTTTACATAGCCTGTCCAGATATACCGCCATCTCATACTTCAGTCTCAGGATTATACATAGCACCAGACTACTGAGCAGTATTTACACCATCCATGTCCACTTTATCCACAATCAATTACTACGCCATCCTCAATCATACACAGAAACATTTCCATCCACTGCCTGATATGGACTTAAATATGAGCACACGTATTAATTTGACTTCACCTAAGTTTGAAACTATGCAACTGATCAATGAAACAATGAAGCCCTGGGAAGATTTGAGTTTGAGTATGTTCAACCCATATTATGTGTATAGCCCAGCACCTACTGTCTTTATAATCTTCTGCATTGTATTTACAGTAGTGCTGTTCGCAATGCACAGAATGCATGCAAGAATTGCAAATTTGGAGTCAGTATTTAGTGGGGGTAGAGTTAACATCCAAGTTAACCCCCCTGAATGAAGTGTACATATTTTGTATATAGTATTAATTATAAAAAAAAAAAAATACAAAGAAGAATAACCCATGATACGGAAGTATGCTATACCAGTAGCATTATCTTTAAATAGAATATCAATAGCTCTTACCATAATCTTAACTTTAAACTATTTTTTTTCTTGCATGTATGCATTTTACTACAATAACCACTTTACAAACTGTATTACAGTTCAATAGTTTAACTTTAGTGCATTTATTCAATTATGTATACAACTTGTGTAACCCCTTAACCGAGGGCGTCACTTTCGTGACGCTTGGGAGCAAGGGATCATACCGCAGGGCGTCGCTTTTGTGATTCTGTGTTATTTTGAATTCACCCGGGCTTCCAAGTGGGGGCTTGTATCATTTATCAGTACTGCCAATGTCCAACACTAGTCAGCACTCCTAATCTCATCTGTACTCCCATCCATTGTTGACAATTTAGCCATTTCTCCCCGTTCTTGGCTCCCCTCCCTACCCCCCCACCATTACCCTATCCTCTCGCCTGCCCGGCCGTGCTACGCTAAGTAAATCTTCCCTGGAATTTTTCACTGATTTCATCCATTGAAATAAGCCCTATGTCCTATTCTTATACCAAATAATATATACAAGAAAGAAATAAGGTAAGTGAGAGTGCCATACACCTGGAATTGGCTAATTATCACCTGACAACACCTCACGTGCACTCGTTCGCTAATTTTCGCTGTTTTTTTTTCCCTTGAAATATGCCGTATAATCTATTTTCGTAATAAATATACATGGAAGGAGGGAAGGGAGAAGCCTAAGTGATATTTACATTCACCTGGAACTACCTAATTTATAATGTATTGTCTAGATTTCCTGCCAATCATATCAGTGCTAAACAAAGATGTTTCAAGATCTAACATTGGTAGCTCTGAATATATATCTCCTAAGTAGGCCTCTAATCTATTTTCGTAATAAATATACATGTAAGGAGGGAAGGGAGAAGCCTAAATGATATTTACATTCACCTGGAACTACCAAATTTATAATGTATTGTCTATATTTCCTGCCAATCATATCAGTGCTAGACATAGCTGTTTCAAGAAGTAATATTGGTAACTCTGAATAACCCCTTAGCAGGCCTCCACGCTGGCCCTCCGTTATCAGTTTACTCTCATCTTCCGAAGCGAGGGTACGTATGTTTCTTCTTGCTGACTTCAAGGCCTTTTTTCACCCCCATGCAAATGGCCCTGTGACCTTTACCCCCTACTAAACCTCGTGTGGAAAGAGGTAAAGGGCTGACAATTGATAAAAGAGTGACTACGATCTTTCTATTGAGTAAAACAGTGCAAGTGGAATTGTAAATAATGTGTAAATAATGTATAATCAGCAAGTGAAAGTAATGAATGTAAATATACGTGAACAATGGAAAACAGTTTTATAAGTTATTTCAAGTGACAGTGCACAACACAGTGTAAATAAAATAGAAATGTAAATAACGTAAATAAAATAGAGAACGTAAATAGAAATGTAAATGAGTAGTATTATAAGAATACGAGTATATACCCTAGGAGTAATGAAAGTGAAAGTTTCACTCTAGCATGTCTGAATGCTATGAGTTATGAGAGTGAAGATGAAAGTGACATTCACTCTCAATGCCAGTATACAGGACGAGAAAGTGAATGCTACGTATTTTACTGAAAGAAATTGAATCCCTTCAGTGACAATAAACTAATACTACTGAAGGAAACTTATGGATAAAGACTGTAGATATATATAAGTGTTATATAGTAATAGAAATATAAAGTGTGAGAGGTTTTATGAATAATAAATGACAGACTACCAAGAGCGAACTAGTGCCAGTGCGACGATCAGACGCGCTCGTAATTTCCATTGCTTTCACAGTGTTTTTTTTTTTAGTATGGATCCGAAACTACTTGAAAATTGTAGAATAGTGTTTATAGTGTTTGTAACTGGCTGTGGTAATCATATTACGGGTTGTCGGGAAGTGTAAAGTGGAGACTTCGTTACCCTACTTCAGAGGTCTCCACAAGTCCTACGGTAACCGACGAAGGCTCAACAATCATTCCAGGAGAAAGCTGAAGGTATGTGCCATAAGCATATATAATTTTATTATTCTAGGACTAATAACTGATTTTTGGCAAATATTTTTTGAGAGTCTGTCGGAGCCCAAATAACCCCGCGGCACACGCAAGTCATTGGTAAACAAGCCCGCGGTGTAGGGGTTAATATGTAATATTACTAGATCATTGCAATTTACCATGAATATTATACCTGTACAATATTATAATCAATATTATATATTAAGAGTTAAGAAGAAGACTATTATGTATTAATGGATTAGCATACTGTCAATAATGATTGCTGTAGGAGGACCTCCAGCGGCGTGACCGAGCAATGTCAGGACTCCATATTATAAATACAATTCATTATAGAAAACATGATAGATAGATAGATAGACAGAGCACCAGGCAAGCCTGGGAACGGGATATGAGCTTGCAAGTCTAAGTGAAGAAATGTTGACAATACACCGGAAGCAGCAAGTCAGGGGATGAGATAGGTAGTGTGTCAGCGAGATAAACACACGAACAATGCCTAGTGACCATACACACACATACACACATACTCACACACAAGCTTCTAGAACAATTCAACAACAGTGTAACACACATGACACGAACCCTGCTACACCAGAATTTAGGAAGCAGAGATCAGAAGGAGGTTAGCCATAGAACCGACAGGTAGTGGAGAGAGTGAACAAGAAGAGGGGTCCAACTAGACTTACTAAGTATATTGTCTCTGTATTATACGCTGCTCAACTTAAGACTTTCTCCGAAGATAATAAATCAAGATCAACTCCCTATATTCATCTCTAACTCCTCCTGCTCTTCAATTATCAAAATAACAATAAAAACTCAAGACTCACCTATTACAAGAATAGAGAGTCACAGTCTATCACTGTGTATATACGTGAAGTACTACAGAAATGAAGTAGCACCATCAAACTAATAGAGTAAATGTTCAACTCACTGAAAATAATTGTAGTAGTGATGATGATATTGATGTTGGCTGAAGGGTGTTGCTAGGGTTTGGTTGAGGTAGGTCAGGGTCCTGATATGACTGTGTCAGCAGTAGGTGTCATCATTGCAGGGTAGGCAAACAGGCTGGCAGGCAGGCAGGCAGGTGCAGGATGGCAGGCTGGTGTTGTCAGGCACTTGGACTGATTGACGTGTTATGATACTCTTAGCAAATGATTACACTGCTGAGTCGCTGCCTCACTCTGGTAGTTGTGGTGAAGATGCTGGTGGTGGGGAAAAGTGGTGGAGGTCGTGGTGGGTTTGGTGGATGTTGGAGAAGGGAGGATTGGAGGTTAGATGTGTTGATGCTACATCACCATCGTGGGTCAACACTATTAGCACAGTACAGATGCACTTCCTCCTTCCTCACTTTGCTTGTTGTTGCTTATCGTTTCTCACTTGGTTCCTAGTTTTGTTCTCACTGTATTCGCTTGTAGTTTGATGATTGTTGCTTGTAGAGCAGTCGTAGATTGTTTTGAGTGTGAAGCTGATTCTTAATTTGTTCGTTGATTCTTGAGTGAGACATTAATCGGCTTCGTTTACCGCTGTTGTTTACCGTTATAACTGCTCCGGAGAGTCATCTGCTGCATATAAACTCGTTAGGTGTGTTTTGATTGTAATTCGTTTTACAGCTGTCACCAAAATCAATGAACGTAGTTTATCGTAGTTTACAAGTCATTCACTACTGCCACCAATATGAATGAACGTAGCTGAGGGGTTTGATTAAGTGGAGAGACTGTAGATGTATTGTAGATTAGACTTTTTGTCTACCACCAGTGGACTGTAACGTGGGCTGCTGCTAGGAAAACTGAGCGTTGTCGAGTAGAGTGAATAGGTAGGTCTCTCTCTTTCTCACCTCGCTTCACTGTGTATCATTTTATCGTGAGTGAGGTGAGTTGTGATCACTTCTTGGGTTACAGAGTTTATTGTACACAGTTATATCGAAATATGATTGACAGCATAATGTAGTGTGACAGCAAACCTCCTAGCTGACCCTATCTCCTGCCTTCTGCCCTCGATCATACTCTCGGGCTCTCTGTCCCTATGTTCTCTGAAATCTGAGAATATATATGGCTCGGTGGGGATGTAGTCTGGTAGATTTCCATGGTTAGTTTCCATGATGTCAGGTAACTAGCTCAGTCTGGTTAACCTGCTCGTATCGTGAAATTCTTGTATCGTCTGGACTACAAAGAGATTGTTTGAGATACATCATGTGTTAAGACATTCTTGATGGTCTGGGACAAGATTGTGGATATACATCATGTGGATTGACATTCCAAGTGAGAAGCACTACATTCTGCACCTTGTAATATGAGATATATGCTAGTGTCTATAATGCCAACACAGGCACTGGAGGTCCTAGCAGTGTCATTACGCATGACCATAGCTTTTAGCCCCAAAACACAAAATCTGTTCCTATTGGTTGTTTATCACAGCTACATTTTAGGCATGGTGGAACCCCCAGTGACACTCCCACACAGGTGCCCCATAGTGGTAACATTGCCATAACTTTTTCCCAGAACATGAAATTTTCCACAACAATCGATCTTTACTAGGGCCACATTTTTGGCTGGGTGAGGCCCCCCAGAGTCACCCATCACAGGAGGGGAAGTGGTTCCCTGGGGTCCTGGCAAAAACCTTTATGTACGGTCATGGCTTTTTACCCAACAAGAAGAAGCTTTGCTTATGAAAGACTTTCACCCCAGCCACAATTTAGACAGGGTGGAACCTCCACTGATGGTCACCCACAGGGGAGAGGAACTGTGCCTCTGGGGGACACTGCCATAGTTTTCAATGGGCATATGAAATTTTGCACAGTAGTAGAGCCTCACCTGCACCATAGTTTATAGAAGGTGGGACTTTGTGGTTCGCCCCTTTGCCTCTTTAGTAAATAATTATTTCTTCCCCATCACAATACCGCCGAGCTGTTTGGGTATCTGTGGTGTCCTTTGTCTTCTTTTTGTATGTCTGAGTTGTGAAGCTCATCTCTTTCTCTCTCTCTCTCTCTCTCTCTCTTGCCAGACGCCTTAATCCCGCAAGGGGTGGCCACAAACAAATACCCTCCATGTCGCCCTGTCTCCCGCCATTTCACCGCCCAGCTCCCAGCTCACACCCCCCGCTCTCATGTTCCTATTCATCTCATCTCTCCATCTCATCCTTGGCTGCCCCCTCCCTCTCCCCCCTCCACCTCACTCACACTCTCCTCGTTAGTCTCTCACTCCCCATCCTCTCCGCATGGCCAAACCACCTCAGTGTATTTCTCCTAACGCTCCTATCACATTCAGATCCACACCAAACGCTTCTTCACTTCCTCATTTGTCAGTCAGTCTCTCCACATGACTCCGCATGCTCCTCTCATATAAATCATTTACACTGCTCTCACTCTTGACTTGTGTCTCACCAACAAGGTACACTTCCATACATTAGAGCTGTAATCGCAATACCGTCATGTATCACAATACTCTCATGCTTTCCTGTTATATGTAAATTCTGTACATTTATTAGACTGGGTGATAAGAAAGACAACAGCTGGATGCCAGGTGAGCTTAGACAGTCCAACTGGATTTGGCACAAAAGGTTTCAGGGATAAGGGTGGGTTAAGATATATTGCTCTCATAATGCCACTCAGGAAAGAGTGACTGGGTACTTTATTTTAAATGTCTAGAAAAAAATCCTAACTCTGAGTCTCTAGCTCCTGATGAAGCAGCATGGGAGAGGATGGTGAGTGGATGGTTGAACAAGATAGAGATAGATAGATAGATAGATAGAGAGAGAGAGAGATTTAAAATTAGCACCAAGTCATAATATGGCTCTGTGGCACTGTTGCAGTACAGGGAAAATAAAGGCGGGAAGAAACACGGACCTAACAAAATGGGAGATAGGACAGGAGAGCAGAAGATAAAAGTAAGGAAAGGAAGACTGGAGACAAAAAAGACCTCTTTTAGTCGCATCATACAACAAGCCGGGATGCTGGGAAAGTATTCTTTCTCCTCCTTCCCAGGGGAGTTAGACTGATAAATAGGTAGGTAGGTAGGTAGGTAGGTAGGTAGGCATAGAGAGGTGTGTGTGTGTGTGTGTGTGTGTGTGTGTAACTCTCACCAGTTCGGTCAGGATCATAATGATGGTCGTGATCGTTAGCTTTTTACCCTTCCGGAAGTGAGCTGAGAGGTCATATAGTCTGATCTAAGGGCAAGGTTGTGACCTTCACACACCCATCCCGTTGCTCAAGGGGGACAGTAACAACCTGCATCATTAGTGAAATTTTTCACATCCCGAGCAAGGCGCGAACCCCATCTTAACCCGTCACCTCCCGAGCCTTTCCGCACCTATGACATCCCCCAGTCCCGAGCCTTTTTGGAAAAAAAATTTTTCTTCTAAAACTTCCGCTTAGGTCGAGAAACGATGGAAAATCATGAAGAAAGTGGTCTCTGCGGTCTATAAGTGGTCTGTACAGGTGCGGTTTCCCCCCGCAGGTATCGTATTCTGTAATGGGCTGGATATGCGTTTACGTTTTCTATGGTAAGGAATAATGGGACAAACAACACACAACACCTCTACATTTATTGAATTTGAACTAATAAACAATAACAGAAACAATATAATGGATTTCAGACACATATATAGGAAAAATAAGCATTGTACCATCGCGCGAGCATAGCGAGTTAGGTCCGAGTCGTAACATGCTATATGCTAAGTTTCTGGTATGAGTCAACCTATCATTTTTTCTACTTGTATACTTCTGTTTCAATGACAATTTACCAATTACAACTGTTTGTAAGTGTTTTCAGATGTTTTCATTCATTATGATGACATGCAGCATAAGTTTAGCGCACATCAGCTTAGTAAGCGCACTCGCTATGACTCGTATTTCAACATACCAAATTGTTTTATCACTTTCCAATTATTTTCCCATTTACATAGAACCTTTCCTCCACCACTGTGAAGGTTTTCAATTATTTTCATTCATTACGAGGGCATTTAGCGATATGCTAGCGCCTATTCACGTAGCAACCACAATCTCAAACACTCGTGTTTCATCATCTACTTTATTTATTCACTCAAATTATATTTTCCCACTTACATTACACACGTTTACACCCATAAAATGCACTGTACATACTTACTGCCATTATTTATTCAAGTGAGCGTGAGAATATCGCCTGAAAATACCCTCGCAAGGAATATTTCGTCATACATAATACTCACACACTTATATACTAATTCACTCACACACTTATATACTAATTATTCACTTTATCACTTGCTGACTTTTATTTTGACTAATACGTGCCTTATTCATTCGACTAAGCATCAGGAAATCTTATCTTTATAGACACGCTATGAATATTTGACTTAGAATATACATCATCATATACAATAATTTGAACTTATATTATACCCGTAAGAATGTCACATAATAAGAAATATATAATAAGGGGCCGTATTTATTGCACTGAGCGACAGAATATCGCATCAAACAACCCTCTCTATGTAAGTTTCAACTTAGGGCAGATTTATATACTTACACCCAATGTTTTCACTTATGTTCTACCCGTAGGCACTTTATACTAATATTTGGCGATCCACATGACTGATATTTTCACAGAGCGCCTGTCTGTCGCATTTACCTCATAATTTCAGCGTCCTTTCGCATTCACACCATGCTAAAAGTGCAGCAACGTGTGATATTCACTAAAACATGGGTGAATACACAGACCCACGTCACACTGCACGCACTCATAGCGGGTGTCCTTCCTCTGTGTCGTGAGTCTCACCTGGGAATTACTGCACACGTGACACCTGCGCTGGGGCCTAGGTCTGTTGGGCTGGGGAGGGATAGGAGTGGGGAAATGGCGGCCGGATATTCTCTGGGGAGTCTGGGTAATAGAGGCAGTGCGGGGGCGCTGTTGGGGCCTTTCAACAGCATACTTAGCAAAGATTTCTCGTGTGAGCTCCCTCACAAACCTTTCAAAGGTTTCCTGAACTCCTGTGGTCATGGCGTGAAGGTGGTGGCAATTCAGAGCAGTGATATCTAGCAAGTGAAAGAACAGTTTTTTATACCACTTCATCGTGGTCCTGGCACACTCTACCGTCGATATCATGGAGTCAGACTGGTCCACGAGGCGCATGTTTATATTGTAATCCATTACACACTCAGGTTTCCAAACACGACGCCTGCTCTCGCTATGGTAATCAACAGAATCAGTACGGTGCATCAAGGGGCGGTGAACCGTGGACAAGAGGCTTACTTCTCTGTTGTGGTTCCACATTGTTGCAAGGATGTTGTTTGCTTTGAAGAAGACAACCTCACTCCTTGCAAGTTAAGTTTCCACCCTACCTTGACCATGTGACGCCGGTTCACCTTTACGGTTCCACAGACTCCCGTTTCATGTCTGTGAAGATAACGAGCGAGAAGAGGGCTAGTGTACCAGTTGTCGAGGTAGAGAACGTGACCACGATGAAGGTAGTCTTGTATCATCGTCTTTACCACTGCTCCCGAAAGTCCTATACTTCGATCTTCTATTATGTCTGTCTGTGCACCGGTGTACAAGACTATGTCTTGCACGTATCCAGTCCTACAGTCACACATAACAAAGATCTTGAACCCAAAACGGTGCCTTTTGCTGGGTATATACTGTCTGAATGAAATATTGCCTCTCCACAACACGAGACTCTCGTCTATGACGAGATCTCTATAGGGATAGAATGAGGATCGAAAGGTTTGCCTGAGGTGATCAAAGACCAGCCTAATTCGCCTCATTTTGTCAGTGTTGTTTGCATTTGCAGGGTCATTAGCATCATAAAAATGGAGGCGACTTAGAATTTGTTGAAACCGATTACGGCTCATCACTTGACCAAATATGGGGGTAAACATAACAGGGTCCCTAGTCCAGTAAGCAGGAATTCTATTTTTTCTTATTATACCCATCAAAAGGACAAGGGCAAAAAATAAGAACATTTCTGGAATGGACACAGGGTAATCATAAATCATAGAATGCCTACTCCTTGTTCCCAATCTTTCACTTTCTAGGCGCTGGGCGCTTGCAAACAGGTTTGTTTGAAAAACGATCTGATCTACGAAGGACTCACTGAAAAACAGGTGGAAAAAATCCAACCTGCTTGAATTACAGTGAATACCTGGTGCAATGCAGCCAGATCGCCCTTGCTCAGTGAAGGGGTGAATGAGGGGAGAAAAATCACTCCCATCCTCCCAATCCCACGACATAAATCCCTCGTCCCCATCACCGCCTTCGTCTGGGTGGGGAGGAGATCCTGGTTGGGGAGGTTGGGGAGAAGGAGTACGGAGGGCTTCCCCACTGTCACTCCTCTTCCCTGCCTTTACCCTTTCCCTTTCCCTTACCCTTACAGCCTTGAGGAACATTAGGGGGCTGTGGGGATGAAATTGTTGAATATTGGGGAGCAGAAGACGTGCTGGGGAATGGTTCCTCCCCACCTTCCCCCTCCATTACCACACCACGTGCTCTTTCACGCAACCTTGCTCGACCACGTGTTAGGGGATATTGGGGAGCATAAGACGTGCTTTGGAGTGGTTCCTCCCCACCTTTCCCCTCCCTCACAACCCCACGTGATAATGAACGCACCTGCACTGGCCCACGTGATCCACTCTGCCGCCTCACACTGCGTAGGGAGAGCAATGACTCACCCACCTCACTCTCACTTTCCCTAATCCCAGGAATTTCCATTTCACTCCCCACTCCCTCCACTTCACTTCCTACCTCCCCAAACAGAATGCTAGGCCCATACCTGCTTAGACGACGTGGTGTGCTCTCTGGGCCACGATGGGTAATCACCTCCCGTCCATACCACGTGGCAGCACGTCCCACGGCTCTGTCCTCGTCCTCGTCCTCGTCCTCGACCTCGAATTCTGCTTCCAAGGCACGCTGGGGATAGGGATATGATATACCACGTGCCTTCTTTGCCTCCTGCCCCTCTCTAGCAGCACGGTAAGTCACGTACTGCCGCTTCCTGGGTGACGGAACTTCCTCGTCACTGCTGGTGGTTTCTTCCTCCTCTGGCTGCACATAATCCTTGTCCATCTCCTCGTCATCCAGTGGGGAATCACTGTCGCCGGTAAAGGTGTCCAGGGCGACTTGAATTTCGCTCTCTGAGAGACCTCTCTTAGCCATGTCTGAGCAGGACTGTGGCTACCAGGTGAGTGGACGAGTGGCGGGCTAGCGCGGGTCGCGCGGGGTTGCCGAGTGTCCCCGCCTGGTGGCAGGTAGGGGAAGGTCAGGCGAGGGTACGTACCGCAAATCAAGCGCGAAATTTGAAAATTTTCGAAATTATGCACATTGCAATTGCACGACGTACTGGTACGTCGCCGGGACTGGCAAATGCAAATCGTTGCAACGTACCCATACGTCGTCGGGACGGGGCGGGTTAACTGACGCCAGGCGAGAGTGTTTTCACTGAGCCCGCGAGTGGTGTGTACGTGAGAGAGAGAGAGAGAGAGAGAGAGAGAGACTGTGTGTACGTGGATGTGTAGGTGCGTGCGTGCATGCGAGAGATAGATCGATAGAGAGAGAGAGAGAGAGACTGTGTGTAAGTGGATGTGTAGGTGCGTGCATGCGTGCGTGTCAGTCATTGAATGAGGCTGGGTCGTTGCTGAGTAGGGACAGGAGTACGTGTAGAATCTCTTGCTCTGAGAAATCCACTAAGCAGCTCATTCTGTAAACTTCCTACGATTAAGGCAATTATATAAAGCAGAGATGCCATGGAGGCCCACCTGTGTCTTGTTCTCACATTCTCAGTTACCTTAGTCCAGATTAATTGCTTGATGTTGTAGCAATATATTATTAATGTATTCTGTGACTTACTCACCTGATAAATTCATTTTTTAGCCCTTCAGATGATTACTGGCTTCAGGGAAGCAAGTGTCTTGTGTATCCCGGGGTTAAATACATTAATATGATGAATACGTATACATAACCTGTGGATTGTGGTGGAGGGGGGTGCAAAACCGGCTCTGTGGTCGGGAATATGGAGAATTTAGTGACCATTGCAAAACGAACTCGCATATACATCATTGTCTAGGAAATGATACTGACACTTAACCAAAAAAACATTTCTGCTCAACTTCCCACAGTTATATAGTTATTGTGGTTGGAAGTTTTTCAGTTGCCAGAAAACTGGTAACTAAATGGCGGGACTCTCTCCAGTCAAAGTCTCAGAGTACTGCCAGTAACTTCAGTAAACAATAACTTGAGCATGTAATGCTACGTTTGAGAATTTATTTCGTATTTCCCTATTCCTTTAGCCTTTGTTGGCCTTGCATTCGATTTTATCATAAAAATTGTTATTGAAGACAGGTTTGAACCTTCCTTGGGTGCTAACACCATAGTCAGTGATGCAGACAATGCATCAATTTCGTTCATATTACTGCTACTTTGTTTCTGGGTTCAACCTACGGGATGGGAATGAAAGATGCCAGAAAATCTAATGTCGAATAAAAAACCATGTGGCGCTGTTCCTATGAGAAATTTCATGTATTGGTATGTTGATAAAGATCCTGGCACTTGCTCATAAGAGGTAGGTCACATGCTCCTGAGTTAACTCATATGAGACAGACACATGCCACAGGTTTAAAACAATGTCCAGATATAAAACGATGGGCAATTGACCCCTTGAATCTGGTTAGGTATTTTTAAACATTATCTTTGCTTCTTTCAGCCTTTTCGTAAAAAAAAAAAAGGAAAAAAAAAAGCACTGTGGTTTAGTATCACTCGCCTTAGAAGGCAGAGCAATAATGTTTTTGGCTGCCTATGTGTGTGTGTGTGTGTGTGTGTGTATATGTGTGCGCGCGCGCTCGTGTTCCCATTATATATCATGAACGGCTTGAGCTATCAGATTGAAACCTTCACGGTATCAAGATATGGTCAAGTTCGAAAATGGGCACTCGGGGCCAAGGTCAAGGCCACCAAAATGGCTGCCAAAGGTCAAGTAGTTTTTATTGCTGGCCTTTAACACCGTTATATCTCATGAACAGTTTGAGCTATCAACACGAAACCTTCAGGGTATAAAGATATGGCCAAAATCTTGGACTTAGCCAACAACATATTCTGGCGGGCGATTAGCATTCAGCTCCCGAATGCTTTTCTTTCATTATATTCTGTAGTCTTCACAGTTAGCTGATTCATTGTGTGCATATGATCAGTAGTCGAATACGCGCTTCGGAATGCTATCTGTTCACGAGGTTGGTTTTCTTCTAAATTTGTTGTTATTCTGTTCGTAAGGACTTTAGTGAAGTGTTTGTAACTGATAGTAAGCTAATCGGTCGATAGTTACTAAGATCTTTTGAGTCGTCTTTTTTGTAAAGTGAAATAACTCTTGTATTACACCATGTTTTGTAAATTTTCATTTTTATACACTGAGTAAATAAGTGGGCAAGCCTGTTTTATACTTCTACCCTTACATCCGACAGTAGATCTGCTACTATTCCATCTTTCCTGGGGCCTTCCCCCATTTCTTATTTTAAAGAGAAATGTATACTCGTACTTCGTCTGGTGCTACATCAGGTATTTCACTTGTGGCAACTGAAAAGTTAGCTATTGGTACGATTGTCATTGATGAATACAGTTCTGTGTAAAATATTTCACCTCCCTTCACCATCTTATCTCGTTGTTTCATGACTTCACTGTTTTTGTCTTTCAGTGATGTAGATTGTGCTTTCCTAGTGCCATTTTACTTCGGACCTGTTTCAGACTTTCCTTTTTTGATGATCTCTTTGATTTGATCCAAGTTTCTCTCTTTTTTTATTCCTTCTCTCTGCCACTTTTTGCTAAGTTTATTTCTTCTGCTCCTTCTTTATCATCTTTATTTGCTTTTACTTTAATTTCATTTCTTCTTTTCATGAGCTCGATTGTGTTTTCTGAATATTTCGTGGCTTAGGTTGTATTAGCTTTCCCTACTACCTCCTCTGATTCTCTTAGCACTTTTGTTAGTCTATCATTCAACTTATCAATGTCACCCTCAACATAACTTGGAGCCTGAGACCTGTTCGATAATTCTAACAAAAAGGCAGCTTTGTTTTTGCTTACTTTTATTGGGCATATCTGTTTATTTTTAATCATCTTTCTTTCGCTTCTGAGATTGAACTTGGCTGTGCAACCCACCATTCTGTGGTCCATTTCTATATTTACTTTGTTGATAACCGTAACATTTGTGATCGTGTTATTCTTATCTGCTGTCATGAAGTTGATTTCATTTTTTTTCCCCATTTGGACTTCTCCAGGTCCATTTTCTACCTGTTACTTTGTAGGCTAAAGGAATGTGCTCATTATTCTCATGTTATATCTATCTATCTATTTATTTGTTGCCAGACGCCTTAGTCCCGTAAGAGGTGCCCAGAAACAGATCCCCTCCATGTCACCCTGTCCCCCGCCATTTCACTGCCCTGCTCCCAGCTCACATACTCCTCTCACATATACCTCTCCACTCCATCCCTTCATCTCATCCTTGGTCTTCCCCTCCCTTTACCCCCCTTCCACCTCACTCACATACATTCTCCTCGATAGTCTTTCACTCTCCACCCTCTCCACATGGCCAGACCACCTCAGTGTGTTTCTCCTAACGCTTCCTATCACATCCACATCCACACCACAACGCTCCTTCACACCCTCAGTCGTCAGTCTCTCTCTCCATGTGACTCCACATGCTCCTCTCAAATAACTCATTTCCACTGCTCTCACTTCCATAAGTTAGAGTTGGTATCACAATACTGTCATGTATTCACTTCCATGCTCACTTCCCTGTTTCTTATCACTACTTTCAAGAAACCAACTACCTTTCTTCCTTGCTGTACCCTTTCAAGCACTTCACCCTCCAAACTTCCATCCTTACTCATCACACTACCCTAATACTTAAACGCACACACATTTTCCATTTCCTCCACATCCAACCTCACTGTACATTCACTGACTTCGCTTCACTCGAAGACCATAAGTTTACGTTTCCCTACATTCACCTTTATATTCCGTTTCTTACACACTCTCCCAAACTCATCCACCAAGCCTTGCTGCTCCCCTTCGTCTTCACTTAACAACACAGTTCCATCTGCAAACAACAGTACAGGGAGTTTCCACACGCTGCCCTCTCTCACCAGGGCCACTCCAACATCCACTGCCTTACCTTGTATCTCTTTTATAACCCCACCCATCTACAGATTGAACAACCATGGAGACATGACACATCCCTGTTTCAATCCAACCTTCAGGTAGAAAAATTCGCTCAATTCACTATCCACACGTACTGCATCCTTAACACCCTCATACATACTCTTCACAGCATTCAACAACTTCCCATCTACCATTTATTCTTAATACTTTCCACAGTCCATGTCTATCCACTGTGTCATATGCTTTCTCCATATCCATGAAGGCCGCATACAACTTCTTTCCCTTCACTAGAAACTTTTCCACTAAAGATCTAAGAATGAATATATGATCTACACAGTATCTTCCCTTTCTTCATGTTATACATTTCAGCAAAATTACCATTTCTCCTCTTTCATTCCTTTCCCCCTCACCAAATTTTCCCATGCTTCTCCATTCTTCATTTTCTCAAGTTCTGCATTGAAGTCTCTCATGAGTATGGGATATGTGGTCTTTTCTTTTTCAGCAATCTGGGAGATGTCGTCAAAGAATGTTTCTATTTCTTCACCTAAGTTTTGAGAGGTCGGTGCGTATACTGTACTTGTATTACTTTCAGGGATTATTTTTTGCGTATTCTAATTATGATCCATGCGGTTCTTTCATATACACTTCTGAATTTAATAATGTTGTCTGCAGTTTTGCTGTTACTTAGAGATCCTACACCAGTAACTTTTATTTTTGAGTAATTACCTTTTCTTCTTTTATGTGGATCTCACTCAGACCTACAATATCCCAATTAATGTTTCCTAGGTCAGTCAATAAGTTATTAAATTTGTAATATTCTGCGAGGCTTCTTACATTATACGTCTAGATCATGGATTTCAGTCTGTTTAATGTCCCAGTCTCTAATTTGCCAAGACAGTGCCTACACACTTTCGGTAGCACACTGCCCGTTAGCACAGGAGGCAGTGCTGTCGTACTTTTAGTAGATGATGATCCAACAGGAACGCCCGTGAAAACATTTGCAATAGAATTCATGTTTGTTTGGGAGGACTGGGGCAAATAATCTCACTTTCCTGCTACATGGTTTCTAGTGAGATGTAAGTTTTGTGCCACTTTTTTCAGTATATTCGGTGGAGCCCTATATAACTACTAGGGTTCCCTTGCTCCGCGCTGTCTAATGCGGTACCTCGTCTATCTGCAATCACCTGGGGACGCGCCCGGTAGCAGTGGGATCCTGCCCCTGGAGTGTGGCATAAGCAGGGGGGGGGGGTAAATAACGGTTCAACAGTGCATGAAACAGCAACACAAGGGTTCCCAATATGAAAATCGGTGATTTAGTGATTTTCTGTTTACTATATACCGTGAATTAACTCGTCAATAAGGAGGTCGCTAGAATGGTGAGGTGGCAGAATTCGAGTAGTGAGGCACCGTCCTGGGTGGGATTCCCTCTCCAGCCACAAAATACACCTTCTGTTCTAACTGTTCTTTCTCTTTAACTGGACCATGAATGAACTTCCAGTATCTTTTAAAGGTAAGTGGAAAGACTGAAATTTGTCTGCTTAAATTTTATCTTCTTAGGTAGAGACTGAGTGAGTAAAACAGCCAATGAAAACGCCTTTTCTTCCGGAATTGGCATACCATGGACGTGGGAGAAAAAATACAGCAAGGCAGCTCAGAGGTTAATGTAGATATAATCATCAGGAGATTGTAGGAATTAAAAGAAAAGGATCATCATGCTGAAGTTATTTAACAGGACTTAGTCAGTTTTTCTTCATTTTACATCGAAACTCCAGGATGATCATTCTCTGACCGCGGCTAATGTTAATTTCGCATATGAAGTGTATGTAAATACAGATAATTTTTTAATATAATACGAGTGTGATTGTGGCAAATTAAAGTAATACGACATTTATCAAGTGTGACGTAATGAGATCATGGTAATAACTAAAGCAATATATTATCCGTTTGTTTATTATGGATATATTGATTGGATTTATATATCCTGTAATTTTCTTCTTAACTTATTTACTTATTCTTTCTGACAAGGAGAGTATGTTTTCACCTCTGTTTGCATGTTTGTTTGTTAGTTTGTTTATTTGTTAGCAAGATTATTCAAAAACTACAAGAGAGATTTAGACCAAATTTGGTGGCTATCTACCCATCAAATTTGGTCTAAATCTCTCTTGTGGTGTAGTGTAAATTGCGCATATTCCAGGGAACAATCGATCGTACTACAGATTCTGGATCCGGAAAACATTTTTATTTTTTTAGAAACCCTAATCAGTGATGAGAAAGTCTAACCCATTATGAAGAATGACTTGGAAATTACGTTTGCTCCATTGAGTGCCCCTCTAGTTATCGCCCGCCTTTACCATGGCGGAGCGATAATGTTTTTGCCTGATTTTTTTTTTGTTTATGTGTCCGACTCCGGGCATAGGCTTTTCAGCCTGCTCCCAAGGCCCAGTAGTCCTCCTACATATCATACAACTCTACATGCCACCACTTCGGCACTAACACCCACCGTCCATATTGAATACATGCTAGGGCTGTCTTATACAGGACTGGTGTATTGGTATTAGCAGGGGTATTTTTATGACATGTCAGCGGGTCTTCTGGTAGATCAGTAAAGACTGATTTTGTCAAATTCAAGTCCTTAAACTGTTCCCTGCCCCAGCCGGGATTCGAACTTGGGTCCATTAGGACTGCAGGCCACCTCTCTACCGATTGAGCCACCGCCGTATGTGTGTGTGTGTGTGTGTGTGTGTGTGTGTGTGTGTGTGTGTGTGTGTGTGTGTGATATCATGAACGGCTAGAGCTATCAACATGAAACCTTCAGGGTATCAAGATATGGTCAAAGTCTTGGACGAGATCGAAAATGGGAACTCGGGGTCAAGGTCAAGGTCACCAATATGGCTGTCAAAGGTCAACTAGTATTTATCGCCCGCTTTCAGCACCATTATATCTCATGACCAGCTTGAGCTATCCCCCCGGCACCCTCTGGGAGGAGCGCCGCCATCCGGCCCCCCCGGGGAGACCCCGTCCCCCAGCCCCCCCATGGTGGGGCGCCTCCCGGGGATCGACCCCCCGGCCACCCTGGGGTGTGGCGCGGTGATGGCAGGACTGAAGGTGATTGGTTGCGGCAGATTTTAGGGTAATTGTATCAGTTGTGGCAAAACTGTGGGTGATGGTGGCAGAGTTGAAGGTGACTGCCAGGACCGAGGGTGTTGGTGACAGGACTGAGCTTTCGTGGCAGAAAGAGAGAACTAATGGTGATGGTAGCAGTAGCTATTGATAACGGTGATGGAAATGTTGGCAGAACTGATGGCAACAATGGCTGGACTGATACTAGTAATGGCAGTGGTGGCAAGACTGGGGAATGAGACTGAGGATGCTGGCAGGACTTAAGAGGGTGGTGGTAGCAGTACTGAGGGAGGGGGTTATCGGCTGCTGCATTATACTGGAATTCCAGTTCACTCCACGCAACCAGATCGTGGACAAGAAAACTGATCTATCTGGCATAATGACTGTAATATCGAATAATGGCTGAGGCGGAGTAACGTTGTTTGGCGTGGCGGGGTGTGCTGTGGCGGTGTGGTGTGGCCTGGTGTAGTGTGGTGTGGTGTGGTATGACGTGGCGTGGCAGGGGCGGAGAATAAATTGGAGTATAATGTAGTAGCTTCAATTGCAGACTTAATATAGCAGTCCATGGTGATGGTTTTTGTGTCAGTCAGTCGCCACTTTACTCCACCCCGTTACTGCACCATCACCAAGTTGCAGGGTTGGTGGTGATGGAGGGAGAGATGGAGGAGGAGTGTCAGGGGAGAAGAGGGGAGGCAGAGAGTAGGGTGGTAGATGCATGGGTGAGTGATGAAAGGGAGACGAGAGGAGGGGAGAGGCTGAAGGTAGGGAAAAGGATTTGGAGAGAGAGAGAGAGAGAGAGAGAGAGAGAGAGAGAGAGAGAGAGAGAGAGAAATGTATGACCAAGAGAGTAAAGGGTTTGTATATGCCTTTAAAGATTGAGAAATGTACTTTCCTTAGCAGTTCAATCTGTACATTACACCTCAGCATCCTGTTATACTTCTCTCCGACAAGGAGAGTACGTTTTCACCCCTGTTTGTTTGTCTGTCTGTTAACAAAATTACTCAAAATCTAAAAGAGAGGTTTTGACCATACTTGTTGCGTATATAGCCCATCCGAGGGAACAATCGATAAAGTTTTGGGACCGATCCGGATCATATTACAGATTCTGGATCCGGAAAACACTCTTTGTGAAACCTTAAACAATGATGAGAAACCCTAACCCATTATAAAGAGTGGTTTGGAAATTACGTTGCCCTTGTCGGGGAGATGCGCTCCATTGAGTACCTCTCTAGTTATGTAATTATTGCAAACTGCCGACATTAAAACGACTACATAACATACAAGACAATGTTAGGGTATCAAAAGCTAAAAAAAAAAAAAAGAAAGAAAAAAACTAACAAAGACGTGTTATGGTACCTCCTATGCCTCATTGAATACGACGCATAGAAAGAAATTAATGACGTGGTGCGAGAGTAAAGGTAGGAGAGGAACGATGGATGATTGTGTGTGTGTGTGTGTGTGTGTGTGTGTGTGTGAGAGAGAGAGAGAGAGAGAGAGGACGGAGAGGGAGGGGAGAAAAAGAGAATGGATGACCGGAGTGGGTAAGAAGAGTAAAAATGAGGGTGGAAGGAATAAACTGGGTGAAGGAATGGATGGGGAGGAGAGGAAAGTGGGTAAATCAATTGGGTTGAATGGCCTGGGAGATTTTTTGCTAAGTGAGCAGTCAATAGGCGAGTAAATGAAAGGCAGTTTGTGGGTAAAGTGGATGGGCAGGGTCAGGGAGTGGGGAAGTGAGAGAGAGTGCGAAGGATGAGGGAATGGGGATGGAGAGTTGATAGGAAGTGGAAGAAGAATTGATGCGGAGGAAAAGAGTGAGAGTGGAGAGTGGCCGGGTGGAAATCGGAGGTTGAGTGGATAGGAAGAGAAATTGTACGTTTGAACGTATACGAAGGGGAGAAGGAGAAAAAGTCAGTGGGGGGGAGGGGTGACGACGGGAGTGGAGGAGAGGGATTATAAAGGAGTAGGAATTTATAGGAACGCAAACAGTGGGATACCTAATCAGCTTTTCAAGGGTTCTTGTTGCAAAGGAGACGATGACTGTGGATTCTGTTCTATGTATTCAAGGAAAGCTTGGGAATGCTCCACCATCCCACCAGTCCCTCTAGCCTAGGCAGGCAAAAAAAAAAAAAAAAAAGATAGCTATGCTATGAATCAACCAATTCCAAAATGATGATGAAGTGAGAAAGTTCATGAACCACAGTAGCAGAATGAAAAGAGGAGAGTAAGATGTGGAAGGAAAGAAGATGGGATTTTGAAGAAAGGAGAAGGGAGGAGAGAAGAAAGGAGTGATTGGAGAAGGAGAGAAGGATTCTTTAAGGGAGAAGGGTTGAAGAGAATAAAGAGATATAATGATGTATGAGTTGCAAAAGACAGGCGAGATGAAGGGAAAGACAAAACAGGAAGAAAGTTTAAGAGGTGAGTGAAAGATAAGCGAGGGAATAACTGAAAGAGAGAGAGAGAGAGAGAGAGAGAGAGAGAGAGAGAGAGGACGCAAGTGTGATCTGTGAACGGGGAAGATACACTTTACTTTCCCTCTCTTTATTTTCTCACTCTCACACTTTCATCTGTTTTCCCCTTCACCGAATGATCAAACTTTTTCCCACACGAATTCTTTATCAGTCCATTTTCTCATGGTCCACCCCTTTCCTGTTTTCAGTTACTCCACTGTCGTTCCTCATCATTGACCTATCTCTTTCAATTACAATTTTTATATGATTCTGAGCATTTAACTCTGGACATTGGTTAAGAATCCCGGTCACGATGTCCAGTATTCCACCTACGATGCACCAACAAAAAGCTGATTGTCAACAATGCACACGTAACCTGGCACTTGGACACCAATATTCACCATCCTTACTGTAATACGATAACGATTACCACATCCAGATCTAGTGTTATATTTTAGTGGGGGGTGTTTCCATGAGGCGTGAGTGAGGCCATATGAAGAGCAGTGAACATGGTGAATCCTAATTTGGATATACATACTGATATAGAAAGGAGAGTAAAATCAACTGTGTTCAGCCCGTGAGAGTGTGCAAGCCGTAAGACCTAGCGAAGACCTTCCCCTACACCCATCCAGCACTAACTTATAACGATGGGGAGCAAGCTGTCTGACCAAGGAGGAAACTGTTACTAACATTAATGGATTTAAAGCGCCGAGGAAGATGAACAGAAAATGAAGAAAAGTTTGCCTAATTTGAATTTTATTGGCGAAAATTTTACAAGATAATTAGGTGGTCAGGAAGAGGCCGCTGCGGCCAGTATCGCCTGAGGATTATAGTAAAGACTCACAACAGTAATATCAGAAATGATTCTACGTCGTCAAGACATGAAGGCATCATAATACCGTGATACTCTTTGTTGTGTTACTGTGGGTGATGTGTTACCAAGCCTGTTTTGAAGTTATTAACAACTTTATTACTAGAAGTCTTGCTGAAGTTGACTGAAACCAAACACGTCATCTGCCTCAAGTGTAGTATAATGTTTACAATTACTTCACTGCCATTGGTCTGACCTAAACTGAATGTAACGGCAAAAGTGTGGTGTTGACCATACCCCTTATTGCCCGTGTTTATACACAAGCAATGTTTCTCAAACTTCTTCACTTCATTCACCACTTGTGTGGATTTTAACATCCTCTTGACCCTCTTCCAATTTTCTCTCAAGCCCCCACAAATCATGATGAAAAAACCGTTTTAGTTCTCTCCATTTTTTTAATGCTACCAACTATCAATCAGAACGCACATTTTGTTACAGATCAGTGGGATGGATGACACGGGATTCAGTCAGTCGACTGATTCGAGGCTGAGTCACTGATTACGCACATCTCATATCAGGTCCACATCCAACCGGTTTCAGGTTTTACTTTTTATGTGCAGAAAGGTGGAGAAATCAGATGCACATAAATACTTGTATGTTGTGGAAAATGGCAAAAGGACTCTAAGTGCGATTTCACTACCTTTTGGATATGACTGATACATGGAACACCAGAACAGTCAAAGCTTCTTCTTCATAAAGGTCTCTGGCAGCAGAATAATTCTTGAGGTCAAGGAATTAGTCCTGAACATCATCGGGAATGGCAACAATATCAAGAGTATTCCTCACCATTTTCCCTTCTTCATCCTCCTTGAAATTTGAGAAGTATCTTTTGAGCCCACACTCCAAGGATTTCAAGTGCTGAATTATTTCACTTTTGAGTGATGGGTCATGTAGGTGATCCTCTTCAATCTCGTCAAAAACTGTTGAAAGAATGTCAGACATTTTCTGCACTCACGTTCCTTTGCCAGTTCTGGAGTTTAGTAAGAAATACACTCATACAGTCGATAAGGTGAAATACATTTCCTTCCATGTCTTGTAGTGTGAGATGCAGTCTATTTACCTGTTCAAAAATGTCAGCCAGGTATGCAAGACGTGACTCCCACAACGCTTTGTTGAAGAGATTTAATATATCATCCTTCCCTTTCATTTCCAGGAAAAGCTGAAGTTCTCACTGACGCTCAAAAACTCTGTTCACAACATTGCCCTTGGAAAGCCGTCGCACTTAGAGTAAAAGAGAAGG
The DNA here is from genome assembly GCF_032717465.1 of Coenobita brevimanus. NCBI lineage: Eukaryota > Metazoa > Arthropoda > Malacostraca > Decapoda > Coenobitidae > Coenobita > Coenobita brevimanus. The sequence goes on from NC_137037.1 coordinate 26,387,846, forward strand.
GATTCATGCTCTAAATCCATGTCTGCACAGAGTTTCTGGAAAAGGCAAGAGTTCAAATCTCCTGTTTTCACAAAGTTGAAACATTTTGCTACTGCCTCCAGGATCTTGCAAAGGGCATCAGGGAGGGTTTTTGACGCTAGTGCAAAATGATGGATCATACAGTGAACCACTTTCGCATTCAGAGCTACTTCCTTGACATGCTATTGTAGCCCCGATTGTGATTCCAGCATTGCCAGTGTCCCATCAGTACGGACTCCACAACAATTTTCCCAGGCGATTCCGTTAGCTGCAAAGAAAGAAGTCAACTTTTGCATCACATCTGAAGCTTTTGTGGTGGTTTCAAGCTGTGTACAGAACAGATATGCATCTTTGATGTCATGCATGAATACATATCTTACAGACACGAGTTCTTTTGATGGAAAGAACCACTACTATCCAGGACCTGTTTACCAAACTCTGTTTATGGTTCTTGAAGAAATTGGGGACATTCCCCACATACTGAATGTGGATTGTCGTCAGATGATGCATCATCTTACTAGGCCTCATCATATAATCATTTCCCAGCACTTTGAAACACAGCATACACTGAGGTTTCGCGATGCCATCAGCCAGGATTGATATAAATCCATAGTTAATGTATTCATCATTGTACTTCCACTTCACAGCAAGATTTACAGCTATCACAAATCTATATAAAAAAAAAAAAGCCAAACACTTAGAAACAGACGAATGATAAAGTTTAAAGTTATGTGGCCACTTCCACCAAAGTTCATTAATTCACTACATTGATTTAAAACCCGTGTTATAAAAAAAAAAAAAATCACCAGCGTCAAACGACTTTCACCATACTAGCATTATTTATTTTTTATTACACCCAAGTGAAATACATTTTATGGAAATGTTGAAAACCAGTGACTTCACTGGTTATCAATATATGATTTTTTTTTGTTTTTTGCAAACAATGCTACATTCATTCGCTCTTTTTTTTTTTTTTTTTTTTTAATAAGTTAGGATAAGATTCGTTAAAGAAACTTTTGAGTTAATAATGTTGATGTTACCACTAGCGTGATTGAGGCAAAATTCGTCTGCAACATAGTAAGATCATATTAAATTATCCAAACTTTCCGTCTATGGTAGCCAGGTTCCGTCATTACTGTTACTTTAAGAAAACAGTGCGAAATACCATGTGAAATTGCTAAATGCAGCATTAATAATCATATTTAGTGATTTTTGCATCATTTTCACATTGTCACAAATTTTGACAGTAAGCAGTAAATGTTGATACAAAAAATAGGCAAGCAGGTGTCATGTGTGCTCTCAGCTGGAATATTGCTCACCCACGTGGAGTGGATGTGGAGAGGTTGCACGAAAATAACTGGATAAATTTCAGAATTAAAAATTAAGCATGATTAATAACCCTGCTATTACAAATGAACTACCTCCCCTACAAGTAAGAAGGAATGTTGCCTCCCTTGTAGTGTTATACAGATAGGGTACTTTTATGGCAAATGCTCAAACGAAGTTGCATCCATTATGACACCTCTCCATGCCTTCCCCCGTGCTACACAAGTATCCGGTAGCACTCATGACTGGACTGTCACACTGCTGTATTGCAGAACTTCTGCCTATCAGTATTCTTTTGTTGCCCCAACTGCACCTCTTTGGAACTCACATCCCCAGAATATTTTCCCCCCAGACTTCAATCTATGGCAGTTCAAGCCCAGCTGTAACTTTTTTTTTTTTTTTAAATGAATGTAGGGCATCTGTAATCCGGTGTATTAATTATATTTTTAATGATTTGTTTTTCCTTCCTCTATTCATATTCTGGAAGAAAGCAACAAAAGAAAAATATGATACCACATATGAGTGTGTAATCATCCAAAACATCAGTAATTATATAAATATAGCAAAAAAAAAAAAAATACGGTTTTAAATTTCCACCCGACTCTACCCTCCATTAAAAATTCTCGATGCCATAAACTTAGAGTCAGAGCTGCTAAATCTGCATTGAAATATATCTACTACTACTACTATCTACTGCCAGACGCTTCAATCCTGTTCGAGGTGGCCACAAACAAATCGCCTCCACGTTGCCCTGTCCCCCACCATTTCACTGCCCCGCTCCCAACTCACACCCCCCTCTCTCATATACCTCTCCACCCCATCCCTCCATCTCATCCTCGGCCTCCCCCTCCCTCTTCCCCCCTCCACCTCACTCACATAAACTCTCTTCGTCAGTCTTTCAACCTCCATCCTCTCCACATGGCCAAACCACCTCAGTGTATTCCTCCTAACGCTTCCTATCACATCCACATCCACACCACAACGCCCCTTTATATCCTCATTTGTCAGCCTGTCTCTCCATGTGATTCCACAGGCTCCTCTTAAATAACTCATTTCAACTGCTCTCACTCTTGACTTGTGTCCTTCCAGCAACGTCCAAGCTTCACTTCCATACGTTAGAGTTGGTATCACAATACTGTCATGTAGTAACTTTTTCACTTCCATGCTCACTTCCCTGCTTCTTATCACTGCTTTCAAGGAACCAGCAACCTTTCTTCCCTGCTGTACCCTTTCAAGCACTTCACCTTCCAAACCTCCATCCTTACTCATCACACTCCCCTAGTACTTAAACGTACTTACATTTTCCAATTCCTCACCATCCAACCTCGCTGAACATTCACTGACTTCACCTCTCTCAAAGACCATCACTTTACTCTTCCCTACATTCACCTTTAGATTCCGTTTCTTACACACTCTCCCAAACTCATCCACCAAGCCTTGCAGCTCTCGTTCGTCTGCATTCAACAACACAGTATCATCTACAAACAACAGTACAGGGAGTTTCCAAACACTACCCTCTCTCACCAGGGCCACTCCAACATCCACTACCCTACCTTGTACCTCTTTTATTACCCCATCCATGTACAGATTGAACAACCATGGAGGCATGACACATCCCTGTTTCAACCCAACCTTCAAAGACAAAAATTAACTCAGTTCACCATCCACACGCACTGCAAACTTCGCACCATCATACATACTCTTCACAGCATTCAATAACTTCTCATCTACTCCATATATTCTTAATACTTTCCACAATCCTTGTCTATCCACCCTGTCATATGCTTTCTCCAAGTCATTGAAAGCCACATACAACTTCCTTCCCTTCTCTAGAAACTTTTCCACTAAAGATCTAAGAATGAATATCTGATGTACACAACCTCTTCCCTTCCTAAAGCCTCCGTGTTCTCCTCCAACTAATTCCTCTGTTCTTTCTCTAACTCTGTCAATAAGTATCCTACCATACACTTTTCCTATTATACTAAGAAGACAAATGCCCCTATGATTACCACACACTTCTTTTTCCCCTTTCCCTTTGTACAAGGAAATAATTATACCTGACTTCCAATCCTCCGGGACTCTACCTTCCTCCCATGCCAATCTGCACATTTTCCACATCCATTCTACTACTATCTCTCCCCCATGCTTTAGCATTTCACCACACACTCCATCAATTCCTGGGGCTTTCCCCAATTTAACTTTCTTCATTGCTTTCACAACTTCTATTCTACTGATTTCTTCCTGTCTTCTCACCTCCCTCCTTCTCCCAGCCATTCCCCAGCCACTTATACTCGTATTACTTCCATCCTCTATGTTCAACAATTCCTTAAAGTGTTCTCTCCATCTGCTCACTTTTTCTCCCTTCTCCACTAGTAATCTACCATTTTTATCTTTCACCCTCCTGCTAACTTCACTTCCACCCTGTTTTACTCTTTTCATCTCTTTCCAGAACATTTTCTTACAGACCCTCCACTTTACACTCAAGTTCCTTCCAATTTTCTCATCCGCTCTCTTCTTACTCTCTCTTACTAATCTTTTCACCTTTCTCTTTCTACATATAACTCTCTCTTCCGCCTCTCAACTTCTTCCACGCCCCTATTTCTCATCCATTCATTGTATGCTTTCTTCTTTTGTGCCACAGCCTGTCTCACCTCTTCATTCCACCACGCTGTTCCTTGCACACCCCTCCGTCTTCTCTTTATCCTACACACCACATCACATGCTGCACATATTTTTTCTGTGAATATCCTGCACACACCTTCCACGTCCCTCATCTGCTCCATTTCATATTTGCCCAATCGTTCCTCCACTTCTCTCTTATACTCTGCCTTTTTCTCATCCTCTTGTAACCTTTCCACTCTCCTTACAAATACTCCTTCTTCCCGTCCTTCCCTTCTTCTATTTCTCTATCTTAATTCGATCTTGATTCTGGCCACCACCAAGTAGTGGTCAGAAAGTCCATTCCCCCAACCTCTATAAGCTCTTGCATCCATTAAACATTTTTGCATCCTTTCATCCACACACACGTAATCAATCATTGCCTTCCTTTCATTCAGTTCACCACCCACCCTTCTCATCACTCGCCATGTATACCTGTGGATCATTTTGTGCCTGAAGAGGGTATTGGCTATCACCAACCCCCTCCCAGCACAAATGTCCACTAATGCACTGCCATTCTCATCTATCTCAGCAGGCACACCCCACTCACCAACTATTCCATCCACCTTCACATTCTCTACTTTACCATTCATATCACCGATCAAAAATACTCTCTCATTCCTTCCAAACTTTTCCATGCACACTTCCACATTTGTCCAGAACTCTTCTCTCACTCTGCTTGCTCGATCTTGCGTTGGCACATACACACACACAATCGCCCACATTTGTATTCCAACTTTCAATCTTACCCACACAATCCTTGACCCAACTGATCCATACTCTCTTATGCTCTTCTTCCATCTTTTACTCACAACTATACATACTCCTTCTTTTGCCCTCTCATTCTCACCTACTCCTGCACATATACCCTATCCTTTCTCTCACACTCTCTCCTCCCCATTTAGTTTCAGTTATTCCACATACATCAACTTTCGCACCCTCAAGCTCCTGGACAATCTCTCTTTCACCTTATCATTCGCTCCCCTTACATTCCAATGTCCGATTACCATGTCCTTTGTCCGGTCCTTGGTCGTCATCTTTTGGTCAGTCCTTGTCCGAGGCTTATTGTTTGTGTTTTTTAGTCAGTTGTTTTCCAGGGATAGGCACTAACCCTCTGCCAACCCTTTTAGTTGCCTTTTACGACAAGCAGAGATACTGGTGGAGTATTCTTGAAAAAAAAACCTACCCCCAGGGGTAAAAGCCGTTTGAGTTTACTTTAACAAACACTGTGAATTTTTTCAGCATTAATTTTAATTAAGATCGTTTGGTACATGTGAATAAGTTGAAGTTTGCCACATATTTTAAATCGATACTATATTTTTTTGGTGCAAGTGGCTAATGATAATAAAAAAGAAATGAATGAATGAGAAAATGAATAGAAATGAGATCACAAAGTGATAATGTGAGAGCAGTCTCAAATGTAGAGGTGGTGTTGGGAGACCACCAGTGATCTGGGAAGGTACAGTGGAGGAATACATAAACTACTGAACTATATCTATAGGCAGATAGGTAAATAGACATATTAAATAAAAAACAAATTAATTTCACAATACTATCATCAACTGAATGCCTCACAAGTAACTCTATAATACTGTACAGAAAGCAGTAGATACTTGGCAGGCCCCAACTGGGGTCGTGGTCAAGAGGGAGGTTACAACACGCAGCAAGGGAGACACACTTGCACCCTGCACACTTAAGTCTGTTGGAAGTCTGAATCCCTTCAATTGGGGCAAATAGGACTTTATGTGTGGTTTGCTCTACAACAAGTTCACTCCTGCATATTGCATACAAAGTGTTGCCACTCGGCCATATTTTTTCTTGCCCGCTCATTGGTTCAGTGATGTCAAGACTTAGCAAAAGGGAGCAAGGCGACAAGCTTAAACACATGCCCTCCTCACCTGAGTGTTAGGCAGACATGGTGTGATTTACTACTTACTCTGGCTTGCCATGGCCCCCCTAAAATCCTGACATGACCCCCTTGGGGGCCATGGCTCGAGTGCATTAGACACATAAGAGCGGCGAAATGCATACCATATTATTTTTCCTTGTTTGTTTTTCTGGTTGGTGAATATTTCAGTTAAACCATCATCATGCTCTTACAGCGCCCATGTCCACAATTTTTCTTAACCCCACCCAGAACCACGACCAACGTCATCTACATTGTTATGGTAACAGGCTTCCTTTACAGCATATTTTTAATATGACTATTACAGTGAGATTAATTCAAATTTCTCAAAAACCTTTAGTTTTTCATATATACAGTTTTTAAGAAATAATTTTCATTAGTATGCAAATGATATTCACTAATTTATGCTAATACCGTGCAAGAACAACTTTACTGTATGTAGTACCCAGAGAGAGAGACTCCACACGTTACATCGTATATTTTTAGATATAGGGCTTCTCGAGATCGACATTCTTTGTTTTTCTTTGGCCTGTTGGATGGGGTTCTAAAGCTATAATATTCTTGGCATCATTTTTTTTTTTTCAGCCAATGAATGCTGTTTTTATATATTTTATGCTTCGATGAAGAACTGTTATCAGATTAGGGAATCACCCTAGTAGTAAGAAGGTTATTGTAGGCTGTCTGCAGTTCTCCCCATAAAAAAGGAGAAAATCGTCTGGAGACAATAAGAATGCCATTAAAAAATAGACGTGCTTGGATTGAAGATGCTAATAATCTACCAAAGACCGTATATGTTTCGGGTAAAACTTCTATTAAAGGAACTTAACTCCTTCTCTTTTCTTAACGGACCTATTACGATTGGGTATTATGTTTGGTTCCGTAAGTGAATCAGGGAGAGTTTTATGGTCCAAGCACACTTGATTTGAAATGGGTCAGTATGCCAGGTTACACAACGCACAACAATAATTTAATTATCTAACCCAAATTTGACCCAGGAGTAATTCAACTACAAAATCCAGAGTTGTAAAGTATGATAGCAAACTAGTATAGATTTTAGTGACAGAATTGTGTTCTGAATTATGTAGTGGGAAAATATATATATCAGCGAGGGAAACTATTGATCAAGGACTGATGTTCGTTATTTAGGTTCTTTAACACACTTGCTTCTCACTTTAATTGTTTATTCCATTGATATGTTCATATTAATGCAGTCTATCGATAAGTACAAAAATGCAGAAAACGGAGAAGTGAAAGAAGTTTTATATGTAGTATACTTAGTTGAAAATGTGTTGTTGGAATGGCTTCTAAGCTCAAAAGAGTAATTAAGGCCATAGTGAAGTTTGGAGGTGGAGAGAAGATAGTGAAAGCAGCCTGGCTCATCGTATCAGATGGTTCCCCATTTCCTGGGGTACCATATGGCTTGACCCCTCAGTTGCTTGATTGCTGCATGTATCTGACCCCTACAGGTCGAAAAATATCCCCTAAACTGAATTTAAGCTGTCATCCCAGCCAGGAAACGCTGTTTTTTTTCTTTTGCAGTCATTTGTATCTCATGCGAACGATTCCTATATGGACGACTATTTATGTGTTAGTGATTTTGCCAACCCCCGTAGGCGATTCCCAGCAAGACGATTCTCATATGGATCATTGTATATTATACATCAAATTTTGAAATATATATATATATATATATATATATATATATATATATATATATATATATATATATATATATATACACACACACACATTTTATATACCGTATACTGCATATCATATGCCCATGTAATACGAAAACCATTAATTTATGAACGGTACTCCTTAACTAGGTCTATATACAGTAATTAGATCTAATGAAAGAGTTGGGATACTTTTTGCAGTTCGTTTCACAACCGATTTAGGAAGCCTGCGGGTAATTAAAGCGTCATTTGGCATACAGTGAGCTCCATGTAGCTTGATTCACAGAACATTTGGATCACGCGCAATAATGAAGTGACACAATATGCGCACGACCAGGGCATCTTTTGGAAGTACAGCACACCTAATGCCTCTTGTACCTTTTTTTTTTTTTTTTTTTTTTTTTTTTGCATCCTTCATGAATAAAGTTAATTCCTCGACATTGAGTAATAATGTATGCCAGTACGACCTAGTCCGGTAACTCAGTACATGTGTTGTCTTGGAAAAGGAGTGGAAGTAAATAACGTGTCATTTCATTCAGCAGTGAAAGTTACCTGCCTACACTGCCTATCTTATGATGGACAGAGACCGAAACATCTAGTTGGTTTAGACATCCAGTTTAGATGGCATAGGCGAAATACTAGTAAAACTAGACTGGCACTCAATGGAGCACATTTCTCCGACAAGGCCAACGCAATTTCCAAACCATTCTTCATAATAGGTTAGGTTTTCTCATCACTGATTAGGGTTTTGCAAAAAGTATTTTTCTAATCCAGAATCTGTAATACGATTTTGGATCTGTCTCAAAAGTTAATCGATTGTTCCCTGGGACATGGGCTATTTACCCACCAAATTTGGTACAGATCTCTCAGTTTTTGAGTTATCCTGCTAACAGACAAACAAACAAACATGGGTGAAAACATACTTTCCTTGTCGGAGACAATAATGGTTTTGGCAGTTAATCAGTACTGCGTTGTGTTATATATCTCACATGTAAAGATAGTCAGTGGTAGAACAAACATGTCAGAAACGAGAAAATAAAATGAAGAAAATACTAAGCTAGAAAGCACCCAGAGAGCGCATACCTCCGCCAATGCCATTGACACTGGAAAGGATCCGGATCCGTGGATATTGGATCCGGATAATTTCTTTCCTGGTCCATGGCCCAGCTTTCCACGAAATATCATTGAAATTCATTGAGAACTTTTGGAGATATTGTGCAGGATACTCATAACCGGCCTAATATTAAATACTTTCTTCCTTGGCCATGGCCAATCCTTCCACAAAATTTCATCAAAATTTGTTCAAAACTTTTTGAGTAATCCTGGTAAGAAACAGACAGACAAACCAACACAGGGTAAAACAACCTCACTGGCAGAGGCAATTAATGGTTGTCGTAAAATAATTAATGTGCGAGTGGAAATGATGATGATAACAGCATAGTGACAAACATTCGTCCAAGAGAGAGTTGTTTTCATGGAAAAACAGTCGTCTGTATGGGAATCATCTTATTTTGATTAAACAAAATCGTCTAGTGGTAGCAAGAATAAAGCATTAGATATATACCTCAATTGAGGAAGACATTTAAAATCCAAGAAGCTACTGTGTACAGATGACTGAATTTCTGAGTCATAAAACCCCAGCCCAGCAATTTCAGGGAGTGGCGACAGGGCTGACCTCGGCAGTAAGTTTATTACTGCATGTTTCATGGCTCTTGGCACAAAGATTTTGTAAAAGTATTCACTGATGAACTCTATGATCACCAGACGGTTGGATTTGTTTTCTAGTAAAATGCGTCTGATTAAACAACGACTAGAGTAGCAAATGTCATATTCTGTATATTAAATTTCATTGAGTTCTCGTTCATGAGGATTTGGAGGTTTTGGAAACTACCATAAACTGTTTTAATATAATGCCTCTACAGTCTCTGAGAGGTAATGCATAATGAACTAAAGCTGTTTAGGGTCTTTAACAGACTGCCCCGTAATAAAGGCATAATGTAATAGGAAATTGGTCAGTGCTGAAACAGGTTGCGTGAAATACATCGTAAGCGTCTGGTGGAGTGACTAATCTTATAACCGTATACGATTCTATTGTTGCTGTTTTTCTTGCTGTGATCTTAGACTCACTTGAGCGCAAACTCAGTGGATTTCAGGCTGAAGCTGAGGGGCATTTGTATAGCGGGGCAGTGGAACTACAGGATTATATCGGAGTCACTGCTTGAAGGCGTCTCTCTCCAGCTCACTTAGTACTTACCATAACTGTAATATGTGGTGTATTTGGAAATAGGTGTTTCAGTGATGTGTAAAAGATTAGACTATTTCTGTTAGGCTGATTTTTGTAGCTTCTCGTCATTTTCTTATCCCTTGTCTATGGATCGTGCATCACCCAGTCGTTAATTGGTGAAAAAGGTAAGTATGGTGATGATGTGTGAGAAGCTGACCTATGACTACAAAATGTCATTACCAAAGCTGTGACACTTCTCTGCACAAGGACGATATTGGTGATCTGTGTGTGTGTGTGTGTGTGTGTGTGTGTGTGTGTGTGTGTGTGTGTGTGTGTGTGCAGCTCTGGTGTCCGCCAACTGGTCGGGGTCACAGTCGTATTCTGGAGTGACTGTCATTGCTGAAGCCGTTGTTTGGGATATATGGCTATCAGCTTGGTATGCGTGTAGGGTAATGGTAGAGGAACGTCGCCACGGTACGCCACACAATACCACACCACGCAACATTATTCCAAACCACACCACACCATACCACAACACAGCTTACCAAACCACACAACATCGTTTCAAACCACACCGCATCATAACACACCACACCACACCACACCACACGATACATGTTCTTCAATAAACTACGCTCACTGTTCCACCCCACGCCATTTCACTCTAATGACTCTCTTACTTATACCCTTTTTACTCTAACGTGACCTAAAATTGCGGTCTCTTCACCATGATTGGTGAGCTGTAGCTATAAATTAACGTCCAAATATGTCGCTAGTCATGAACTAGTCCTATGGCAAGGATGTAGAATCATAGCGATGTCTTTTTCTACAACTGAAGTGCGTGAAATATGATGCAAATGGACGAAAATCTAGGCCAAGTTAGAAAAAAAATAGTATAGTCTCCTCTCCCCCACCTCCCTCACTTCATCTCCACTCCTTCACCTCAAATCCACACTTCATGTTACTGTCCCTCCTTCCTCACTTCTCCTCTGCATCTCAGGTCACCTCCATCTTCCCTTATCCCCCCTCACTCAGCTTCACTTAGTCTCCCACTAGTCCCTCGCCTTATTGTTCCACCAAACTTTGAGGCACACAAGCTGCGTACCATCTCACTACCTCACCTGATCGCCACACTTCATGTCAGTTCTACACATGCCTGCCCTCTTGTCACTTGAAACCTATGTAAGGAGGAGGAGAGGACCAAACAGGGGGTGGAGGGATATGTAACGCAGGGTGGTAGGAGAGGCAGTTGCTAAGTTGGAGCAAATACTGGCGTAAATACTTTTGCCGACACTCCTTACAGGTTCCTGCAATGTTCAGGAAAAGATATATATGTTTCACAGATGGGTTGACTTATATCATGATAGGCAGATAAAGACCAGTACAACCGAATACTGAAGTACTGTCATCAATGTATGTAAATAATGCCAATGTAAAACCAAGCATACTATAATAGGTCAATACACTTATGTAACCCACACGGGCACTACAATCAGTTATGGCAATTTTCCTTACGAACGTTCTACTACTCGTATTTATGAGGGAAGGTATGTTTATTCAAGAGGGGTCATATATGGTAAAATCGAGTGTTGATCATAACAGCGCCCCCTCCCTCACCCTTATCCCTCACCCTTAATTCACTCTTACCTGCTCCTCACTTTACCTCAGTCTCCTTCCTCACCTCCTGTGATCCTCCTTCTTTCCTCCTGTCGTCCTTACCCCTAACCTCCCCTTCCCTGACCCCCCGCCGACCACCCCATGATGGCAAGTGCGGGCCTCTCACGCTTTATATGCTGCTTGCTTTCCGGCATGCAGTTGCCATGTGTGGCTAGTGTTGCCAGATCGCCGACCACACCCGGTTTCCCGCCAAAACTCTTGGCACATTCTTTGTACAGTCTGGGAATGGTCCTAGCCCAGTCATCGTGTGGTCTGCTTGTGGTCTGCTTGCAGTTGTCACGTGGTCGTGAGCCATGATTCCAAATCGCTGACTGGACTGTCAAAATGCGTTTCATGGTCGGCTCAGGGTCTGGTTGCAGTCTGCTCGTGGTCTGCTCGTGGTCGGCGACTCATTACACAGCCGTAACGTTTTTTTTGTTGGCGACTGCACGCTGACATGCAACAAATACATCACAACGCATCCAATTGAGCTAAGACTGCTTCAAGACTGACCTACAACACTCCCGACTACAATGCAACTATGACCCGATTTTTGGCAAGTCGTGAGGCAGCCACGATTTTTTAACGTGCGTGTTAAAAAGTCGTGAGGCTCGAGGAGTCGTCTCAGTGGCTCATAACTGCCCTCCAGACTCCGGGCTTTGTCAGAGAATCAAGGGACGACCGATGACAAAAGCCATTACGACCTTGAGTTGCACTGCGGTCGGGCCTTGAGTCGCGTGTGTGTGACAGGGGCTTCATGAATATTTAACACACACGTTAAAAAATCGTGGCAGCCTCACGACTTGCCAAAAGTCGGGTCACAGTTGCATCGTAGTCAGGAGTGTCGTAGATCAGTCCTGAAGCAGTCTTAGCTCAATTGGATGCATCGTGATGCGTTTGTTGTGTGTCAGCGTGCAGTCGTCAATAAAAAAAAAAACGTTATGACTGTGTAATGAGTCACCGACCATGACCAGACCATGATCAGACTGCAACTAGACCCCAAGCCGACCATGCAACGCATTTTGACAGTCCAGTCGGCGATTCGGAATCATGGCTCACGACCACGTGACAATTACAAGCAGACCACAAACATACTACACGATGACTGGGCTAGAACCGATCCCACACCGCACAAAGAGTGCGCCAAAAGTTTTGGTGGGAAACTGGGCACGGTCGGTGAACTGGCAACACCAGTCACACAATGCAACTGTGTGCCGGAGAGCGAGCGGTGTATAAAGCGTGAGAGGCCCGCGCCTGCCATCATGGGGGGGTTGGGGGAGGCTCGGGGGGGGCGTCATGCATCCCCGAACGCGTCATGCAGTCGTGTTGCATTTTTGGGTGGTCGTGGCTGACAAAAATCCGTTAAAATTTCAAACTTGAAGACTCGTTGCTCTGTTGCCCCATGGTCGACTCGTGGTCACCTCGCGGTCATCTCACGGTCACCTTGTGATCTGGTCGCGTTCTTGAGGACGTCACGACCAGTCGTGAGGCAGTCATGAGCAGATTAGATTCAGGGCCAGTCGGGAGGCGTTGGAGCCAACTAGGACACGACCTTGAGTCCCGCTGCGGTCAGGCCTTGAGTCGCGTATGTGTGACAGGGGCTTTACCTTTCCATCTCTCACCTCTTCATCTCTCACCTATCTATAGTATCCTTCACCTCTCTATATCTCATCTTTCATTCCCTCACCTTCCCATCCTTCATTTCTCTATCCTTCACCTCTCCATCCCTCACCTCGTCTTTCCACACCTCTCCGTCCATCACCAATCCTTCCCTCCCAGGTCAGAGTGATTTCCTCCCTCCTTCCCCTTTAATCTTAATACTTTCCTTCTAGCCACCCTGCTCATAATGCCTGTTGTTCTCCACAGCTCAAAAGACCTTCCCCATCTCGGATTCAATTTCCATCTACTTTATTTACTTGAATTTTCTGTCTGTCATCCAAATTTGTCCTGATTCCACTGTCATCCTCGCATCTCAGTATTGCCCGACTTCATTGTTTATCACTTTCTCTTTTTCTTGTTGTTTTTCATTCTCATAATCTCTTACTTTTTCTGATTTACAAATCTCATATCTACCTACCTAACCTTATCCTAACCAACTATTCAGCTCCCATAACTTTAACTAAACGTTAAAAAGGCTCACTTTGCTTTCTCCTGATGACTTCGTTCATCATAATTGGGAATTTTCGAGCTGGAAGGATTTGATATAGCCGTTACTACAAAAGGGCGTTCCTACTTCCTCCTTGCCATTTACCAGTATACATCACCGTTGTCGGACTGAACTAACTTTTCATCCCATCTATCCACAATTTACTATTTTGTCTCCCCTACATCTTGTCCCAGTCTCATAACCGCAGTATTCAATGTGAGACCGCGATGGGGAAGAGAAACATTCATGCTTTGGCATCATAAATGAAACTCATAATGGAAAATGAGAGAAGTTTTACCTTTCTTACTTGCTGCTAACGGCGTTATGGAAAATGAAATGCAGTTCAGCAGCTTCATATCCTCATTTGGGTTTTGAAATTGACAGTCAAAAAGTGGGGCTCCTTCACGTATATAGTTTATAGAAAACTGTTGATACTTTTTAGAGTACGTGTAATTTCTAATCCTTTTAGTCCTCTGTCCTGTCTCTGTGGCTTTTCCTTTAATGAGATACACCAAATCCGTCACTCATAATAACAGCCACTCCAACGCAAATATCCACATTTGCCTCTCCCTGTGCACATCAAAAGCCTTCCATACCTGTGTCCGTGCGTGAAGCAGTGGATGGGGGCTTGTTATTTCCCTAGTGACAGATAATGATGTTACTTGACCTTACGGATCAGTTTGCCATTTAAGCCCAGTAAAGCATGACTTGAATGTGGATAACTGAGCTGCTCTCGTATGCCATTGATGTGCAACCTGGCGGCTACAGTACTTGTATGTATTCTTACGATACAGTGTAATGTAGATAATGTCTGCTTTCTTCTCAGTTTCTTCCACTTTTTATTTAATATTTCCTTTGTATGTCACCTTTTTTCCCCTTATTTATTATAATAGAGTTATCATCTTCCTGCAACACACCTTCGCTGCTCCTCTGTTTTCCTCCCTTCACCCAGTTTTTCCTCCTCACCAGTGATTGTTTCTTTATCGTATACCCGTTCTTCCCCTCTTTTCCCACTCTACAATACTCTTACCAATGTTCCATTTCTTTTCTCCTTTTCCTCATTTCCCCCATTCTTCCACTCTTCTAGTTTTTTTTTTTCATCAAAGGCTGTCATTTAGTTTTCCCATCGTGTTCCCTGTCCCCTTTTCCCTCAATAATTTTTAGTAAGTGCCACTGTCATTCTCCTTTCCTTCATGTTTTATCACATGCTCGTGCACTTTCTTTCGTTCCACCTTTCTCTCTCTTCCCCACTTTTTTTGTTCTTGTTTCTCCTCACTTTTTCCTTAGTACTTTCTGATTCAATGCAATGCCTTTTAACTCTTCCCCCTCCCCTTTCCTCGGCTCCCTGGCTTTCCTATCCTCTCCTTTCTTTGTATGCTCAATGGGGTTTCAAGAATACTACCCCAGTATCCCTGCTTGTCGTACGAGGCGACTAAAAGGGTTGGTGGTGGGTTAGTGCCCCACCCCGTAAAAAGAACTAACTAAACAAGCGAATAAAGTGCCTCGGACCAGGACGGACCATACGTTGACGACTAAGGAACGGACAAAGGACATTCTGAGGGTGGGGACATGGAATGTTAGAGGAGTGAATGATGAAGTGAAAGAGAGAGAGATTGTTCAGGTGCTTCAGGATGCAAGAGTGGATATATGTGGATTGACTAAAACTAAATGGAGGTGAAAGGGTGAGAGAATGGGAATATGGGTTAGGTATATGTGCAGGTGTAAATGAGAATGATAGGGCAAGAGAGGGAGTATGTCTGGTGATAAGCAAGAAGTGGAAGATGAATATAAGAGAGTATGGAACAGTGGGTGCAAGAATTGTATGGGTGAGGATGAAAGTAGGTATACAAGCGTGGGCGATTGTATGTGTGTATGCTCTGACAGAGGACTGAGTGGGAAGAGTGAAAGATGAGTTTTGGGCGAGAGTAGAAACATGTATGGACAAATTTGAGAGGAGCGAGAGAGTGCGTTTGATTGGAGATATGAATGGCAAAGTTGGGAATGTACAAGTGGATGGAGTGGTTGGTCAGTGGGGTGTGCCAGCTGAAGTAGATGGGAATGGTAGTGCTTTGGTGGACATCTGTGCTGGTAAGGGGTTGGCAATAGCCAACACCTACTTTCGACATAAGATGATCCAACGGTATACATGGAGAGTAATGAGGAGGATGGATGGTGAACTTGTTGAACGAAAAGCAATGATAGACTACGTGTGTGTGGATGAGCGAATAAGAAGACAAATGTTGGATGCAAGAGTGTGGAGAGGGTGGGGGAATGGAGTCTTGGACCATCACTTAGTGATGGCCAAGGTAAAGCAGCAAAGAAAATGGTTGAGGAGACAAAGGGGAAGACAGGAGGAAACAGCTCCTGTGAGAAGAGTGGAGAATTTGCAAGATAGTAAGAAAATGGCAGAATATAAGACCATAGTGGAAGAAAGATTGGGAAGGTATGAGCTAGAGCATACTGAAGGGGTGGAAGACAAATGTAAGATATTTACGGAAGAGATAGGCGCAGTGTGTGAGGCGGTTTGTGGAGTGAGGAGGAGATGCAAGAGTGTGCAAGGGACAGCATGGTGGAATGATGAGGTGAAACGAGCTGTGGAACAAAAGAAGAAGGCATATAGTGAATGGTTAGTGAGAAGAGGTAGGGGAGAATATGAGAGAGAGAAGAGAGAGGTATATGTGAGCAGGAGAAGGGAGGTGAAGAGACTGGTGAAATAGAGTAAGAAGAAAGTGGATGAAGAGTTTGGGAGGAATCTGAGTGTGAATTGGAGGGAGAGTAAGAAATTGTTTTGGAAGGAGGTAAAGAAAGTAAGGCAGTGTGAGAGGGGAAATAGTAGGGGAGTGAAAGATAGGAATAATGGATTGTTGGTGGAGAAGAGAGAGAAAAGGAGGAGATGCAAGGAGCACTTTGAGAATTTGTTGAATGTAGAGAGTGAGAGCAGTGCGAGTATAAGTGGTTGGGGAATGGCTGGGAGAAGAAGAGATGAGAGGAGGGAGGAAGAGATCAGTAGGTCAGAAGTAGTGGAAGCAATGAAGAAGATCAAGTTGGGAAAGGCCCCAGGAATTGATGGAGTGTTTGGTGAAATGCTGAGGTATGGGGGTGAAATTGTTGTGGAGTGGATATGGAAGTTGTGTAGATTAGCTTGGGAAGAGGGAAGGGTTCCAGAGGACTGGAAATCAGGTATAATTGTTCCTTTATACAAAGGAAAAGGGGAGAGAGGAGTATGTAGTAACCATAGGGGTATTTGCCTTTTTAGTGTGACTGGTAAAATATATGGTAGAATACTCATTGATAGGGTTAGGCATATGACAGAGGAGCTAGTTGGAGATGAACAAGGGCGATTTAGGAAGGGAAAAGGGTGTGTAGATCAGATATTTGTTCTAAGATGTTTAGTGGAGAAGTATCTAGAGAAGGGAAAGTGTATGCTGCCTTCATGGACTTGGAGAAAGATCATGACAGAATAGATAGGCAAGGTATGTGGAAGGTATTAAGAATATATGGAGTGGATGAGAAATTGTTGAATGCTGTGAAGAGTATGTACGAAGGAGCTAGGGCTACGGTGCGAGTGGATGGTGAGCTGAGTGAGTTCTTTGATCTCAATGTGGGACTGAAACAGGGTTGTGTGATGTCTTCATGGATGTTTAATATATACAGTACATGGATGGGGTTGTAAAGGAGGTGCAAAGGTAGGGCAGTCGATGTGGGGGTGGCTCTGATGAATGAGGGTGAGATTTGGAAGATTCCGGTGTTGCTGCTTGCTGATGATACAATATTGTTGAGTGAAGATGAATGGGAGTTGCAAGGTTTGGTGAATGAATTTGGGACAGTGTGTAGGAGGAGGAAGCTGAAAGTTAATGTAAACAAAAGTAAAGTTATGGTGTTTGAGAGGAATGAAGTCACAGAATGTACAGTGAGGTTGGATGGTGAGGATATGGAGAATGTGAGTGCATTCAAGTACATGGGTAGTGTGATGAGTAAGGATGGAATCTTGGGAGATGAAGTGCGTGAAAGGGTATGGCAGGGAAGGAAGGTTGTTGGTTCACTGAAAGCAGTAATGAGAAATATGGAGGTGAGTATGGAAGTTAAGAAGTCACTGCATGATAGTATTGTGATCCCTACCCTGACGTATGGAAGCGAGACGTGGACCTTGCAAGAGGGGAACAAGTCAAGAGTGAGAGCAGTGGAAATGAGTTACTTGAGAGGAGCATGTGGAGTGACATCGAGGGACAGGTTGACGAATGAAGAAGTGAAGGAACGTTGTGGGGTGGATGTGGATGTGATTGAGAAGATTAGGAGAAATACACTGAGGTGGTTTGGACATGTGGAGAGACTGGAGAATGAAAGATTGACTAAGAGGGTGTATGTAGGTGAGGTGGAGGGAGGGAGAGGGAGGGGTAGACCGAGGATGAGGTGGAGGGATGGAGTTGAGAGGTATATGAGGGAGGGGGGGGTGAGTTGGGGGGGAGGGTAGTCAAATGGTGGGTGACAGAGCGACTTGGAGGTGTTTTGTCCGCGGCCACCCTTTGCGGGATTAGGGCGTCGGACTATAGCTAGATAGATTCTACCTCCTCGAATCTTTCGCCTCCCTCCCTCCCTCCCTCGTCACCTTTCCTGCCTTCTGTCCCCTCCCTTCCTCCTTCGTCACCTCTCCTGCCTTCTGTTCTCTATTTCGCTCCTTCCTTTTCCTTTAACCCAGTTTCTCTTCCCTTTTTCACTTAGTACGTATCTCCATTCCCCCTTATTCTAACGTTCTTGTTTCTTCACTTCTCCCTCTCACCGCTCTCTTCCTTTCATTCTTTTCTCTCTTTCCTTTTATTCCCTGTCTCCCCCCCCCCCCCCCGTTTTTGGGCTCCTTCCTTCCTTTCCTTCCCTCCACTTCTTCCCTTCAGCTTCCCTTTTCCATTCCATTCCCAGTTCCTCTGTTTATCCTCTTATTCCCATTTATCCTTTCCTTCCCACATATCCCCTGCTTTCCACTTTTCCCCTGCTTTCCACTTATCCCTTCCTTCCCACCTATCCCTGTCTCCCACTTATTCCCTCTTTCCCATCTATCCCTGTACTATTAGTCCATCCTTTCATTTCCCGTCTTTTCTGTTTTTCCCACTTAACTCATTCCATTTCCCTCCATAACCTCTTCTCGTCCCCCATCCATATTTCCCTACATTTCCTCCTTTTCCTTATCCCTTTTATCTCCTTTCCCTCCTCTTTTCTTCCGCTCCTTCTCCCCATCCCCATTTTCTCGCTCTATCCCTTTTTCCCTCCTTCTCTCTTTTCCTCCTTTCTTTCCGTGCCTATTCTTTTTCTCTTCTCCTCTTTCCCTCGCAGCTTTCCATTGCCCCTTTTCTCCGTCTTCTCTCAGTCCTCTGTTTTTCTCGGTGATATCTGTGCCCACCCTCCGAAATTCAACTGTTGACCGACTGGATTTCCATAGACCCTGGAAGGTTTTGACTCACAGTCACTTGAAGTCCAGTCAGTTGTCTCCCTCTCCCGCTAGTTGGATAAAAGAGAAAGGGAAAATTGGATGCAGGAGGCGGAATGATTTTTCTTGCATATGATTTTTTTAAACACATTCTGAGTTTCTTCTGTCCTCTGAGACTTCTCCTATCTTTCCTTCTGTTTTCACACGTTTTAAAACCTACACAGCTTTCGTGGGATTTATTTTTCTTTTATTGTCCAAACAACAGACAGGCATCATTCATGCTTGTTTATTGATCTGAGGTAGTGTAGTCAATAGTTCATAGACACTGTCTTGATACATAATGATCTTCCCAGGCTAAACAGTACCGTACTATTCATCCAAGGTGTAATCTTCATTTTCGCAGTCAAGATCTGTAAATGAATTATACTGCCACTGTACTTGAAAGAAGACATTATTAAACTATTTGCGCCCAGTGTCCTTAGCATAGGACGTAACTGGGAATTTTCAAAAGTCAACAGAAGGGAACCCCAGAGTAAAACCTATGAGCTTCACGACCACTAGCCGATAGGCAGAGGGCAGTAAGCTTAGTACCCTTCCGGAACAGTCCCTCACACAGGAACTCTGGGTGCGTTTTTTCTTTTTTTTTTTTTTTAATGCAAGGAGGAAGAAACCAAAGGCCAGAAGCCTGCAAGCTGTTCCGGCCAAGGAAAAAACAGAACCAATACAAAAGCGAGCCAAATTCAAGTTCCGTTCATTTCGAGATGCCTGGACACACTGGGTTTGAAAGAATGGAGATCATAGTAAGTAGGAAATACGGACAGTGGGAGACAGTTCCAGAGCTGACCTGTTGTTAGGACTCCATATTATATTTACAAATCATAATAGATAGATAGATAAATAGACAGATAGACAGCTCTATGCGAGCCTGGGAATAGGAAATGATCTTGCAAGTTACACTGAGGAAAAGCTGACGACAGATTACGAAGTAGCCAGTCAGGAGATGATGCAGTTAGTTTGTCAGCGATACACCAGGTGAACAAGCCTAGTGACCATACACACACATACACACATACTCACACACAGGCTTCTAGAACTTTCCAACCACAGGGAACACACGTGACACGACTCCTGTTTCACCAGAATTTAGGAAAGAGAGCTCAGAAGGAGACAGGCCATAGAACAGGCAGGTAGTAGGGAGAAGGGCTTAGCAACTTGGAAGAGAGAGAGAGATAGGGAGATAGCTAGCGGGACTCTACTTTATACTTCGCTCTGTGTGAGAGACTTGTTAATATTAAGACAAATAAAAATAGTCCCATACTATTCTTTACCTCTCCTGTCATTGAATGACAAATGGGAAAGAAGATTATCTACTTACAAAGCTACTCAAGTATAACAACCGCTCGTCCACAAGTCTAATATATATAACTTCTCTACAAGTAACTACAAAGTCTTTTTATGACACTGTTACATAACTGAAGGACTGGGAGTAACGGTTAACTCTTGCAGTAGAGAGTTGGACAGAAAAGGGATAGAGTTTGTTGCTAGACGGGTGCTATGAGCCCGTCGTAGAGGTAAAGGGATGCAAGCAGACAGTTCAGAGGAGCAGTGACCATTGAAGTAGCAATAAAAAAGAGATAAAGATGCAACAGTGTGGCGAAGACATAGAGATTGAAGGGAGCCAGTAAGAGGAGTAGAGTTAATGAGACGAAAAGCCTTTGACACCACCCTATTGAGAAGATCTGTATGCGGGGAGCCTCCCCACACATGAGAATTGTACTCTACACAGGGGCGAATAAAACTCGTGTATAAAGTCAACAACTGTGTAGGGGTAAAGAAGGTATGGAGTCGGCTTAGCACACCTAATCTCACGGAAGCAGATTTTGCAAGAGATCTAATATGATCTCTCCAAGATAAGTCCCGAGAGAATGAAACCTTAAGTAAGTTTAAGGTTGATGCAGGACTGAGGTGGATATTATTAAACATTAGTGAGTACTCCTGTGGAAGATTTTGTAGGGCTGAAAGGTGTAAGAACTGAGTCTTTGATGCATTAAAAACGACAAGATTATTTTTACTCCAGTCAGACATACGAGCCAAGTCAGACATTTGGTGTGATATAACCATATCCCTTGTGTGTTGAAGTAACTGCTGAGATGGACGTTGTGGGAAGCGAATGGAACGGTGCAGGATGGAATCATCAGCATATGAGTGGATAGGGTTAGATGTACAGCACAGAAGGTCATTCATGAATAAAAGGAAGAGAGTCGGTGATAGTACAGACCAGAGCCCTGAGGAACATCACTGTTAATAGATCTAGAAGAACGGTGGCCGTCTACAACAGCAGCTATAAAACAACCAGAAAGGAAGCTATAGATGAAGGCACAGATAAATGGATAGAAACCGCAAGAGGGCAGTTTGGAAATGAAAGATTTATACCAGACTCGATTGAAAGCCTTTGAGATATCAAGTGCAATGGCAAAGCTTTCGATAAGGATGACCAGGAGTCTGAAAGGTAGGTGAGTAGACCGCCAGTGGAGCATCCCAGACGGAACCCATACTGACGATCAGAAAGAAGGTTGTGATAGGAACCATGCTTTAAAATTTTTCAGTTAAGAATAGACTCAAAAACTTTTGAGACACATGATGTTAAAGCAACTGGGCGATAGTTAGAGGGTTGGGAACGGTCACTCTTCTTTAAGACAGGCTGAATGAGAGCACATTTCCAGTAAGAAGGAAAGGTATAAGTTGATAGACAAAGGCGAAAGAGTTTACCGAGGCAGGGTGTAAGAACAGAGGTACAGTTCCTGAGGACAATAGGAAGTACCCCATTAGGCTCATATGCCTAATTAGTATTGAGGCCAGTGATGGCAGAAAGTACATAAGCTGAAGAAATTTTAATGTCAGCCATGAAGAAGTAAGAGGGGGGAAGTGAAAGAGGAACAGAATCGGAATCGTCTAAGGTGAAACTGGAGGAGAAAGTCTAAGTGAAGAGATCTGCTTTATCAGTAGAATAAATAGCTACAGAGCCATCACAGTAGAATAGAGGAGGGAAGATTGATGAGATAAGGTTATTAGAAAGGTTTTTGGCAAGGTGCCAGAAGGAGTGGGAAGAATTCGAGTTGGAGAGTTGAGACAATTTTGAAAGGGTGAAATTATTTTTAGCAGAACGAAAGAGAGACTTAGCTCAATTCCAGGCAGAAACATAAAAAAGATGAGATTCAGGGGTGGGTTGGCTCCGGTACCTTTTGTAGGCCCTCTCCTTGTTGTGAACAGTATTAGAACAAGCGTGATTAAGCCAAGGCTTTCTTGCATTAGTCAAAGGATATGAGAAAGGAATGTATGCTTCCATACCCAAGAGAATAGCCTCCATAATACGCGAGGTTCACTCTGATGGCTCCCGGCCATGGAAGCATAATCATTCCAGAGAAAATCAAAGAAGTACTGCCTGAGGGCCTCCCAATCACCTGCTCCAAATTGCCACAGACAACGTTTCTTTGGAAGGTCCACAGGCCGTACCGGAGCAATAGGAGAGGTTACGGTAATAAGGTTGTGACTGGAGGAGCCCAACGAAGAGGAAAAATTAACAGCGTAAGCAGAAGGATTGGTTGTAAGGAAGAGGTCAAGTATGTTGGAGCTCTCTCCAAGGCGGTCAGGGATACGGGTAGGGTGCTGTACAAGCTGCACTAGGTCATTAAGGATAGAAAAGATGTAGATTTGTTCACCAGGTGGATCAGTGAAAGGAGAGGAGAGTCACAGGTAGTGGTGAACAATGAAATCTCCTAGAACAGAGCTTTCAGAGAAAGGAGAAACAGATAGGATGTGCTCCATCGTAGAAGTAAGATAGCTGAAGAATTTTTCATAGTAAGTAGAGTCAGGGGCTGAGTAAACAGCACTGATATATTTAGTCACAGAACGACAGGAAAGAACGAAGCCAGAGAGTAGAGAATTCAGAAAAATCAAGTTCAGGAACACGAGAGCAAGGTAAGTCGCTACATACAGTTCATATACACAACAGACACCTTTGGCTTTGAAATGAGTATAGGAGGATACAGAAAAGGGTTTGCTATCAGTTGCCTCAGACAACTGTTACGAAGAGAAGGTGAGGTTTAGAGGAGGAGAGGCAGTGCTCAACAGACAGAAAGTAAGAGGAAAGGCCGCGAATGTTGCAGAAATGAAGAAGTGAGTCAGACAGTGGTTCCAGGCAGCTCGTTGAGTCGTCACTGGGAAAGGGCGGATGGTTGGGGCATATATGGTCCCCTCTCCCCCCCCCCCCGTGGAGACTCTGAGGCTTGGTTATTAGACGCCATTTTTTTATTTTGAAAAGAAAGTGTAGTGTGTAATGTGCATGTAGTATGGTGTTAACAGTTAGAGAAACTTGTACTGGCGAGCATACTGGCCTACTTTCTGTGTTACTGAAACACTGAAAAAGCTCAGCAAAGGGGAATGGTCAGGAACTAGTCCCGAGGGCTGATGAAATGGGAACACTAGCTCTTCCTGTCATCAGCTTTCCATCCACCTTGGGAGTACTGACCTGCTCGACTGGTGTTACTTTATGTTTTCATAGCTAAGATTGTACACATTCTCTTGGATGTTGCGTCCGTTTTATACGTGCTTTTGAAAATAAGCTTCAGAATCCTAAACTGGCATACTGGAGACGAACATTTCCGTATCTTTTAACTAAATAAGTTGAAAGATGTTAAAGACAGCATGAAGTTAAAGGGAGTTTAAATATCGTTTCAGGATAGCTTTAAATGGTATTAAATTTATCTAAACGAAAGTTTGAATTCAGTGTTGTGTTAGCTCCTTATATGAGGGGAGCTATTTTGTTTTAGGTTAATCAGTGTTAGTTTTATGACAGCGGCCACTGTTGCGTGAAAAGATGGGCTTTATATTCCTTTAATTATTGTTTGAAGGCTAAAGAGACCTTTGTTCACGACAGGAGGAGGTTTCCTACCGTGTTAGTAATAAAATGGTCCCAAAGAATAAAGGTCAATATAATATGATGGATTTTATTCGGGGTAGTGATAAATATAGCTATTGTTTTTGTACCCCGACAGTGTCGGTGGTCCACGCCAGGAGGGAAAGTAACCATAACCATGGGAGACTGGTGCCCGAGCGTGTAAGTAAAACCAAATATACTGTATCCATGACTGGGGAATGTATGTAAATAATTGGTATAAGTATTTGTATATATTTGTACTGAGGCCTGTACATGGACAAAGCCACATATAAAGTAAAAAAAAAAAAAAAAATGGCCATATTAAATCATGTTCAGTGTTCAGGTTATAATGGGGTTTGTAAATGCGATAATCGAAGTTGTCATTATTTTACATAGTTATCTTATGTATCCGTTTGCATATTATTACATGCCTATCGGCAAGGCAATTAGTACAGAAAGACTGAGAGTGACTGCAAAATATTTGTTATAGGGGATTACTGTGCATGTTGTGTACTGTATACTTGGTGTGTAAGTTAACTGCGCATTACTGTGCATGTTGTGTACCGTATACTTGGTGTGTAGGGTTAACTGCGCATTACTATGCAAGTTATGTACTGTATACTTGGTGTGAAAGGTTAACTGCGCAATACTGTAAAGAATATTAGATGATGGAAGTGAACAATGTGTAAGCAGAGGTCTGAATGAGTAACTAAGCGTCAGTAGAACAGTGACACTAGAGTATGTGATGGATGGGATTATTAAAAAAAAAAAAAAAAAAAAAAAAAGATGCGATGATGGGAATGAATAAAACAGTGTGATGTATCGATAAGAGGAGGGACTTTACTTTATCAGAAAGTATTTTGGTGCAATGACAGATAAGATATATAAATTTGGAAAGGAAGTTGGGAGTGAAGTGGTTGAAAAAAGCTAGAGTCTGGTGTTAAGAAACCTTGATACAAAATAAAAGGTTAAGCATAGTGACTGCAAGATGACTGCATCCTCAGTAAACAGATTTGTGTTGACTTTAACGTATGGCGAGATTACAGCAAATCAAGAGTAAATGGCGTAAAATGGGATTGTTAAGAACATGTACATTCGCTAATTGGAAAAGAAACGAGAAATAGTGATTTGTGAAAGCTGTGTAATAATAATCTCGGTGTATAAAAAAGGGAGGTGAAAGTATGCTCACGAGTAGATGAAAAGGTTACACAGAGTGAATATACAATGGATGATGAAAATAATGTATATGATTGAGTTTAGAGGTAGAATTTGGCGTGGTTGACCAAGAAGAAAATTAATGAGTGTGGTGAATGACTAAGAGAGGTATGCAAGTTTATGCAGTAAAGGGTTGAAGGATGGCTCCATTAAATATGTATGGAGATGCACAAGACAAGGGCTTTACCGTTTTCCTTACTGGACAGTCGACGGAACTGTCTTATCTACAGGCATTATGAATCATATGTCTGCGTGGATCGTTTGGCCTGTGAGGTGCAGCCAAAAATCTTAGCTAGCTTGAATGATGGGTGAACCGATTCATTTCTGTGGTTACTTTGTTGATAGTTCTCTTGCTTTTGTGCTTTCCTCCTCTTACAGTCTTTATGGATCCTTCCCGGTCCATTTTTCTGAATGAGTACATTGTCGGGTAAGATTTAGCTCCACCTATATTCATTACTCAGTGCTAGGATGTTGACAGTAACGTGACGTGAACTTAAATGAAGAAGTGTGGGAGATTTATGACAGGTGTCATATGACAGAAACACTGCAGTGAAGTGAGAAGCAGCGAGTAATATGACTGAGGTAGACAAAACACTGACAGGCAGAGGGAGAGGCAGTAAAATTTGGGAGGCAGGGCTTAGGGCATTGAGGGCAGCAAGAACCTCGGTAAGTGGAGGAGAAAATTTTCCTTTTTTTTTTTTTTTTTTTTTCTTTTTTTTACAACAAAGGCAGAATTCATATGGCTGCCAACGGAGGATGGTGTGGAAATTGTGGGAAAATGCAGGCAGCGGGAAGAAAATGATAATGAATGGGCGGAATGGGTATGAAGGGAAAGAAAGTGGTTGGAAAGAAGAGAGTGGGTGTAAAAGTGGGTGGGAAAGAGACGAAACTGAGAGAGTCGATTGGGAAGAGATTAGGCGGGGAATCTGCGTGTGAAGCGGGCAGTCAATGAGTGGGTAGATGAAGGACTGTGAGTGGGTAAAGTGGATGGGCGTAGAAAGGAAGTGGGTGGGGAAGTGAGGGAGAGTGCGAAGGGTATGGGTTTTGGGCTGGAGAGTGGATGGGAGATGGATTAAGAATATGACGTAAGGAAGTGTGAGTGGAGAGTGGCTGGGTGGAACACGGAGGTACAGTGCACGGGAAGAGAAAGATTATTCTTTTGAACGCGTGTGGAGGGGAGAGAGATAAAATGCCAGTGGCGCTGGAGCAGATACGACAGGAGTGGATGAAAGAGTACAAAGGAGTAGGACTTTAATGGAAAGCAAAGAGTGTGATGCCGGTTGGGCTTTTCGAGGTTGTTTGTTGCAAAGGAGACGATGACTGCGGATTCTGCTCCATGTGTTCAAGAGAGATTTAGGAATGTTCCACAAGCCCACCTGACCTTTCAGCCAAAGCCGGCAGGAAAAAGTTAGCTATGCTATGAATCATTCAATTCCAAAATAGAGAACGGGGAAAAGTTCATGAAAGCACAGCAGCACAATGAAGAGAGGAGAATAAAGTGTGGAAGGAAAACGGATGGGAGTTTGGAAAGAAGAAAGGAGAGGAGAGGCGTAGAGAGGAGAGAAAAAAGGTGGAGTTCTTTGAGCAGAGAAGGAAACCAATGTATAGGAGAGAAGGCGTGTGCTAAGGAAACAAGAGGGAAAGCAGCTGAAGAGACTAAACAAATTGATGTATGAGTAGGAAAAAAGAGGCTAGGTGAAGAAAAACAGAGAGAGAGAGAGAGAGAGAGAGAGAGAGAGAGAGAGAGAGAGAGAGAGAGAGAGAGAGAGAGAGAGAGAGAGAGAATATGAGAAACGAAAATATTACCAAAGTGAGAAGAAAGGGTCGTCAAGAAGTGGCAAAAATATAAAGAGAAAAAGACTCCAGAGTTACTGATCTGGGGGTAAGATAATGGAATGAACAGCAAGAGGGAGAAATAGCTGGAAAATAGTGGCGATGGAATCTTGGAACTATTATGGCAAAGGTTATGAGCACAAACCGGAGAGAGGGCGAACTGGATGACTTAGAGAAACAATAACGGGGCTGGTTAAGGGACAGGTGTGTGTGTGTGTGTGTGTGTGTGTGTGTGTGTGTGTGTGTGTGTGTGTGTGTGTGTGTGTGTGTGTGTGTGTGTGTGTGTGTGTGTGTGTGTGTGTGTGTGTGTGTGTGTGTGTGTGTGTGTGTGTGTGTGTTTAATTATTGTCCCCCAAGTAGTATGAGTGTGGGTTTAATAATGCCTTTGATCTCCGTTGTCTCTCTTCTCATTACAGTATTTTTCTCTTGGTCTTTATTGCAGCGTCATTTATTTGTGGGACAAATTAAATTTAATCTTTTCAGTTTGATGGCGTATTGTAGAAAAGTTTTGTACTACCTTCAGACAAGTATACTCAGCTTAGAGGTTTTCTTAGCTGATGGGATTACATAAAACCTTCATTAACAAATTCATTGCGACAGGCCTTTCCGAAATTAAATGCCATAATTTGGTGGTTGGTAATTATAATATAAAAATATCCCATTGCAGTGAAGGGGTTAGTTAAGTCTTTTTGTGCTTTTATTCACTATAATTTAACTCCAATAAATTAAACGATTTTTTTTCATGCATCGTGAAACACCTGATATACAAGTATGACGTGTGCCTATCTTCCTTGGTTCTTGTTATTGTATCTGAATGTGTCAATTTAAGCTATCACCACGGTCACGCAAGGCAACCTATAAAACTAATTTCCATAGGGTGTATTAACTCTGCCTTGCGTCAACAACCACTCCTTTCTTTATATCCCCTGTTTTTTTTTTTTTTTGTGTGTGTGTGTGTTTTTTTTTTCCTACCACTATCCCCTACATCCAACATTCAAGAGAAGTCTTTTCCCACCGCCAGCACAGCCCATCGTAAATCACATCACTAGGATTATTGTGAGTGTGGCTATGAGTGTGGGTGAGGATGTGAATGTGTGTGGGTGTGGGATGTCAGTGTGGATGTTGATATAGGTGTTGTTGTGGGTATGTGTGGGGGTGTGTTTGGGTGTCGGTATAAGTATGTGGATGGATGTGATTATATGTGTGGGTATGGACACATGCAAGCATGTTGGAGCCTTTAAAAACGAAAACGAAAACGATGGATATATGTGTGGGGGTTATGGGGTTGGGTTTGTGTGGGCTTGTGGTTATGAGTTTGGTTTTGTAGATGTGTGTGTGTCGGAGGGGTTGTGTTTGTGCGAGTGTGTGGTTAAGAGCTTGGGTGTGGGTATGAGTATGGGTTTGGATATGGTTGTTGGTGTGCATGTGGCTGTGGATATGTACGGTATGTGTGTATGGATGTGCGTTTGCATAAGGGTGTGAGTGTGGGTGTGATTATAGATGTGTGTATGGATGTGGGTTTGGATAAGGGTGTGAGTGTGGGTGTGGTTATAGATTTGGGTAAGAGAGCAGATCTCTATGGAGGCGTAGGTGTAGGTGTGATTGTGGGGTAGCAACATAGGTGTGAATATCGGTGTGGGTCTGAGGGTGCAGTGTGAGTACTGTTACGGACTGGTGTGAGGTAAAATTGGAAGAGGGTCTTGAAAGGGTGGCTGCGAATAAAAAAAAAACAGACTCCTGCGTATCATATCTGGCTGCTTGCAATACCTAGGGATTAATTAATCCCGGATACACATATCTCTTCATACCTCGTTTCCTCAGTCATCCAGCCCTCTCTCATTTCCCTCACTCTTCTCTTTTTCTCTCTCTTTCTCATCATCACCCGTCCTTTCTTGCTCTCTCTTTTCCCCATTTCATCTTCTTCCCTCCCCGTCCTTCTTTTATAATTCTCTTTCTTATTCTATCTTGTCTCTCCTTTCCACACCCCTTTTTGTCGCCCTCATTTTCATCATTATTACAGTGCTTCCCCACTTACTGTTTTCTCCATATGATCATCACTTTTCCTCTCTGCCCCAGTGTCTTCACTGTTCTCATTATCCCCACTTCCCTATTATCAACTCTCATTCTTCCATATCCCCCATTACTGTACATCTTATTGCTCCCTGTCTCTGTCTCTGCCTTTGTCTGTCTGTCTTTCTGTCTGTCTGTCTGTCTGTCTCTCCCTCTCTCTCTCTCTCTCTCTCTCTCTCTCTCTCTCTCTCTCTCTCTCTCTCTCTCTCTCACACACACACACACACACACACACACACATGCCGTAATTAAAAGTACTACAACGCAATGTTAATCCATTTACGGAAAGCGGAAAATAAATTCCTAATTTTCTTCACCGGTATTACAACACTGTGATAATGACCACGATTTTGTTTGCCAGGACGTTGTAATTACTGTTAGCAAGTGTCGTGTGTCAGAGAGAGAGAGAGAGAGAGAGAGAGAGAGAGAGACCCTTATCCCAGGAAACTTAACATACTGTATATTGTTTAATCTCCTTTTAGAAATTCTGAGTTATGAGATTTGTGCCTCTCTGACCCAAAGATGTGAACGATAAGTTTTGAGACGCAAAGCCACTGGATAACGCTTGCCTCGGATTGATCCCTTTGCCTAGGAGAGTTTGACCCACTTTCATTTTTTCCCACTATCCAGTGCCCACATCTATTCTCCCTGTGTATTTCCCTTTTACTGCATCAGTATATACCTACTGTATATCTTTTTATCAATTTACATATACACATACTTATGGAACATCTATCTATCTATACATTATATATATATATATATATATATATATATATATATATATATATATATATATATATATACTGTGTCAGGACTCCATATTATAATAATACAACGCATAGATAGACAGATAGATAGATAGACAGATAGAAGCACCAAGCCAGGATGTGAGATACGAAGTGTGTCAGCGAGAATCAACCAAAAGGAAATGAGCTTGCAACTCTTAAGTGAAGGAATGCTAGAAGTGCACCGGAAGCAGTACATACACACAGACATACAGAGTTCTAGAAGCTTCCACGACAGTATAGCCCACGTGACACGACCCCTGCTAAACAAGAATGTAGGAATCAGAGATCAGAAAGAGGCTAGCCATAGAACCGACAGGTAGTGGAGAGAGGAAATAAGAAGAGGGGTCCAACGACACTTAGTAAATTACATCCCTGTGTACTACATACTCTGCTCAACTTAGACTCTCTTTGAAGATAATAAATCAAGATCAATTCCCTGTATTCATCTTAAACTCCTCCTGCTCTTCGATTAGCACAATAACTTTAACCAAAACTCAAGACTTACATATTACAAGACCAAAGAGTCACATATAATAATTGGTTGCAGTAACGATCGGCTCTACTCCTATGAACCATCATTTCTACAATCAATGAAACACAATCGAGCATACAATAGCAACGACGAGTTACGAGTGAGGATAAACAAGCTCTACGATTAACTATAAATAACATGTCTACAAGACAACTCTATAATCTTCACGCAACTTCAAGTATCAGCAAGTAGAATGAAAAACAAAACAAGTAAACGAAAAGCAAGAACAAAGCAACAAGCACTAGATCCCCAACGCTCTCTCCTACCGCCCCCTACCTCCACCGCTGACGGAGGTTCACAGAGGTCAAGACGATGCGGCAAATACCAGAGCCACATTTATAACGCATGTTACTCACCTTTCCTCACTCAGGTTACTCATCGCTACTCATTTGCTCACCACAGCTACCAGTGTGGGAAGCCGACATCACCATGTGTATCTGCTGAGACGACGTCGCCATGCGTGTTTGCTGAGACGACGCCAAGTCAATCAACGTGTGACTGACACCAGGCACTTCTCACCCACTGCTCGTTACTCATTCTTATTCACATAGCTCCTACTCATACTCATTTATTTCCAACAGTACTGAGTGGGAATTCGATGTTCCTTGGTAAGGTTCCCCTATGACTACAGCTGTTTACTACTACAATCAACACTGAAATCATCAGGCCATGGAATTTCCGGAGTAATATCGTCCATCAGCACAGCCCTAGAATTATCGAGAGGGAGATTTTCCATCAACTCTGAATTTATCTTCCTAGATCGACATCTGCTGTCAATATGCCTCTCCGAGTGACATCATCTGTATCAAGTAGGTGTAATTATACTGACTCATTTCTTCTCAGTGCTTTAAATTAGATACAATCACCTCCTTTACTTATTTTTATATATACACTCATACACTCACTATCTATTATTCATTACAACTCATTTACTCATCTATTTAGTTATGACATAAGCAAAAGATGTATTTCATAACACCATACCTTAGCAACATGAATACTTTTTAGCTGAGTGATATGACAGGAATACTTTCACATTCACCCGTGTTAGTAACAGATGATACACAGTTAGCGTCCGCTGCAGATACACAATTAGGAGAGCACCAGGGCAACACACCCATCCTACAAAATTCACCGCAAAATAAAGACAAAGAAACAAACACCTCAATTCTAGATGATAATGATGATGATGATTGGAAAACCCCCTCTGATGTAGCGAGTGAGGACTTTGTCTCTCCCTTGCATACCTATGAAATTATACTTAACAGAGTTCATTGTTCAGGGAAAACCTATTCCACTATTCCCTCACACAACGATAAACAAGTCTAAGTTACATTAACAAAGCAACCAGTGAAAATGAATAACGCAACCAATACCACAGATCAAACATCCCCACCTCATGTTTACATTTATCGGGAGGATAAAACTGCCCCAAAATTCTCTGGCACAGAAAAAGATCTTACTGGTGTTATTTCATTGATCAATCAGTGCGAACAGATCTTCGTAAAAAGGCACATAACAGATGAACAAGAGAAAATTGCTATTTTTTTCCTCTTGGATTAATCAGGAGACTTGCTTAAGTCTGATAAGCTTCTCCGAGCTACGACATATGATTAATTTAAAACTGAATTTTTGAAGAAATTTTTTGGAGGTATGAACTTTTTGCTAGGTATAATCCCAGAATTACATAAGATTGTAGAACCTGTAAGGAAGCACAATACAATTCATGTGCTCAGCGAAATAACTGCTGATGTCTCCACCATTAGAAAAAACATTATTATTTACCTTAGAAAACTCAAACTGGATATCAGGAGATGGAAAGATGTCCCCAGACCTTGTCGTAGACATCACTGGTAATGTAGCTACCTTGTGTAAATTACCCGATAGGACCCTCAAGATTGCCAAGACGATTGCGTACACCCCAGGTATGTGCTTACTAGACTTAATGAACGAGGTAGAGATGCAGTGTTGCAAAGCAGGGGTGATCGAAACACAATCACATTCTAGTAAAACGAGAATGCCTGAGACAGTATCAGCTGTGAAAACAGCTACAACTACCCCAAACAGAGAACAAAATCGACCACGACCCAAAAGCAGAGCAAACAACCAAATGCGTTGAGGCAACGATCTCAAACACCAGGCCACAGGCAGTCTCATAAACTTCCGTGCAGATCTCACGCCACAGACACCACTAAGTATGGGAAGTCATCTCGCAGATCACAGTTAGGAGATAGGTCCATTTTATGTTATTATTGTGCAAAACCAAAGCACACAAAGAATGAATGCTTTATTAAAACAAAAGAAGACAAACAAAAGACACAAGGATTTGATCCATACTGTAGGCATCACCGGTGCCAAGGGCATTGGACCAGTAACTGCAAAACAGTAGAGAAATTACTTTCCATTTTCAAATTGGGGGAAGGCCAAGTCACGAAAAAAAACGAACAAAAGTAAAGAAAAGCAAGTCTAAAATTCACACAGGAGGCATGTTGGGAAGTGAATGTCTCTTGATAACAGCTGTATGTGGGGATCAAAACGTTTCCTTATTTTTAGACACGGGCTCTCCAGTGAACTGAATAACACAAGAAGAACTAGATAGAATTTTTAGAAATAAGAAGAAAGTAACTTTTCTGGAAGAATCTGATTTAGACTTATATACGGTAGATGGTAAACAAATTGCAGTAAAAGGTATGATACAGTTAAACATTAGCTTCTCAGAAACTACAAGACCAATCTCCGCATTTTTTTATATAATTGAAAACTTTGCAATTAAAGCTCATATGTTACTGGGCTTAAGATGCATGAGAACAGAGAAAATAACTTTACTCCCACAAATGAATGGAATAGACTTTGATAATGAATTCATAGAAGAAGTACCATCAGAGTCCTCACCGATTAGTAGAACAGAACCAAAAAGAATTGGTAATATTAAAAGCTTAAACAAACATACACCCCCCAGCCTCCAGGACTAGAAACCCAGGTAATCGTACAGTCTCATCAGTTTTTCCCGCCCATCTCACCAATGATTTAGTTATACCACCTAACTCCTATTAGAAAGTTACCATAAAGAGCAAATTACAGAATAGTACTGTTCTTGTCTTAGAAGAATTGTGTAAAGTAAAAGGATTGTCAGTAGAAAACTCATTATTTCAGATGAATGACGATGGGCAAAGTTAGATATTTCTAATTAATCACATGAATGGGAGAGTACAGTTGAAAAAGGGGACTTGTATAGTTAATAAAATGCAGTATAGTGCCCCCGAGAATACCCAGACACCCCTACAAGGAGCCCACAGAGGAGCAATGACAGCTCGTCGGGACTCGGTGCGACAACGGCCTAAGTCAGCCTGGGCCGCGCACCCCTATGACCCGGAGCTTGCCTGCCATCACCATAACAGGAATACCAAACTACCTTCTGGGCGAGTAGTCACCAACGAGCTAAGGGGTGAAGCTGCCTATCCAACTCCTGCCAGCACCCCTGAGACGGCCTGTAGCCACTCATCCCTCTTTAACCCGTTAACTGC
Source organism: Coenobita brevimanus (assembly GCF_032717465.1). Classification (NCBI taxonomy): domain Eukaryota; kingdom Metazoa; phylum Arthropoda; class Malacostraca; order Decapoda; family Coenobitidae; genus Coenobita; species Coenobita brevimanus. The sequence goes on from NC_137037.1 coordinate 26,421,779, forward strand.
TCTATACAGCCTGGGCTGTTCTGAGTGCAACTGCTCAATACAGCCCTGGCTGTGCAGGTGAATATCAAATACAGTGCCATGGTGACCAAGGCCAACCCATGCAAGCATGTTTGAGCTTTCAAAACCAAAACCGAAACCAAAACTGAAAAAGAAAACGAAAACCATACATTCCAATAGGGAACTGGACACTTCAATGTTCATCCATGGCTTTATCAAGGTAAATATTGAGCTAATATTTCGTTACTATATACTCTGGCATGTGTTCTCTCAATTCCTAAGACAAAATTTGGCCTTTGGGAAATTTCATTTTTACCCCCATCTCTGCGCCCCACGGACTCCTCCAAAAAACCACCATGTGCAGTTAACGTGTTAAGGAGACGGCCTGTAGCCACTCTGAGGGTTCCAAGGAGATGGCCTGTAGCCGTTCTGAAGGTGCACTCCTTGAGACGGCCTGTAGCCGCTTCCGCCTTCGTCAGGAGACGGCCTGTAGACCCTCTGAGGGTAACAAGGAGACGGCCTGTAGCCGCTCCCACCTTCGCCAGACAGCCTGTAGCAGCTCCGAAGGTGTTCCCCCTGAGACGGCCTGTAGCTGCTCAACACTGTTTCTGAAGGAGACGGCCTGTATCCACTCACACCTTCGTCAGATGGCCTGTAGCCTCTCCGAAGGTGCCCTTGGGTCTGCTGGCAGCCACACACTCTCCCAGGCCACGGCCAGTAGCCAGGCCTTGGCGATGGCCTGTAGCTGCGCCCCCAGGAAGCCACAGCCAGTAGCCGGGCCTTGGCGATGGCCTGTAGCTGGGCCCCCAGGAAACCATGGCCAGTAGCCAGGCCCTATGGCAAGAGACGGCCTGTAGCCACTCCGCTGCCTGGAACTGATGCCTGTTCCCCGACCCCTGACACAGAGGGAGTCTCGGGCATAGAGGAGTGTTGGAGAGGCCCTATAGTCTCACCCGGCCTCTGCTCCCTACAACTGGCTCTGGAGGAGACTCACCTGATGGACCCTGACGCAGACTGGTGCAGCAGCCCCTTCCTGTCGGCACCACCAAACCCCGGAGACCGCAGCCCTCGGGAACCCCAGATCGCCCTCTGAACTCCCGGGCGGGAACTCCACACACCTCGATGGCGGAGGTCCTCATCCTCCGTCATGAGCCTGAACGACCAGTTCAGGCAATTGTTTGGCCCCAGCCCTGAGGGCTGAACTCCTGTCCCCAGCCCTTAGAGCGTGGGACCCTTCGCCACTCACAGCCCAGGACAAGAACGGACGCCCCTGCGCATGATCCCGTAGCCTCTAGGTACAGAGGCCCCCGGTGGTGCCCAGCCCCGCCAGTAGCGGAGCTGTGCCACCCCTCCACCCGTGCACCTGACCGCCACGACGCCAGATGCAACTGGAATGACAATAATTGTGTAATGTCAGTGATCAAGCAGTGTAAAGGCAGAATAGTGAATTAACCCTCTAGTGGAAGTCAGTGATAACACCAAAGTGGTGGAGAGAAGGATAGATACAGTGAACAGTGTATGTGACCCAGGGGATGGAACAGTGAGCCACCCTGCTGACAAGATTCAATAATAATATCAAAGTGGTGGAGTAAGTGACAGTGACCGTTTAAAAGCAAAATACGAGTCGAGGGCAACGAGGTATATACGCTACCACCAGAAATTATCTCGTAATACTAAGATCATAATCAGACCCCAGTGCCTTACACAACCCTCCCCAGTAAGAAATAACCTTAACAACTCCACACGCAGAGAGAACCTGGACTTCCCTGATTAAAGACGCTCTATTCACTGTGACCCCAAACCGTATCCTGCGAGATACTGCTAACCATATCTAGACAAGAGTTTATAATCGCCCAGTATATTTGTGCCTGTAACATCTCATTCCCCTGTCCAACTAAGCAATACACGTGTAAGGTTGTTGCCTGGAGTTTTTGTGGCCTGCCTCTCTCTTATTTGTCTAAGCCCCGGTCTCGAAAGAGAGCCCCACTATACGCTAGGCGTTTACGGAACAGGAAGCCGAACCTAAAACACCTAGCATTACAGTTATTATTGAAAAATGTCCCGCCCCCGTGATGGAAATAGTTTTAGCTGGAGTGACAAGTGAGATAAAATCTACGGATAGAGAAAGCATAAAAGAGAATTTAATTCACTCAGGTGATTTTTATGAAGATAATGATTTGTTAACCCTGCTGGAAAAACATTGGGACACCGTAGCATTACCTGGAGAACGATTAGGGTGTACTAACCTGATTAATCACAAGATCAACGTGCACCCAGATACACCATCAATTTTCGTACCTGCCTATAGAATCCAACGATCTCAGCGTACACTCGCAAACCAGTATGTCAATGAAATATCAAAACTTGGAATTACTGAGCCATCAGTCTCCCCGTGGAATGCCCCATTATTCTTCGTGCCCAAACGAAATGGAGAAATGCGTGCGGTAGTAGATTACTGTAAACTAAACAATCACACAATCCCGGACCGATTTCCCATGCCATTGCTAAGCGACATCCTACAGAATATTGGACCAGAAAATAATGTATTTTCCACGATCGCTTTGCTCAGTGGATACTGTCAAATTCCAGTAAATCAGGAGTCACGTAAATACAGTGCCTTTTCCACTAATACAGGACATTATCAGTACAGGAGAATGCCAATGGGACTGAAGACATCCCCAGGCACATTCCAGCGTCTTATGAATTAAGTATTGTCCGGAATTTTAGGACATGGAATATTTGTTTATCTTGATGATATTATCATCGCAGCAAAAGATATTACAGAACATCTCCAGAAAACAGACCTACTCTTACAAAAGCTTGGTGATGCTGCTTTATAAATTAAGCTTTCTAAATGCAAATTTTGCTTTAAGGAAATAAAATTCTTAGGCCACAGATTAAGTGCTAAAGGTATTCACATCTCCGATGACAAAATACAGGCAGTGAGAGACTTCCCTGAACCCACTACGACTGACGAAGTTAGACAAATTTTAGGTCTAGCTGGGTACTATAGGTCATTCATACAACAGTTCTCTCATATAGCCTTTCCTCTATTCCAACTACTCAAAAAAGATGGTATATTCCAATGGGGAGAAGAACAAAAACAAGCATTTAACAAATTAAATAAACTTACAAATGCACCATGTTTGGCATATCAGGATTTCGCAAACCCATTTATTATTTGTACATATGCATCAGTTAAAGCATTTGGGGCTGTATTGATGCAAGAAGATAAAAGAGGACACAATCAACCAATTGCATTTGCCAGCAGACAAATAAAAGGTGCAGAGAAAAATTATTGCACTACAGACTTAGAGGCACTTGCAGTGGTTTTTGCATTACAAAAGTTTCGAGATTTGGTATATGGTTTCGAAATACACTTATTCACCGACCATAAACCGCTAGTGGGTATGTATGAAGAAAAACTCCTCTCTGGGAGGAGAGCAAGATGGAAATGCACAGTCGAAAACTACAATGTCCATATTCATTATATACAAGGCAAAATGAATCTAGTAGACTATTATCTAGGAACTCAAAGACAATTCATGTCGCGGCATTAGATCTCAAAGGAAACATCCCAAACCACGATGAAATCGACAAAGCACAAAGACTTGATCCAACATGGTCTAAAGTTACATACAAGTTAGAAAGTGGAGATGACATACAATTACCCAAACTACATGCACCACTAGAACAATTCACAACGATCAATAATACCTTATACAGGATTAACCCAGGACAACCAAAACGCCGAAGAAATAGTAAACAATTGGTAGTACCTAATGACATGATACCCCAAGTATTACGAACGATACACGATAGTCCACACGCAGGACATCCTGGAAAGGATAGGACTTTCAAACAAGCCTAGTTGTTACAGTATATTACTGGCCATCATTGCAAAAAGATATAAACAATCATACAGACAGATGTGAATCATGTGCAAAACACAAAGGATACCCAATCACACCTGCACCTATGGGTAATTACCCTGTACCACATCAACCATGGGACGTTGTCATGGTTGATTTACTCAAGATGCCATTATCATACAGTAATAACCAATACCTATTCGTAATAACGGATCATTTTTCCCGTTATATAATTTTAGCCCCAATTAAAGATAAAACAGCAGAGACTAGCAAAGGCAATAATAGATAATGTACAGTAATATGTCACTTTACTACCCCAAAGGTACTAATAAGTGATAATGAAGGAGAATTTAATTCAGATATCTTAAAAGAGATATGTAAACAATACAATATCAAAAAGGTTAACGTTTTAGCCTATCACCCAGCATCCAATGGGTTAGTAGAGAGACAAAACAAAAAAGTATTAGATGTACTACGGCACAATCACAATGAAAATTATGCAGGCTGGGATGATTGGATTCTCAGAGTAGAAGCCTCAGTTAATGGATCTATAAATAAATCTATAGGAGACACACCACATTTCATTATATATGGGACAGATAAAAAACTACCATATCAAATTCTAGAAGGTGAAAATCTGCCCATATATAACTACGATGATTACTCTAAACTCCGTTTACGTGAATTCCAGGACATACATAAAAGAATAAAAAAACAATTAACAGATGTCCAAGGAAGAAATGACGGAGGCATTTCATAAAAAGGCAAGAGACTCGCCTATTAGCTTAGGAGACATTGTTTATTGTATCATTCATACGAGCGACAATAAATTATCCCCGAAATTTGAGGGCCCATACAAAGTAATTAACATAAAAGCAAACAAAGTTTTAATTAGGTCCCTGTCAAGTGGCGAAGAGAAACAAGTTCATATTGACCATTTAAAACGAGTTTCAAGGGAACTATCCAATAATTATACAGCCTCGGATACCACCGAACAACCGGAACTCATGAAACCAATCAAAAAAACAACAATAATTACAAAAATAAATTAAGGTCATATACCAACGATCAAACATGGGTGCAACTGTTCCAAAAAAATATACAGTACATCATTTACATTATTCAAATATCGATTTAAACTCCTTCTATAAATTAAATAACAAGCAGGTTATTGTTCTCCGTTAGTCAACCGTAACGCACATCATCACTATCAGCGACCACAGCATGACCATATTAGAAAATTAATAGATTTTTTTTTTTTTTTCGGTAGGTAACGATGAAGGGACTTATGCTATGGATTCTCCTCTACATAGCAAGAGGATATGCTCACTTAGACCCTCAACACATAGTACGGCAAGGATGCCTCATAGCTCCAACGTCCACTGCGTCAATCGTAAAGGATGTCATGAGTACTGAAGTCAGTTTGGATTACTTATACGAATTACCTTCTTACCTAGAAAACATCGCCAGACCCATGAGGACCCTGGACTTCATGATAGGAGGCTATGTTTCACAAGCACATAACACAAAGGAAGTGGATGAAATAATGAAGTTAGCGAAATGAAAGATAGAACAGGCGAAGTCACCTATGCTCACCATGGTCCAAGATCTCCCATCTCATGGAACGGAGGTACTGAGAGCCACGAACAACGTTACACGTACTCGCCAAAAGCGCGGTTTGTTCGACGTGGGTGGTGCAATTCTTGGGAACATCTTTGGACTGGCTACAGAGGAAGACCTTCAAGAAATAAACAACAAATTAAATAAAATAGCTCAGGTACTAACATACCAAGATAAATTCATCGCCGGACATAACTTAGCAATGAAGACAATCGTGAAAAACCTGAAAAAGGTGGAAAACATAGCTCTCCAAAGTGTAGATAAAATAAATGCCATGGAAGGAAACATAACACTTTTCCAACACTTCTCCATTATCACGGAACACATTGACACAATTCTACTCCAATTAGACAACACTAGAGTTCATGACGGGGCTCTTAGGCAAGGAATTTCGAATGCCGGTAATGGCAAGATCACAACTGACTTACTTCCAGTTCATGAGCTACGTCAAATAATTAGTCAAGGCATACATAAACATAAATTGAAGCCTTTGTTCTGACGTAGGGATTTCATGCAATATTATCCATATTTAAAAGCAACACTAACACCAACATCAGTAGTTGTTCATGTACCATTCATAACTGACGACCTGTTCACAGTATACCAAATACACCCCTTCCCTTCTAAGAATAATAACACTTTGGTCATCATCAACATCAACACAGACACCGAACTCATCGTGGTCACTTTCGCCAGTGTATCAACAATTGAACGAAAGCCCCGTACATCCTTACATGATGTTCACCTTTGTCCTGCGTACATTTTCACGTTTCAGCCTACTGAAACAGTCCCTTGTGAAATGGCTATCATAAGAAATCACGACATTCATAATCACTGCAACTTCACTTTAGCTCCAGATAAGCTTGTACACCATCAATGCATCGGACTCTCACAGATTTTTTATTTCACTAATAACACATCAGTTTACATAGTCTGTCCAGATATACCACCATCTCATACTTCAGCATCAGGATTATACATAGCACCAGACTACTATGCGGTATTTACACCATCCAAGTCCACTTTATCCACCATCAATCGCTACACCATCCTCAATCATACACACAAACATTTCCACCCACTACCTAATATAGACTTAAACATGAGCACAGGTATTAAGTTGACTTCACCTAAGTTTGAAACTATGCAAATGATCAATGAAACAATAAAGCCCTGGGAAGATTTGAGTTTGAGTATATTCAACCCATATTATGTGTATAGCCCAGCACCTACCATATTTATAATCTTCTGTATTGTATTTGCAGTAGTGCTGTTCGCAATGCACAGAATGCATGCAAGAATTGTAAACTTGGAGTCAGTATTTAGTGGGGGTAAAGTGCGAATTCAAGTAAACCCCCCTGAATGAAGTGTACATATTTTGTATATAGTATTAATTTTACACACAAAAAAAGATTTACCCATGATATAGAAGTATACGAGTATCATCATCTCTATATAAAATATTAATAGCTCTTACAATAATCTTAACTTTGAACTTTTATTTATTTTATTTTTTTGCATATATGCATATGACTGTTATACATACACATTTTACAATATGTCATACAATAACCAACTTAACCTTATTGCATTTGTTCAGTTATGCATACAACTTGTTTAAAATGTAATATTACTGGATCATTGCAATATTAACATGAATATTATATCAATGCAATATTATAATCAATGTCATGTACTAACCCGCCCCGTCCCGTTGACGTGTATATACGTCCACACATTTTGTCACTGCCAATCCCGTTGATGTATATAAATGCACCTCAATTGCAAAGTCCATAATTTGCACAATTTTCAAAATCCGCACTTGATTTTCGATTCGCCCACCCAGGCAAGCCTCCCCTAACTGCCACCAGGCAGGCAGCCTCTCAGACCCCGTGTGACCCGTGCATGCCCTTGTCTTGGCCACTCACCTGTTAGCAGTGACCCAGGTCAGACATGGCGCATAGAGATCTCTCTGAGGACGAAATACAATCCGCCCTGAACGCCTTCACGGGTGATAGTGATTCTCCACTGGATGACGATGTGGAGGATAGGGATTATGTGCAGCCTGAGGAGGAAACAAGCAGCAGTGATGAGGAGGTCCCTTCACCGAGGAAAATGCGGTATGTTACGTACCGTAAGGCGAGGGAAGGCCAGCCTGGACCCCATACACATGCACGGACCTCTCTCTAGCCCCTAGAGAGAGATTCAGATGAGGACAAGGATGAGGATAAGGACGAGGACAGCGGCGTAGGACATGATGTAACCTCGTGGTTGGGGAGGGAGAAAATTTCACCGTGAGGATCAGAAGGTGTGGCGAGAAAGCAAATCAGGTATGGTCCTTCTGTATTGTCTGGGGAAGGTGAGAGTCATGTGGCAGGAGTGAGGGGTGAAAAGGAAAGTGGTGTGGTGGGAGTGAGGGGTGAAAGGGAAAGTGGTGTGGCGGGAGTGAGGGGTGAAAGGGAAAGTGGTGTGAGGGAGGCAGCATGAGCACGTGGTGTACATGGGCAGTGGGGAGGCGAGGTGGAGCTGCTCCCTAGCATGTCTTTCGCCCCACAATATTCCCTCATTTCCTCCCCACAGCCCCATGATGTGGGGAAGGGAAGGAAAGGGCAGGGAAAGGGAAAAGGAAAAGGGAGAGGGAAGAGAAGTGCGAGTGAGGAAGGGCACTGCTCTCCACCTCCCCGACTTCCCCCACCACCCTCCCCTCCCCACCCTGAAGAACGCGACGATGGGGACGAGGCTGTAGATGGTAGTGTGTCATGGAACTGGGAAGATGGGAGTAATTTCACTCCCATCATTCACCCTTTCACTGAGGAGTGGCGGTCTGGTTGCATGGCTCCAGGTATCCACGCAGGCTCCACTAGGGTGGATTTCTTCCACCTGTTCTTTGGGGAGGAGTTTGTGGGCCGCATAGTGGAGCAAACGAACCTATTTGCAAGCAGCCAGCTCCGTGAAAGTGAAGTCAAGGTACAACGAGCAGGCACTCCCAGCAATATGACTATTCCATAACCCTAGCTGAGATGTTCATATTTTTTGCCCTGGTTCTCTTGATGGGTGTTGTACGAAAAAATCAAATTCCTGCATGCGGACCACGGACCCAATGACCATCACACCTTTCTTTGGAAAGGTAATTGGTCATAATCGATTCCAGCAAATTCTCAGCCGCCTCCACTTTTATGGTGCAGATGACCCTGCTAATGCCAATAACAGATAAAATGTGGAGAATTAGGCTTGTCTTTGATCACCTACGGGAAATGTTCCGCTCGTCATTTTATCCTTACAGAGACCTTGTCATAGATGAGAGTCTTGTGTTGTGGAGAGGAAATATTTCCTTTCGCCAGCACATACCCAGCAAGAGACACAGTTTCGGGTTCAAGATCTTTGTTATGTGTGACTGTAAGACTGGTTATGCGCAAGACATAGTCTTGTACATTGGTGCACAGACAGATATAACAGAAGATCGTAGTACTGGATTCTCAGGGGCCGTGGTGAAGACAGTGATAGAGGAGTACCTTCATCATGGTCATGTGTTGTACCTGGACAACTGGTACACTAGCCCTCTTCTCGCTCGGTTCCTCCACCAACACGACACCAGAGTCTGTGGTACAGTAAAGAGAAATTGTCGCCATATGGTCAAGGTATGGAGGAAACTTGACAAGAACGAGGTGGTTTTCTTCCAGGCAAATAACATCCTCGCCACCCTGTGGAACCACAACAGGGAAATTTGCCTCCTGTCGACTGTACACAGCCCCCTGATGCACCGCACAGACTCCATTGATCATCACAGCGAGAGGAGGCGCCATGTCTGGAAACCTGAGTCGGTACTGGACTACAATCTCAACATGAGGCAAGTGGATCAGTATGACTCCATGATTTCCAGTGTGAACTGTGCCAAGACCACGATGATGTGGTACAAAAAGTTCTTCTTCCACTTGCTCAACATCATGGTCCTCAATGCACATTACCTCCACACCATGACAACGGGAATCTCCGAGACCTTTGAGGGGTTTGTGAGGGAGCTGTCTCGTGAAATTATCGCCAGGTATGCACAGGACAGGCCCCCACACTGCACCCGCAACCCGAGTGCTGCCCAGACTCCCCTATGCCTCGCAGAACGCCACTACCTGAGCACTATCCCCCCTCAACTAAACCGTCCTAGACCCCAGCGCCACTGCCATGTATGCAAGCACTCAACAGTAAGACCAGCCACTCAGAGAAAAGACACAATGTACGAGTGTGTAGACTGCAAAGTAGCGTTGTGCCTTAAGCCCTGTTTCAAAGAACATCACAACTACCTGCACTACTGATACTGTGTATGATAGAGGTAATATGATGCTCACTGTAGAAGTAAGGCCTGTACATACTGTATGCGATAATATGACACTCAGTATAATGGTAAGGCCTGTAAGTATGTGATAAGAATTATATAAAGTTGAAACGGGTGTAATGTTAGTGGTAAAATATTATATAAGTTGAAAAATAGTGTAAGCTGAAACAAGTGATATCACGAGTACACCCACTGTGTAAATATGCGATAATATGATGCTCAGTAGAACAGTAGGATCTGTAAATACTGTATGTGATAGCAATGATATAAAGTGGAAACGTATGTAATGTTAGTGGGAAAGTATTTTATAAGTTGAAAAATAGTTAGTTGAAACAAATGATATCGCGATTACACTCACTGTGTAAATATGTGATAATATGACGCTCAGTAGAATAGTAAGGTCTGTAAATATGTGATAGCAATTATATAAAGTGGAAACATGCGTAATGTTAGTGGAGAATTATTATATAAGGTGAAAAATAGAGTGTAAGTTGAAACAATAGTCATAGCAACGTCACACGCTATGTAATTATGCACTAATATTACACTAAATATTATCGTAAGGCCTGTAAATATGTGAAAACGGTTCTCTAAAGTGGAAAAGGGTATAATGTAATTGGAAAAGTAATATGTAAGTTGAAAAAAGAAAATGCAAGTTGAAACAACAGTCACAGAGAGTTCACCCAATACATAAATATGTGCTAACATTACGTTAAATATTATCGTAAGGCCTGTAAAAACAGTTCTCTAAAGTGGAAAAGGGTATAATGTTATTGGAGAAGTATTATGTAAGTTGAAAAAATTAAATGTATGATGCAACGACAATGTTAGCAAATCATCGTTGAACAGTTTGGGCGATTTTGCTAGGTTCGCCCGATGGAACGATGCTTATTTCATCTCAGTTTTTCTATAAAAACCAATTTACTCTGGTACTACATGTTTCTTTGTTTGTAATAAATATATATCTACCTATTGTGAATGGTTTCCCATACTAATAATACCATAGAAAACGTGAGAGCCACAGACCACCTCCCCAGAACACGGTACCAGGTGTAACGAAGGTATACCTGTTTAGGCCACTTATAGACTCCGGTGAACACTTTCTTTGTGATTGGCCATTGTTTCTCATCAAAAGCGGAGGTTTGAGCCAAAAAAAAATTTCATCCACAAATGGTCGGGACTGGGGGAGTCAGTGGTGGAAAAGTGGTCGGGATGGGGCGGGTTAATAGATTAGCATACGTCAATTATGACTGCTGTCGGAGGACTGCCAGCTGGCGTGACCGAGCAATGTCAGGACTCCATAGTCAGGGCTCCATATTATAATAATACAACTCATAAATACATAGATAGATAGATAGATAGACAGATAGGAGCACCAAGCCAGGGTGTGATATAGGAAGTGTGTCAGCGAGAATCAACCAAAAGGAAATTTAATGAGCTTGCAACTATTAGGTGAAGGAATGCTAGAAGTGCACCGGAAGCAGTACATACACACAGACATACAGAGTTCTAGAAACTTCCACGACAATATAGCCCACGTGACACGACCCCTGCTAAACAAGAATGTAGGAATCAGATATCAGAAAGGGCCTAGCCATAGAACCGACAAGTAGTGGAGAAAGGAAATAAGAAGAGGGGTCCAACGACACTTAGTAAATTACGTCCCCGTATACTACATACTCTGCTCAACTTAGACTTTCTTTAAAGATAATAAATCAGGATCAACTCCCTGTATTCATCATTAACTCCTCCTGCTCTTCGATTAGCACAATAACTTTAACCAAAACTCAAGACTTACATATTACATGACCAAAGGGTCACAAAGGCTTCATATATATATACATATATGAAGCCTTTGTGGTATAGTGGTAAAGTGTGCATTTTTGTACACTGAAGAACGAGGGTTCGCGCCCCGCCAGGTTAATAAACTTTAGGAGCGTACTTCTGGCCACGTACTGCATTGGTGGACATCTGGGGTGGTGTGGTTGAACCAATGTCGCATAAAATATGCTTGCACCCAGGCGGCTTGCGCGGGCCGATTACACTTGGTTCACAGACTACATACAAATCCAAAACCACTACAACACTACAATTACACTTACAAGCACTTCTCGCCTTACATACAATCTCTACTAGACAGCCTAAGCCACTTGGTAGAGATACATTAGCTGTATCGTCCCCACTTTGGTCGGGATAGGCCGGTCCTGCAGTGGACACTCAAATGTCTGATGAGATGATATATATATATATATATATATATATATATATATATATATATATATAAAATCATCCAGACCTCCTCTCCTCTCCCACCCAAGGGCAGAGTGAGTAGCTATGTCCAGACAGCCCAAATTTGCCCAATCCAATAAGCCACGCTTCCATTCACTCATCATTCAAGTCCCCGGAATCCCAGCTTTGTCGGATACGCCAAAAACATTCACCACGTTGAGTAGCTTCACATAAACTCATCCAATAGAGTTAATCCAGATGTTGCAACTTTAAAAAGGAGTGCCAAATCCCTGATCATGCACTTCTCCTCACAACATTCATCCAGCCAGCCCGACCTCTTGTCAGATCCCTAGCCTCACCGATTTCCAAACCTCTCTTCCTCCCACACTCATCCTCCATATCTCTCCACCTTCTCCTTGGCCTACCTCGCCTTCTCCCTCCTTCAAATTCGCTGATACATACATATATATATATATATATATATATATATATATATATATATATATATATATATATATATATATATATATATATATATATATATATATATATAGTGTGACGCGTGTCCGTTCAAATTACTATTCTCATGTATCATTCAAAGCATTTATTATTGTTTTGTATTATTAACACCATTCATGTGGATAGAGATGAGTTTCATGAATATCCAAACCGCGTGAGGGCAGCTGGCCTGGCTGCGTGTTGTCGCTTGTTGCAGTGTTATACCTTGTTGCAATGTTATATCTTGCAGTTAAGTTTATCATTAGGAATTTCTATCACTGACTGAGATGTAATTTTGAGCCCTTCCGATGTGTAAGCTAATGCATACATCTCTTTCTGGAGCTTTCCATAGACTCGTTGTTGCAGTTTCTGCTACCTTCCCGTGTCTGTCCATGTTAGTTTCGACCTTGTTAATGAGTTTGTGTTATGCCTTACATGCTTCTGTGAGTTATTTAAAAGCCTGCTGTCTGTTACCAAGTTGACTTAGTGACTGAAGTTAGAATGTTGTGTTGGTATGCTCTGCTCTGGGACATTGCCACACATGAGTTAATGTTTATTAATTAAGAATGTCAGCACATGATCTACTTATTAGTTTGTACTTACTGATATTGCAATTGTTAGAACTGCTAATTTATTCATTCCAATTGCTCTTGCTAATGTCACTTATTTAACGCACTGCATGCCAGCTATTGTTAGCCATATGGGTCACCCAAGTGCCGGCCATTTTTCAACTTTTTTTCTTTATGGCTAAAATGATAGATTTTGATATGGAAACACCGAATTTCACCATTAAAATGCTCACCGAGACTTGGAAATCAGTTTTATTGAGTCCTGCATACTCGTATACAGGTATAGCCGCTCTACCACGTACGTGGGAGAAAGCTGTTTTCTATGTAAGGTATACTCAGGTATTTATGCTGGGAAGGTATAGCAATGTTCAGTACACTTTTTTGATCACTTATTACTTCAGCATCTATCACAATTTGCGTGTCTTTCTCACTGTGAATGCATTATCTTACACTTACTTGAAGATAGGTACAACCTGACTTCATTACGTACAGTCCTGGCACTTGCAAGAAGGTATTTACAACTTGACTTTGCTATATAGTCCTTACACTTACAAGAAAATATTTACAACTTACACTTACATGAAAAAATTTACAAAATGCCTTCACTATGTATAACACTGGGTAAGGCACACAGGCAGAGTGAGGCAGAGCGAGCGTGAGGGGGGGAGCAAAGGAGTGTATGGCCTTGACAGCCTGGGGGATGGTAGAGGAACAGTTACCTTACATGCCTGCCAATTTTTATCTGCGAAGCTTGAAAAATGCGGTAACAGTGAAGATTTTTATTTTGAACCATTTTAAAAAGGCACTGGCACTGGCCGCAGAATTATGTCAGACCGTTCTAAAATGGCACTGGAATGCGGCGGGTTAAGTATCAAGAGTCTGTACTTTTAATTTTAGTCTTTACTGCGCCTCCAGTGGTTTCACAACCAGGGGCTAGTTTTATTGTTCTGGGTTACCTTTATTATTAATGTTTGGAAATCTTGGATAGTTACTGCAAGTCTTAGTTTGATAATCCTTTCCTAACCTGTTTGATTTTGTTCTTGTAGCTTTTAGTGTCAAATAAAGTGAGTTAAGTATTTTTAATTCCTTATGTCATTCCCTCATTTTATTCAATGCAATTTGTTTTATACTTTATTACCATTTTTCTTCCTTTTGAGCTTGTGACTTGGGGTGGCTAGCTGACCCCTTTGAACTCTAAAATTTCCGTTGTGCCCTTTACTGTAATCTTCAGACAGTGAGGTAGACCTTTACCCCCCACTTCGTCGAAACAGAGTGGCAACCTCTGTCAGGGTTGTCGATACTCGATTTTGTAGAATTTAAGCAAGTTTGTGTAAGCTGTCATATCGCCTGAGTGATATATCTCTATTTACTCGTTGGAGGGCTAAGAGTATGTAACCCCCAATTCTCCCATTGCCTCTCCAACTCTCCCACTGCCCATCTTCATATTGTTTCTGAGGATGACCATGCACATGTAAATTCCTCACCTGTGCTTGAGGGTGTTATAAAGCCAGAGCTTCATTTCCCTTGTCCTAATCTACAAGATCGGGGTTCCCCTCTCCTTAATACATATTTCAAGGATGTCAGGTGGGAGCAAGCTAAGTGGGAACATGAGAGCTCAGAGCAGATGAAGCTGAGATGCCAAAGCTAGAGCTAGCTAGAGTGCAGGTCAGAGAACAGACAAAGATACCTAAGCCAGAGAACAGGCTAAGTTAAAGAACAAATGAAACGATCATGATTACTGTACTGTATGAGATCCTTGAAAGGCCAATCAAATTCTTCTCATTCTCTCTCAGGTTTCAGTCCTACTAATCCCACTAAATTAGTCCCTCTTTTTGGTGAGACTCTTGTTCTGGAGTTCTTACGTTTCGAAAAAATTGCTGTTGGGAATAAGTGGCCTAAAGACCGTTGGCCTACCCTAGTTCATACTGTACTTAAACCCAAGGCCCTCCGAGTGTTAGACAGCTTAAGTTTTGAAGAAAGCTTAGATTATGAGGTTTTGAAGAAGTTCAATTTTACGTGCTTATGAACTGAGACCTGAGGTATACAGTCAGCATTTAGGGATGCTAAGAAGTGTCCTCAGGAGTCTTACTTAGAATTTACTAGAAATGTGACTGATAAAAATAAATGTGGATTCACAGTGAAAATGTGGCATATTGTGATAACACAAGCTGAGAGATACTGTAATCCCTGAGAACTTCCTGGATAAATTAGACAGTGCATTAAGGATTCATTTATCAGACAAGAAAGTTAATACGGTCTCTGAAACAGCTACTATTACAAATAATTATGTATTCCATAAATATGATAATAAACCAAAGGAATTCTGTTGGAATTTCGCCTCTAAGAAGCATACCCCTCAGTAGAGTAACCAACACTCGGGTAAACCAAACTTAGCTGTTAACTCCAAACCTAATCCCTCTTCTGCGCCCTCTGATATCTTCCCTAGTTCCTTCAGGCGCCCTTATCACTTTTGTACTTACTGCAAGCGTCCAGGTCACAGTGTTGAAGTGTTTTAAGGAGAATGTTCCATCTAAACCCACAACCTTGTTGGAGGTGGACCAGTGGTGACTCCAGTTTGCTCTCCAGGCATAAAGGTAGCTGGTGAGTCTTCTGTTTCTTCCCTCTCTCAGCTTGTTGTTTCAGAAGATGAGGATAAGGAGCCCCCTGTCAAATTGTAGGCAAGAGATGGCATGCCCATACCCATTCCTGATGCCACTTCACTCTCTGGAGACTTTGTCCAGGTGGCAGTTAAAAGTGCTTCTGTCTCTTCTTTTGCTCCATATATGTTTTCTGGCGTGGTACTGTTGGACGGAGCCGAATTTCCTGCACGAATTCTACGTGACACTTGAGTTTCGTTGTCATTTTGGGTAAGCCCTGAACTTAAAGTTCCTACTGAGGTGTATGTAATAATTCAAGAAGCAACTGGCACTAAGGTTACCCCTGTGGTGATTGGAGACTTGAAATGTAACTTGTTTGATGGGCCAGAGCACTTCGGGCTAGTTGACTCTCTTCCTCTTCAAGGGATTGACCTGCTACTGGGAAATTACTTGGCAGGTGAGTGCATTGCCCCTGTACCTGTCCGAGAATCCTCTGCCTGATCACCCAGGGGTTGATAAAGTGGATGCAGATGGGTTTCCAGCATGTGCTGTGGCTACATCCATGGCATGGGAAGTGCAGTGCTGAGAAAACATGCCACTCAGCGAAGGGGAATCTGGTGATCCTGGGGTCATGGTGGAAACTCGCCAGGAGTCGGCCACTGAGGACAATGGTGAGAGAGGTTCTAATAATTGCTATTCCATGGAAGATACATTCACGAATTTACTCAATGATAAGTCTCCCAGTCCTGTTGAGGAGGTGAATTTTGAGAGACTGAAGGAGTTGCAGGTGGGTGACCCAAAGATTCAGAAGCTTAAGTTAGCTGCAGTGGAGGATTGTGCCATTGGAAACAGCAGTTGCTTCTATGAGAAGGATGAACTATTGTGGAGTTGCTCGCATCCCCTGTATGTTAGTGTTGAAGATGGAGTTTGGGATTGTCGTCAGATTGTTGTGTCCAGTGCTTGTAGAAAGGAATTGTTGGAGTTGGCTCACTGTACCCCCTTTTCAGGGCATATGGGTGTAAAGAAGACCCTGGAGCAGCTGTGTGCAGAATTCTACTGGCCACGCATGGCTGCAGAAGTGTCCCAGTTTGTGTGGTGCTGCCATACTTGCCAGCAGGTGGGGAGGCCTAATCAACCCATACCTGAGTCGCCTCTCACTCTCTTTCCTGCCTTTGACCCTCCATTTACTTATATTGTAGTTGATATGGTGGGATTCCTGCCTCCTACATCCTATGTAACATGCCTGTTAACCACAATTGATTCTTCCACTAGATATCCCAAGGCTATCCCTGTTTGTTCTCCAAAGTCTAGAATAGTTGTTCAGGTATTACTTGATTACTAAGTTCGAGTAGATTCAGTCTGCTAGAGAGTCTAGTTTTCTTTCAAATGCCTTCTAGCAGTCCATGGCCCAGCTTGGCATCGTCCGTGTTAAGAGCAGTGCCTACCATCCCAAGAGCCAGGGTGCCCTGGAGAGATACCTTAAGACGATGCTTTGGAAGTACTGCTGTAAAGCTGGAAATGTTATCCCACCGGTTGTCACCAGTGTAACGGTAAGAATTTACTATCCCCACCGTTATTGTTCATCCAGTGTAATGCTAGTGATTTTATAATCTTACCTGTTGTTGGTACTGATCAACTCATCCATGGATAATACAGGTGGTACTCGACTTAGTATAGTAAATGGTAAATATTTAAGAAAAAAATAGAACTGTGGTAGCGTTTGTAATTTTTGGCCGAGTTTAGATTTAGTACCACAGGTGGTCGTCGTTCCCTCAGTGAAGGAATCTTGAATTGGAAGGGGAGTGAATTAGGCTTGAGGACTTAATTCCCTTGATTAGGTACACTAAGAAAATAAGAAAAAATATATACTTTACTTTAATAATTTTATGCTAGTTTCCACAAAACATTTTTAATCATATGACCCTTTATAGTCTGAGAGATTGTACATTAAAACCATGGTTTGGATGATCATTCCTCTAACATTATTACCAGGCGAAACAATTTGATACATACAAGCGATGTATGAAGTCATTGTATCATATTTTCTTTTTGTCAGTTACTCTTGGGCTCGACAATAGCCTCAAGACAGGGACCTTTTTACGAGCATGGATTATCTATTTGGGCTGGCATAGCCTCGAACCAATAAGAATGATTACTCGTGTTCATTTTCATCCCTATAATATACTCTCATCATGTAATTCTCTAGAATCCAATATCAATTCAGGACTACTTACAGTTCATAATCATCATTGTTATATAATCACTAAAAAAAAAAAAAGCATAATCACTCGGGCTTGTTTAGCCTCGAGGTACTATTCAAACATTGTATAATCACTAAGAATACTTAATCACTCGGGCTTGTTTAGCCTTGAGGTTCATTTCAAAATTACATCATTGCTCACAATCACTAAGTTTCCTTCCACGCTCCTAACTTCCTAACCTTAGTTACTAGAAAGAAAACGGTTAATGGTTTTGAATTTTCGCTCTTCCGTTACCAGATTACATCACTTTCAAATTTCCATTTCTTATTTACAAAATAAAATTCACTTCATAGATCAATAATACTATTACAATTACATTTGGTTTATATAATAATTCATGGATAGTGTAATGTGTGTATGCTCAAGTCTTTGGACAATACTATGGGAAGGCCTCACGCTCACACTGACGTCGCCGATGTCTGTGGACTGAACAAACGTCCATTATATACGACGTCTGGGGCTCGAGTCACTACGTTAAACTTTCAACAATATTACTTCATATAATCCATGACAAGTAAGGATTAAACAAAGAAAAAGAGGGGGAGGAAGAAGAAATGTGGACGGCTCACCTGAACAAACGCCCATTATATACGACGTCTGGGGCTCGAGTGAGCTCGCTAGCGACGCCACTGCTAAGTCAAATGAGGTGGTGTTTTTGAAATATGGTGGGTGTCAATTCTCTTTACAATTTATTTAGCAGTGTACCCATGACGCCAGGACTTTTGATTGAATTGGGGAAAATTTGGGATTTATTCCTTACTTAATTTAGATACTGATTCTATCACTATCTCACTTTGAATTTTAAGGCAGCTCATGCCATCTAGTGACGGCCAAGACAAACGAGACCTCTAAATCCTCACAAATGACATTATTTAGGCCTTTTGGACTGTTAATCTTACATATTTGGGTCCTAGCAGCTTCATTAGCAAACATTTCACAACTAGGTTACGGAAAGAATTGTATATTCATCATTATTCTGTTTAAGGTTTAAACTCGGCGCCCGACAATGACGCACAAACAAGGGGGAAGAGCTGCGCGCATCTGTTATTCATTACTCGACCAGACGAGGAATTCCCATAGCTCAACATCCACAATTACATCACCCACTGCATAGATACAGAGATACATACATATAAAAATAGAGTTAGCTCTACATTAATCATTAACATATGAATTACTACTTAGGATAGGAATTTATAGACTAGTATTCAGGTTACACCCTATGTAACTTAAAAATTACAGTACTACTAAACACATACATGAATATCAAATTTGTGGCACTACACGGCTCCCACGTTCGGAAAACAAATTTTACCCAAGTCAATTTTCTATGACATGTGCATGGATGGAATGTTGTTACTCTAATAACTGCTATGAACACTTTGAATTGGAATGCCTTTCCCCCACAATCGGTGGCACCTGTCGGTCCACATTAAACACCTAATGCGTACCTCGGAAGGTCGCTTACTCACTACATTAGGAGGTATGATCACTCCTTACTCGAGATGTTATGAGGGAATTTATGCCCCAGTCAGCCTCAGGTTTTGGAGGATAGCTTGTCACTCACCTGAGCTCGACAGGGTCTCTCGAGAGTGAGATCACCACGGGAGGCGCTTCCTTACACTCTTCCATTCGCAATCACATTCACTCTGTCCTTTCGTTTCCAGCTTTCTGCCTGCAAGAGGTGAGCGCTCATTCTGTCCTGAAGACTCCACTACCTCACAAACTGTGCTAACTGTAAGGTGAGGGGATTATATACTTCCCTCGAAGTAAGGCACTTCCCGGTTCCAACAGGAACTCTTCTCTCTTTTCCTTTTTTACATCGTCTCCTCGGGGATGAGTCCACCCGGAACATAACTTTAAACAGTTATGTTTCACAACATTCGTCACATGCACTTGTCTACTTTTCTAACACTCCTCTATGAGTCTCCGAGGGGCATTCCTCACTCGCGGTGGTAATCGCTCATCTTCGAGCCCCGGGGCGAGCTCCTGTTGCAACGGTTCTAAGAGCCATTCCTTGGTACCGTAATATGGTTTTACCTTTTCAGCAGCCCTTTGTATTTTTTTTCCACTAAAAACATTTTCAATGATATAAACACTTCCATCTAGCAGCACTTCAATCACTTTATATGGGCCGTCCCATTTGGCATTCAGTTTTCTACAGGTACCCGGCTGTATGGTCTCTTTTTTCGCCCACACCAAGCTATTGACTTTAACCTTCTGGGCTCTCCTCCACCTATTGGCCACCTCCCAGTATCGCCTAGTCATCCTTTGGTTTGTACCCTTTATGAGTGTGTGTGCTATCGCCAGGTCGTCCTCCTCTGCATCCATAGAAGGCAATAAGGTACCAATGAGGCGAGGGGGATGGCGTGAGAAGAAAGCATAATAAGGTTGTTGTCCCGTGCTCGAGTGCACCACTTGATTTATGACGGTTTGACATGATTGGAGCAGCTGAGGCCAATGCAAGGGGTGTCCGTTGCAGAGAGATGCTAGGATGCTTTTCATAGTCCGATGCATCCTTTCAGTGGTGGAATTTCCCTGGGGATGATAAGGGGTGATGTAGAACAAGTCCACCTGGTTCCTCCGGCAGAACTTCTTGAACTCTCCACTCGTGAACTCTCCGCCGTTGTCCAGCACGATACCTCGTGGCATCCCAAAGTTGGTGAAGGATTGCCCAAGACAGTGTATGATGTGTTGTGTATGTTTATCCCTGAGGGGATAATATTTCACAAACCTACTATAATGATCTATCACAGTAAGGACATAGCGGTAACCCTGAGATCCAGCAACCATATCAGTCAAGTCAATCCCGATACGTTCCAATGGTTTACTTACAGGCGGGAAACCTTTCCAAGGTTGCTGCAACCCAGTTTCACCTTTGAATCTCTGACAAGTGGGACACTGTTTCACATACTCGCATACATCTACCTTTAGATTTGGCCAATAGAATAGTCCTTCAGCTTTCTTAATGGATTTTTTCTGACCTAGATGTCCTGAGATTTCATGAGCGTGTTTGATAGCTTCTCTAATGATTGACTTAGGAATCACCAAACAATATTGGATGCTACCATCATTTGTTTCACGGGCAAAATATAATAGTTTGTCAATCAATGCGAACTGGCTCAACATAGCTTTCGGTAGTCTTTTAGCAGGGAGCTTCACACTACGAAAGTACTTACCTAACTCATCCCACATGGGTTCTTCTCATTGCTTATCTCTCATCTCGTCTCGACTAAATCCAAGCCAGTTGGTTTCTGACTGGTGGAATATCACTCTGACAGGTCTAGAAAGTTGATCAGCGACTACATTATATTTACCCTTGACGTACTGCACGTTGTAGCCGTACTCACGCATCTCAAGAATCCATCGGTTCATATGTGGGGATTTGGTCTTTCGCTTAAAAATGCTAGTAAGCGGTTGATGGTCTGTCAGGATAGTAAAATGGGAACCCCACAAGTAATGGTGAAAGTTGGGGCATGTAAGAACAACTGCCAATGCTTCTTTGTCTGTTGCGGAATATTTTCTCGCAAGGATTGAGCTTTTTGGAAAAGTAACCAATAGGCAAGTTGGAATTGCTGGGTTGGATCTGACTTAATACGCCATCAATATGGGTGTTGCTTGCGTCGGTGGTTACAATGAATGGTCGAGTCACATTGGCTCTTACCAATACTGGTGCATTCCCTAAGCTCGTCTTCAATTGATCAAAAGCGGATTGACACTCATCTGACCATTCGAATGCTACTCTGGATCTGGTCAAGTTAGTAGGGGGAGCTGCTATTTTTGCGAACGAAGGTACGTGTTTTCGGTAGAACCCGCACATTCCAAGGAATCTCCGGACTTCTTTTACTTTGATGGGTATTTTCATTTTTTTGATAGCCTCTATGTTTTTTGGGTCCGGCGTACTCCCGGCTGCTGAGATTTTATGGCCAAGAAAGGTTACTTCTTTTAACCCAAAGGTACATTTGCTTAAATTTAACTTGGCCCCATTCTGTGTAAGTAAAGTGAATAGTTGCTGTAAGCGACTCAACAACATGGGGAAGTCATCAGCCCAAATTATGTAATCGTCCAAATAATTCTTTACCCAGCCTTGCTTCAACAATGGAGTAAGAATGTCCTGCATTCATCAGGAAAATATGGCTGGTGAACATTTTGGTCTGAATGGTAAGCGCCTAAATCTGTAAAGTGTGACTCCATCACTGAATGTGGTTAAATCACGACTTTCCTCGTCCAGCATGATTTGAAAATATGCCTCACGCATATCAAGAGTCACATAGTAATTATGACCTGCGGCCTGCTCGACTAATTCTTCCAGTCTGGGCAGTGGATAAATATCCGTGGCTAGATGTTGATTCACGTGGTGATAATCTAAACACATGCGCTTGCTGCTGTCCGGCTTGTTAACTAATACAGTAGGAGATAACCAGGCAGCTGTTGATCTTTCAATAATTTCTCTCTCTTCCATGTCTTGTAACATTTCAGCTATCACTTGTTTAGCTTGCTCAGGGTATCAATAGATCGGTCCACGGCTGGGCTGTGGATCTGCTACTTTAATGTGAACGGGGTGACCGCTGATGGTTCCTAGTTCTCCTTTTTCCAAAATGAAGAGGGGATCGTGTTGCAGAATTACGTTAGCTAATTCTTCTTGTTGAGCTGAATCTAAGTGTGGCCATGTCTGTTCGTCAATTAGTTTTCGGAGTCGTTGAACACGAGTTCCGTTTTCATCTGTTCAATCACTGGTAGGGATCAGGTCATTATGAATTTTGGTAACTGAGTTGACTGTACTTACAGGAGGGTCATCAATGATTTCATATGAGCCTAGAATGGTACCTATTCGAAACAGTTTGTCTTGTTTGGCATCACATCCCAACAACATTTCAGTAGTCAAGTAGGCGTTCGAAACGACTGGACACCACTGTTGATGAACTTTCTCATCTCCCACTCTGATATCTACTTTGATCATACCCAGGATACGGAGTGGTGCTCCTGTGACTCCCTGTAATCTCAGTGGATTTCTCCTTGTGCTTATTTCTGTTCCTAACCGCTTCACGGTGGCCTCTTTAAGTAAGGTATATCCACTCCCTGTGTCAACAACAGTTTCCACGATCTTATTATTCACGCTGACACTTATTGTGGGCGATGTTATACCTGCGGTTAGTCAAATAGCCTAATGGGGGAACTTTGTTTGAGTGGCGGTCTGCCTCGCATTTGGACTGGGTGGGTGAAATCTGTTATTGCTCCGCGTCGCTGTGCTGCGGTTTATGCGTCCTGGGCAATCATTATTGCCTCTACGACATCCCAACCTACGGCAATCAAAACAGTGGCCCGGTGGTGGTTTGGCCCAACATTCTTGCAATGTGTGTGAACTCTTCAGACAATGACTACAGTATTTCCGCTTCGGTGTTACAGGAGTAGATTGTTTGTGATTGAGTTGCTCTAAATTTGTTTTCAAATCCCTTAATTGAGCTCTCAATTCAGTCACTTCCTTGTCTGACTCGGATTGACAGTTATCATAGGATGTTCTTGGTGGATTATCAACTATATTGGTATCTGAGGGATCTTCACTTTTATTGTCTCTATCCGGCATTGCATTAACTCTGGTGGTATACCTCTCTTCGAGAAGCTGCCTTTCATTTTCGATCCTGTCAATGAATTTACGGAGTGGATATCCGTCATCAAGGTAACCTTCCAATTTTTCCCTAGACTTGAGCGGAAGACCATACCACAGTTTCTTCTTGATCCATTTATCTCGCGAGGGAAACTTTTCTTTTGGGAACTTTGTTTTGAGAGCCGCATGCTTACACATGAACCTATGTACAAACGCCTGGGGTGATTCCTCCCAGTCATTGGTCATGTTCTCTAACTCTTGCCAAGCTCGATCTACACTCAGCTCGATGGCAAACTCCGCATTCAAGAATTTTTTAAGCTCGGGCCATGACAGTGCAAAATGCTTCTTTTGATAATTATGAATAAAAGTGGCCAATTCAGAACCCATTTGACTCTTGGCAACCTGGATTCTGGTTGCGTTGCTGGTATGAGTTTGTTCCACCGCCTCACAAAACATTTCGAGGCGAGATGTAGCTTCTATCCCTTGCAGCTGATTTAATTCCAAAATTGGGATATCGCACGGTTTTGTGAGAAAGTGATGTGAACTCATAATGTGTGAACAAGGGGTCGAGTGTGAAAGCAGCGTTCTGTTAGTAGCACCGAACTGTTCCTCAGCCTCATCCAGTTGAATGATTACTGATCTCTCCCTACTTGTGACGGACGATCAGCTTCCGGCTGTGTCTGAGCAGACAACTGTCCATACAGAGACATGGTGACCCTAATGTACTAATCTTAATCACAAAAAAAAAAAAGGAAATTAAATTTTGAAATGTTGTCTCTTTACCTTTCACTTCCCTTCATTTCCTTACCAACGCCATTAATTGGGGAACGATGAATATCCCACCACTATTGCCACCAGTGTAAAGCTGGAAATGTTATCCCACCGGTTATCACCAGGGTAACGGTAAGAATTTACTATCCCCACCGTTAATGTTCATCCAGTGTAATGCTAGTGATTTTATAATCTTACCTGTTGTTGGTCCTGATCAACTCATCCATGGATAATACAGGTGGTACTCGACTTAGTATAGTAGATGGTAAATATTTAAGAAAAAAATAGAATTGTGGTAGCGTTTGTAATTTTTGGCCGAGTTTAGATTTAGTCAGTACCACAGGTGGTAGTCGTTCCCTCAGCGAAGGAATCTTGAATTGGAAGGGGAGTGAATTAGGCTTGAGGACTTAATTCCCTTGATTAGGTACACTAAGAAAATAAGAAAAAATATGTACTTTACTTTAATAATTTTATGCTAGTTTCCACAAAACATTTTTAATCATATGACCCTTTGTAGTCTGAGAGATTGTACATTAAAACCATGGTTTGGATGATCATTCCTCTAACATTATTACCAGGCGAAACAATTTGATACATACAAGCGATGTATGAAGTCATTGTATCATATTTTCTTTTTGTCAGTTACTCTTGGGCTCAACAATAGCCTCAAGACAGGGACCTTTTTACGAGCATGGATTATCTGTTCGGGCTGACATAGCCTCGAACCAATAAGAATGATTACTCGCGTTCATTTTCATCCCTATAATATACTCTCATCATGTAATTCTCTAGAATCCAATATCAATTCAGGACTACTTACAGTTCATAATCATCATTGTTATATAATCACTAAAAAAAAAAAGCATAATTGCTCGGGCTTGTTTAGCCTCGAGGTACTATTCAAACATTGTATAATCACTAAGAATACTTAATCACTCGGGCTTGTTTAGCCTCGAGGTTCATTTCAAAATTACATCATTGCTCACAATCACTAAGTTCCCTTCCACGCTCCTATCTTCCTAACCTTATTTACAAGAAAGAAAACGATTAATGGTTTTGAATTTCGCTCTTCCGTTACCAGATTACATCACTTTCAAATTTCCATTTCTTATTTACAAAATAAAATTCACTTGATAGATCAATAATACCATTACAATTACATTTGGTTTATATAATAATTCATGGATAGTGCAATGTGTGTATGCTCAAGTCTTCGGACGATACTATGGGAAGGCCTCACGCTCACACTGACGTCGCCGGTGTCTGTGGACTGAACAAACGTCCATTATATACGACGTCTGGGGCTCGAGTCACTGTGTTAAACTTTCAACAATATTACTTCATATAGTCCATGACAAGTAAGGATTAAACAAAGAAAAAGAGGAGGAGGAAGAAGAAATGTGGACGGCTCACCTGAACAAACATCCATTATATACGACGTCTGGGGCTCGAGTGAGCTCGCTAGCGACGCCACTGCTAAGTCAAATGAGGTGGTGTTTTTGAAATATGGTGGGTGTCAATTCTCTTTACAATTTATTTAGCAGTGTACCCATGACGCCAGGACTTTTGATTGAATTGGGGAAAATTTGGGATTTATTCCTTACTTAATTTAGATACTGATTCTATCACTATCTCACTTTGAATTTTAAGGCAGCTCATGCCATCTAGTGACGGCCAAGACAAACGGGACCTCTAAATCCTCACAGATGACATTATTTAGGCCTTTTGGACTGTTAATCTTACATATTTGGGTCCTAGCAGCTTCATTAGCAAACATTTCACAACTAGGTTACGGAAAGAATTGTATATTCATCATTATTCTGTTTAAGGTTTAAACTCGGCGCCCGGCAACGACGCACAAACAAGGGGGAAGAGCTGCGCACATCTGTTATTCATTACTCGACCAGATGAGGAATTCCCATAGCTCAACATCCACAATTACATCACCCACTGCATAGATACAGAGATACATTCATATAAAAATAGAGTTAGCCCTACATTAATCATTAACATATGAATTACTACTTAGGATAAGAATTTATAGACTAGTATTCAGGTTACACCCTATGTAACTTAAAAATTACAGTACTACTAAACACATACATGAATATCGAATTTGTGGCACTACACTGCATGGAGCAGTTGAAAGACTGGGATCAAGGAGTGCCATTCCCCTTGTTTGCCACCCGTGAAGTTCCTCATGTGAGTTTGGGTTTCTCCCCAAATGAGTTAATATTCGCCCACAAGGTAAGAGGCCCGTTATCCATCACTAAAGAGGCTTGGTCTAGTGATTCCACCACGAGCCACAGTGTACTTGAATTTGTTAATCATTTTAAGAACAGGATGTCTAAATGCCTGGCATGGCTAGAGAGAACTTGAAACAGGTTCAAGACAGTATCAAGATGTGGTATGATATGAAAGCTCGTGTGCAAAAATTTAAAGTTGATGATGAAGCGTTAATGCTGGTGCCTCTTCAAAGACAGCCTCTTGTTTTTCAACACTGTAATCAGTTGTTATTATGCAAGTTTTCTATATATAATTTACTAAGTAAAATGCTGCAGAACAGTTACTAACTTGCATAAAACGACAATAGTCCGTTAGCATTCATCACATAATACTAGAAGTCTCACTGCATGTTTAATTTGAAATGCTTATTAATCTTTTCATAACTAAAAGATGTTTCATCTGGCAAACGCTGAAGTGAAGATACCGACCATACATTGTTAATAAGGCACAATTTATGAAGCCGAAATTATGCAAAGACGAAGCTGCCGACCGAAATCGCAAGTACCGATGTATCCAGGGAGACACCACAAAAACTTGGCGGTGGAGTGTGCATACAGTCTTCATCTGATTCCTATACATATTTTGCAGCCAAACGACTTCTCGTATATATGTATGAAAGTTTTATTTGATTAAAACTGTAATACAAGCCCTGACTGGGAATGTAGGTGATTGGTTTTAACCTATGAAGAATATGTCCCGACATTTAGACGGTTATTTTTGTTAGTTTCGTGATTCCTTTCAACTTTACCATAATGAAGCTTCTCTCCCTCATTTGAAATGTTGATTAAAGTATACTTATGAACGAGATGATAAAGGAAACTCTTATACAAAACAGTAGATTAGTTGACCACATATTTTCAGGTTAAGTTACCAGGTGAAGATCAGCAACTTTTGGGAGTTTGAGAACACTCATACTGATAAAGGTAACACTTACAAAAGTTTTGTTGATCACAGTTTTATATTTTTTGGATAAGTTACCAGGTGAAGATTGGCAACTTTGGGGAGTTTGTGAACGCTGCTATTGTCAGCGACCTTTCTTACCCACCTCGGCACTAATAGCAATTAGTTATTGAATGATATGCAAACATTAATCAGTGAACAGATATATACTGAATTGTTTATATTACAGTATGACAGATGGATATATTCACTAACATCAGACACAGTAATAAGTGTGCGTCCTCAAACTGAAAACATGCAGACCTACTTTACTTTTACAGGAATCTGTTGAACTGTTACACACACACACACACACACACACACACACACAAGCGTAGACACAGCTCTATCCCCAGCAAACACACTGGATAAAAATATATATATGTAATGGAGATGAGATGTCTGAGGAGTATGTGTGGAGTGACGCGTATGGATCGAGTGCGAAATGATGAAGTGCGAAGGAGAACTGGAGTTGTTCAGGAGATGGCTGGTAGAGTTGAGCAGAGGGTGTTGCAATGGTTTGGGCATATGGAGAGAATTGATAATGAACGATTGGTGAAAGAGATAACTAGATCTGATGTGAGAGGTGTAAGGCTGAGAGGGAGACCACGAATAGGATGGATGGACAGTGTGAAGAGAGCACTGGATGCGAGAGGGATGTCTGTTGAGCAAGGAAGAGTGGCTGTGCGTGACAGAAATAAATGGAGAGAAATTGTGAATGAATAAGTGATGACGCAGCCCTGAGGGGATATTCTCCCGCATTGGTCTGATCAGCTAGTCAGGTCAGGTGCGGGTAAGGGGATGGGTCTGTTATGATGTGGCAGGGGTAAACCAGTTCTGCTGTCGGGCCCTGCTGCGGATGTCACTGATTGCATTGCGCAGTTGACCCTTGTGCGGTGTGATGCGGTGAGGATCTGTCCGTTCTCCCCTTTGGGGCTAAGATGCGAATGAATGTGTTTGAATGGATGAGTAAATGGAGAGTGAGTCGTCCTGTCTCGGCTACCTCCCTTTCCTTGGGGAAGCAGCCTAGGTATATATATATATATATATATATATATATATATTTATATATATATATATATATATATATATATATATATCTTCATCGTCCATGCCACTTTTCAAACCTTTGGGTGGAGCAAATGATGGGAAAAGATTAGTGTTGGCAACTGTGTGAGCCACTGATGAGGTGAACTCTGTTTCCAACCACTCAACTGCTTCACAGGACTTGCCCCCACTGTGACTCGATGATCGATTGTGCAGTCTTCTGTCTGACAAAAATAATGGCCCACCCCTGGTCAGAAATTTACTACCGTATTGTGTGTACTTTTTCCAAAGGATCACTTCCACGTAAGCACGTGTTCTATACCCGTGCTGGAAAAGGTAAATTTTTTATACACAGTTTTCCTTTTCTTCTAATATCTTATATACTGTACTAAGTTCCTCGCCACGAAATGACAGTCATTTCTCGGTGAATATTTTGGTCAAAGAAATTATATTTTACTCCCTTTGTTTTCCACTTCTTCTAGTGAGTTACATATATATAAGGCACTTACATTGTGCTCCCTACGTGTCAACAAGTGGGTTGGTGGAGGGTTAGTGCCCCTCCCCGTAAAACAAATAACTCAGAGTCAAATGGCCACCCCTTACAGGATTATGGCGTCTGGCAATAGATAGATGGATAGACTTACATTGTAAATTTTTACTTTAGGAATAGCACTCAGTTCTAAACTGTTTTTGTCACATCACCTATTTTTACCTATAGTGCACTTTATTTTCTATTATCTTACTCCACTAAATGATTCTGTCTTTATTTTGGTAAAAAAAAAAACACACATTTTCTATATAACTTTAGTTACACTACATAGACACTTTCCCATAAACCAATGCCTAGTAGGCCATCTCGTGTGGCACTGGAAAAGCACTCAAGACACAGTGAGATATTGCATTCAGTGCACTTGACGTATGTCTCTTAGCGTCCTTGCTGCCATCACGGACTGTGCACGCAGACATGGCTATGCCTGTATACTTTTTCCCCGCAGGTGTGTGACCCAAGTTAACCATCGGTTGGCACAACAAGCAGAGTGCCTAAGAACACCAGCATTTTCTCTCCTTGATAATGCTGGCTGAATACGCCCATACTCAGTAAGAAGTTTATGCACGGGTTCTCTCTCAAACTCGAATAGAGAGATACCAGTGGCAGAAACCAGCTTGAAAAGTATGAATGTGTTTGGCACAGTGCCACCTTGCGCTCAGTGCAAATGACACATGACTCATAGCTTGCCAGCTGCCATTGCTGACTGTACATGCAAACATGAAGCCGCTTGTAAGATTTTCCCCCGCGGATGTGTTCCTCAGGCTCACCAGACAGTGGCACCTGAGACAGTCTGCCTGGAACATTCTCTCAGGCAATACACCAGCACAGTGACTCCTTGGTGCTGTGGGCTGAACTTGTTCATACTCAGCAAGCAGTTCGCCCATGATTTCCCTCTCAAACTTATGTAGAGAAATACCTGTGTGAACAATCTACTTGAAAACTGTGAATGCATTTAGCACAGAGATATCAAGAAAGTGTAAGAAGGCAATTTTGTACCACCTGAACACTTGCAGAGACAGTCAGTGGCACTAATCTGCATGTCAGACTTGTCCACCAGACACATGTTTATGGTGTAATCACTGATTGCATATGCTTGAACACAGGCTCCTTGTTCGTGCTGTCCTGCTTCCCAGTGACCTGCATCTCACCCTTGTGTACTGTGGTAAGCATGTCGATTTTCCACTTGTGTCACTGGTGTTGGTGGCGAAGTCATAGAGGCGCCTCTTGTTGGGCCAGAAAGTCCTGCAGATTCCTGCCTCATGGTAAAACAGAAACTTCGTCAATGTTGGAGAGGTGTTGAAATTGTCGGTGAATAGGATGTGGTTATTCCTAAAACATTTGTCCACCAGCATTGTCACAACAACACCTGAGAAGCCCTGTGGGTCACCACTGGGGATTTGAAGCCGGGTACAGCATAAAGGCTAGCACATACCCAGTCTTAGAGTCGCAAATAAAATAGCTTTTTATGCCAAAACAGTGATGCTTCGACAACACACACTGAATAAAGTTTTCCCAGGAACAAAGCTAGTGAATCGTCCACAAAAGATTTCTCGAATAGCCAGAAAAACATTGTGAACGAGTCGTTCATCATGAATGGAATTAAGTGACTTTCCATAGCCTGTCATTATGGACAGGCCTCAAGTTGGTGAAGAAGTCTAAGAACAGTAGAATGTGGAGGTACCTGTCCCACAGCATAAGTTTCCCAAACACAGGTGTGACTGTGAGATCATTCAGGATCCAATTCTCTTGTATGGCTAGCTTTTTAAGTTTGTAGCATTAGAATGGTAAGAGTGAGCTACATGTACATTTTACTCATATCCACTGGCTATAACTCATTTATCCTAGATTTATCGCAAGAAGAGGCTTCAAGCCAGCTTAGTCATATTTCTTGGTGTTTATCTTCCATTCCAGGTATTCCATCACATAATGTTGTAAGAAAGTCTCTGATATGTGAGTTTCATCCTGTGAAATCTGCCCGAACTCCTGTCTGCAATGCATTAAAAGCAGGTACTGCAGGCTCAAACTCTTCCCTATACTCCCACACGAAGGTCATCATTGTCCCTACACTGGCCTGTGAGGGCTGGGGCAATGGCCATGTGCATGTGAACCCCACTGCCCTTGGCTTCTACAGTTAAGACGCCCATGTTCACAGACTCTTTAACAACGAAGTGTGGAGGGAGAAACTGGTGAGTCTGTGGGTGATGATTCATCATACATTGGCGCCTGTGCACTGTGTGGAGGAGATGCTGCTTCGTGTGGCCACCCATTTGGTCGGCAATATGGTAACGTGGGCACAGATAATGTACCTGGCCGGGGTGAAATCTCCTATGCAGTACCAGGCTGGGGCAGTGTGAGTGGTGGTGAGATGGTGGTGATACGTGGGCACTGCAAAGTAGGCTGGGCTGCCAAAGTGCAGCATCTATGCTGCATGCAATTTCTGCCCATCCAATCATCATTCTCAGAGTCCGAAGCCTTATGAGCAGAGGACTCTCCCAAGGCATCGGAGGAGTAAAGGAGGTCCGCAGTTCGCTGAAGTGGCAGCAAGGAGTCACAGGAGGAAGTATGGGAATGCGGCTAGGACACATCAGTCTCCACGTGGTAATTCCCCTCATCAGGTGTCGTCCCCTCACTCGAAAGTGACGATAGTTTCACGTCTAGTTTCCTCACGATCACAGTTTCACTCAACCCATCCTTACATGAATTGGAGGCTTGGTAGGGGTGGAAGTGGCTGAGGCAGGGGAGGAGGTCGCCAGTGGCAGCAAGTTAATCAGGTGATGTGGAATTATTTCTGTTCCCCATGGTAGTCAGGTATTACCAATCAGTCGCCTTCTACTGCCTGCATCTCGAACTGGTAACCGTAGAAAATGAGAATAACTTCATATCGTGGTGAAAAAGCAAAATAGCTATATTCATTACCCGAGGCACCCCAAACATGTTTTGGGATGGGTTATGCAGTCACAGAAGCTTTTTTTTTTTTTTTTTTTTTTAATTTCAGAACAAAGGAAGGAAATACAAAACAAAACAAAAAAAAAATCCATACACCAGATTACTGGTGACCTCTGTTCATAAAATATCTGTAACAGTTGGACTTGAACAGCTGTGGGTTGAAATTTGGAGGGAAACAACTCTGTGGAAGCGAGTTCCAGAGAGATGCCGTTCGGGGAATGAAAGAATTCTGATAGGCAGAAGTTCTGCAATATGGCTGACTGACAATCCAGTCATGAGGGCTACCAGATGCCCGTGTAACACAAGGGAAGGCATGAAGAGGTGGCACCATGGACGCAGCTTCGTCTGAGCATTTGCCAATAAAATATCTGTAATATAATGCAAGGGAGGCAACATTCCTTCTTACTTGCAGGGGAGGTAATTTGTTTGTAATGGTAGGGTTGTTAATAATTCTAACAGCTTTGTTCTGAATTTTGTCTAGTTGTTTTAATGCAGCCTCTCCACATCCATTCTACAAGGGTGAACAATATTCAAGCTGAGAGTGCACATGACTCATATAAATTATAGCTAACTGCTCATCAGCGAAGACGTTACAGACTCTGTACAATAATCCAAGTTTCTTTGAGGCAATTTTAGCAAGTGATCTAACATGAGAGGTCCAGCTGAGGGCATTGTTAAGTGAGACACCAAGAATTTCAATACTTTTGGAGATAGGAATATTAGTAGCACTGAAGGTAATGTACGAATCTGGCAATATCTGTCTATTAGTAAATTGTATATATTTAGTTTTACTAGCATTGAAAGAGACAAGGTTGTTTTGTCCCCATTCACTGATCATAGATAGGTCTTGATTTATGGAAATGGCTGTAATGAGTTGAGAGGTAGAGATATTAGACTTTGTAAATGGGTGTCTGAGTGTGAATGAACTATGTAGGGTCATATACGTATGAATGGATAGGATTGTGGGTGACAGATAAGAGATCATTAATATGAACCAGGAATAGGGTTGGTGCCAGAACTGACCCCGACGGCACGCCGGCATTAATTGAGTGGAAATTGGAATATACATCATCTACTTTTACTCTTATTTTCCTGTCACTAAGATATGAAGAAATGAAAGGAACAAAAGACGTTAGTCCATAGCAAGGGAGTTTGGGCAGCAGGGAATGGTGCCATACTCTGTCGAAAGCTTTAGAAATAGGAAGAGCTACTGCATGAGTTTCTCCATGTAGATCAGTTGATTGATGGATGGTATGATTTAGGAGACTGAGTATGTCAATGGTGGATCTTTCGTGGTGAAAACCATATTGTCTATCACTAATTAAGTTGTTGGATTCAAGATGCTAAACAATGTGCTTATTAATTAAAGTTTCAAATACCTTACCAAGAGAAGATGTGACAGCTATTGGTCTGTAATCAGAGAGGTCAGACGAACTTCGTTTCTTTGGAATTGGGTGGATACTGGCTTCTTTTTGGGGGGTTGGGTTAAACAAATTTCATCCAAAACTAACTTCAAAACCTTCCATTATTGATATGAACATAATTATGTTCAGCTTCTTTCAATACTAACTCCAAAGCCTTCCATTATGGATATTAACATGATTTATATTCTGCTTGGAAATGAATGATGCAGAGAGATGACTATTAGACTGATATATTGTTTGCCTGCTCAGTCCTGTAAAAGTGACAATAAATATTTTTGGAAGTCTGTTACATCCAGAGTACTGTAATTTTTGAGGAATCTAATCTACCCATAAAAATATGGAGTGAATCCATATTCTCATAAATAAACAATGTTGGCCTTGTACATTAACTTGTGGCAAAGTTTGTTACATCAGTTTACAGAGCAGCTTACACCTGAAGGAAATATCTTGGATCATGTATATGCAACATCAGAAAATTTTGCTGATAATGATAAATGATCATCTGAAAGTCACGCTTAACCCTAATTTCAGTGACAATGGTATAATTTCGAGTTACAAATGAGTTCTCCACTGCTAAGAGACGTGACTTAAAAACTAAAACTCATTAGTGTATAGGTAGCAGCCACTGGGAACTGCATATTCGAACAATGAGTATCCGTTCCACATACCTGCTGTTTTTAGAACGGTTTAATAAATGTTTCACGTTATGTGACATGCACGTGATAGACAACCTGTGAAAAATTTAAATACCTAAGCAGTGGAACAGCAACATTCAGAACTGTCTTTTAACCCGTCATGTCCCGAGCTATTTCGAACCTCTGACACCCCCCAATCCCGAGGTATTTTCGAAATCTTTTTATTTGGCTAAAACCTCCACTTTTGGTGAGAAACATCAAAAATTCATAGAGAAATCGCTCACCTGAGGTTTAAAATACTCGATCCAGGTAGGAGTACCTCCTTACCTGACTGGGTTTTCTAACAGGCTGGCACCAAAGAAAACGAGTTCTATGGGAGGGTAACTATTTCACACAACTCATAAACGGTATTTATTTATTAATGTGGTACGAATTTATATGTAGTATGAGAGTATATTGATTTTCAAGCAGTAATATAGGCATTATAAGCATTGTTTCACTCACTAACTCTTCACCATACCTGACCTTCTTTTGCCACATTACCTGATCATTATTTCTGACTGTTTCTTCTTCTAATGCTATGTAAACTTTGTCCTCCACATTGTCATCGATTGGGGAATCACTCTGGCCCTAAATAACTTTACTGGCCAGGTCACTGGTAACAGGTGAATTGCTGAGACAAAGGCGTGGGGGGGGAGGGGGGAGGTTATGCGGTGTAAGGCATTGTTCCTGCTTGGCATCTTGTAGAGGAATAGAGGAAGGTGTCCCGTGTATACGTACGAAAAATAACGCGCGAAAATTGAAAATTGTGTAAATTAGGGACCTTCCAATTGCACGATGTACCAGTACGTCGCCGGGACTGGCAAATGCAAAATGTTGCAACGTACCCATACGTCGACGGGACAGGGTGGGTTAATACAGAAACCTGTTCATCAAAATTGCAAATCCACAACTAATGAGGAGGACAAAAATATAGATTGCAGCTCTCGTTGACATGCTAAACGTCAATAAAACCCAGCAGAAAGAAAGTGAAGTGAATATTTCTTACATCAGTATATCGATCCCAGAAGAATTTTTTTTTAATTTACAACAGAAAAAGCGGATTCTTACAACAATAATGGGCCTACTATACAAATAATAAAACTCTGATGGCAAAAACTCTTAACACTTTATTTATATCAGTATTTACTGTAGAACATGGATGATGAGTTCCTTCGTTTTCATCCGTATATGTAGTTGGCCATAAAACAATTTATGATATGATCACTGAAGGAGAAATACAATTTGCGATCAACAGCCTTAAGACCATCAAACATCCAGACCAGACTGAATATCTCCAAGTTTTAAAGTGGGTGAATAATTTTATATTAAAACATTAACTGAAATATTCATTATATCATTAAGAAGTGGTGCAGTAGGACATGCATGGAAGCAAATGTAACTCCAATATTTTAAAATGCATCACAACCTAGATATTATCGTCCAGTTACAGTACATTAATATCAGTAGTATGGTAATTGTTGAAAACCATAAAGATAAAATAGTTAAGCATTTAAAATGAAAGAATCTCATTAAAAGCTCACATCATGGATTCTGAAACATCTGAGCATGTCTTACTAATCTCCTTGAATTTTTCAGTGATGAAGTGCATGAATGGGTACTGCAGAGAAGGAAGCTTGCTGGCTCACTGAAAACAGTGTTAAGGAATGAGGAAGTGATTATGAAAAACAAAAAAGTCGCTGCATGACAACACTGTGATCCCCACTAACACATAGAAGTGAAGCTTTGACCACATTTGAGGGACCCAAGTCAAGGGTGAGAGCTGTGGAAATAAGTTTATTGAGAGAAGCCTGTAGTATTACATGGAGGGGTGGAAAGTAAATGAGAAATTGAAGGAGCGTTGTGGTGTTGATGTGGATTTGACTGAAAGCATTTACCCTGATCCTTTGGGTCACAAGGTATCTCGTAATGGCTGAGGGGTTCTAGAGCCGTCGGGTCATGAGGTATTACACTGTCATTAGTACACTGTGGTTTGAAAAGCGTGCCCATAAATATAGTGCCAAGTGGCCTCTGGCATCTCGTTGCAGTCAAGAGGCGTCGTCACTCTCTGCCTCCATGGCATCATTATGATCATTCGAGTTCTTGCCTGTATGCCTGTAGTGCACCACCTCCACCCCTGCCAACACTCCCAAGAACAGCGCTTAGTGACAGCACCGTAGAACATTAACACTAGTCTCTTCTATGCCAAGCCATAAGTTGTCATTGACAGATAAGATGTATCACATGGAGAAGATGGCACTAGTTAGTTCTCCCAATCTGGTACAATGCCTTGCCACCCCCCCCTCCTTTCCTCTCATATAATGCCTTTTCTGGACAAATTTGATGCATTGTTTCTTCCATGGTTTTTGCTCCCCCAGTGTAAACTGTGCAGTTTGTAAGCAGTGTGTGACACTGACATGAGAAAATACTGGTATTGTGCGTAGTTGATGTGCAAGTAGCAAGTGAAGTGCAAAAAGAGACCAGTAATGACATGTAATTCACGAAAGTAACGTGGTAAAATTATGTGGGTGGCAGAGATGTGTATATATTTACGACAGTGGCTTGTATATATTTTATGACAGTAGTGAGTGTATACATTTTCATTCATTCATTGCCAGACGCCATGTATCCCAAACAGGGTGGCCAAGGCTTAGAGTTAATTGTTTTACAGGGAGGGGCACTAATCCTCCACCAACCCCACTTGAGTGTATACAGTATTTGTAAATATTTATTTATAGAAAAATAAGGTGTACATATACACTAAGTGGATAAATGATTTCTTCAGTGATTAGTGTGCATAGGAAATACTGTATATTCATAATTATGTTGTTTTCGCAGTGAAAGAAATGAGAGTAAAATAAATGCCTGGCACAGTAAGCAGTAAACCTGCTAAGTTATAATCCATATACTGTATATAAAAGAACCGAATTGTTTCTTTGTTTGTTTGTCCTTCAATCACGCCCAAACCAAGGGCCAGAGACCCCCAGACCCATATATACTCTGAATCAGGGTGACCCAAGGATGGTTTTAAGGGGGTCAAAATTCAGATCAGCGTCATCTGAGGTTATCGGTACAGTGCTCGCATTTTTGGAACAGGCAATGTCGGATACACCTGCAGCCCAATTTTTGGCATGGAGAGTCACATGACCTCCAATTTGACATAGGCTATGTGGGGTTGACCTCCGAGGTCATTTGAGGTTACAAGTTGGGGGTCATTATTTTGAGGTCACTGGTAATACACACTCAACGACTGGACCCAGCAGCCCAGTTTTTGGCATGGAAACTCACATGATTTCCAGTTCGGACATAAGCTATGTGAGGTTGACCTCCAAGGTCATTTTCGGTCACTGGTAATACATCCCCAAATGACTGGACCCAGCAGTCTATTTCTTGGCATGGAGACTTGTATGACCTCCAGTTCGGACACAGGCTATGTGAGGTTGACCTCCGATGTCATTTGGGGTCACTAGTCACAGGTCATTTGAGGTCACCGGTAATAGTAAACAAGTGTGCACAAATACTGTGAGTTAGTCTGTGAAAGCTGAAATAAAAAATTCCTGGACCTCTTATAATCCCTCTTCAAAAGCATTAGAGGTACATGGTCTTTCTGGAGTAGAAAGGAAGATAAAACTAGAACAAACAGGATTACAGTGTTCGCTTTTTTGGCCCAGGCAATGCCGGGTACCCCTGCTAGTCATAGTAATAAAGTCAAACTGTATATGTGTCTGTCAGTCTGTGTTTGTTCTTTTTTTTTGACAAGAACGGTAATCCATATCGTTGCATTAAGTAGGGATAAGTCCAGGGAGTATCAGAAAAGAAAATAGCGATCGCGTACGACGAAACAGAGCGAAATTGTCAAATTGCAACACACAATAATGTCTGCCTGTGCGTTTATTTGTTTCTTTCACGTGAATGGTAATAGACTAATTCTTTTTCCATTAGGTCTGGCAAGTCCAGGAAGTGTCAGAAAAATATCAAGCAAAACTTTTGGATGCGATCTCGTGAAATTGTCGGAAATTGCTACACAAAATGGTCTGTTTGCGCCTCTGTTCATTTCTTTCACGAGAACTGTAATAAATATCAACCTAATTCTTTTTGGACTAGGTCAAGGAAATCCAGGGATTGTCAGAATAATACCAAGCAAAACTTTCAAAATTGTCAGAAATTGCAAAGCAAAAAGGTCTGTGTGTGCTTTTGTTAATTTCATTCACGAGTACAGTAGCAGACAGGCCCGTAATTTTCAGCAGAATTCTGGGAGGGCTAGACCAAATGTACAATATTTCCATACTACAAACCTAAAATTAGATCGAAATGCTTGAGTTTGCAGACCATCCGATATTTTTCAGTTTAATTCTTCCTAAAAGTTGATGCTTAATGAGGCATGTATGTTAGGAATGGAGTTTGATGTTTAAAAAAGGGCTTCACTTTCTGCCAGTCTGAACTTCCAACTCAATGTGTGACTAAGTTTAATAGTTTGGCCATTTTATATTTTTGTTGTCTGTTGCACCCTTATCAAGGTTGTTCTTATATGCCTGTGGTAGGGTTCAGGTTGAAATATACCCCCTGCCTTTATTCTTTCGTAAATGATAAAATAATCAAAATCCAAGTACTATTGTGATTTAGTTTATGATCAGTTTGAATCAAATTTTGAAATATTCGATCAAACACGCGTAGACTCGTTTGAGTTTTCAACAGAACTACTCCAAGTTTTTCTCCCTTTTGATTTTCAAGTTCAGCCTTATAAGCCCTCAGTCTTAGATGAAGTTTTGACAAATTAATATACAGAAAACATTGAGGGGGTTATACCCCCCCTAGCCCCCCAGAAATTACAGCCCTGATAGATGTTGACCTAATTCTATTTGCATTATATCAGGGGTAAGGCCAAGGTGTGTCAGAAAAGTACGAACAAAAGTTTTGGCAATTGTGCGACGCAACAGCTCAAAATTGTCGGAAAACATGGCACGCGAAAATATACGAAAATAATTTTTTCGACTTACTGGTCACAACTAGCCATTGTGAGCTCAGTAATGGTACGGAAACAAAGAGAGTGGTATTTGCAAACATTTTGTGATGGAAAGGCTGTTAGTGATTGACTGGCCCTGCAATTTCTTGTGGGCCAGCACTATGTCCATATAAAAGTGACCATTTGAACAGTAAATGGCCCTCCGTTGAACATGAGGTTGTTAGTTCCAAGACATAAATATCTCTAAAGATGTTCTCAAAACCTCTTAGAATGTAGTTAAAACAATAATCTCCTGATAATCACTACAAAAAAGTATGAAATAGCTTGAATATTCCCATAGCTTTGTGAAAATCTTCATAATCATCGCCAAAGCCGGCACCTGAGAAAAGTGCGGAGGGAGTCTGAATTACATTTGAATCCATGCTGACAGACTAGCATATTCCTCATATTTTATTACCAAGTCCTTCTTTTCAGTGAAATTATTCCCTTAAAACGCTGTATGTATGATAAGTGTTACACATATTTTGGTATATAACATTGTTCTTTTGTATAGGCTGTGTTCATTGGCATGCCTAAAGGTGGGGGATGAGGGGAGGGCATGCACCTCCTATATATTTCCACTATATTTCTTGTCATTTTGTAAAAATCTTCATAATACATCTGGATGTCTTGTCTTTGGCATTATAGTTTGCTGCTGATTTGAAGTTTTCACTGCAAAATGGTAAGCTGGTAACACTTCACTCTACAGCATTGTCATTGCTTTGGTGGTGCAATCTCGGTCGTGTTTCCTTTGCTATTCAGTTATCATTGTTATGTTACTCTGCATTGTGCAACATATCTTGCTGGTATTGTGCTTCTGTATGTGTTAACTGACTATACGAGTAGAAGCTTAGATTAGATCTATCTATCTATCTATTGCCAGACGCCTCAATCCCGTTTGGGGTGGCCACAAACAAATCGCCTCCAAGTCGCCCTGTCCCCCGCCATTTCACTGCCCTGCTCCCAACTCACACCCCCCTCTCTCATATACCTCTCCACCCAATCCCTTCATCTCATCCTCGGCCTCCCCCTCCCTCTTCCCCCCTCCACCTCACTCACATACACTCTCTTCGTCAGTCTTTCACCCTCCATCCTCTCCACATGGCCAAACCACCTCAGTGTGTTCCTCATAACGCTTCCTATCACATCCACATCCACACCACAACGCTCCTTTATATCCTCATTCGTCAGCCTGTCTCTCCACGTGACTCCACAGGCTCCTCTTAAATAACTCATTTCCACTGCTCTCACTCTTGACTTGTGTCCTTCCAACAATGTCCAAGCTTCACTTCCGTACGTTAGAGTTGGTATCACAATACTGTCATGTAGTAACTTTTTCACTTCCATGCTCACTTCCCTGTTTCTTATCACTGCTTTCAGGGAACCAGCAACCTTTCTTCCCTGCTGTACCCTTTCAAGCCCTTCACCCTCCAAACCTCCATCCTTACTCATCACACTACCCAAATACTTAAACGTACTCACATTTTCCAATTCCTCACCATCCAACCTCACTGTACATTCACTAACTTCACCTCTCTCAAAGACCATCACTTTACTCTTCCCTACATTCACCTTTAGGTTCCGTTTCTTACACACTCTCAAACTCATCCACCAAGCCTTGCAGCTCCCCTTCGTCTTCACTCAACAACACAGTATCATCTGCAAACAATAGTACAGGGAGTTTCCAAACACTATCCTCTCTCACCAGGGTCACTCCAACATCCACTACCCTACCTTGTACCTCTTTTATTACCCCATCCATGTACAGATTGAACAACCATGGAGACATGACACATCCCTGTTTCAAACCAACTTTCAAAGAGAAAAATTCACTTAGTTCACCATCCACACGCACTGCAGCCTTCGCACCATCGTACATACTCTTCACAGCATTCAACAACTTCCCATCTACTCCATATATTCTTAACACTTTCCACAATCCTTGTCTATCCACCCTGTCATATGCTTTCTCCAAATCCATGAAAGCCGCATACAACTTCTTTCCCTTCTCTAGAAACTTTTCCACTAAAGATCTAAGAATGAATATCTGATCTACACAACCTCTTCCCTTCCTAAAGCCTCCCTGTTCTTCTCCAACTAATTTCTCTGTTCTTTCTCTAACTCTGTCTATAAGTATCCTACCATACACTTTTCTTATTATACTAAGAAGACAAATGCCCCTATGATTACCACACACTTCTTTTTCCCCTTTTCCTTTGTACAAGGGAATAATTATACCTGACTTCCAATCCTCCGGGACTCTACCTTCCTCCCAGGCCAATCTGCACATCTTCCACATCCATTCTACTACTATCTCTCCCCCATGCTTCAGCATTTCACCACACACTCCATCAATTCCTGGGGCTTTCCCCGATTTAACTTTCTTCATTGCTTCCACAACTTCTATCCTACTGATTTCTTCCTGTCTTCTCACCTCCCTCCTTCTCCCAGCCATTCCCCAGCCACTTACACTTGCATTACTTCCATCCTCTACGTTCAACAATTCCTTAAAGTGTTCTCTCCATCTGCTCACTTTTTCTCCCTTCTCCACTAGTAATCGACCATTTTTATCTTTCACTCCCCTGCTAACTTCACTTCCACCCTGTCTTACTCTTTTCACTTCTCTCCAGAACATTTTCTTACAGTCCCTCCACTTTACACTCAAATTCCTTCCAAATTCCTCATCCACTCTCCTCTTACTCTCGATTACTAATCTTTTCACCTCTCTCTTCCTTTCCACATATAACTCTCTCTGCCGCCTCTCAACTTCTTCCACGCCCCTATTTCTCATCCATTCATTGTATGCTTTCTTCTTTTGTGCCACAGCCTGTTTCACCTCTTCAGTCCACCACGCTGTTCCTTGCACCCTCCTCCGTCTTCTCTTCCTTCCACACACCACATCACATGCTGCACATATTTCTTCTGTAAATATCTTACACACACCTTCCACGTCTCCCATCTGCTCCAATTCATATTTGCCCAATCGTTCCTCCACTTCTCTCTTATACTCTGCCTTTTTCTCATCCTCTTGTAAATATTACTGTAACTCGCATAATGTTTGATACTTTCACAGAGTATTGTGCAAGTTTAAGAGCATTTTGTAAGACTAAGGATACAGGTTGCGCAGCTATGTAGAGTATATTATTTCTCGATATGCAATTGTTGGTGGTTGACAGTCACCCAAGATTATACCTCTATGGCCAGTTAACATAACCCCATACAATGCACGCTATAACCATGTCGTTATATGAAAAAGCATATCCAAATTTACTTAACCATTTCGAATTTAAAATCATACCCAAACAACTACTTAAACCTAACTCCTTCGGGTATCGGGGTTTGCCTGTATGTACTATCACGATCCAAAGTTTCTTTACCCCTGTGAGTGGAGGAAGGTCGAAGCCAATGTTGAAAAATGACGGGCCACCGAACACAGGCCAGTTCATGATGGAGGGGTTCACTAACCTGAAGCTTAGGATAATAAGAATCACCCAGATGAAACACACGAGCCTATTTATGAATCACGGTACCATGAACCATTATTAGTCTTGTAT
Organism: Coenobita brevimanus; assembly: GCF_032717465.1. Taxonomy (NCBI): domain Eukaryota; kingdom Metazoa; phylum Arthropoda; class Malacostraca; order Decapoda; family Coenobitidae; genus Coenobita; species Coenobita brevimanus. Next base: position 26,464,547 of record NC_137037.1, read on the forward strand.
ACTGGCAGTGCCCGATCATCTGGTCTTGCTACAACCTTGGCTTCGACCTTCTTCCACTCAGGGGGGTAAAGAAACTTTGGATCGTGATAGTACATACATTTTCATGTGACAGTTGATATGTACATCACAGCAGACCAGACAGATTACACTTGAGTTAATGGTTATAAAATCATTGGCAAGCGTATCCAGTCTGATGAAGCAAAACACTTGTTCTTTGACATACTGTAGTTGTCAAAATATAGAATAATTTGACCAAAGTTGTGATAAACTGCAATGTGGTCAGGTCTCATTGTACATTTGTTAGCTGTGTGGTAAACTGCTATATCAATAAAAAAAAAAGTTAGACCCATTTCAAGAATAATGATGGCGAAATGATTGAGAAATCACTAGAATGCTTCCTCCCACTCAGCTGACAGAACCAAAATGGGTGGTTAGTGTTTACATTCGCAGACTGTTTGCCTTCCCTTAATTTTGTGTGGAAGGCAACTGAAACATTTTTGTTATCACCAGACAACAGTGCTGCTGCATAACAAGTAGTGCAAATAGTGCAGTGTCAGATACTAAGAGTTTTGACAACTTCTTCTGTGTGAAATGCTGAAACTTGTGAGGGAAATTGTGTTTCCCATGCATACATGATCTCCCAGTCAGTTGATAATGATGCCTCCCAGACAGCTGATTCAGCCAAGATGGCCACCCATTGTTTACATTTGCAAAAATCATCTGCCTTTAATTCCATTTTATGCAGGAAAAGCCATTGAATCACCAATGCCATCACCAAATAATAGTGCAAGTTTGTAACAGACAGTTTAGTGTGCAATATTAAATGAAGTGGTAAAAATTTTTAGGTGAAATACTGAAACCAGTGGCTTGGAAAATGCCTCCACCATGCATACACTGTCTTCCAGTCAGCTGATAACGGTGCCTTTCAGTCAATTGACTGAGTCAAGATGGTCGCCCAGTGTTTACATTCAGTGTGATCATCTACCTTTCATTCCACCTTGTGCATGAAAGGCCACTGCTAATGCCAAATGACTACAAATTTGAAAGAAATATATATGCAGTATTCTATTGTAAGTGAAATGATATTTTTTTTGCATAAGAATCAGCATTCATAAGAGATATTCAGTTTTTAACAATAATGAACCTCGACACTGAACTTTTGAGGAACACACCACGTCAGGAGGAGGAAGCCCTTTAGCATCCACACGTTGTGTATAGGAACACTAGTAAAAGAGGGAACTGCACAGCCCTTCCTTCCACCTATATAGGCATGACGATGAAGCTGGTCAGTCACCTGACCAGCCACAAATATGCAAGGGCCCCTAGGAACAGCACGTGACAGAAGCATCGTGCCAACATCACCATGGAGAACCTTGAAAAGAACAATGAAATTCTGGCTAGCTGTAGCAACGACTGCCAGCTCCCTATACTTGAGCCATTGTATATCAAGAAGCTCAACCCTTCAATAAATGTCCATTCCCAAGATTTACAAGCATTACCAAGTATGAGGAGATCTGCAATAGGCCAGAACACTGGTCCAACTGATGACACCAGCGGCCACTGGAACCCAACAGCCAATCAGAATGCACTGGAACCCAACAGCCAACCAGAATGCAGGAACCTAGTTAACCCGTGGGCTGTGGTGAGGAGTCATGCAAACATACCCTGTGATGCGTTGAAATGGCATTTTTGGTCACTGTTACAGATTACCGTGAAATGTATATCAGTGGCTAGGAAATTATAGTGTGCAGCTACCTGCAGATTTTTTTTTTTTAGTCAGTGTAGTTTTGGGGAAATAATTGTCAGAAATCGCTTTTCCGGCAGGAGAGTGCGTGATGCATACTGGGACAGAAGAGACAGGCTGCCGCCATGCTCCCCACTTGCCAGGTTGGTTGTCGACTTGCTCCGCATGCTGCAATAGATGTCCTATTTTTTACATCCATTATTTACCACCCTACTTCTGTTCCAGTACCTCGTATTGACCTTATATTAGATTTTATGTTATTCCAAACAGTTTTGACCCATGATTCCCTTTCCTTGGGTGATGATATTATGGGAAATGCGTTATGCAGTGCGTACATTTGGGTCATTATTGCTGGTGCTGCTTTGCAACTGGGTTAAGATATGGGGTGGGAATGAGAGCTACCAGTTACCCTGATAACCCATATATTTTGTGTTGTGCTGATCCTTCTAGAACCCTTGTGGTGCATTGTTGAAAACCTTGCTCATAAGAGGTATGTCATAGTTTTCTGGTACATCCCCATATGACGTATGTCACAGTCCACGGCTTAAGCCTCACCTCTGATTCGCCATTCAGGTATACGAGTATAAAGTTCGTTACCAACCACTGCAACCAGGACTACAATCCTAGTAAGATCTTCCCTTCACTGAAGAAGGCTCTGGAGTGCGGTAATTCCGGAATCTGAAGTACAATAAAATAACTACATTATAGATGACACCACAACAACATGGACATGACAGCCTATGGAGAAATCATCGCTAGGCTTCAGGGAGAAACAAAAAGAACCATCAGGCAATGAGAAACCATTGCAATGCCGAACTTGCAATCACGTTAACAAAGTATGTCTTAGAGAAACTGCTGCTTGTATATACCTTATATAAATGAAAACTTCACAAAGATAGTGAAAGCAGTATTGCCTGAAAGAAGAGGCAAGCAGTAAAGCAAAAGAACAGTAAACTCTCAAATGAAACGTAACTCGATGCAAAAACTTACAGTAGAAACATAAATGTAATATCTACTAGAGATAAAATAGAAACTGTAGGATCAACAGAGACCATAAATAAGAAAACACAAAAAGATAGGCGAAAATTCAACATGCAGAAACTAAATGGAATCCTTACATCAGGATCTAGCATAATGAGAGAGAAAAAAAAAGAGATTCGGGATAGGGAAAAGTCGTATGTATGCATTTTAAGAAAGCAAATTGTGAAATAACACATCATTGGAGGGGGAGGGGGAAGATCAAAGTGGTGGAATAATTCTATGGCCCTACTATACAACTCGAATGAAAAGACCACACGTCAAAAAGGAAACACTGTATCTATAAATATTCCACCCATAACTATAGAAGTGACAAAAACGGCTTTGAAAAGAATAAAAAGAGGTATACAGCATCAGGAGAAGATGGTAGCACAGTAGATTTAATAAAAAAAAAAAAAATGCAGGAAAAACTGCCCTTGAGAAAGTATCAAAACTGTTTACGAAATGTCTTAGAGAAGGAAAAGTCCCAACAGGCTGGAAAAATGCAGAAATAATCTTAATACATAAGAAAGGAGACTTAAGATATAGTGAAAACTACTGATCAATTAGCCTGTTGTCAGATACACACAAATTATTCACAAAGATCATAACCAATATAATTTTAGACGTGCTAGACTTTAACCTCACTAGGGGACAAGCAGGATTTCGAAGTGCATTTTCAATCAATGACCACATACCTACAGTAAAATAACTGAGAAGACAAATTAGTACGGGAAACTTTGTGCATGGCGTTCATTGCTTGTGAAAAGGCCTTCGACTATCCTCCTCTCTCTTCTATCCAATCCTCTTACCTTCCCCCTCTTTCTCCTTTTCTCCTCTCCTCTTATTCCCTCCCTCTCTCTCTCTCTCTCTCTCTCTCTCTCTCTCTCTCTCTTCCGTTCTCTTCTTTTCCAGTTACCTCTTCCGTTGTCTCAATTTCCCTTTTCCCTCTTCGTTCTCTCCTCCGTTCTCCTGTCCTCTGTCCCTCCCTCTTTCCTCTCCCCCATCTCTAATCTCCTCTCACTTCATTCGTATCCCTTTCTATCTCTCACTTTTACATTCTCTTCTCTACGCCTTCCACATATACTCTTTCTTTCCTTTTATTCCTCGATGATTAATCTTCGCCCCCTTTTAGTTGTTAATTTATTTTCGTTTTCCATATTTTGTTCTCCAACATTTATCCATTTTCCTTCCCCATTTCCTTTCTCCGTCCAAAATCAGTCCCTTTCATTAATTATATTTTTAAAAATTTTAGTAAGACACTTCTACTTTTTTTTCCGTCCTTTTCCTCTTTGATATCCCCGTTCTTCTGCTTTCTCGTTTCCCTCCTTCATTTTCCCTTCTCCACTTTTTCTTTATTCCTCTTCTTATCCGCTTTCTACTCCTCATTCTTCCCTCTCCTCCTTCATCCTATTCCTTCGCCCTCTTCTTCGTTCGTCCTCTCCCTTCGTCGCACTTCTTATTTTCCATTTTTTTCCCTCTGTCTCTTTACGTTCTGTCTTTCCTCTTCCTGGTGCTTGTTCAACATTTTTTTCCCTCTTCTTGCTCTGTTCTTTTCCATTCTCAATTGCTCCTCTTCCTTTTTCTCCTCCCCCTCCCCCTCCGTACTTTCCTTTCTCTACATGCTTTTTCTGATTTCGTAACGAAAATTCATGTTATTTCTTTTTTTACCTACTCGTTTTCAGTTTCTTTCATTTCCTGTTCTCTTTATATCAATCCGTCTAACTACCTTTCTATGTCTGTCTATCTCATTTTTTTTCTGTATACCTCGTTCCTTTTTCTTGCTTTCGCCCTGTTTCCCCACGTCTTGCTCTCATACCCCTTCCTTTTCTCTTTACCCTCATTTCTTCCCCCACCCCCTCTTTATTTGAATATAAAATAGTGCATAATGTTTATATTCAGATCAAAGAGTTATCATTGCAAAACAGTCAGTATTTAGACCTGATACATTTAGGTGCGGTGGCATTACGTACAGTACTTTTTTTTTTTTTTTTTTTTTTCATTTTACTTATACTGATGAGGGAAAGTCTTTTTAGTGAAGATACCATTATGCGCACACGAATATCTGTATGTAAGGCTCATTTTCCCCTCTTCTCTCGCACTCCGCTCCTTTAATGTTCTTCTCATCCTTTACCCCACTCCTCTTCTTCTCCTCTTTCCTGTCTCAGTATGGTCTCCAGTTCGTTCCCATCATAATTCTCCACTTCTTCCCATTCCTTCGCATCCCAACCTCTTTTTATCGCTTTACCTTCTCCCCTCACATCCTCATTCCCTATTCCTTCACCTTCTCCCCTCTTCTCCCTCTCCTCTTCTCCCTCTCCTCTTTCCTTCACCTTCTTTCCTCAACACCCCCCCCCCCTCTCCCCGGTCCTGAGTGATTGTCCTACCACCTCTCCTTGTTAACCCAAACTGACGGCCACCTGAGGCCTCCAAACCCTCACAAGAATTATAATACAACCACCAGAAGAGAATTATCGACTTCACTAAACCTCCACCAACCCTTTATCTTTCTATTTCTCTCTTGCGTCCTGTCTCCCCTTATACTTCCTTTTCTCATATCCTTAGTTTTACTCATTGTCTCATTCCTTAGTTTTACTTTTATGTCTTCACCTTTCTTCCCTTCTTTTTGTTCCTTTTTTTTCTGTATCGCCTAAAAAGAAATGCGATATTGCCAAAAAAAGGAGTTAGGTACTCGTCTTGCTAGCCGAGATATTTCTCCTGCCTTCTTTTCATATTACTGACTCTTCTTTCATCTTCCTCTATCATCTGATGTCACATAGCCACCCCCCCCCCACAGTTCTTCCTCCCGTAATCTCTTCTTTTTCCTCCCTATGTCTTAATCTTTCCCACTCCTCCTCATTCCAAATCTCTTCTCTTCTTCCTCTTGTCTCCCCTTTCCTTTTGAGTACCACACATTCTCTTACTTATTTCTCACCCATCTCTTTTGTGTGTGTGTGTGTGTGTGTGTGTGTGTGTGTGTGTGTGTGTGTGTGTGTGTGTGTGTGTGTGTGTGTGTGTGTGTGTGGTTTCTTCCTTTCCTTCCCTTTTATTATTTTTCTCCTCTTCGCCGTTTCTTCCTGCTGCCGCTCTTCTTTTACAACAAGGAAAAAGAAAGTACATATTTTACACCTTGATATAACTTTCATCTTTCTGACTTCATATCACCTCGTACATATCTGTTTTCTTTCTTTTTCTCTCATTTTTACACTTTTTTTTTTACTTTTCTTTTTATTGTCTCTTTCTCTTATATCCAACAACAGCTGTTCTCTGTTCTATTTCTTTTTCTTTTTACACTATTTTTTACTTTCCCTTGTATTGTCCCTTTCCTCTTACATCTAGCTATAGAGTTCTTTCTTCAACCTCAAATTTTCTTAGTTTTCTTGTTATTTTCTCACTATTCTTACTACATTTACCTCCTCTGTCTTACTCATTTCTTCCCCTCCTCTTGACTCTCATCTGTTATTCAATTTGCATGTTTTCTCTGTTTTTGCTCGTCGTTCCTGTCCACTGTATTTTTTATGATTCTTCATTTTCTCGTTTCTTTTCTTTTTTTTGTCAATTTCTTCTTTGTTTCCCTTCTGATTTTACTTTCAGTTGACACCTGCCTCACGTTTATTGTTACCCATTTTTACTTCTATTTCAATTTGTTCTTATCATCCTTCTTATTATTCTTCGTTTTATTACCTTCTTCATTCTCTTCTAATTTCTTGCCCTCCTCACGTCTCTTCTCCTGTTTCCCTTCTCTAACTTCTCTTAGCTCCCTTATTCCCTGATTACTTTCATTCTCCATCATCCTTTCTGCTATTTCCGAATCTCTTATTTCCTGTTTCCTTCTCTCCTTCCTTGCAATTTTCATCTGTTTCCCTCTTTTTCTCTCCCTATTCCTTTATCCTATCATCATTTTTAACTCTCTTATCTTTGTCTCTCTGTTTTTCTGCTTGGTTTTCTTCTAATTGTCTGACACTTTTCTTGTTTACCTTTACTATTTTCTTCTGCCTCTTGTCTACCAAAGTCTTTCTCCCATTTTCTCCTTTTCACCCCTGTCTTTTCTTCTCACTCCCTTTTTACCTTCTCATTCTCCTGCTTGTTCTCTCCCCTCCCCCCTTTTTATTCATTTATTAATATCTCCCGGCTTTCTCGTTACTTCAGTAATCTCCACTCATCTTGTGATGCTTTCTCACTTTCTTTTACTCCCATTTTACCTCCTTGTATCCAGTCCTATCTTCATTCCCCAAACCTGTTCTCGTGTGTATAATCAATGTCTATCTGTGTGTGTGTGTGTGTGTGTGTGTGTGTGTGTGTGTGTGTGTGTGTGTGTCTCTCTCTCTCTCTCTCTCTCTCTCTCTCTCACTCCTTCTTTGCCCCAACTTTCCTACTTTTTTTTTTTTTTTTACTACTTCCCATCTTGTTTTCACTGTCTTTTCTCCAGGTTTCCTTTTTTTCTCTCTCTCTCTCTCTCTCACTTTTTTGCCTCTCTCTTTCCCCTCTATTAAACGTATGAGGACTGTCCCTCTTTTACTTAAATTTTGTTCACTTTTCTTAGTCATTTTTTATTATTTTTAATAATTTTCTTTCCCTCCCTCCTTCCTCTCTCTCTCTCTCTCTCTCTCTCTCTCTCTCTCTCTCTCTCTCTCTCATATATATATATATATATATATATATATATATATATATATATATATTCTGTCTATCTATCTACCTGTCAATATATACATACCGGTATATCTGTGTATCAATCTCTTTCTATCTATCTGTCTGCTATCTATCTATCCATCTATCTATCTATCAGTCTTTCTATCTATCTATCAATCCATCAATCTCTAAATACAGTGTATATATATATATATATATATATATATATATATATATATATATATATATATATATATATATATATATATATATATATGTGTGTGTGTGTGTGTGTGTGTGTGTATACACACACACACACACACACACACACCACTATCATTCCATTACCCTTGTTCCTCATGTCCCTTCCTCTCATTAGTAACCTTACCATTTTGCATCTCTCTACTTCTTTATCTTCTCCCTCTGTACACTACCTTACTGGTCGTAGTTACTGTGTGGCACTGTGAGTTAACCATGACTCCTCAATAACAATATGTACTTAAGAGCAAACAATCTTTATCACATTTCATTTCCCTTAGCTGTGGTTCAACTTGGTTGTGTGCTTTTGTGGTTCTGTGGCTGCCTTTATAAATTTTGCTAAAAATTTTCCTATCTATAACATGGCTGCATCACTTGACTTTGCGATATGTAGGGCCTAACCCAACAGTAGTGTTTATATTTTAAAATCCACCTGATCCAAAACTATTCCACCTTGCATTTTGCCTGTTAGTGAAAATGCTACCTTACTATATAGTTCGTTTTACATACAATGTAGGTATACCATACTTACACCATTTATAATTTCTACAGCTTAATACCATTCAGCTGTAGATTAGTTTTTATGTTGTATTCGAATTTGACTACGTAATTAGTGCCCGGGAAAAAATGAATGCGCATAAAACCTTCAGCTCTTCGTCGAAACATGTGGAAAGACTTATTTTGCAAGAGATACTAATTATACCGTAGTTATTTGTGCGTAAGCAATGTAATGAATAATATGATTTCCATTTTTGTTAAATTCTGCTGTAACAAACATTGCACTTTGCAGAATCATAATGGTCAATATATAGCATCAGCAGTTATGTACGCGGCTGTAAGTGAAATACAGAAGTAGAGTGTACATATACTTGAACAAGCTGGTATATCAGGAGACTGATTGTTGTGTAGTTGCGAAGCACATCCTAAAGTAGAAGTTTTTGCCAAACATAGGCTTTACATTCGTCCTGGTAGTTGCGTCTTGTGTCTAATAATTTCGTTGGACTTAGAAAGTAATTCAATGATGGAAAAGTGGAAACCTGCCATTAAGTTATGGTTGTGTCTTGCAAACCTTTATGGAACGTAATGTACCTGTACTGTAGGTAGGACAGCAAAACTGGCTTCCCTAGCGTTTCATGTGAGGAAATACTCTAATACATTGTTTTGTTGTGTTATCAGGTACAAAAGTTATCCAGAAACTATAATGCAAATATATAAACGTTTAGTGAATAGATGGATACGGTATCAGACATTGTTGCATTCGTCTTTTAAAGAGGAAAAGTTGCTCATAATTGCTCTACACTTTTATTAAAGATAAAAGATACAAATAACAACGACGTCAGTGCTTTCATTTTATAACCAGAATATAAGAAACACGGTTTCACTCCTTTTAAACCAAGTAACACTCAAATCTGGGCTAGAAATTACCGATCCAACTCAAAATAATTCTGTTTTTATATTTACATTAATATTTGTGTAGATAAGTAATATGAAGCAAGTAATATTTTATGTAAATGCTGTATATGTTTCGTCATTTGCCGGAAGTAGGCTATGCATTGTCAGAGCATTTATATAACAGCTGCTGTATATACAATCTGATTCAAATCTTAAAAAAACGCGGTTTATCACAACCTTTTCTTTTTCTGTAAGTCATCTTGTTAGAGTGTGATGAAAATGTGTGGAGAGTAGAGAGCCCCTAGACCCTGCCCTTCACCTCCCTCCACCACCTCTACAGTTTTACATTTGGTCACTTGTGCAGTTGTGGGTGTAGATCTGCCTGTTTTCCAGTGTTTTATGATGTTTCTGCCACGTGTGGTGGTCACAGTGCACTTCGGTAATATGTGTAGACAAGTGGCGAGGAAGAGTGAACAGAAATGTCGTCCTCATAAGTGAAGATAAAGTGAAATTATCCATCGTCAAAAGCCAGTTTTAAACCACGTCTCCCGCCGGTTTTCTGCTGTCAGTAATATTAACACTGATTTAATTTTCATGGTTATTGATGGCAGTGATTGTTTCAAGAAGATAAACGATATAATAAATGAGAGAGAGAGAGAGAGAGAGAGAGGGGGGGGGGAACTTCGTGATTTTTACTCTCTAGTCGAAACTTTTCATACTGGAATAGTTGGATACAGCCAGGGGCGCAGCCAGAAATATAATTGGGGGGGGGGCACAATGACTACCCTAGCCCCCCCCCCTACGCCTCGCAATTAAGGACGCATTGCACTTTCCATATTCCGTAGTTAAGAGTTCCATTAAAAGTTGCCTGTAGCTATTTATGCTGAAAAATTTCACTGAGAAAATGCGCTTTGTAATCATGAAAGGCTTTGTCCACCTCTTGCATCGTAAAAGATACAGTTTCTGCTAATAAGACAGGTCCACCAATGATATACTACCGAAAATCATCGTCAGTATACAGTATACCATCACCAACTGGCCAGTTGCATTTCTCAGTTTCTCTCCTTTCCAAAAATTTATTTCTACAACTCTTTTTCCCTACTTTTAACACAATCCCAATATATGCTTTTTTGCCATAATCCACATCACAGTATTTTCTCTCCTTAGGGCTTGCATGCAACCTGAAAATGAGAAATATATACTTGCTGACACCCAAAACCACCATAAATGCAACAAACTATAAAGTATAGTAGTATATAGTGCATAAAAAGTAGGGTTTTCCTTGCGAAAATCATAATGAAATTGTTGTCCCAACTCACTCCGGGTAAAAAAAAAAAAAAAAAAAAAAAAGGATGGGCAAGTCGGGACAACTGTCTATTAATCCATCAGCACTGCTTTCCTGAATAAATGCATTTTCTGGACAAGTCACAAAAAACTATAACAATTGTAGATTTCACCCACCAAAAAGTAGACCTTTAGCTCTAAAACTGTCTGTGGGAGAGGAAAATTGGCAAAATACGTGTATTTTCAAAAATGAAATTCTACAAAGGTCAAAATGCTACCCTTTCATATTTGCACATTTTTAATGCATTATTTGTGGTTCTATAGAAAACTAGTACAACATATTTTGTAAAGTTGGGGCAGGGCTATTGAATGCGCACCATAAAATGGAAATGTCTTGGCACTTGGCATTGCAGTGCACACTGTTCCAAATCACCCCGTGTCCTGCACTGTTCCAACTCACCACACTCAGCGCTATGAAATTCCATCGTCTGTTAAATAGGTCACTTAGTTCAGTGATGATTAATTTACTTCAGTGATGGTTACCACACAGGGCACAGGTAGCTAAAGCCTGAAATATATCACAAGGAAAATCTTAAGCAATCATTGGCTTCCAGTTTCTGCGTGCACCTACACGTATGTAGAGCTCATGGCATGACTTTATCATTTGTTATAATTACTGGCAGTAATAATATCCTCTACAATGTAATGCATTTCTTAAACATAAACTGACCTTTTAGAACTTGAACTCATGAAGTCCAGTATACTTGAGTGCTGCGGCTGCTTCCGTTTCATAATAAAGTGATCCAGGGAAACCCACGGAATACGTCTTTTCACTTCTTGTCACAGTACAACATGCAAGTAACGTAATTAGCAAGTTGTATGGATTGGTCACTGGTGCAACACAATCTGATGAGAGTTGACTGATGACTGATGGTGCAGGCACGTGATGAGCGAGTGACACTCAGCTGATGGCCGGTAAACGTTGCCACGATAGTTTATTTTTCATGCCAATTCTGCCACATGTAGGCATACATGTCCACAGGTACTCCTAACTAGTTAATTATATAAACCTATTAGCAGCGGAGTTTCCCATTTAGAAGATAATGTGTCATAAGGTACATAAAAAAACTGAAAATTTCGCAGAGCCGCACACGTTTCTTGCTTCCTTTCCTGCCTCCTCTCCTCACCCGTCCGGGCGCCAACGGCACCCAGTGCTTAAATTCGAATAGCTGTCTCGCATCTCATGTAAGTCTTAAAAAGTCTATGTGTAAACAAGACTTTTTACTCAGAACTGCATATTTTTTCAGTTCTCCAAATATATATGTGACATACCGAGTATTACACTCTGGATTAAACAAATATTCGACGTTTAAAATTCACAGTCTATTCTCGAACATACGTAGAAATTTCAGGGGAGGGCCCGGCCCACCCCCCCCCGGATGCGCCACTGGATATAGCCGTCATTGGTGAAACCACAGGAGTGCTCCCATGCATACAATTTGCAATTGTATTTCTCCCCCAATAACGTATCATTGTGATCACATTAAAAATTTGCGGAGATGCATAGCTTGAAGAGATAACAATTAAACCACCAGTTTTACACGCAAACATGGCAAGTGTCCTCCTACCATGTCGGACTTGAAGGCTAATTCGGCTCCGTAGGCTGTCACTGATCATTCACCCCTATTAACCTAACCTAATATGGCCCATGCTAACCCTAACACAACTTTATCTAACTTAATCCAACCAAACCTAACGTAATTCAACCTAGTCTAGTTAACATGAATAATTTAGGGACGAATGTGTTTCTGATCCGAATCGGCCCCTTGCCTTCTGCAATACGCCATCGCCAATGGCAATAAACCTAGCTCCGTGCTCTTGAGTAACATATTTTCGCAGAATTTGGGTGTCATGAATGAATTATACAATCTTTGGCAACACAAATATTTCCACAGTCTGGATTCATGAATGAATTATACAATCTTTAGTAAGGTTAACGATATTTTCACATAATCTGAGTTCATAAATGAATTTACAATTATGAAATACAATTCGTCATAAGTTTTCATCATTTGTACATAGGAGCTCTCTTGCAATTTGTTCCCGTCATTAACATCGCACCACACGAGATCCTTCTTAAATTAATAAAACCGTCTGATGGCTATTATAATTTAATGACTGTCTCATCGGATTAAGCGGCACAGTTGGCCAAGTTTCCAGTATTAACACTGAGAGTTGCCAACGCTCTCCTTGTGCGAAGTCTGAACTCCGGTATTTTGAAGCGTGGATCGTGGAATCATTCACAACTGAGAGGAGTGGGGTGCAAGGGTATGGGTGTAGTAGATGGGTGGTGTGTGGTATAAGGCCTGATGGGGTTTAGGTATACAGGGATAAATGTGGAAAAGATAAAGAGAGTAAAGTGTTTTAATATAACGTATGACATATGATGAAGGAACATAACTTATTACTGGACAGCAGGGAATCACTGAAAGCTTGTAATACATGTGCAAGCCATTCTGTGTTTGTTTACATAATGAATCAGGGGAAAATTGCGCGACAATACTCGCGTTACAGTCCCTCCCCTTCCTCACCCTTTCATCTGCCACCTACTACATTCATATAAACGCACTTGAATTTTACCATCCTGACGTTTTCTCTTCCTTTACCCACTACTTGATTGTTATAGCATTAGTCGTTCGGATATTACCCATGTTTGTACGGGATTGTCGTGACGGATAAGGCTTTCTTTATGCTGGGGTGAGTGACATGGTTATGAGCTATAGATGTATTGCATTCTGTTAACTGTAGTAACATAGTGTAAATCTTGTGTGAAAACGCAACAGACAGCTGGGCAACGTCCACCTTTATGTTTACACATCGAAACACGGAATATGAAAAACGATGCAATATAGCTAGTTAGAAATATATATATATATATATATATATATATATATATATATATATATATATATATATATATATATCAGGAGAAATTGAAAGATGAGTGGAACGCAGTGAAAGATCAGGAAAATGGCAGTGTGGAGGAGGAATGGCAGTTGTTTAAGAGTGCTGTAGTGGGGCATGCAGAAGAGGTGTGTGGTGTGAGACGTGTGGGTGGTGGTGTAAGAAAAGGAAGTGAATGGTGGTGCGAGGAAGTAAGTATGGCTGTGGCTGAGAAGAGACGTGCATATGAAGTGTGGCTGCAGAGGAAGGATGAGATGTCATATGAAAGGTATAAGGAAAAGAGGAATAGGGCGAGAAGGGCTGTGCGTGATGCTAAGGTGGCAGCAGATGAGAAGTGGGGTAGGTGGCTGACAGAATTTTCAACAGAATAAGAAAATGTTTTGGCAGGAGGTGAAAAGGGTGCGAAAGGGAGAGTCTGGGAAGGAAGAACGAGTAAAAGCATAGGATGGAAGGATGTTAACTGAGATGGATGCAGTAAGGTAGAGATGGGCAGAGTATTTTGAAAGATTGTTAAATATAAAGAAGGAAAGGGTGGCTGAGATTGTGGTAGATGGAAGGGTGCAAGGAATAAATGTGTTGGGAGAGTTGAATGATTCTTTGATCACGAAAGAAGAAGTGGAGAAGGCAGCAAAGGAGATGAAAACAGGGAAAGCTGCAGGTATGGATGGGTGTGCTGTGGAATGCCTGAAGGGTGGTGGAGTGACTATTGTTGACTGGTTAGTAAGATTGTTGCATGTGTGCTTTGTGAAAGGTATGGTGCCAATTGACTGGGCAAGTCCTTGTGTGGTCCCGTTGTGTAAAGGCAAGGGTGATAAGTATGAATGTACTAGCTTTAGGGGTATAAGTCTGTTGAGTGTTGTAGGTAAGGTTTATGGTAGAGTGTTAATTATGAGAGTTAGAAAGGGTACAGAGGGAGTGATTGGTGATGAGCAATGTGGCTTTAGGAGAGGGAGGGGATGCGTGGATCAAGTGTTTGCTGTGAGACAAGTGTGTGAAAAGTATTTAGCGAAAGGCAAGGATGTGTTTTGGGCATTCATGGATTTAGAGAAAGCGTATTATAGAATTGATAGGGAGGCTTTGTGGACCATTTTAAGATTGTATGGACTTGATGGTAGGTTACTAAAAGGGGTGAAAAGTTTTTATGTAAATAGTAGAGCGTGTGTAAGAGTGGATAATGCTGTGAGTGATTGGTTTCCTGTGAGAGTGGGGCTGCGACAAGGATGTGTGATGTCGCCTTGGTTGTTTAATATTTACATGGATGGTGTTGTGAGGGAGGTGAATGCAAGAGTTTTAGGTGGAGGTCTGAGGCTGGTGAATGTTGATGGTGGAGAGTGGAATCTGAAGCAGCTGCTTTTTGCAGATGATACTGCACTGGTGGCTGATTCAGAGGAGAGATTGAGACAGTTGGCAGAGGAGTTTGGAAGGGTGTGTGAAAGGAGGAAATTGGAATTAAATGAGAATAAGAGTAAAGTGATGAAGTGTACGAGATTGGTAGATGGTAGGGGGATGAATATAGTTTTGAATGGCGAATCGCTTGAGGCGGTAGAGTGTTTTAAATATCTAGGGTCACATGTTGCTGTGGATGGAAGAATAGATGCAGAAGTGAAGTTTAGAATAAATGAAGTAGGAAAGGTGCTGGGAGGAATGAAAAAAGTGTTTAGATGTCGTTCGCTTAGAATGGATGTAGAGAGAAGGCTGTATGAGGGTGTTGTGGTACCGACTGCGTTATATGGGGCTGAAATATGGAATATGGGTGTAGCAGAGAGGAAAAGTTTGAATGTAATGGAGATGAGGTGTCTGAGGAGTACGTGTGGAGTGATGTGTATGGATCGAGTGCGAAATGATGAAGTGTGAAGGAGAACTGGAGTGTTCGGGAGATGGCTGATAGAGTTGAGCAGAGGGTGTTGCGATTGGTTTGGGCATATGGGAGAATGGATAATGAGCGATTGGTGAAAAAGATAACTAGACCTGATGTGAGAGGTGTAAGGCTGAGAGGAAGACCATGAATAGGATGGATGGACAATGTGAAGAGAGCGCTGGATGCGAGAGGGATGTCTGTTGAGCAAGGAAGTGTCGCTGTGCATGACAGAAATAAATGGAGAGAAATTGTGAATGAATAAGTGATGATGCAGCCCTGAGGGAATATTCTCCCGCATTTGGTCTGATCAACTAGTCAGGTCAGGTGCGGGTAAGGGGATGGATCTTATGATGTGGCAGGGGTAAACCAGCTCTGCTGTCGGGCCCTGCTGCGGATGTCACTGATTGCATTGTGCAGTTGACCCTGGTGCGGTGTGGTGCGGTGAGGATCTGTCCGTTTTCCCCTTTGGGGCTAAGATGCGAATGAATGTGTTTGAATGGATGTGTAAATGGGGAGTGTGTCGTCTTGTCTCGGCTACCTCCTTTCCTTGGGGGAAGCAGCCTAGGTATATAGAGAGATAGATAGATAGATTTCTTTAGGTCATGATAGTTGCCCTTTTTGTAGGTAAGGCTCTTTTTGTAACTTTCATTACTATTAACTATGTCATATGAAATCCTGAAGTTGTTACTTAATACTGCGTGGTCTTTTTTGCCGAATGGAGGATGATACGTCATATTGTCAATATAATTTTCTTGCCTAGTAAATTTAAGATCTAGTACTGATGGTATGTCAATTCCTTTTTTACTGGTGCGTTCTTTTACATGCTATGTTAGGAAAAACTCCTGCACAAGGTCCACGAGCTTTAGTTCCCAACAGCTTTCTTGGCTTTTTATATCTAGAGTATTCCAGTTTATATTTGTGTGTGTGTGTGTGTGTGTGTGTGTGTGTGTGTGTGTGTGTGTGTGTGTGTGTGTGTGTGTGTGTGTGTTGGGATCGAGAATCTATTCATTTGTTTAAATGGCTCCCTGCCCCATAGTGGCCCTGTCGGAAGATCATATTCACGTGTAAAACGAGGTCTCTTTGATCTGATAAGCAAGTTCCTTGGTGGTGTTTTTTTGACTCGACAACATCAGGTGATTTCTCAGCACATCATGAACAATTAGAAACAATTGCTTCAGCTTTGGAAGCACATGATAGGTTATTGATATTCACCGTAAGTTACTAGGTATTGTTGTCATGTAGGCACCCAACTGGACAAATTTTCAGATGTCTTAGAGAAATTCAATGAAAAGGTAATATTGTTACAGACTTCTTCAATATCAGCTTTTATCTTGAATCATTAACTTTGTCCCACGAGTCATAAACGTTACAAATAGAGGATTTTATTCACCTGTTAGTAGATGCTGTCATTGTTACCCTAAACCTTGTCCTGATGTCATATCATCGTTTAGTTTTGGAATGTGCTCTTATTTTAGTCTTGATCCTATAATTCCTTTCTCAGGTCCAGAATTATACTATCCTGTCCTAGAAACTACCTCTTTTCACGAATATCATGGCCCACATTCCTGTTCGCTCTACAGTCACTCTCGATCTCATCTAAATAATTCCTTTCCCTCTAACGTTCAGTGGCTCTATTTTCTTTCCTATGCAACGAAGAAGGAACCAAAGGCCAGGAGCGCACAAACAGTTCCATCCAATAAAATACAAAAACAATACAGCAGAGAGCCAAATTCAAGATCCGTTCATTTTCAGATGCCTGGACACACTGCGTTTGAAAGACTGGAGATCATAAGAAGTAGGATATAGAGACAGAGGGAGACAGTTCAGAGTTTATTTGTTGCATAAATGAAGGACTGGGAGCAACGGTTAACTCTTAACTCTTGCGTTAGAGAGTTGGACAGAAAAGGGATAGGAGTTTGTTGCTAGATGGTGCTACGCGCCCGTCGCAGTGGTGGAGGGGTGCAAGCAGATAGTTCATAGGAGCAGTGACCATTAAGTAGCGATAGAAAAGAGTTAAAGATGCAACAGTGCAGCAAACAGACAGAGGTTGAAGGGAACTAATAAGAGGTGGAGAGTTAATGCGAGAAAAACTTTTCACTCCACCTTGTTGAGAAAAGCTGTATGTGGGTAGCCTCCCCTCATATGAGAGTTGTACTCTACACAGGGGCGAATAAAACCCGTGTATTAAGTCAACAACTGTGCAGAGATAAAGAAGATAATGGAGTCGGTTTAGTATACCTAATCTGTTGGAAGCAGATTATACAAGAGATGTAATATGGTCATTCCAAGATAAATTCTGAGAGAAAATCCCAAGTATTTTTAAAGATGATGCAGGATTGAGCTGACTACTATTAAACATTACTGGGTTACTCCTGTTGAAGATTTTGACGGGTTGATACGTGTAAAAACTGAGTTTTTGATGCATTAAAAAAAAAAAAAAAACAAGATTACTTTTACCCCAATCAGAGATAAGAGCCAAGTCAGACATTAGATGTGCCATAGCCTCATCCCTTGTTTGTTGAAGTAACTGCTGAGGTGGACGCTGCAGGAAACGAATGGTAAGGTGAAGGGTGGAATCATCAGCGTGTGAGAGGATAGGGTTAGATGTACAGCTTAGAAGGTCATTGATGAATAAAAGGAAGAGAGTTGATGATAGGTCAGAGCCCTAAGGAACACCATTATTGATAGATCTAGGAGAAGAATGGTGGCCGTCTAGAACAGCAGCTATAGAACAACCAGAAAGGAAGTTAGAGATGAAGGCACAGATAGAAGAATAGAAGCCGCAAGAGAGCAGTTTGGAAATTAAAGATTTATGCCAGACTCGATCGAAAGCCTATGAGATGCCAATTGCCATGGCAAAGCTTTTGCCAAAGTTCCGAAAAGGGGATGAGTCTGAAGCGTAGGTGAGAAGATCGCCAGTGGAGCGTCCCTGACGGAACCCATACTGATGATCAGAAGAAAGGTTATGATAGGAAAGATGCTTTAACAATTTTTTTGTAAAAAACAGACTCGAAAACTTTTGAAATAAAGGATGTTAAAACAATTGGGCGATAGTTTGAGGGTTGGAAATGGTCACCTTTGTTTGGGACAGGCTGACTGAGAGCAAAATTCCAGCAAGAAGGAAATGCGCAAGTTGAGAGACAAAGGCTAAAGAGTTTACTTAGGCTGGGAATATGCACAGTAGCACAGTTCTTAAGAACAACAGGAGGGACCTCATCAGGCGCCTTGTTAGTCTTGGGGCCAGTGATGGCAGAAAATACATCGTTTGAAGACATTTTAATGTCAGCCATAAGGAAGTCAGAAGGAGGAAGTGCTGGGGGAATAGCATCGGAATCGTCTAAGGTGGAATTAGAGGAGAAAGTCTGAGCGAAGAGGCTTTATCAGTGGAAGAAATAGGTACACAGTCATCAGAGTGGAAGAGAGGAGGGAAGGATGATAAGGTGAAGTTGTTAGAAAGGTTTTTGGCAAGGTGCCAGAAGGAGCAGGAAGAACTCGAGTTGAAGAGTTCAGAGTATTTAGTACGGATGAAATTATTTTTAGCAGAGCAAAGAACAGACTTAGCACTATTCCAGGCAGGAAAACAAAAAAGATGAGATTCAGAGGTGGATTGGTTCTGATACCTTTTGTAGGTCTTCTCGTTGTGGACAGCATTAGAATAAGCGTGATTAAACCATGGTTTCATTGCATTAGCCAAAGGATATGGGAAAGGAATGTACAGTATGCTTCGATGCCCAAGTGGATAACCTCTGTAAAGAGGAGGGCATACTCTGATGGCTCTCGGCCATGGAAGCAATAATCATTCCAGGGAAAAACAAAGAAGTACTGCCTTGGGGCCTCCCAGTCAGCAGCTGCAAAGTGTCACTACCGACGTTTCTTTGGGGGGTCCACAGGCTGTACTGGAGCGATGGGACATGTTAAGGTGATAAGGCTGTGATTGGTGGAGCCTAACAGAGAGGAAAGATTAACAGTGTAAGCAGAAGGATTAGTTGTAAGCAAGAGGTCAAGTATATTGGAACTCTCTCCAAGGCGGTCAGGGATACGGGAAGGGTGCTGTACAAGCTGCTCTAGGTTATTAAGGATGGAAAAGATGCAGGCTTGTTCACCAGGTGGATTAGTGAAACAAGTGGAGAGCCAAAAGTGGTGGTGAATATTCAGATCTTCTAGAATGGAGATTTCAAGGAAAGGAGAAATGGATAGGATGTGTTCCATTGTAGAACTATGATAGTTGAAGAATTTTTCATAGTCAGCAGAATTAGAGGATATGTAAACAGCACAGATATATTTAGTCAGAGAATGACAGGAAAGCCGAAGCAAGAGAGTCAAGAATTCAAAAAGAGTCAAGTTCAGGAACACGAAAGCAAGGTAAGTCATTGCATACATATACAAAATAGGCACCTTTAGCTTTGAAATGAGTACAGAGAAAGTAGGAGGATACAGAGAAGAGATTGCTATCAGTAGTCTCAGACAGTTAAGTCTCAGTTAGGAAGAGAAGGTGAAGTTTAGAAGAGGAGAGATAGTGCTCAACAGAGAGAAAGTTAGAAGAAAGGCCGTGAATGTTGCAAAAATAAAGAAGCAATAAATCAGACAATGGTTCCAAGCAACGAGCTGGGTCGTCGCTGTAAGAGAGGCGGATGGTTGGGGCATTTTTGGTCCCCCCTCCCCAGGGACTACAAGGCTTGATTATGAGGTGCCATTTTGGTTGAATCTTGAATAGGAAATGTAGTGTGTAATGTGCATATAGTTTGATGTTGACAGAGAATTTTGTATTGGAGAATATGCTGGCCTACTCTCTGTGTTATTGAAACACTGAAAAAGTTTAGCAAAGGGAGATGGTCAGGAACTGGTCCCGAGGGCTGATGAAACAGGAGCTTCAGCTCTCCCTGTCGTCAGCTTTCCATCCAGCTTGGGAATACCGCCCTGCTCGAGTGGTGCTACAGTCTACACTAGTGATGTATCGGATATCAAATTTTAGAGCTCCGTGGAGGCGGGGGCGGAGCCGGTTATCTATTTCTCATAAAATGCAGTTGCGGATAAAACTGCAGAGGTTAAGATATTAATCTTTGAGGATGCGGACACAACTGCGGATTATTTTTACCTCCATGTCCGCGGTTCCGGACACGGATTTTTGTTTTTGTTTTTTTACACATATTACAGTACGTTTATGCAGTATAAAGTGACGAGTTTCAGCCATACTTAAGTGACTCCAGATATGCCTATATATTAACATAGTATATATGTGTAACTATTGTGAGAGAGAGAGAGAGAGAGAGAGAGAAAGAGAGAGAGAGAGAGAGAGAGAGAGAGAGAGAGAGAAGAGGAACAATGAGAGATAGAGGGAGGAAGAGAGCTAAGTAAGAAGAAAACAGAAAGAGGAAGAGGGACTGGTAGGTGAGAGGATCGGAGAGGAGAGTCATGGATGAATAGGAGAGAGAAAATTATGACAAAAAGGGAAAGGAGAAATACTGGATGGGTGGAGATCAGCAACCTCTGCGGTTCTTTGACGCAGAGGTGGCAGAGCTTTTATTATCAGAAAATGCGGTGGCGGATAATGATGCAGAGCTTTTTATGTCTGAAGACATGGACGCGGATGGTAATGTGGACATTATTTTCAATGCGGAGGCTCCACGGAGGCGAAGGCGGATATCCGATACATCACTAGTCTACACACTATCTGTGTACTCTGAATTCTTTCTTTTATCTCACGGTCATATGTCTGTGGCTTTTGTCCCATCAGATATCTTACATTCATGTTCGTCTGTTGCTGAATCCATTCGTCTATGTCCAGCGTGTCTCTTTAACGTCTATCCTGTCACAGCCACGCCCCGTGAGAATGCTCTAGTCAGTAACCTTTCAGTCAAGATTATTTCTTCTGCATGTTCTTTTACACCTGCTCCCAACAAACCCATTTTCCATATTCATTTGGACCATGCACGCTAGGAAATCATAAAATCTAGCACACCTAGGTTAGGGAGGGAGAATAGGACCAGGTCCTTTTCTGGACGGGCGGCACCCTTTAACCCGCCGTGTCCCGACCGATTTTACACTACTGACCCCCCACCCAATCCCAGCAGATTTTCGAAAAAAAATTTTTGGTTATAACCTCTGGTTTTTATGAAAAACATTGGAAAATGCCCCGCAAAGTGCTCACCTCAGCTTAGAAATGGGCTATACAGGTGACCCTTTAAACACCTAGCACTGTTTCTCTGGAGAGGTGCTGCAGGTGTTGCGTTTTCTATGGTATCGGTAACTATTGCAAACCACTCAGAATAGGTAGATATTTGTTCATTTGGTACAAATTTATATGTGGTACAAGAATATATTGCTTTTCACACAATAATTTAGGTGATATAAGCATTGTTTCAATCACTGAACACATCAACATACCGCACCTTTCTTGGCGACGTTACCTCCTCATCACTTCTGCTCGTTTCTTCCTCAGGTGCCACGTAATCTTTGTCCTCCACATCGTCATCGATTGGGGAATCACTCACCTTGAATTTCGTACTGTGGCGTGACATGTCTTTACTGACCAGGTCACTTGCAACAGGTGACTTGCCAAGACAATGGTGTGCGGGGAAGGGGAGGTGATGCGGGGAAAGGCAGTGTCCCCACCTGGGGGCGGGTAGAGGATGGTGTCCTGTGTATACATACCGAAAATCATGCACAAATTTTGAAAAATGTGCAAATGACAGACATCCCAATTGCAAAACGTATGGGTATGTCAGCGAGACTCAGCGTAACAAACCATTGTGACGTACCCATACATCAATGGGACACGGTGGGTTAACTGTCACGAATCACGGGGCAACACATGCACGTACACACATGTTATGAACCAATCAAATCTAGACAATCAGTTTGTCTTGTATAATTCATCTTGCTAGAGGTAATGCTATGCAGTTACAGCATGGTTCTAAAGATGACAATATGTATTAGTTAACTGCATGTAATTCCCCGCAATATCTCCATTAAACATGGCCAGGACGGAAATATCCCACAGCTTTTAAGAAATTAGGAATCAAACGAAGCACATCCAAACTACCCAGTGAATTCACGCAATGGTTTCAGCAATGTATGTGTGCGTGCAAAAGCGAGATAAATGACGTTTGTAATGTGTGTGTGTGCTTGAATCATCAGGCATCATCAGAAGTAGCTACGACTAAAAACATAATTAGTTCGTGTATGAAACATTTCGTCCATACTTCCGTCTGGGCACAGTGGCTGAAACTGGTGCTTCTGCCACAATATAAATAGACGTATATAATGTATTCATTTGTTTCAGTAACGTTATATAATAGTGTGAATCAATCACTTTTCAGCTGACACACCTATAGTGTTATAATCAACCCACCTCTCAATACGGATGTACACGGCAAGTCTCACGGGCAACAACATAAACACACTAGTTATGAACCGTTGGAGTCATCGTTATCACTGTCAGGTTATGCCTACTTTGCTACGACCAACAACGTTTTTTGCATAATATTGCACGTTTTACCCTACACTTGTCTTTGTAAACCATGGAAAGGAAGGAAACAAACTGTAATTTCAGCACTAAGACTCAAAGAAGCCATCCCAGGTCGGCCAACGCATCACACATTACATTGTGTGTGTGTGTGTGTGTGTGTGTGTGTGTGTGTTTTATAACTTCAAGCTTCACCCTCAGCAATTGTTTTATGATAATAAATTACCATTAATCGTCAGTGACAGCTCACCCACTGGTCATTGTCAGAATCGTCCCGGAGCAGACTGTTTTCTTTACACCCATGTGTCATCCTTATTTCCAAGAAAAAAATATGATAATTACCTTCTGAGCACCCGTATCAGTTCTGAAATGGCAAGCCTTCTACATACGACGTCAAGTCGTTCACATGTATGGTGGTGCTTCGAATCTTCATGTCGTAACTCCAGTGTGTGGGAGTCCCACCTCTAGT
Organism: Coenobita brevimanus; assembly: GCF_032717465.1. Classification (NCBI taxonomy): domain Eukaryota; kingdom Metazoa; phylum Arthropoda; class Malacostraca; order Decapoda; family Coenobitidae; genus Coenobita; species Coenobita brevimanus. The sequence goes on from NC_137037.1 coordinate 26,487,630, forward strand.
TGCTATGACGATATTTTGAAAGGTATGCTACAAAATCAGTATTATATCAATTTTTATTGTCACCTACATAACCATACTTTGACTGGTTACCAAGATACAGAGCAAAAAGAGCAGAACATGGCACAAATAGCAAAGTTTCAAAGGATTCATATTTTGTGTGTACGTGCGAGTAATGCACCTTGATAGTCAGAGTGGGCCGCCTTCCAGAAAAGACCCGGTCCTAATCACCAGCCTCAGCCCAGGAGGGCTAGAGATTGTGGTTTCCAAGCGTACATTACTTTCATTTTGACCACTGTCATTTGTTGGAGTTATCAGTCCAAACATCTCTGTCAAGTCACTCAAAGCTTCTGGTGTTAACATTGCTCCAGATTATTGTTCCATCAAGTCAAATTCTCTCTCAACATACTCAACACGTCAGCACTGTGCCATCCGATTACTTGACTTGGAAATCTTTGCTGGTATACATATCTCTCTTCAGTTTTCCGCACTGATGATATAAGTATTACCCCTCCTGATCTAGACATGATTGATTACCTAAACAATTCTGATTTTGTGAGTGATTAGATGTTTCACTTCCTTTCTCACTTTTTAAAGCCCTCAGTTGTTATATCCTCCTATTGCATTCACCCTTGTAGGATTATTGATCATAATGGTTTTTGTACATTGCTGTATATATATATATATATATATATATATATATATATATATATATATATATATATATATATGTATAATGATAGAAAATCCCACTGACTTTATTACTTCCTCTTTCGCAAACTCACACCCACATACGCCTTCTCACTCTCTTATTGTCATGAACAATCTCTCTCTCTCTCTCTCTCTCTCTCTCTCTCTCTCTCTCAGCAGGGTAGGAGCCCTGCTGGGAGAGGTAGCGCTCTCCCTCCACCTACCTGGGCTATATGATCGATCAAGATCTTGCTCGAGAGTTCATTTCTCCATTCTCTCTCTCTCTCTCTCTCTCTCTCTCTCTCTCTCTCTCTCTCTCTCTCTCAGCAGGGTAGCAGCCCTGCTGGGAGAGGTAGCGCTTTCCCTCCACCTACCTGGGCTTGATCGATCAAGATCTTGCTCGAGAGTTCATTTCTCCATTCTATCTCTCTCTCTCTCTCTCTCTCTCTCTCTCTCTCTCTCTCTCACACACACACACACACACACACACACACACACACACACACATCATTATCATCATCATGGTATACCAACAGTTTCTCGCCATTTCACTCCCCACCATAACCAGGAACCATCCTACGTTTTCCACAGCAATCCCAATGAAGTGCACACCAACTATCAACCTAAGGATCTCTGGACCAGAATACATAATCCCAGTCCTCAAGCAATCCACACCACCAGTCTTCAATCATTAATCATGTCTGAAAATATCCGCAACACAGGTGCGAACAGCTATATCCGAATTGTTTTCCTCTGACAGAACTGGGACACTCCAACTCGAATACCACGTCGTGGTTTCGTGGAATCAGAAAAACCTTGTTTATAAGGTGAGAATGTGGCTCTGGTTCCTAGTCAGATCAACGCCATAGTCTGCCTATACTTGGCCATCAACGGAGCGGAAAGGGGTTACGGATATTTGTCAGGTGAAAACGAACCGACTGTACCACTAAAACTCAAGCAAACATCCTACAACATCAATCCTCTGTCATGAATTCCCATACTTATTTCGCCACTACCCCAAATCGTCGCGCACCACCAGCCACGACCAAAGGCAAAACTAGCCATACTTCATATGCAACACACATCACCAATCTTCTACCAGTATTGTAAGCCACTAACACTTTTCTTAAATTCAAATAGCCATCTCAAATAATCTCACACCACCGCCTATCACAAAGACGCAAACCAGACACACTGCACAAACATTCCCCAACACATCGTAAAACTTCGATCAGGTCCACAGCACAGTTTTGTATCCTGTCCATAATTATTACACACAAACACTTCACAACACAAACTGCTAGTCTCAAATGGTGATGAACTACCAACTAACACTAAAACCCCGAACCAGACATTGCACAAGCAACTCACGCAAACACCCATTTCCCACGCTTAGCCCCACTGTACCACCACCATCGCCAAGCACAATGCATACATACTTACAACCTACCCCTCACCACTGCCCCCCCACCCCCAACACTCAGCCACTACCTTTTATCAAGTTTACCCTGGAGCAGTAATTGCGAAGTTTAGGAGACAGTGGTGGCTTCCGCAAAAGATGCACTCTAAATTAGCTGAACCAGGTAACTCCCTTGGCCTCCCGTACGTGCGTGTGGATGCACTCGTTTATTCCTCTGCACCTTCATTTTTTTTGCTCTCCTTTGCCCCTCCCTCCCGCCCTGCTCTTCTGCGCACCTCTGTCCCTCCCCTTCTTTCTGCCAACCTTTGCCCTTCCAGTCTACCGCCATTTGCTCCCCTCCCCGTTTTTGAGCCCACCTTTGCTCCCATCCTGAACTTTTCTTTGCCTCTGACATGTCTTATCTTTCTTTCTTTGCCCCTCCCCCCCTAATATTTTTAGGTTATCATTTGTCCAGACTTTCTCGTTTTTATTTATTTATTTTATTTTATTATTATTTTTTTCACGCCCACCTTCTATTCTATCACCTCTCATTTTCCGTCTTTCTCCTTCATCGCTTCGACTTCCTCCTTCCTCTGCTTTTCAGCCCTGTCCCACTCCTTCATCCTACTTCCGTATTGTCCCTTCTTCCTGCCTTGCTGCTCTCCTCCCTTTACCATGTGTGTGTGTGTGTGTGTGTGTGTGTGTGTGTGTGTGTGTGTGTGTGTGTGTGTGTGTGTTCTTACCTAATTGTTCTTACCTGATTGTATCTTTACAGGAATGAGTCAAGCTCGTACTGTCCCGTGTCTTAAACCATATTTATCGTACATATCCTTAAATTTGTGAATTCTTTTGGCACACACTATTTCATTCGGTAGTGCTTTCCATTGATCAATTGCTCTGTTTGGGAAACTGAATTTCCTTACGTCTTTATCACCTCTCGTCTTATGCAGTTCTTTGCAGTGTCCTCCAGCTGATGCTTCCCCATATGTTAAGTAATCATGTATGTCTATTTTCTCCTTCCCTGATATGCATTTATATAGCATTATCATGTCACTTCTTTTCCTTCTCTCCTGTAGTCTTGGTAGATTCAGTTTATTTAGTCTTTCTTCGTAGCTTAGATCCCTTAAGCTTGGTATCCATATTGTAGCGGCCCTTTGAATTTTTCAATCTTGTCTATGTGTTTTTTGAGATGAGGACTCCAGACTACTGATGCATACTCCAGGGTTGGTCTGATGAATGATGTTACTATCCTTCTTAGCATGTTTTCATTTATGTATGTGAATGCTATTCTCATATTTCCAAGCAGTGTATACATGTTCCGTACCTTCTCACTGATATGGTCAGCCGGAGATAGTCTGTTATTGATAATCACACCTAGGTCCTTCTCTCTTTCTGATGTGTGTAGGGTTTTATTTCCTAAAGTATAATCCCAATTAGGTCTTTTTCCACTTTTACCAAACTTGATTACATGACACTTGTCCACATTGAATTCCATTTGCCATGTATGGTGCCATTCATGAAGTTTACTTAATTCTTCTTGTAGCTCTTTACAAGAGTCTGTGTTAGTAATTCTCCTTTGTATTTTTGCATCATCTGCAAACATATTTAGATAGCTTTCATTTCCAGTGTTACTGTTTATATCATTTATATACACTAAAAACATGATTGGTGCCAGCACTGAACCCTGTGGTACTCCACTAGTCACTTCTTTCCATGATGAGTAGTTTCCCCTTAGTACTGTTCTCATTTCTCTTTTTATGAGAAAAAATTTGTATCCAACAAAACAGTGTGCCTCGAATTCCTCCTTGATGGTACAGTTTGTGTGTGTGTGTGTGTGTGTGTGTGTGTGTGTGTTTAGGCATATGTATGTATTGCATATATATTTGTAACGAGTATGTACTTTATATATCTATCTATCTTGTGTATATCTGGAATGTGTATGTGTACACTGAATATATTTGTGTGGAGGCACTGAATGTGTTTATATGTGTATGTGAATTATTCACAGTATAACAAATTTGGAAGGTATTAACGAAAATGTACCGGTAAAAGATCTTGGACACCATCTTTCCGATATAGTTTTTAACCCTTATACTTCTACAGGTGACTACAGGTGAACAGAGTCGAGTCGAGTAAGTGTGGGTAAAATTCGTAAAGGATGGCACCAAGTCGGTGAGAATTCATACCCTTTCGACTACTTAGTTTCTTTCATCTGTACTAAATCGTAAGGTGTCAGCCTGAATTAACTATCCATGTGCTCTGCAAACAGCCACAGAATTAAACAAAAATGCTATTTGTAACCCCCTTTTAAGTTAATTTTTTCTTAGCCAAACAAAAACCGACAATGATGGCTTAGCCGAAATGATTGCAGGATACCACAAGTCCCTTTGACTGCTAGGATTTCGTTGTCAAAAAAAAAAAAAAAAAAAAAGGCGTATTGTCAGTTTTAATAAAAGTGTCGGCCACAAGTGTGTGCAGGATCTAGGTTCGCAGCTCACTATTTTTCATTAATTACGGTACTGGCCAGGGTTCGCGATCTTTGTCAGGACGGCACTGTTTTATGGCGCTGGCACTGTTGAGAGAGAGAGAGAGAGAGAGAGAGGTCTTAATCACAGTGTTGATAATGATGATGATAGTGTGTATGATGGTTATGATGGTGCCGATCATGGTGAAGGTGAAGTGATTATGGATGATGATATGCTGACGATGGTGGCAATGGTGTTTATGATGATGATAATGTGGTGATGATGGTATTGGTGTTAATGATCATGCTGGCAATGGTGCTGATGGTGATGATAATGTGTTGATGATGGTAATGGTGTTAATGATAATGCTGGCAGTGGTGGTAATCATGGTGATGGTTTTGTTGATGCTGATGATAATGTCACGAATTTACCAGATCGTACTGTATTATTACGGCAATTCATGACATTGTATTATTATTGGGGAACTCTTGAACAATACTGAAACCCCAAAGAACTTTGCTCAGTCAGTTACCCGCTTGCGTTTGCACTCGGATATGAAACAGAGTTTTTCTTAACAATCGTCATGTATCACGAGTGACTGTCTTTATGCATAGACAGTACATATCAATGAGAGATATTTTTTGTGTATTATTTTTCCTCTGCCTTGTCTCTCTAGCCGTTAAGCCAAGCCACGCCCATTTCCCATGCCTGTGTACCCAGGGTTGCCAGGTCGTGCCATAAATGGCATTTTTTGCCAGAAACCTCGTGTTTCCCGAAAAACTGCCGTCTTTTTTTTTTATGGCACAAAATAATTGATGCCATAAAAATTTCATAATTTGTAGCCGGTTTGCCATTTTGTGCCAGAAATTGCCAGATACCCAGATTTTTCTTGAGAGAATTAAAAATTAAAATTAAAAACTTAAAAACTCTCCACTGCCATTATTTACGTTTTTAGATAATATAGGTAAGTACTCACCACTGAGAGAGAACGGCGTCTACTGGTGGAGCGTGTGACACGTCCGGCTGTACTATAGATGTGAGGCTCAGGTTTGCTTGCTTGCTCACTCAGTGACGGTGCCTCAGCCTCTCTCTGACTGAGCCAGGGTTGCCACTTCGTGGGAATTTCCCACAAATTTATGTGAGAAATGGAGCTACATGGGAGGTGTTGTGTGAGGACATTTAATCTTTAAAATCTGTGTGATTTTTTGTGAGAATTTTCAGACAATGGTAATATTTTCTTTCATTTTGACATTTGGAGGTGAGCAGAGACGGTGAAAAATATTATTCTTGTATGAGAGAGGGAGGGAGGAGTGCGAGTCACACTCACAGGAACTGATCCTGTCATCACTGGCTTGTGACTGCTGTGCCGTCTGGTCCCTGGTCCCTGGAGTCAAGGCAGATTATATTTTTCAGCATCCACGTTGCATTGTTGACTGAATTCTTCTACTCGGGTCTGGGTTTATTATATTTACATAATGAGTGCTGAAAAGAAAACTTATTACCGGAGGTATCGCTTCGTCTGGGAGTCAGACTCCAGATTTAGAGGTAAGAAAACTTTCCATATAGTTACCGTGTGATAAATACCCCGTATTCGGACTTCATTATATTTCCTACACACGGTGGAAGTTTAGAACAGTGACTTTCATGCACAGATATTTCAAACATTTTTTAAAACACATATATTGCAACTGCAATATGTGGAACTGTTTGCACGTAGTTTCAAGTATGTTTTTATTCCTATCATCCACGCGAAATCTGTAGCAGTGCCGCAGTTATAATGAACTTGTTATATGTATAAACCAATGAGCATTTCCTAGTTTGTTTATTTTTCAAATCTTTTTACATAGGACACCTCTGAACAACTAAGTAGTCAGTTGTAAAAAGAATCACACTAAGATTTGTTTTGAATGTTATTAGTGTTAGCTGTATACATGTTTGTTGGAAAAAGAAACATTTCACTCATCCAGAACATTTTCTTTTGAAAAAAAAAAAACTATGTTTTATTTCATGAACTTTTTTTTTTTATAAAGAAAAGAGCATTTCCTAGTCAGTTTATTATTTTTTTTCAAGTCTAAAAGTCTTTATGCATAAGTCTTTTTGCAAATCTGGACAATTAAGTAGTTGGAAAGTTTTTTTTTCATATACATCACCACATAATAAACAGGAACTAATTATGTTTTAGTGTTTCTAACCATTTCCGTGTTTTGTTTGAGTTTTGTGGGAAACATCGCAGGATCTGTGTGAATCTGTGTGAGAAATGTGATAAAATTTGTGGGAAATTAATTTCTGAGAAGTGGCAACACTGGACTGAGCAGACTCAGTCACCGTCTCTCCCTTACTTGAGACTCTGAGCTGCAGTAAAACATGTGAAATTTATGGTTAATTTTCAGTTCTATTTTCATTTTTGTACATTTCAAAAAGACTGCCATTTTATTTTATTTTATCAAATAAAATATATCAAATATGTGGTTCATTTTCAGTTTTCTATTATAATTTTGAAATTGCCATAAAGACTGCCATTTTTCAAAACTAGTTTGCCAGAAAATGCCATAAATCACACTCCTAGATGCCCCATGAGTACTGCAACCCCTGGCAACCCTGCGTGTACCCGGCGTGAGAACATCAGTTGGTGTAGAGCAGTCATGGGTGGAGGACGTTATGAGCGGTGCAGAGAAGCAGGACCCTGTCGTAGTGGCTAGTCTCTAGCAGTTCTACGATCCCCACATCTGCCAATTGAGTTGGTGATCGGCAGCAGAGGGCGTCAGCAGCGCGAATCACAGCGCCTCGAGCCGGCACAGCCTCCCAGTCTATTTTGCAGCCACGACTCCATTTTCTCCACTGACCAGTATTTCCTTTCCATGTTTCTAGGCTTAAGATTATTAGGTAGTAAGATTATTAGGTAGCTGTTTGAGTGTATGAGTGTACTTTTTTTGGTGAAGAAGGAGGAACCAAAGGCCGCGAGCCCTAAATTATTGTTCCTTCCAAGAGAAAAACAAAATACAAGAGAGAGCCAAATTCAAGATCAGATGATTTCGAGATGCCTGGACACACTGCGTTTGAAAGACTGGAGATCATAGGAAGCAGGAAACACAGAGGGAGACAGTTCCAGAGTTGACCTGTTGCATAAACGAAGAACTGGGAGTATCGGTTAACTCTTGCATTAGAGAGTTGGACAGAAAAGTGATGAGAGTTTCCTGCTAGATGGGTGCTACGCGCCCATCGTAGAGGTGGAGGAATACACGCAGACAGTTTATAGGAGCAGTGACCATTGAAGTAGCCATAGAAAAGAGATAAAGATGCAACAGTGCGATGAAGAGACAGAGGTTGAAGGGAGGCAGTAAGAGGAGGAGTGTTAATAAGACGAAAAGCCTTTGACTCCACCCTATTGAGAAGAGCTGTATGTGGAGAGCCTCCCCACACATGAGAGTTGTATTCCACAGGGGGAGATAAAACCCCTGTATAGAGCCAACAGTTGTGCAGGGGTAAAGAAGGAACGGAGTCGGCTTAGCACACCTAATCTCTTGGAAGCAGATTTTACAAGAGATGTAATATGATCTTTCCATGACAAGTCCCGAGTAAATGAAACCTCAAGCATGTTGAAGGATGATGCAGGATTAAGCTGAATATTATTAAACATTAGTGGGTTTACCTGTGGAAGATTTTGTCAGGTTGATAGGTGTAAAAACTGAGTCTTTGATGCATTAAAAACAACCATATTACTTTTACCCCAGTCAGAGATACGAGCCAAGTCAGACATTAGGTGTGCCATAGCCTCATCCCTTGTTTGTTGAAGTAACTGCTGAGATAGATGTTGCGGGAACCGAATGGAAAGATGAAGGGTGGAGTCATCAGCGTATGAATGCATAGGGTTAGATGTACAGCTCAGAAGGTCATTGATGAATAAAAGGAAGAGAGTTGGTGACAGGACAGAGCCCTGAGGAATACCACTGTTGATAGATCTAGGAGAAGAACGATGGCCGTCTACAACTTCGGCTATAGAAAGACCAGAAAGGAAGCTAGAGATGAAGGCACAGACAGAAGGATACAAACCATAAGAGGGCAGTTTGGAAATTAAAGTTTTATGCCAGACTCGATCGAAAGCTTTTGAGATGTCAAGTGCAATGGAAAAGCTTTCGCCAAAGTCCCGAAAGGAGGATGACCAGGAGTCTGAAAGGTAGGTGAGAAGATCGCCAGTGTAGCATTCCTGATGGAACCCATACTGACAATCAGAAAGAAGGTTGTGATAGGAAAGATGCTTTAAAATTTTTCTATTAAGAATTGATCTGACAGCTTCTGAGATACAGGATGTTAAAACAATTGGGCGATAGAGGGTTGGGAATGGTCAACCTTCTTTGGGACTGGCTGAATGAGAGCAAACTTCCAGCAAGAAGGAAAGGTACAAGTTGATAGACAAAGGCAAAAGAGTTTGCCTAGGCAGGGTGTAAGCACAGATGCACAGTTCTTGAGAACAACTGGAGGGACTCCATCAGGCCCATATGCCTAATTAATATTGAGACCTGTGATGGCAGAAAATACATCAGTTGAAAAAATTTTAATGTCAACCATGAGGAAGTCAGAGGGGGGGAAGTGATGGAGGAGCAGCACCGAAATCGTCTGAGGTGGACTTGGAGAATAAGGTCTGAGTGAAAAGATCTGCTTTTTCAGTAGAAGAAATAGGTACAGAGCCATCAGAGTATAAAAGGGGAGGGAAGTTGTTAGAAAGGTTTTTGGCAAGGTGCCAGAAGGAGTGAGAAGACTTCGAGTTGGAAAGTTGAGAGCATTTAGTACGGATGAAATTATTTTTAGCAGCGCGAAGAACATACTGAGCAAGATTCCAGGCAGAAACATATAAAAGATGCAATTCAGAGGTGGATTGGCTCCGGTACCTTTTATAGGCCCTCTCCTTGTTGCGGACAGCACTAGAACAAGCGTGATTAAACCAAGGCTTTCTTGCATTAGTCAAAGGATATGAGAAAGGAATGTATGCTTCCATGCCCGAGAGAATAACCTCTGTAATGCACAAGACACACTCAGATGGTTCTCGGCCATGGAAGCAATAATCATTCCAAGGAAAATCAAAGAAGTACTGCCTGAGGGCCTCCCAATCCGCAGTTCCAAATTGCCACGGACAATATTTTTATGGAGGGTCCACAGGCCGTATCGGAGTGATAGGACAGGGTGAGGTGATAAGGTTGTGATCAGAGGAGCCCAACGGAGAGAAAAGATTAACAGTGCAAGCAAAAGGATTGGTTGTAAGAAAGAGGTCAAATATGTTGGAGCTCTCTCCAAGGCAGTCAGGGATACAGGTAGGGTGTTGTACAAGTTGCTCTAGGTCATTAAGGATAGAAAAGGTGTAGGCTTGTTCACCAGGTGGATCAGTGAAAGGAGAGGAGAGCCAAAGGTGGTGGTGAACATTGAAATCTCCTAGAATGGAGATTTCAGAGAAAGGAGAAATGGATAGAATGTATTCCATGATAGAAATAAGATAGTCAAAGAATTTTTGATAGTAAAATTAGGAGATAAGTAAACAGCGCAGATATATTTAGTGAGAGCATGACAGGAAAGCCAAAGCCAGAGTGTAGAGAAATCAGAAGAATTGAGTTCAGGAACACAAGAGCAAGATAAGGCATTGCGTATATATACACAACAGCCACCTTTGGCTTTGAAATGAGTATAGACAAAGTAGGAGGATACAGAAACGGGTCTGCTGTTAGTTGCCTCAGGCAGCTGAGTCTCAGAAAAAGAAGGTGAGGTTTAGAGAAGGAAAGGTGGTGCTCAAAAGAGCGATAGTTAGAGGACAGGCCGCAAACGTTGCAGAATTGAAGAAGAAGAGAGTCAGACAGTGGTTCCAGGCAGCTTGAGTCGTCACCGGGAGAGGGGTGGAAGGTGGGGGCATTTATTTTCCTCCCCCCCGGGGACTCCGAGGACACGTGTTGATCTGCCATGATATTTTTTTTTTTTTTTTTTTGGAAAAGGAAGTGTAGTGTGTACTGTGCATGTAGTTTGGTGTTGATAGTTAGAGAAACTTGTATTGGAGAGCATGCTGGCCAACTCTCTGTGTTACTGAGACACTGAAAAAGTTCAGCAAGGGGGGATGGTCGGGATGTAGTCCCGAGCGTTGATGAAATGGGAGCTCCAGCTCTCCCTGTCATCAGCTTTCCATGCACCTTGGGAGTACTGCCCTGCTCCCTGATATTTTGAATATACTTAAATTCCCTTGTAACATGAATTTGTTGTAGTTAATAAATTTACAGTTCTTTTTGAGCTTGATTAAATGTAATAATCTTGTCTGATTTCTTCACATTGTGCTTATTTTAGTCTGCTACTCCGAGTTTGCACAAATTTCTTATATTAATCACGGCTGGTACTTAAGCCAGTTCATTCATATTAATTGCTAAATCCTTTGTGCCAGCCACGAGTTAGCACCAGCAAGAGTCTGTTCATTATTATTATTGGGACATTTTCTCAGAGGCCAACTGTGTCAACAATTCAGCTTTCATGAGTGATTAGTCTCCACAGTGTACTGTTGAGAAAATTTATGAAATTTTCTTTAGAAAATCGACGAAGCAAGTCAGCATAAAGTAAAAACTTACTAGATTTCATAAGTCGATTCTTTTGTGGCAACCGACGATGTATTTGCAATTTATTATTTCCACTTCCCTCCTTTACATCTGGCGACCTCATTCCAGGATATTAACTCCTAGCATTAACCCGTGGATTGCGAGCCACAGCTCAGGCTGAGTAGCATCACGTTGCAACCCACAGCTCAGGCTGTGCTGGCCGTGCATCACCGTAAACAACTCGACCCCTACGCAAACTTACGCATGGTGCTACGCAAAGACGGAGAGAGAGTTTTTCTTTTCACCAGATGATGCCCTGGATGTTTATCTTCAAGTTATAATAAACAAAAACAAAAATTTCTTTTTGTTTTTTTTTCATTTTTTCACTACTCCCATACGTAAACTTACGCATGGCCCTACGCAAAGGCGGAGAGACAGAGATTATTTTCTTTTTCACGAGATGATGCCCTGGATGTTTATCATCAAATTTATAATAAACAAAAACAAAACAAAGAAAAATTTTCCTTCGTTTTTTCCGCACCACGGGGTGGGATAAAAAAAAAGGGTTATTGCGCAATCCACAGGTTAAACTTGTTAACGAAATAATAAATTCACTCGCTCATAGCTAGTTATAATCATTAACCTGCCGCATCCCAGCCGATTTTTCACCAATGACCCCCCTCACCAATCCCAGCAGATTTTTGAAAAGTTTTTTTTCTTTCCTCAAATCTCTTTTTATGAGAAACATTGGAAAATACCAAAAAAGTGCTCAACTGAGCTTATAAGTGCACTACACAGGTGTCCCTCAGAAATCCAGGTACCATCTTCTCTGGAGCCATGCTGCTGCTGTCACGTTTTCTATGGTAGTGATAACTATTGGAAACTACTCAGAAAAGGTAGATACTGTATTTGTGTATTCAGCACGAATTTATATGTGGTACAAGAATATATTGGTTTTTGCACAATATTATGGGTGATATAAGTGTTGTTTCACCCACTGAACACATCGACATTCTGCACCTTCCTTGGTGACATTACCTCCTTATCACTTCAGCTCGTTTCTTCCTCCGATGCCATGTAATCTCTGTCCTCCACGTCGTCAGCGATTGGGGAATTACTCTCGCCTGTGAAAGCATCAAGGGCGGGTTGAATTTCATCATCAGAGAGACTGCATCACTATATGTCTTTACTGGCCAGATCACTGCTAACAAGTGAGTTGCTGACACAATGGCTCGTGGGGGTCATGTGGGGTTGAGGAGTGTCGCCACCTGGCGGTGGGTAGAAGGAGGTCTCCCGCATATGCCTACCAAAAATCACCCACAAAACTTGAAAATGTGCAAATGACGGACCTCACAGTTGCAGTATGTATAGGTATGATGTCGGGAGTCAGCATGAAAAAAATGTTGCTATGTACCCATATATCGACGGGACATGGCAGGTTAAAGTTTATACGCACTATTGTACTCATGATTATTGACTCTGCATTATTAATTTCATGTAAAAGTTATCCCAGCCAGTCACAATTTTTTATTACTCTTTCCTTACCAGTTTAACCAGATAAAACTGGTCACCACCAGCGTATGCCTAAATTCTTTATTTTTGGTTGTTAGCATTCGACTGCAAAACAGCAGTCAGTACGTCAGTCTTTAGTTCACTCAGTCTCAGTTTGTGTTAGCATTATGGCTATTAGTTTGTACATACAGGAAGCCAAGGATATGGAACTTACCAACCCCCAGGAAATTAAAAACTATATGCTCTTGTGGTACACTTATGAACAGCAACGTGAGAATGATGCCCGTGAAAAGCGTAGAATTCAGCATGAACATGAGTGTGAACAGCACAAGGAATGTGACAGAGAACGTGAGGAACGTGAGAGAGAACGTGAAGACAAGCAAGAACAGTGTGAACACAAAAGTGCTGAGCACAAGGCATGGTTGAAACACGAGCCTGAGGTGTTGAAGCTCAAGCAAGACTCCTTGGCTTCAGGCACATCTGGTGCAGCCGACCCTAGCTCCACAAGTGCTCTCGTAGTTTATGTTCTGGCAATCCCGCACCTCAAGCTTCCTTCATACAAGGAAGGTGAGTGAATTGAGCCATTCATAGCTCATTTTGAGGACATGGTGCAACTGTACCAGCTGGATGAGGCAGCTAAGCAGCTCCGATTTCTTAGCTTGTTTGAGGGTCCTGCCCTCGATACTCTTCACAGAATTCACGGAGACAATCTCTCATATGAGATGATGAAAGCCGCACTCATCAAAGATTATGGTCTCACGGTTGACAACACCAGGAGTCAGTTCATGAGGGCACATCTCCAGGAAAAGGAGACTGCTGTCCAGTTCCTCGACCGTCTCACTGCTTAATTAGACGAGTGGATAGAGAACAATGAGACCCCTTGCACTCGGGAGGGGATTATTGACCTTGCTGTATGCTGCGTACACAGCTAGAAAAGGCATGACCTGCTGAGCTTATGGTTCATCTAAAGATTTGTCGGGTAAAGGATGCCAGCCAAATGGTGGAAAAGGCTGACGCATTCTTCTCTGCATACGGATACTGAACTCATAAGCAACTGTCCTGGAACAGGAAAGATATTGCCAAGGCTGGGAAACCATTTCACAGTGAACCCCAGCTTCAAGGTCATTCTCAGAAAAATGGCTACAGTCCAAACAAACCACAGAAAAAGGACCAGAGACAGAATACGCAGAAATCCAACTGGAAGAGGTACAAGCAGTACCCCAACCAGCAGCAGTATCAGAAGCAGCAGCAGAACAAAAACAAACCAAGTAACCATCAATCAGGACAATCAGCTTTAGTGTTTCGTAGGCAGAAATGCTGCATTAATACCCCAACAGCTATACAGCAGTGCCATCCCTACCAGCACAGGTCCTTCTCCACAGTTAACTAGTCCCCCTAAGATGGTGAGCCCTCCTCCATGGGTGGTCAATGCTCCAAATCCTTAGATGTTAAGCAGGACCCCTCAGGCATCCGTTGCCACGTTTGCTGCATCATTCATTGCACAGTTTCATCAATGACTGGCTGCTATCTCCTCAGACCTTTCTGCCGGCAGCAGTGCCTTTCTTGTTCAGCCAGGGTTTGTTGGAAGTGTTGTAAGAGACAATGGTTCCTCAGATTGCTCCATCAGGCAGAGTCTTGTTCGACCCGAGGAGTATACAGGTAGGCAGGTCCAAGTTAGACTTATTGATGGATCAGTGAGATTGTTCCCTGAGGCATGTTGTGGCTGTCATGCCAGAACCTTTGTTTGACCTTGTTATAGGTAACATACCAGGCGTCAAGATAGCTGCACCATAGACGTTGCTACTTAGACTTCGGCTGTTGTAGTAACACAAGCCACAGCTAAGGCTCCGAACCGTGTCACCCCATTGACCATCGCAATGCCGCAAGATCTGATTCGTAGTCAAGATGTTGTCAAAGAACAACAGTCTGACCTGACACTTGCCGCAGTGCATAGGAAGTTGGAGGGTAATGTGATTAAGTATTCGCAAGGAGGTCAAGCCAGGTTCCTTCGTAAGTGAGGATGGCTGTACCATGAGTCACAAACACCCCAGGATGAGGTTGAACTGCAGTTTGTTGTTCCCGCAAAGTAACGCAAAGCAGTGTTTGAATTGGGTCATTGTTCCACGATGGGAGGTCACATGGCCCAAAAGAAAACCTCTGACTGCATCCATGCTGACTTTTTCTGGCCAGGAAATAAATAGGCTTTTGCATTCCTGCGATATGTGTCAACATACCACTGACCTGGGGCACGTCTGTCCTCTGCCATTGAAACCAGTGCCCATAATCTCTGAACCACTTGAGAGAGTAGCAGTTGACATTGATGGGCCAGTCACTCCTAGGGCTAGTGATGGATCAAAGTGTATCCTCAATATCATTCATTTCGGCACACGGTGGCCTGAAGCCGTGGCCCTTAGGAATATAGAGGCTGTCACTATTGCAGAGGCACTGATTGAGGTGTTCTGCCGTGTAGGTATCCCCAGTGAGGTAAGTGACAAGGGATCCCAGTTGTCATGTCTCCATGGTTGTTCAATTTGTATATGGATGGGGTTATAAAAGAGATACAAGTTAGGGCAGTGGATGTTGGAGTGGCCCTAGTGAGAGAGGGTAGTGTTTGGAAACTCCCTGTACTGTTGTTAGCAGATGATACAGTGTTGTTAAGTGAAGACGAAGGGGAGCTGCAAGGCTTGGTGGATGAGTTTGGGAGAGTGTGTAAGAAATGGTATCTAAAGGTGAATGTAGGGAAGAGTAAAGTTATGGACTTCAAGAGGGGTGAAGTCAGTCAATGTACAGTGAGGTAGGATGATGAGGAAATGGAAAATGTGAGTATGTTTAAGTACTTCGGTAGTGTGATGAGTAAAGGCCGTTTCACACCAGCTGCAATGCTACGCGAGCCACGTTATGCTGGTGATGCCGAGCGACATGGCTTTCAATCGCTTTCATTGTTTTAAATAAGGCAGTTCACACCGGATGCGAAGCTACGCTAGCAATGCATGCGACACCGC
The DNA here is from genome assembly GCF_032717465.1 of Coenobita brevimanus. Classification (NCBI taxonomy): domain Eukaryota; kingdom Metazoa; phylum Arthropoda; class Malacostraca; order Decapoda; family Coenobitidae; genus Coenobita; species Coenobita brevimanus. The sequence goes on from NC_137037.1 coordinate 26,503,255, forward strand.
TCACATAGCTTTCCCGATTGCCGGGCCGGCGATTTTTCCTGGCATAGGTTTGCTCATGCATGCGCACTTGGTCACTTTGGGACTTGTGCCAGCCGCCTCGCGCTCCGCCTTCCCAGTCCGTCATGTGCACTTGAACGAGATGTATCGTCGGAGGGCCCATATGCAGAATGGAGCAGCTGATAGAGGAGGTACAGAAATATCCATGCTTATATGATATGACCACGGAAGGCTACCGGGACATTATCCTGACAGTCTGAAATATTGTCTAAATCTCTCTTCATCCATTTCCAGCTCTTGAACAAGATGATGATATTCACCACATTCTAGTCTATTCATATTTGTTTCATGTACCCACTTCTTTTTTCTCTTGTTGCTCATGGCTATAGTTAACATTAATAACTCCTCCTCCTACTCCTCCTCCTCCACTCCAGGGGACCACAGAGTACCATCTCCCATCGCTGCAGCCAAGAAACTGAGTCTGTGTTAGCAGACATAGCTTCTGGTGTGAACAATCGCGTAGCAAACATCGCGAGCATGCGTCTGCAGCATAGCATGGCTCACGTAGCATCGCAACCGGTGTGAAACGGCCTTAAGGATGGAAGTTTGGAGGGTGAAGTGCTTGAAAGGGTAAAACAAGGAAGAAAGGTTGGTGGTTCCTTGAAGGCAGTGATAAGAAACAGGGAAGTGAGCATGGGAGTGAAAAAGTAATTACATGACAGTAATGTGATACCAACTTTAACGTATGGAAGTGAAGCTTGGGCGTTGTTGGAGGGACACAAGTCAAGAGAGCAGTGGAAATGAGTTATTTGAGAGAAGCCTGTGGAGTCACATGAGAGATAGTCTGACAAATGAGGATGTGAAAGAGCATTGTGGTGTGGATGTGGATGTGATAGGAAGTGTTAGGAGAAACACATTGAGGTGGTTTGGCCATATGGAGAGGATGGAGAGTGAGAGACTGACGGGGAGAGTGTATGTGAGTGACTTGGAGGGGGAGAGAGGGAGGGGAAGGTCAAGGATGAGGTGGAGGGATGGAGTGGAGAGAGGGGTGTGTGAACTGGGAGCAGGGCAGTGAAATGGCAGGGGACAGGGTGACGTGGAGGCGATTTGTTTGTGGCCACGCCGTTTGGGATTAAGACATCTGGCAATAGATAAATAGATATATTGGTTCCCAGTTCACCTCTGCAATGATGAATGAAGCATTCAGTTGTTATCTATCCGAGGTTTGAGAACTAGGCCCTACCATCCCATGTGTAATGGATTGTGTGAGAGATTCAATGGGACTCTCAAGAAGATGCTAAAGTACATGGTCACTGAACAGTTCAGTTGAAAGGATGGCCACAGTCCGTTGCCCCTCTTCTTTTTGTTTATCGAGAAGACCCACAGCATTCCGTTAAGTTCTCAACTTTTGAACTGATGTATGGAAGGTCGGTCCGTGGGCCACTTCAAGTCCTTCGTGAGTTATGGGACGATGAAGAACCTGACCCTGAAGCCAAGACCACCTACTTCTACATCCTTGATTTGGCTGACTGCCTCCAGTCGATGTGCAAGTTAGCTAAGGATGAATTGATCAAGGTGCACGAAGTTCAGAAAGCTTATTATGATACGAAAACAAAGCTTTGGAAGTTAGGTCAATGCAGTAAACGCTTGGTTTTACTCCCCACTGCCCAGAACAAGTTGTTGGCACAGTGGAAGGGTCCATATGATGTAGTAGAGTGCATTTCAGACCTCAACTGCATAATTCAGATGGGGAATCTCCATAAAAGGTTCCACATTAACATGTTGAGTTAAACCCCGAGGAGACTGGCCTACAAGTAGTTGATGATAATGATCAGCCCCCTGAAGAAACCAGGGCATCTGCAGTGATCCCAGCTGATGACCACGATGATGAGCCCTAAACCGTTCGGTTCCACCAGGAGGAGACTGTCGAGGACGTCTTACTTAACCCCTTAACCGCGGGGCGTCACTTTCGTGATGCTTGGGAGCAAGGGATCATACCGCGGGGCGTCGCTTTTGTGATTCTGTGTTATTTTGAATTCACCCGGGCTTCCAAGTGGGGGCTTGTATCATCTATCAGTCCTGCCAGTGTCCAACACTAGTCAGCACTCCTAATTTCATCTGTACTCCCATCCATTGTTGACAATTTAGCCATTTCTCCCCGTTCTTGACTCCCCTCCCTACCCCCCCTCCATTACCCTATCCTCTTGCCTGCCCGGCCGTGCTACGCTAAGTAAATCTTCCCTGGAATTTTTCACTGATTTCATCCATTGAAATAAGCCCTATGTCCTATTCTTATACCAAATAATATATACAAGAAAGAAATAAGGTAAGTGAGAGTGCCATACACCTGGAATTGGCTAATTATCACCTGACAACACCTCACGTGCACTCGTTCGCTAATTTTCGCTGTTTTTTTCCCCTTGAAATATGCCGTATAATCTATTTTCGTAATAAATATACATGTAAGGAGGGAAGGGAGAAGCCTAAATGATTTTTACATTCACCTGGAACTACCTAATTTATAATGTATTGTCTAGATTTCCTGCCAGTCATTTCAGTGCTATACATAGCTGTTTCAAGAGCTAACACTGGTAGCACTGAATATCCCCTAAGTAGGCCTCTACCCCGGCCCTCCCTTATCAGTTTTCTCTCATCTTCCGAAGTGGAGGTATGTCTGTTTCCTCTTGCTGACATCAGGGACTTTTTCACCCCCATGCAAATGGCCTGTGACCTTTACCCCCTACTAAACCTCGTGTGGAAAGAGGTAAAGGGCTGACAATTGATAAAAGAGTGACTACGATCTTTCTATTGAGTAAAACAGTGCATGTGGAATTGTAAATAATGTGTAAATAATGTGTAAACAGCAAGTGAAAGTAATGAATGTAAATATACGTGAACAATGGAAAATAGTTTTATAAGTTACTTCAAGTGACAGTGCATAACACATTGTAAATAAAATAGAAATGTAAATAACAAATAAAATAGAGAACGTAAATAGAAATGTAAATGAGTAGTATTATAAGAATACGAGTATATACCCTATGAGTAATGAAATTGAAAGTTTCACTCTAGCATGTCTGAATACTATGAGTTATGAGAGTGAAGATGAAAGTGACATCCACTCTCAATGCTAGTATACAGGACGAGAAAGTGAATGCTACGTATTTTACTGAAAGAAATTGAATCCCTACAGTGACAATAAACTAATACTACTGAAGGAAACTTATGGATAAAGACTGTAGATATATATAAGTGTTATATAGTAATAGAAATATAAAGTGTGAGGGGTTTTATGGATAATAAATGACAGAGTACCAAGAGCGAACTAGTGCCAGTGCGACGGTCAGATGCGCTTGTGATTTTCATTGCTTTCACAGTGGGTTTTTTTTGGGAGTATGGATCCCAAACTACTTGAAAATCATAGAGTAGTGTTTATAGTGTTAATATCTGGCTGTGGTAATCATATTACGGGTTGTCGGGAAGTGTAAAGTGGAGACTTCTTTACCCAACTTCAGAGGTCTCCACAAGTCCTACGGTAACTGACGAAGGCTCAACAAACATTCCAGGAGAAAGCTGAAGGTATGTGCCATAAGCATATATAATTTTAATATTCTAGGACTAATAACTGATTTTTGGCAAATATTTTTTGAGAGTCTGTCAGAGCCCGAATAACCCCGCGGCACACGCAAAACATCGGTAAACATGACCGCGTTGTAGGGGTTAACAATGACTTAGTATTAGGTGACAAGAATGCTATAAGGTCACTGCTTTGTCAGTATGTTGATGTATTCTCAGACCAACCTAGACTTGCAAAAGTTGAGTGTCACAAAGTTGAGTTGACCAGCAATACTCCTGTAAAGGTTAAGCCATAGCCAATTCCCAGGTAACTACTGGACGCAGTAGATAAGGAAATTGCTGACATAGAGACCACAGGTATTACTGAAAAGTCCTCATCTCCTTACTATAGTCTAATGGTAGTAGTCCACAAGAAGGATGGCGGAGTCAGGATTTGTGGTGACTAGAGGAGGCAGATGCAATCACCAATGTGGATACTGAGCCAATGGGTGACAATATTGTCATATTCTCCGAGCTGGCAGGTCACATTATTTCACGAAGCTTGATTTAGCGAAGTTGTATCAATATAAAGTCCTCCCATTTGGACTTTCCAATTCCCCAGCATTATTCAATCAAGCCATGAGACAAGTGCTCCATGGTATTGTAGGAATAGAAATGTTCGTTGATGATGTCCTTGTTCATTCTGGCACATTGCAGGAGCACCTCAGACTCATGGAAATTGTTTTCAGTAGACTCCAGAGTTTCACAACGACTGTGAAGCCTAGCAATTGTAAAATTGTGCACAGTGAGGTGGAGTTCCTCTGACTTATTGTTGGCAACAATTGCTGCAGGTGTCAGGGCGATTAGATCAGGAAAGTTAGGGAAGCCCCCAACCAAGAGACAGGTTAGGGCATTCCTTGGTTTAGTGAGGTATCAACTTTGCTCTCATTACCCAGCCGTTGTATGAGACGCTTCAGAAAAATGCTCCAAATACCACTGAATTGGGAGAAGAGCAAGAGAAATCTTTTGCCACCTCAAGAATATGATAAATAAAGAGCGTATCTTGCAACTGCCTGATTCCAATAAGCCTTTTGTACTGCACACCGATGCTTCACAAGATGGAGTAGGTGCCATGTTAATGCAAGAATTGGAAGGTGGAATTTTCACAGTTGCATATCACAGCTATAAGCTAAAACCCGCCGAGAGGAATCACAGTATTGTTGAGAAGGAACTCTTGGTTGTGGTTGATGGTGTTAAGAAATACTACCATTCACTTTGGAAACCGATTATATGCCAGCCTGTAGTCTCAGAAAAACTAAGATGGCTAATGCAAGACTGACACAGTGGACATTGTATCTGCAGCAGTTTAACCTTGTGAGATACATCAAGGTAAATGACAAAGCAGACACAGACCTGATGTCCCACCTGCTAACTGATGATTAACATGGGCAACTGTTGTACACTATATTCCATAAGACAGGTGTCCTTAGTGATTTATGCAATCCAAGGACTATCTTGGTTCCCGGTTAATGATATACCAGTAAGATGTCTCGTCCGTGGGTCTCACAAGACACATTATGTCCAGAGCCTGTAAATACATATGTACCGTAAGTTAAGAGGGAAGTTCAAGACCCCCACAGAGGCTGTGTCTGAATTTCCTTGTGGTGCATCTCAAACTGTGGGCCTTTCTGAGGATTTCCGGAGAATATATACCATTCACATGAGTGTTCACACCCATGCCGGGTGTTAAAATGTGACCTGCCTAAGTATGTGTAGGGATTCTCAGCTTACTGATATTAGTTTTAAGTGTAGAAATATAAGGGTACGTATGCTTTTAGGATATCTGAGTGCGTAGGAACAAATTTTGCTGGACAGTACTTAGACTAGGAGCATATGCACAGAGCCCTGAGTTAATGATCACTACTCGTACTTTCGACCTGTAATGGCCTGTGGATCGTTGAGAGTCCTATTAATTAATCGGCACCCATCGGGATCTTTTTAACATACCAGGGGTCAATGCTGCAGGGGATGGATCAACTGAAGTGAAGCATGGTCTCGCAGATGAGAGAAGGAGCTGGTGCCTGATTGACTGCTGTCTTCCTCGAAAGCACCATGCAAGGCTTTGGACCTCACCCCTTATATCCACACTGTGTCTATGCATTAACCAGGGAACATATTGTTCTATGGTTAACTGAGATATAGGTTAACCAGTAATCTACAGGCATCCTCAGTGATTTGTGCAATCCAAGAACTAGCTTGTTTCCTGGTTAATAAACTACCCAATGAGAAATTAGTGGCGACCTCGAATGTACGAAACTTTGGCTGTCAGTTGAATTTTCAGCTGAAGCATCCTTTTCATTATGTGTGCATTTGAATTTTCAGCTGAAGCATCCTTTTCATTATGTGTGCATTGACTACTAGGCTGAGGGTAATTCTAATTTAATACTAATTGTTTGTCACATCGACACTATTGATGCTCTACCCTGATTGATTTCAAAGATACAATTGGCGAGTGAAGCAGTTTTGTTGTGCAGGTACAGTGCTTGGTGTAGCAATTTCACTGTGCAGGTCAGCTGATCGTCTCTGCCGCATGCTGCCGCCTCTTCTCTGGCCTTGTTGTCTCCATTTACAATTAATTTGTATTATATCATTTTACACGTAGGTACAGTTACACTACAACTGTTACACCTACACCATGTATCACATACTCCACACTACACAGCAGTTAGTTGTTAAAGTAAATGTAACGAACTTTCATTCAGTTTTACCTGAGTATAGGATTTTTCACCGTCATCACATAGTTTTCTCCCTCAAGCTGGCTTCTGTTAACATAAATACAAGAGTTTTATGCTCATTGACAACAGTGCTCTTCTCCTGTCGCAGGATAGTACACACACCATAGTGTGGATCTTTTGTCACTGAGTTAGGATGAATATAATTACCTACTGCTAAATTTTTCTCTGAAAATTTTCATTTTGATGGGACGTCATGTCATGAATTTATGAGACTATTATTATGGCAAATCGTGACACTGTATTATTATTATGGCAACTCTTGAACAACACTGAAACCCCATAGAACTTCGCTCAGTCAGTTAACTGCTTGCGTTTGCACTCAGATATGAAACGTTTTTCATAACAATTGTCATGTATCACAAGTGACACTCTTTATGTATAGACAGTATGTTTCACTGAGTGATATTTTTTGTGTAATTATCGTTCCTCCTCTTGCCTCTCTAGCCGTTAAGCCACGTCCATTTCTCATGCCCCTGTACCCGGTGTGAGATCATTAGTCAGTTGGTGTTGAGTTGTTACCAGTATTCCTTTTCCATGTGTTCTAGGTTTAAGATTATCAGGTAGTTGTTTGAGTGCGTGAGTGAGTGTATTTACTCTGCTTGATATTTTGAATTTACTTAACCCTTTCGTATGCAGTGACATGTTTGGTGTCATTATAGTCATTCCTTGTAACTGCACAGTGACGTGTTTAGCGTCATAAAAGCAAAAAAAAAAAAAAAAAAAAAAAAATTAAGTTTCTGGGTGATCTGCATCACTTTTGGTCACATTATAGCTTGCCTGGCTCTCATCAAAAGTAATGAGTTGGCAACTGTGGGTCGTGAGATGCGTGGCAGCACAGACAGGTTGATTAGTACGACACCAACTGTCAGGGGAGAATGTTGTGTGTGGTGGTGTCCCTTTAAACCTCCTCTATTACCTCGGTCCCAGGCAAGCGTCATATTTCACTATACCAGTGGTGCGTGTGTCTACTTTTTTGGCCACTATTGTGATTAGATTTGGTGCTTGCAATAGGAAATTAAGTGTTTGTAAATCATCCCTAGCCGTTATCAGCCGTTGGCCCAATGAAGATTGTGCTACCGTTTTTCGCTGTGGTCCCACAACTACACTGCCTCTACCCTGCACCAAATGTGAGTATTCAACCATTCAAATAGTGACAGTGAATCAGGTAAATATAGCGTGCAATAGCTAGTGAGCAAGGATATGGTGAAATATGCAGAAGCTTTAGGGAGAGGTGGGAAACTGCCTTATGACATGGCATTGTCATGAATGGAATAATTGGCAAAGTGTTGATGAAATCCTTGTTTTATGCTGATATATGTGGGATTGTGTTATAGTGCAATACATAGGAGTGCAGTGCAATGAGTGTACATGATGAAATATTGGCTAGGGCATGAGTCAGGTATGCCTTACAGCCATGGCATGCCATTGTCATGAGGAGATGAAATAGAGGAGGTTTAGGGATTATATTTCATTTTATTTTATATAGTGAAATAAATAGGAGTACAGTGGAACGAGTGTACTTGATAAAATATTGGCTAGGGCATGAGTCATGTATGCCTTACAGCCACGGCATGCCGGTGTCATGAGGGGATGAAATGGAGGAGGTTTAGGGATATTTCATTTTATTTAATATTGCTATATTTATTCCATATGCTTGTTGTGTGAAATAAACCATGAGTGTTATAGTGATATGTTTATTGTATGATTGTGTGGAACAACATAAATATTGCACCACGTGCTCGTCAGAAAATATCGTGGTGCGATACCTGAGGTATTGCACATTTGACCTACAGAGCACATTCATGTACTTTTAGTGGTGAAATATACTGTGTATCTCATAAATTGGTTGACATGGTTATGTGTAATGTGAAAAGAAAATGAAAGCGTGAACCATGTGCTCGTAAGAAAAACATCATCTCGTACACCTGAGTTAAAACAAAGGTAACGAAAATGAACTTGACAAATGGAACACGTATATGTACTTTAGGGGTGAAATATACTGTATTTCTCATAAAGTGATGGATTTGGTTATGTCTCATGTGAACAAAACACGTAAACAGTGCAGAAAATATCGTCCCCCACACCTGAGTTAGCACGAAGGTAGCGAAATGCAACATGACCTACGGAACAAGTGCATGTACTTTTTAGTGGTGAAATATACTGTATTTCTCATAAAGTGATAGATTTGGTTATGTCTCATGTGAACAAAACACGTAAACAGTGCAGCGTGTTCTTGTAGGGAAAATATCGTCTCCCACATCCGAGTTAGTGTGAAGGTAGCGATATGCAATGTGGCCAATGGAACATGTGCATGTACTTTTAGTGGTGAAATATACTGTATTTCTCATAAAGTGATAGATTTGGTTATGTCTCATGTGAACAAAACACGTAAACAGTGCAGCATGGACTCGTAAGAAAAACATCGTCTCCTACACCTGACTTAGCGCAAAGGTAGCGCTACCTGTCTTGCACATGAGAATTTGTTACGAGCACATGGTGGGCTGGTTATGTGTTGTTTACACATGAGACAAAACCAAATCAATCACTTTATGAGAAATACAGTATAGTTCACCACTAATGTACAGTCGCGAGCAGATGAAATGGAGACACCAGCATACACACCTCTGGATCGCTTCTACCCGACGAGTTACGGGAGAGTGAGAGAGGGAGGGGGGTGTATGGAGGGGCTGGTGGTGGGAAAAAGATCAAGAGAGGGAAGGGAAGGGAGGAGAGGAGAGGCGGCAATAACCATGGCTGTCAAGGTCTTACTTTATCTTGATTATGGATTAATGTTTGATTTTTGGAGAGCTTAATTAATCATGATGTCAATCATATCACTGATAATGGGTTTTAATTTAAAACTGTTTTCACATGAAGCGAGAGAGTAGTTTGTTGTGTCATAGATGAAGTTGGCACCTTTGCAGCTGAACTGTGGCTTCATAAGATTCTATACAACAGCCAAAGCGTTAACCTAATGGTTCATATTCGAGGGGTTCATTGGTGAGAGGTGAAACTGGAAGGGGTTCAAGAGGGAGGGGGTAACACCTGTTTGAGCGGTGTGGTGGAAAATATTGGGAAATGAGGAGAATAGTAATGTAGTCATAAGCCAAAGGTGAAGAAAATATGTGCACGTCGGGTTAACACTTGTCTGTGATGGTTCTGGTGCCCAACAATTAATGGATGAACATTTTAATAGGTTGATTGTGCTCGTCATTCAGGATGTCAGCATAAATATGTCTTGCTATATTTCATCAGACTCTAGCCATGATTATACACATTTTTTATCTTGGGAATGCTAGGGATCAAAAGCATATGAAACCGAATTAGATGGATTTCACATTTACAAAGCTATGTATTGATTTTTAGTTAAGTCATCATACGTCAGTATTTGTTCGATATTACAACTGTAATGATTACAATTTCTTTAATGAATGGGCTATTTTCAGTGCTTAATGTGTTTTAGCAATAATTATTAATAATATAAAATACGAGAACCACAGGTATTCATGATTTTTATGATAAAAGAAAATTGTGAGGAACGGAGTGAGACAAACCCTCTTGCAGAATATAAGCTCATTTCTGGTGAAGTGAGGGTTCCATTCATGTGAACCGCAGTTCCCTTTACACACACACACACACACACACACACACACACACACACACACACACCAGGAATGTTGCCAGAATGGGAATAATGACTAACAAACTCGCCAATATCAAAATGTGATGCCTGGCAACCACCTTCATTCTCAGACAGCCAAGACTGTTTCTCCCTCCCCTTCCACTCACCAAAAGCTCTCCCCCTCCCCCCCTCCCTCCCCAGCCTACCATCTCCTTTCTTCCTCTCTCACTCCCTGTCCCTCTTCAACTCGGCGTAGCCATTGTGAAACTTTAGGTTAACGATTTAGCTCTTGCCTTGATTCTTATGAAGCCACAGTTGAGCTGCGAAGCTAGCCATATCTTCATGTGTAATACAATATATTGCTCTCTCGCTTAAATGGAAAACAACTTAAAGTTACAAACCCATTACCTTATCAGTGATATGTATGACATCATGATTAATTAAGCTCGGCCAAAGTCAATCCTACATCCTTAAGATAAAGTAAAACCTGGACAGCCATGGTTACGCCTCTCGTACCCTCCCCTGCCCTTTCTCCCTCCACCAGCCCCTCCATTCCCTCCCCCCCTCCCTTCTTCCTCTCTCACTCCCCTCCCCCCCACACCTAGTAACTAGTCGGGTAGAAGCGACCCAGAGGTGTGTGTGCTGGTGTCTCCATTTCATTTGCTCGCGACTGTACATGCACATGTTGTGTATGACACGTTGTATTTCGCCACCTTTGTGCTGACTCAGGTGTGGGAGATGATATTTTTCTTATGAGAGCATGCTGCAGTTTGTTTTTTTTCATATGAGATATAACGAAATCAATCACTTCAAGAGAAATACAGTATCTATATAGTTCACCATTAAAGTACATGCACGTGCTCTGTATGTCACATTGCATTTCACTACCTTCGCACTAACTCAGGTGTGGGAGACTATTTTTTTTTACAAGAAAACGCTGCACTGTTTATGTGTTTTTTCCACATGAGACATAACCAAATCTATCACTTTACTGTATGAGGAATACAATATAGTTCACCGCTAAAGTACATGCACATGTTCCGTAGGTCACGTAGGTGGCCCCCACCTGTGGGCTAAGTCAGGTGTAGCAGGGGATGTTTTTCAAGGACATACCCGTATATCATGAATCCTTGCTTTGTGCCAGTGTTGAGCAAAGTTCTTGGCTGGCTCTTCTGATAAATTACCAATATTCTGGGAATCGAACCAGGGACTCATTCTGACTTGCCGTAAGTGCTTGGGATAGATTAAAAGCATCTACTTGCCCGAGTGCCAGGGGGTTAACTCATCCTCTTGATGCACACAGTGGGGGCAGAGGGACGTTGGTTACAAGATTGTGACAACGTGAGTTGACTTTTACCTGGTCGTGGTGTAGTGGTATGCTGCCTGCCTCTCACCTGAGAGTCCCTGGTTCGATTCCCAGCATATTGGTAATTTATCAGATGATTTTTCCTGTGTACAGTACAGGTTTCTCTCTTCATTCTTGGCTGGCTCTGAATACAATATCTTGATTGCTTTATTTCAGCTCACAGCCCTAGCACAGCAATTTCATTCTCCAGTTGGCTTGCAATGACAAAAAGTCTTGCAAAGATGAAACGAGGGTTGGCACCAGACAAGTGGAGAAGACTCCTCAATGAGATAGAGTCGGAGGGCGACAGTGAGAGCGACCATTCTGGGGTGGAGGAGATCGACATCAAGCCTTCTGGCCAGCAAGTGGATCTGCCCTGCTGCCTTCCACCACGGAAGACAACACCACCATCAGCGGCCGGCCTCACTGCAGGGGATTCCCGATTTCTAGGACCTGCCGGTCCCACCACTGTCTTTGTTAGCTCTCCATCTCCAGGCCTCTCTGCCCCCTTGGCCAAGCCAGTGTCACAGGAAGCCGGGCCATTGTACGTGACCATGGCCCCTCCACCTGTGTCTGCTGTGCAGGATGCTACGGTAACATCCTTGCTGGCCAGGCCGAGGAGATTGGTGTCCCCAGAGCCCTCTGTCTCGTTCTCGTCCTCGTCCAAGCTGTCCCCTCCTAGACGAGGGCACCGTGGTCCGCTGCCTGGACATGGGGGATGTCCGAAGGGTCAGAGGGCAGGCCGAAGGGTGTCAGCAGCCCGGCCTGCTGCCGCTGCTGCTGAAGAGGATCACAGGTAGAGCAATGACCCGTTCACACCAAACCACGGGCCATTCACTGGCTCCCCAGGGATCAAGTTCAATATCCCAATAACTCCGCTGCAGTTCTTCCAGCTCTTCTTCACTCGTGAGTTATCATATCTCACAGTGGAAACCAACCGGTATGCTACATTCCCGGGGACTCAGATGGATGCCAGGTTCACCTGTAATGAAGAGATGGCCAAGTTCTTAGGGTTGTACCTGTTCATGGGGGTCATGCACATGCCCACCATCAGGCACTACTGGAGGAACTCTGCACTGCACGACTACCCAAGGTTCAGGCGGACGAGTGCAAGATGCTTCAATGCCATCCTGAAGCACTTCCACACCTTCAACTCGTTCGCCATACCCTGGGACAACCAAGGTCGGCTCATCCACGTTCGCACGGTCATGGAGTACCTCCTTCAGCAGTTCCAGTCAGCGTACCAACTCAAGGAGCAGCTCAGCCTCGATGAGGGCTCTCTCGGGTGGAGGGGTAGGCTGTCCTACATCTACAACCACCAGAAGCCCATCAACTTTGCCATCAAGCTCTACATGGTGGCTGAGTCATCCTCGGGCTACATCTGGAACCTCAAGGTCTACACGGGGGTGCAGGGACCCTCAAGGACACCGTGTGGGGCCTTGTGGAACTGTTGAAGGACCAGGGCTATAAGTTGTTAATGGACAACTATTATAATTCTGTAGCCCTGTGTGAACGACTCTTCACAGCAGGCATTTACGTGTGTGGGACCCTATGGCCGCCTAGAGGAGCACCACTCCAGCTGCAGGCCATCGTCAGAGCTAAGAGCCTGCCTGAGGGGTGCATAGCTTACAGGGACAAGGACAATGTGCTCATCTTGCTGTGAAGGGACAAGTGCAGTGTCAACATGGTGTTCACCTTCCACAGCGCCGACACCATTCCGAAGAGGGTTCGAGGGAAGGCGTGGGGTAATGATGGGCGGACAACCTATGTGGAGAAGGTTGTCAACAAGCCCAACGTAGCAGAGGACTACAACAGGTACATTGGTGGGGTGGATTATTTCAATCAGATGGTCCAATACTATCCCATCCAACGGCAATCTGTCAAGTGGACGAAGATCACCTACTATTTCATCCTCATGGCACTCTTCAACATGTTTGCCTTGTACAAAAAGTACAGATGTGGGACAGTAACTCTCCTTGAATTTGTGGAGTAGATCATCTACGATCTGCATTTCCATGAAGAAGACTGGCCCGTGTCTGGACACGTAATTCACCATGCCTCAGACCTTCCTACCCGACGGCCAGCACCAGCAAGACCTGGCACCCAGCAGGCACAGGCACCAGTGCCAGGATTTTATTATTTTTTTTTTTTTATGTGAGGAAGAAGGAACCAAAGGCAATGAGCCCGCAATACTGTTCCCTCCAAGAGAAAAACAAAATACAAGAGAGAGCCAAATTCAAGATCCATTCATTTCGAGATGCCTGGACACGCTGTGTTAGAAAGACTGGAGATCATAGGAAGCAGGAAATACAGACAGAGGGAGACAGTTCCAGAGTTGACCTGTTGCATAAATGAAGGACTGGGAGTAACGGTTGACTCTTGCATTAGAAAGTTGGACAGAAAAGGGGTGAGAGTTTGCTGCTAGACGGGTGCTACATGCCCGTCGTAGAAGTGGAGGAATGCATGCAGACAGTTCAGAGGAACAGTGACCATTGAAGTAGCGATAGAAAAGAGATAAAGATGCAACACTGCGGCGAAGAGACAGAGGTTGAAGGGAGTCAGTAAGAGGGGGAGAGTTAATGAGACGAAAAGCCTTTGACTCCACCCTATTGAGAAGAGCTGTATGTGGGGAGCTCCCCCATACATGAGAGTTGTACTCCACACAGGGGCGGATAAAACCCTTGTATAGAGTCAACAATTGTGTAGGGGTAAAGAAGGAACGGAGTCGGCTTAGCACACCCAATTATTTGGAAGCAGATTTTACAAGAGATGTAATATGATCTTTCCAAGACAAGTCCCGAGCAAATGAAACCCCAAGCATGTTCAACGATGATGCAGGATTAAGTTGAGTATTAATAAACATAAGTGGGTATACCTGTGGAAGATTTTGTCGGGTTGATAGGTGCAAAAACTGAGTCTTTGATGCATTAAAAACAACCAGAGTATTTTTGCCCCAGTCAGAGATACGAGCCAAGTCAGACATTAGGTGTGCCATAGCCTCATCCCTTGCATGTTGAAGTAACTGCTGAGATGGACGTTGTGGGAATCGAATGGAAAGGTGAAGGGTGGAGTCATCAGTGTATGAGTGGATAAGGTTAGATGTACAGCTTAGAAGGTCATTGATGAATAAAAAGAAGAGAGTTGGTGATAGGACAGAGCCCTGAGGAACACCGCTGTTAATAGATCTAGGAGAAGAACGATAGCCGTCTACAACAGCGGCTATAGAACGACCAGAAAGGAAGCTAGAGATGAAGGCACAGATAGAAGGATACAAACCGTAAGAGGGCAGTTTGGAAATTAAAGATATGTGCCAGACTCGATCGAAAGCCTTTGAGATGTCAAGTGCAATGGCAAAGCTTTCGCCAAAGTCCCGAAAGGAGGATGACCAGGAGTCTGAAAGGTAGGTGAGAAGATCGCCTGTGGAGCGTCCCTGATGGAACCCATACTGACGATCAGAAAGAAGGTTGTGTTAGGAAAGATGCTTTAAAAATTTTCTATTAAGAATTGACTCGAAAATTTTTGAGACACAGGATGTTAAAGCAATTGGACGATAGTTAGAGGGTTGGGAATGGTCACCCTTCTTTGGGCCCAACCACCACCACCACCAGCACTGCCTGCAGGAAGACCACCACGGATCCCATCACTGCCACCAGCACTGCCTGCAGGAGGCCCATCACGGGTGCCAGCACCGCCGCCACCTGCAGTTACTGGTTCATCAGGAGAACTCGTGCCTGAGCCAGCAGCTGCCCCTCCCACACGACAGTACTACAGAGTACTAGGGCATCCAATCAAGCGGCGCCGGGTGATAGACGACGACGTCAGGTTGGACCACACTCTGGGCCATCACTGGGCAAGGATCCCCAATGGGAAGAGGCTCAGGTGTACCTTGCGCTTCAGGTTGGGGGTGAGGAGGGCCACAAGGAACATGTGTCCTGTACGTGATGTACTGTTTTGCGTGGGTGATTGTTTCAAGCAATACCATGCTAAGCAATACCTTCACTAGTGGAGCATGCACACACACACACACACACACACACACACACACACACACACACACACACACACACACTACTCATCATGGAAAGAAGTGACTAGTGGAGTACCACAGGGTTTAGTGCTGGCACCAATCATGTTCTTAGTGTATATAAATGATATAAACTAACACTGGAAATGAGAGCTATCTGAATATGTTTGCAGATGATGCAAAAATACAAAGGAGAATTACTAACAGACTCTTGTAAAGAGCTACAAGAAGAATTAAATAAACTTCATGAATGGAGTAATACATGGCAAATGGAATTCAATGTGGACAAGTGTCATGTAATCAAGTTTGGTAAAAGTGGAAAAAGACCTGATTGGGATTGTAAGTTAGGAAATAAAACCCTATACACATCAGAAAGAGAGAAGGACCTAGGTGTGATTATCAATAACAGACTATCTCCGGCTGACCACATCAGCGAGAAGGTACAGAACATGTATACACTGCTTGCAGATAGAAGAATAGCATTCACATACATAAATGAAGACATGCTAAGAAGGATAATAACATCATTCATTAGACCAGCCCTGGAATATGCATCAGTAGTCAGGAGTCCTCATCTCAAAAAACACATAGACAAGATTGAAAAAGTTCAAAGGGCCGCTACAAGATGGATATCAAGCTTAAGGGACCTAAGCTACGAAGAAAGACTAAATAAACTGAATCTACCAACACTACAGGAGAGAAGGAAAAGAGGTGACATGATAATGCTATATAAGTGCATATCAGGGAAGAAGAAAATAGACATAAATGATTACTTAACATATGGAGAAGCATCAGCAAGAGGACACTGCAAAAAACTGCATAAGAAGAGAGGTGATAAAGACGTAAGGAAATCCAGTTTCCCAAACAGAGCACTTAATCAATGGATTTCACTACCGAATGAAATAGTGTGTGCCAAAAGAATTCACAAATTTAAGGAGATATACGATAAATATGGTTTAAGACACGGGACAGTACGAGCTTGACTCATTCCTGTAAAGATACGATTAGGTAAGAATTAGATAAGAACACACACACACACACACACAGGTTGCCGACAGAAACGGAGCTCTCTCTGGATCATGGGGAAATAATCGCCGCACCAATGGCGAAAAGGAGACCAGCCTATTGTCATTATGTGAATGAGTGCGAGAGTGGTGGTCCCGTCAGACAATAGTTAAAAAAAAAAAACAGGTTTCAGTCATAAGGAGTACAAGATAAAGGGAAAATAAAAAGTTTCTGTATGGTTGCATCATGGCGGAGAGGGACGGTGCTTTGTTTACAAGTGGTGAGGGGGAATTAGCGGGCTTCTCCAAAGATCTTGTGGGAAATGAAAGTACTAAGCTGAACCAAACAAGAGTAGCAGCAGAGAAAACAATGGAGAGGAATGTTCAGGAGTTAAAAAAGGTATGGACAGTAATTAGAGAGTTGCAGGAACGGACCTTAGAGCAGGAGGGAGAGATCAAAGTTCTACAGAATAAATTGGAAAAAGTTTGCACATGCAGTGATGAACAAGAAAGAGAAGTCACAGAATTGAAAGTGAGTAATGAATCTGCCTCAAATGAAATAAAACAGCTCAAGGGGGAGAATAAGAGGTTGGAAGAAGAAAGTGACATGATGAAAAGTAAATTAGATGAGTATGAATCCAAATCAAGGATGCAGAATGACCTCATGAAGGAAGGGGTGGAAGAAAATTCAGGAGGAAGGAAATGTAAATTTGAAAGAGATTGTAGAACAACAAAGCAAGGAAAAGATGGAGAAGGAAGTCGATAAGGTACTGAGAAGTAGAGAATCTTTAGTCAGGGATGTAACAGATAAGAAAAAATGTGTAATAATTTCAGGAGTAAAAGAAAAACGTATGACAGAAAGATCGGAAAGAGAAAGAGAAGAACTGAATAAGGTTAAAGAAATAATATCAGTAGTTATGGAGAGTAACAACGAAGCTCAAAAAGCGATTGAAAAATGTTTTGATTAGGAAGGTTAGGAAAGTACGAGGAAGGAGGGGCGAGACCATTGAAGGCAAAGTCCTATTGATAAGTCCTAGGTAATGGTAAACGAAATCATCAACAGAACATGGAAATTTTCAGACAAAGAGGGGTTCAAAAATGTCTGGATAAGGAGAGATGCAAATAAGGAAGAAAGAGCTAAATTTAAGGAATTAGTAAAGGAAGCAAAGGCAAAAAACGGACAGAGAAAGGAGGAAGAGAAGACCGTGTTTTATTGGCGAGTTACTGATAAAAAATTGGGGAAGTGGTACCGACGGAGAGAAAGAGAAAAGAGGGTGTAAAAAAAGAAGAAAAAAAAAAAGTTTGAAAGTGACATTACAAATGTTGATGGTTTAATATCGGCAAGGTTAGAAATCAACGATTTCTTGAGGGTACATGAACCTGATGTTATGTGCTTTGTAGAGATCAAGTTAAGAGAGGATATTAATGTCTATATGGGAGATGGTAAATACAAACTGTGGAGAAGAGACAGAAAAGAAAAAAAACGGGGGAAGGAATGATAATAGCAGTGACGAACAACGTAAATGTAGATACTGTGGAAATGAGAGAGGGTAGGGCTGAAGTGATAAATATGAAATTAGAAACAGGAGAGAATGGCAAGAGAGATCTGGCAGCAGTGTATGTTCCCCCTAAGACAAGAGCATGGAATGGCGATGAATACCATGAGATATTGTTAAACATGGCTAGTTATCTACAGAAAGTGATAGAGAAAAGCAACAATATAATTTTAATGGATGACTTTAATTGTAAAGAGGTGAAGTGGGAGGAATGGGACTCAGGAGGCAGTCAAGATTCGTGGGCACTATATTGTTAAATATAACAATGAATAATGTGATCACGCAGTGGGTCAAAGAAGAGACACGATTCCGAGGTAAGGACACACAAGCAAGATTAGATAGTGTTAACCAAAGAATCCGATGTAACTGAATCTTTGTAATATCTGTGCCCTATAGGAAAAAGTGATAATGTGATCATTGAGTTTCAGATGATAATAGGGAACTTGGTGCCAAGAGATGAGCTTTATAGACACGGAATATACAACTTTGGGAAAGGAAACTTTACAGGATTCAGAAAATTTTTCGAAAATGCAGATTGGAGAAAATTCAGAGAAACAAGAGAGATACAGAGAAAGCGGGATATCTTTCTAGACCTATATAATTCGGGAATGGAATAATATGTGCCAAGAGTAAGGGGGAAAGAATGCAGGAAAAAGGGGTGGTTTAATAGGTGTATGATAGCAAAAAAAAAAAAAAAAAAAAAGAAAGAGAGGGACACGGCGTGGAACAACTGGAGAAAGAGAGGTAATAACAGAACAAAGGAAGAATATAAAAGAACTAGAAATGAATATAGAAGAATACGTAGAGAAGAAGAAAAGGACTTTGAAAAAGGTATCATCGACAAATGTAAGGATGAACCCAAACTGTTTTATAGATTTGTCGATGGCAAATTGAAACAAAAGGAAGGAATCACCAAACTAAAAGTAGATGGACAGATTTGTAAAGGTGTGGCAAAGCAAGCTGAAACAATGAACAAAAGTATCTAATCGGTTTACACTAATGAAAGAGAGTTTGTGGAAGGGGAGGGAGTGACTAGAAAGGAAGTGATAAAGATATAAAAGTGGAAGTACAGGAAGTGTATAAATTACTGAAAACTCACAATGTAAGGAAAGCCCCAATGTGTGTTCTTTGGAAGAGGGGAAAGTGCCTCAGGAATGGAAGAGAGCAAATGTGGTTCCAAGTTATAAGGGAGGAAACAAGGAAGAACCCCTGAATCATAGACAAGTGTCCCTAACCAGCATGGTCGCAAAATTGTGCGGGAGATTCCTGAAAGATAGATGGATAAAATATCTGGAAGAGATGAATATTATTGCTGAAATTCAGTTTGGATTCAGAAGTGGAAGGTCATGTGTTACCAACTTGTTGAGCATTTATTCAAGAGCGATTGACATGCTACAGGAGAGAGACGGTTGGGTGGATTGTGTGTATTTAGATTTGGAGGTTTTCGACAAGGTAGTGTACCCTATGAGAGACTAATGTGGAAACTAGAGCATATAGGAGGACTGAAGGGAAACGTCCTGGAATGGATGAGAGACTTTTTGAGAGGCAGACAAATGAGGACAGTAATAAAGGACACGATGTCTGGATGGAGGGAAGTAACAAGTGGAGTCCCACAAGGCTTGGCGCCAGTAATGCTCCTGATTTACATAAATAATACGGTACATGGAGTGAACAGTTATGCAAGTCTGTTTGCTGATGATGCAAAGACCTTCAGGAAGGTAGAGGTTGAGGAGGACTGTAAAATGCTGAAAGAGGATCTGAATAGGATACATGATTGGAGCCGGATGTGGGAAATGGAATTCACTGCAAAGGAATGTAAAATACTGGAAATGGGTAAAAGTACCAAGAGGCCATCGCTGAATTATTTGATGGGTAATGAACCAATCACAAAAGCGAGAGAAGAGAAAGATTTAGAAGTGCTGGTCCAGGATAGTATGTCACCTGTAAAAACATATTAAGAAGACAGTTAGAGAGACGTATTAACTCTTGACTAACACAAGAGTAGCATTTCATTACATGGATGAGGTGATGATGAAAAAATTGATAGTGGCCATGATCCGCCCCAGGTTTGAATATGAAGGAGTTGTGTGGTCCCCATACAAAGATATAAACAAGACTGAGATAATACAAAGAACAGCAACCTAGATGGTCCCCAGTCTGGCAGATCTGTCGTACAGAGGGAGACTGAAAAAGCTGGATTTGATTCCTTAGAGGAAAGGAGAGAAAGGGGCAATATGATTGCAATGTTCAGGACCATGATGGGAGTAGATGAAATTGACAGGGAAGATCTGTTTGTATGGGATAAGAGAGTAACAAGAGGACACGGAATGAAACTGAAGAAGCAAAGCTGCTTGAAGGATATCAAGAAATATAGTTTTCCTTATAGATGCATAGACCTTTGGAATAACCTGGACAAAGAGATTGTCCAGTCCAAAAACTTAAACGAGTTTAAAGCAAAATTTCACTTATTGAGAGACAGAGACGAGACTCCACGAGCATAGCTTATTTCCTGTATATCACAATAAAGTTAACACACACACACACACACACACACACACACACACGTAGAGGGATTCAACCGAGTAGGACGTGCGACATCGGCGCGCCGTACTGAACCAACACGGCCAGTGGCATTACCTAAATTAGTATCTTTGCATGAGTCAAGCTCTGTACTAGGTTAGACTAAATGATTTTTCATTATTAACAGGAAAAAATAATAAGTTTAAACAAGACTTGTTCAAACAGGAAAGAAAAACAAGACGAAAGAATATGCCGGGTCATCTGAGGTTTGTTTAGACTACAACAACACGGGGATTGTAAGTATATACTTTGCACTTTTAGTAATGCAAAATGGATACATACTTTAGTAAAGCAAATTTGGAAAAGAAAAGGGATAAAAGTAAAAAGCAAAATGATGATTTCTACCAAGAACTGGTTGAAGTGGAGACTCACAACAGACTGGTTGAACGTGTAAACAAACTAGAAATGGCTTTCAAAAATGAAATTGATGAAATAAAGAAGCAGATGCACTTGCAAAAGGAAGAAATAGCAAAACGAGGAAGGGAGGCCAATAAGAAAGACAAAACTATCAGTGAACTAACAGTGGAATTGAGTACACTTAGGAAGAAAATGAGTGAAATGGCAAGTACAGTAGTCAATCACGAGAGTGTTATGGAAGAGTTAAAAAATGACACAGAGACAATTAGGCAAGTATGTCTTATTGACCAGAGCAGTGATATTGAGGAGAAGATAACACAGGTGATTGAAGCTGTGCAAAGCTACAAAAATAATGTGGAAACCACGTATGCTGAAATGGTGAAAGTAAAGAAAGACTTAGAAACAAGGGTGGAGGAAAAAGCATTAAAAAGGAAGTGAAAAGAATAATCCAAACCAATCCAAAGTTAGTCAGAACTTCAGTAGATGTAAACAGATCTATAGTAATCACTGGTATAGAAGAGGAAGAAGTAAAAAACAAGATCACAAGAGACAAAAAGGAGATGGCAAATGTAATGAGCTTACTGAAAGAAGTATCAGAGGAAATCTGTAGTAAAGACATAGAGGAACACAAAAGGTTAGGGAAATATGAGAAAAGCAAGACAAGACCTCTAAAGGTGACTTTCCAGAGTGTAAACACTGTGGAAGAGATACTAAAAAATACAAAGAATCTTTTGAAAAAAGAGGAGTTCAAAAATGTATGGATAAAAAGATGCCTAACACAAGAGGAACTGGAATTACTGAAGGAGAAAAAGGAGGAAGCAAAAACAAAAAATGAGGGAAGATCAGAAGAGGAGAAGAAGAAATTTTTTTTACAAAGTAATAGTATTGCAGGTACGAAAGTGTAGTACACAAACAGGATGGAATAAAAAGGAGGAAGGTAGTAGAACCATGTCATGACAAGTATATAAACAAGATGATAAAGTTGATGTACTCAAATGTGGATGGAATGCTATCTAAATTACCAGAGATGAATGATTATGTCAGAGAAAATGAACCACAAATAATATGCCTAACTGAAACAAAATTAACGCCAAGGATATCCAATGACATACTAAACTTAGAGGAATACAATATATGGACAAGAGACAGAAATTTAAAAAAAGGAGGAGGAATTATAATATTAACTAAGAAAAATCTAAAAGTCAATGAAATAAAACTAGATATACCATCACAAGTAGAACTGATTGCAGTAGAGATCAACACATCTGAAGGTAAAGTAATTGTAGCCAATTTGTACATGCCACCCAGATCAAACACATGGGGACCTAGCAGAGGGTACAATTCAGAGTTTAAGATCATTACTACATAAAATGGAAGAGAAATAAAAAAGAATTATACTAACTGGGGATTTCAATACAAATATAAATTGGAATACTCTAGATATAATTAGCCAAGAAAGCTGTTGGGACCAAAAGCTCCTGGACCTCGTACAAGAGTTCTTCCTAACGCAACATGTGAGGGAAACCACCAGAAAAAGAGGACTTGATGTACCTTCAGTGCTAGATCTAATATTTACTAGGCAAGAAAATGATATTGACAGTTTAATATATCACCCTCCACTCGGCAAAAGCGATCATGCAGTACTAAATTATAACTTCAGGATAGCATATGACATAGTAAACAGCAATGGCAGTTACAAAAAGAGCCTAAACTATAAAAAGGGAAATTATCAAGACCTAAAGAAGTATTTCTTAGAAGTTGATTGGGAAAATGAGCTTAGAGGACAAGATTTAAATGCTGTATATAAAAAATTCTGTGAATTTTATGAAATAGGAGTCCAGAAGTACATCCCACAGCACAGAGAAGCAGATAAGAAAATACAGAAATGGTTCAATACAGAATGTAAAAAATCAAAAAAGAGATTTGTTGTGGAATAGATACAGAACACATAATAGTGAAAGGGCGTATAATAATTACAAACAGGCAAGAAACGATTATACAAGAATAAGGAGGGAAGCCCAAAAACAGTTTGAGGAGGATATAATAAATAAAAGTAGTGATCAACCAAAGCTGTTTTACAGCTATATCAGAAGCAAAACCAAAGTAAAAGATATAATACAATCCATTACGGACGAGGGAATCACTTATACACAAGAGAAGGATATTTGTGAAGCACTAAATAAGAATTTCCAATTAGTTTTTACAGAAGAAAAAAATTTTGAGAGGGACTATGTGGAACATTCATGTCCACACATACTACCAGATATACAAATAGCAGAAAAAGTAATACAGGAGGAGTTAAGTAGATTAGACAGAGGAAAAGCAAGTGGTCCTGATGAAATTTCATGTTGGGTACTACGAGAATGTGCAAAGGAGTTAAGTAAACCATTATTTTTAATTTTCAAGAAATCCTTGAGTCAAGGTAAACTACCTGATATTTGGAAAAAAAGCAAATATTGTCCCCTTATTCAAGAAAGGAAATAGACAAAATCCACTCAACTACCGACCAGTATCACTGACCAGTGTTGTAAGCAAGGTATTAGAAAAGCTTATAAGAAAAGCTTGGGTAAATCATCTAGAAGAACACAGTATGATAACAGAAAGACAGTTTGGTTTCAGAAAAGGAAAATCATGTGTTACTAATCTGTTGAGCTACTATGACAGAGTAACAAACACAATACAGGAAAGGGAAGGATGGGTGGACAGTATTTAGATTTCAAGAAAGCTTTTGACACAGTACCACACCAAAGACTTTTATGGAAACTGTACCATCAAGGAGGAATTCGAGGCAAACTGTTTTGTTGGATGCAAGACTTTCTCATAAAAAGAGAAATGAGAACAGTACTAAGAGGAAACTACTCATCATGGAAAGAAGTGACTAGTGGAGTACCACAGGGTTCAGTGCTGGCACCAATCATGTTTTTAGTGTATATAAATGATATAAACAGTAACACTGGAAATGAGAGCTATCTGAATATGTTTGCAGATGATGCAAAAATACAAAGGAGAATTACTAACACAGACTCTTGTAAAGAGCTACAAGAAGAATTAAATAAACTTCATGAATGGAGTAGTACATGGCAAATGGAATTCAATGTGGACAAGTGTCATGTAATCAAGTTTGGTAAAAGTGGGAAAAGACCTGATTGGGATTATAAGTTAGGAAATAAAATCCTATACACATCAGAAAGAGAGAAAGACCTAGGTGTGATCATCAATAACAGATTATTTCCGGCTGACCACATCAGTGAGAAGGTACGGAACATGTATACAATGCTTGCAAATATGAGAATAGCATTCACATACATAAATGAAGACATGCTAAGAAGGATAATAACATCATTCATTAGACCAACCATGGAATATGCATCAGCAGTCTGGAGTCCTCATCTCAAAAAGCACATAGACAAGATTGAAAAAGTTCAAAGGGCCGCTACAAGATGGATACCAAGCTTAAGGGACCTAAGCTATGAAGAAAGACTAAATTAACTGAATCTACCAACACTACAGGAGCGAAGGAAAAGAGGTGACATGATAATGCTATATAAGTGCATATCAGGGAAGGAGAAAATAGACATAAATGATTACTTAACACATGGAGAAGCATCAGCAAGAAGACACTGCAAAAAACTGCTTAAGAAGAGATGTGATAAAGACGTAAGGAAATTCAGTTTCCCAAACAGAGCAATTGATCAACGGAATGCACTACCGAATGAAATAGTGTGTGCCAAAACAATTAACAAATTTAAGGATATGTACGATAAATATGGTTTAAGACACGGGACAGTACGAGCTTTGTCATTCCTGTAAAGATACAATTAGGTAAGGACAATTAGGTAAGAACACATATTAACAAGATAGTTAGAGAGACATATAAACTCTTGACTAACATAAGAGTAGCATTTCATTATATGGTTGAGGAGATGATGAAAAAATTGATAGTGGCCATGATCTGCCCCAGGTTAGAATATGCAGCAGTAGTGTGGTCCCCACACAAAAAGAAAGATATAAACATGATTGAGAGAATACAAAGAACAGCAACCAAGATGGTCCCCAGTCTGGCAGATTTGTCACACAGATAGAGGCTGGAAAAGCTGGATTTGCCTTCCTTAGAGGAAAGGAGAAAGAGGGGAGACATGATTGCAGTGTTCAGGACCATGGTGGGAGTAGATAAAATTGACCGAGAAGATCTGTTTTTATGGGATAAGAGAGCAACAAGAGGACACGGAATGAAATTGAAAAAGTCAAGCTGCTTGAAGGATATCAAGAAACATAGCTTTCCTTACAGAAGTATAGACTTATGGAATAGCCTGGACACAGAGATCGTCCAGTCTAAAAACTTAAATGAGTTTAAAGCTAAATTTGACTTACTGAGAAACAGCGATGGGAACCCACGAGCATAGCACATTTTGTGTGTATCACGATTAGGTAAATTGGGTAAACACATACTGTAAGTATTTGGAACGACTTAGACGAAAAGGTGGTGCAGGAGAAAAGCATTCATGTGTGTAAAGTTAGACTAGATAAATATGGATATGGAGACAGGACAACACAAGCATCGCTCAATTCCTGTATACTACAAATAGGTAAATAAATACAAATAGGTAAATAAATACACACACACACACACACACACACACACACACACACACACAGTACAAAACTCCTCACCTCCAAACCCATCTGGTCGTGCAGGAAGAGCGTCACCACTGGAGGAGTAATTGATTTTCTTTTTTTTTTATATATATATCTATATACCTATCTTTATGTCAGTATTTTTACACATACATATATATTGTTCTTTACATCAACACAAATGACTGGGAAATAAGTACAGCTTCAGTTGCATTTGCTAGCAACAGGTATATTGTTCATGTGTGGTTTCTGAGAGAACTATAAAGAAAACCAGATGTTATTTTATAACAGCAGTTGGCAAAAAACCGAAAAAAAAAAAAAAAACATACCTAGCAAGCATAAAAATGTTTGTGCTCAATAGAAAAATAACGTGTGACCATGGCTAACGGCGGTTCAGCGCGTGGGTGGGCACACCGTAGTTTTTAGCATTTTTCTCAAAAACTATGAAGTATAGGAGAACCATTTTGGTCTCAAAAGAAAGCCCGTTAATTTCTGCATGCGATGACCAAATAAAAACATAACACTGCGAGAAACGTTTTTCGGTAGAGCTCTTCGAACAAAAAATCTGTTGTCTGTTGGATGAAGGTTTTACTTTTTCGCTTATTACTCGAAAACCATACCTCGGCCAACGATCCCATTCGAAAGCTAATAAAATTCTTTTTCCATTGATGGTATAACATGTAGAGATAGATCAGTAAACATTCGAGTTATGATGTTGGGAAGTGAGATGAATATTCCTGAATGTTTATTCACACCACCCTGACATACATGTTTTTTTTGTTTTTTTTGTTTATCGTGTAGAACAAACATCGACGAATAGGAGTATGTGGGTTTTGTTGCAAAATAAATATGTTTGGGTGGTGAAAATAAGCCGAGAATACACTTTTTTAAAGCCTGCAGTGGGGTGTGGGGAGAAAGACAATTTGTTGTGGAACACGAAACTTATTAAAACTTATCGCGAGCAAAAGGGTTAAGTTCTCTTGTAACGTAAATATATTTGTTGTACTTAATAAATTTACAGTTCTCTTTGAGCTCGATTAAATGTAATAATCTTGTTTCATTTCTCCACATTGTGCTTATTTTAGTTTGCTGCCCAGAGTTTGCACAAACTTCTTATATTAATCACGACTGGTAGTTAAGGCAGTTCTTTCATAGTAATTCTTAAATCCATTGTGCCAGCCAGGAGTTAGCACCAGCAAGAGTCTGTTCATTATTATTATATTACAGTAGATATCGATTGTCAGGGGCAAGGACACTTTCTCAGAGGCCAACAGTATCAACAATTCAGCTTTCGTGAGTGATTAGTCTCCGTTGTGTACTGTTGAGAAAGTTTATGAAATTTTCGTCTGTAGAGAATCGACGAAGTAGGCCAGCATAAAGTAAAAACTTACTATTTGATTTCATAACTCGATTTCTTTGTGACAACCGACGATTTATTTGCAATTTATTCTTATTTCCACTCCCCCCCCCCCTGGACATTGATGATGGTTTTATCAAGCACAGGTGTGTTGGATGTGCCAGGGATGGACGTGGCAAAAAGAGTTACTAATGGCTGTGTGTTTTGATTTGTAACTATTGTAGTTAAATAGGTGTATTATAAATATAGCTGTGGGATGCTACTTTGCTGGTTTGACATTTGTCCTATTCCTCCATTTAGAAAATCTCTTCGAGTTTTTGAAAGTTACCCGGCGATAGCAAGAAAAAAAAAAATGAAGTTGTCATCATATTGAAATGCGTCGGCATTTCTGTTATGGCGTATAGCTATTAAATTATTGTGTGTGTTATTGGATATTAATGTAGTCTAAGGCTGTAACGAGTGATTTTAGTAACAGAATAAAAACATTCGGTACCAAAAACTCGGGCGAGGGAAATAAGTGATATTTAAGTACGAGACCCTAATGCTATACCGTAATTATTTTGCTTGTGAATTTACATAATTTAACACACACACACACACGAAGAAAAAAGAAAAAAACTTGAATGGTAGGAAAAAATTTTGTTTAGTATTCACCTGATAAATTTTCATTACATCTTTGGAACTTTTACTTCTTAACTAATGACTTTATTGTATATTCCTTCACACGAATTATACAACAGTTAGTTTTGGGCTGTAGCCTATAGTCCAAAGATGAAATGTTTAATTATGACAGGGTTTCCTACACGACCAGACTACTTTTTTTTCCCCCCATTCTTTTGTCGTTTTATTTTCTCATAGTGAATGAATGACCACACTGATTATTCGATTCTTGTATTATGGTCCCTCGCTACGAAATAATATATATTTTCATATAAACTTTGGTTCATCCTAACGACTGTACTAAGCATTAGAGGTCGTTGTCACGAGTTGGCACGATTCTCTATTTAAATAAACTCGTGACATTGAACTTTGTGGGAAACCGCAAATTTTAGTGGAATCCCAGTATGTATCACTCAGTCAACTGCCACGTGTTCACCCGATCCGGAGTGTTTTCAGAACAATTTTTCACTGTTTCATAAGTGATCGTCTTTGTGCACGACATTAGCACCTCCACTGAGTGATTTGTATGGGCATGTATCGCTCACACTAAATTCGTTAGCCATTAGCAAGTGCGGCCCGCTCTCGCCTCTCTCTCTCTCTCTCTCTCTCTCTCACAATTTGAACTCAGTCAGGATTTGAGCGTTGTGGAAGCAGGTTCGATTGGGCCCAATGTGGAGCAGTGCCGCCGTTGTCCAGCAAGTTCCTGAATTCCCACCTAGTGTGAGCCGGCGAGAGGTTTAACGTGTGTGGCAGCATCCTTCCTCAGCAACGACGCCCAGTTCATCCCCCCTAGCCCCTTTTCTGACCAGTATTTTTCTTTCTTTTTCCTAGGCTTAAGAGTTAGCTTTTGAGTGAGCGAGTGAGTCTGTTCTCCTTATTTTGAATTCATTTTGAACATGTAATGTAAATTTATCTCATTTAATCAATAAATTTACAGTTCTTTTCTCTTGAGCTTAATGTAATGTAAACTCGTGTTTTATTTCTCCACATTAAGCTTATTCTAGTTGCAGCTCCTAGTTTGCATAAATGCTTTGCATTTTTCATGACTGGTACTTAGGCCAGTCCTTTTGTATTAAGCTTAAAATCCGTTGTGCAACTTGGAGTTAATGCACCAGCAAGAACCTGCTTATAATTAATAGCAGTAGTTATTGATTGTCAGGGTTGGAGTCACTTTCTCCAGAGGCCAACAGTACTAATAAACAGCACGTGTGAGTAATTAGTCT
Organism: Coenobita brevimanus; assembly: GCF_032717465.1. Classification (NCBI taxonomy): domain Eukaryota; kingdom Metazoa; phylum Arthropoda; class Malacostraca; order Decapoda; family Coenobitidae; genus Coenobita; species Coenobita brevimanus. The sequence continues at coordinate 26,531,965 of NC_137037.1, forward strand.
GCTGTGTACTGTTGAGAAAGTTTATAAATTCTCGTCCTTAGAGAATTGGCGAAGTAAGCCGAAATAAAGTAATCATTGCTTGATTTTCACAAGTCAATTCTTTGTCCTGTTCTCAAGTAACATTTTAAAGTATCTAGTATTATTGAATATTATTCTTTAATATTGCATATAATCTCAAAAACCCCGTGACATTTATACCGTATTGGAGTGGCAAATACATTGTAGCTTTCATTTAATCCTTGAATGCAAACATCTCTCAAAAGTATATTGTATCCGATGTAGAAGAATAAAATGAAAAGATGTCCTCAGACATTGCAATTTTTTTATACACAAAACATCAAAGACTTAGAGTCCATAAAACTTCATCTTTCCAATTAATAGTGGAAAAGCCGAATTCGAGATACGTGAATACTTTGCGTAAAAAGTACAGATTGTAAGCTGTGAGCAAGATATCAAAGGAAATTAACTCCAGGTCTGACCAGCTGCATATATAACAGGCAGAGAATACTGGTTGATTTTTATATTAGAGTGTTAGACAGAAATGGATGTGCTAAATTTTCTACTTTATATAAAGTAGTATATTAATGGAGATGAGGCTGTTCACTGTGTGCCGTTTCCTTTATGTTAATAAAAATGTCTGACGGTAGCAAGAGCGAAAAAAAAAAAACAACAACAACGGTCGTATTAGGATAAGGTTGTTTGTAATCCCTTTGCTACGAAGTTCTTCCACACTCTGCAGGAAACCATCTGGCGGTAGCGTGGATAAATATGGCGGTAGCGTGGACAAAATATCCAGGACATATTTCTCCTAAACAGTATGAAATCTACTGATGGTAGGCTGGCAACTAAAAAAAAAAAAAAAAAATCTTCTTACTCCTGTAAGGGATAATGGATGTTCTTTAATCCTTACAACCAGAATCATCCTTAAGCTGTGTAAAATCGTCTGGCGGTAACAAACTAGGTAGGCCGTAATAGCAAATAAAGGCCGTAATAGCGAGAAACATCTTCAGTATGACGAAGTACCTGTTTTATTCTTGCTTCCTTCAGATGATTTATTGTTTTTAGTTTAGGATAGATTTCTGAACTGGAGGGGATATCAGTTAGCTTTCATTAACCCTCCTGGTACTGTCGCACTGCACTCCTAAAGTGACGAGAATTGTCAGGAAATATCAAGAATAAAATTAATACACCACCAGATTGACAGGGTTAACCCGAGGCGTCCCAATGACGCATGGATATGTTGCCATGTTTTTGACACCTGACAACATATCCATACGTCTTGCAATTGCGAGGTCCATCATTTTCAAACTTTTCAAGTTTCATGGGTGATTTTTGGTAGACATATGTGGGAGACCTTCCTCTACCCAATGCCAGGCAGGGATAATGCCTGGCCCCACCTGACCCCCCCTTCCCCCCAGCACGCCATTTTCTCGGCAACTCATCTGTTAGCAGTGACCTGTCCAGTAAAGACATGTCGTACCATGGTCTCTCCAATGACGAAATTCAAGGCAAAAGTGATTCCCGAGGTAGAGGAGAAAGGAAGAAAGAAGCCAGAGGAAGAAACAAGCAAAAGTGATGAGGCGGTAACGTAGTAAGGAAGGTGTCATATGTTGATGTTTCTGGTGAACGAACAACGCTTATATCGCCTACATTATTGTGCAAAAACCAATATACTCTTGTATTACATATAAATTCGTACCAAATAAATAAATATTTACATATAGTGAGTGGTTTGGAATAGTTTCCCCTCCCAAGAAAAAGTATTCTCTGGAGCCTGGCCTGAGAGAACACAGAACCAAGGTGAGGGTACAGTTCCCTGTATTTGGTATTTCTAACCTCAACTGAGCACTATCTGAATTTTCGATGTTTCTCATAAAAAGCGGAGGTTTTAGCCAAAAAGAACTTTTTAAAAATCTGCCGGGATTGGGAAGGGTCAGTGGCGAAAAATCTGCTAGGACACTGCAGGTTAAGGCGCTAGTGGAGGTGGTTTGTACCACCTTTACCTCGAAGTCTCCCGGAAACTTAATAAAATTGTCTGACTCACAAAAAAGTAAAATCGTCGTAATCAATAAGAGGTTACCTCAAGTTCTTACCAAACCTTTTGTTATGAGAAGAGCTGGAGAGGTATGCCTTCACGCAGTGGCACCAATACGGCTGGGCAACTTCTCTGCTTGGTTAAGCAAGTGCCTCTCAGCTCTGTCCCTATCCCCTGAATAGAGGATAGTGAACTGCAGGATGACGGCAACTTCAGTCTGCAGTCCACCGGGTTCAAGTTTTAGATGAGCTTGTGTTGCAACTACTACTGCTGCTATAAGAGGTTTCTCAGAAACTGAATAAAATTTCCTAATTGTAGCATCAGTAATACAGAAATCTTTTACCATGAGAGGTTTTTCCTAAGCTAAATGGAAATCATCTCACTGTTGAGAAGTTGAGAGATGGAAGAGTTATATGTAGAAAGGAAGAGAGTGTTGAAAAGGTTAGTATGAGAGAGTAAGAAGAGAGTGGATGAGGAATTTGGAAGGAATTTGAGTGTCAAGTGGAGAGAATGTAAGAAATTCTTCTGGAATGAGGTAAAGAGTGTCAGACTGGGTGGCAATGAAGTTAGAGGAGTGAAAGATAAAAATGGTAGATTACTAGTTGAGAAGGGACAAAATGTGAGCACATGGAGAGAACACTTTCATGAACCGTTGACCATAGAGAATGGAAGTAATGCGAGTATAAGTGGCTGGGGAATGGCTGGATGAAGGAGAGAGGTGAGAAAACAGGAAGAAATCAGTAGGATGGAAATTGTGGAAGCAATGAAGAAAGTCAAAACAGGGCAAGCCCCAGGAACTGATGGAGTGAGTGGTGAAATGCTGAAGCATGGGGGAGAGATAGTAGTAGAATGGATGTGGAAGACGTGCAGATTGGCCTGGGAGGAAGGGAGAGTCCTGGAGGATTGGAAGTCAGGTATAATTATTCCCTTGTACAAAGGGAAAGGGGAAAAAGAAGTGTGTGGTAATCATAGGGGCATCTTTCTTCTTAGTGTAATAGGAAAAGTGTATGGTAGGATACTTATTGACAGAGTTAGGAAAATAACAGATACTTATTGACCGAGTTAGGGAAATAACAGAGGATTTAGTTGGAGAAGAACAGGGAGGCTTTAGGAAGGGAAGAGGTTGTGTGGATCAAATATTCATTCTTAGAGCTTTAGTGGAAAAGTTTCTAGAGAAGGGAACGAAGTTGTATGCGGCCTTCATGGATTTGTAGAAAGCATATGACAGGGTGGATTGACATGGATTATGGAAAGTATTAAGAATATATGGAGTAGATGGGAAGTTGTTGAATGCTGTGAAGAGTATGTATGAGGGTGCTAAGGCTGCAGTGCGTGTGGATAGTGAACTGAGTGAGTTTTTCTATTTGAAGGTTGGGTTGAAACAGGGAGGAGTCATGTCTCCATGGTTGTTCAGTCCGTATCTGGATGGGGTTATAAAAGAGATACAAGGTAGGGCAGTGGATGATGGAGAGGCCCTAATGAGATAGGGCAGTGTTTGGAAGCTCCCTGTACTGTTGTTTGGAGATGATACTGTGTTGTTAAATGAAGACGAAGGGGAGCTACAAGGCTTGGTGGATGAGTTTGGTAGAGTATGTAAGAAACGGAATCTAAAGGTGAATGTAGGGAGGAGTAAAGTTATGATCTTCGAGATAGGTGAAGTCAGTGAATGTACAGTGAGGTTGGATGGTGAGGAAATGGAAAATGTGAGTACTTTAAGTACTTGGGTAGTGTGATGAGTAAGGATGGAAGTTTGTGAAGTGCTTGAAAGGGTACAACAGGGAAGAAAGGTTGCTGGTTCATTGAGGGCTGTGATAAGAAACAGGGAAGTGAGCATGGAAGTGAAAAAGTTATTACATGATAGTATTGTGATACCAACTCTAACGTATGGAAGTGAAGCTTGGACGTTGTTGGAGGGACAGAAGTCAAGAGTGAGAGCAGTGGAAATGAGTTATTTGGGAGGGGCAAGTGGAGTCACATGGATAAACAGACTGTGAAATGAGGATGTGAAGGAACGTTGTGGTGTGGATGTGGATGTGATTGGAAGCGTTAGGAGAAACACATTGAGGTGGTTTGGTCATGTGGAGAGGATGGAGAGTTAGAGACTGACTAGGAAAGTGTATGTGAGTGAGGTGAAGGGAGAGAGAGGGAGGGGAAGGCCAAGGATGACATGGAGGGATGGAGTGGAGAGGTATATGAGAGAGGGGTGTGTGAACTGGGAGCAGGGCAATGAAATGGCGGGGGACAGGGCGACATGGAGGCGATTTGTTTGTGGCCACCCCGTATAAGGGATTATGGCGTCTGGCAATAGATAGATTGATAGATCTCACTATTTCAAGAATGAAATAGTATCTGTACTTTGACATTTCACTATGACAAGTTTCTCATGAGGTGAATAAGATTATCTGGTAACAATAAAAAAAGGTCGACGTAATTATCCTAGACCGTCTATTATTTTACTCTGGGTCTTGTGCAGGAGGAAGTAGTCTATACAAGGAGGATAGAAAGGTTGCAAGCGGATGGCAAAAAGGCAAAATATAAGAGAGAATTGGAGGAGCGATTGGATAAAAATGATTCGGAGCAGATGGGGGACGTTAAAGGTGTGAGCAAGATATTCACAGAAGAAATTTGTGCAGCATGTTAATGTTAATGAATCACTTTTACTTTATTTCTACTTTCCCCTGCTTATTTTGAACTTTTCCCCACACTGATTTGAACCTTTCGCACATTATTTTGAACTTTTCTCACATTGTTTTGAATTTTTCTCATATCATTTTGAATTATTCGCACATTATTTGAACTATTCGAACATCATTTTTAACTTTTCCCTCATTACTTTTAAATTTTCCCCAATATTTTTTTAAATTTTCCCACATTACTTTGTATCCTACATTGTTCTAATCAGTACTGGTAGGTAATTTTGCCGCTTACGTAAGTAGGTATAAGTAGGTAGGTAAAGAGGTCAGCAATCAGGAAGGCAGGTAAAAGTAGTTAGATACGTAGGTAGGTAAATAAGACTGCAGGTAGTTAGGCCGCTTTATTAGGAAGGCAGATAGCTAAGTAGGTAGGTAGGCTAGGTATGTAAGTAGGTCGATAAGTAGGTAGACAGGCATACAGTTCGGTAATCATGTAAGGAGATAGGTTTGTAGATAAGGCTATAGACAATACATAAATCAGTTGTTAACTAAATAATATTGCTATTAAGTAAATAAATATGTAAGTATATGAGTGGGTGCATAGCTTACTAGGTAAGTACGTAAGTTTGTAGGTAGATATGTAGTCAGTCGGCAGATTGAAAATATTGATTTTTTGTTAGGTAAATACGTAGGTAGGTAATTATATTGGTAGGCAGGTTAATAGGTAGGTACTGTAGATAAGTTGGTAAGTCGACATACAAGTGGAGAAATGGGTAGTTAGTTAGGTTGTAAGTAGGTTAATAGGTAAATGTCAATAAATCGATGGGCAAGTAGATTTGCATGTTGTAGGAAAGAGGGTATGGAGGGAAGATTGCGGCTTGAGTTCTGATGATATTTTTTATTCGTGCGGTTGAGAGAGCGTTTATGAAAGAACTTTTTTTCCCTTTCCGTTTACACGAGAATGAGAGTTCATACGCGATTTTTCGGCTCAGATTTAGCATGATTAAAGTGAAATAATACTCTTAGATCGTGTCGGCTGCACTCTCTTTAAAAAGGCAATACCAATATGATCGACTGTTTAAGAAAGAATGATGTTGCAGCCTACGTTTTGTAATAAGGGATCTGCCACCATCCGTTCAGTTGATCTTGTGTTGCCTAATGGTATCTGTTTACTGAGTGACAAGCCTGACAGTTTCGTGTAATCCAGAAAATAAAACCGCTGCATTTACTGTAATAATATGACCAAGATATTGACATTCGGGAGTCTATTGAGTCAAGGCCCTCCAACCGGATAGTCCATCAGGTGATGTCCAAGGAATGGTTGGGGCCTGTTAGTTTCTTACCGGAACGCACGGTAGAGTGATTATTATGGGTTTGCTTTCGTCTTACGAAGTTTGGATGCTCTCCCAGCTAAAATACTAAGTCACCGGCGCATGATATTTGATGAGCTTTAATTAAGCCTATGGGTCTCCTTATTTAATAGTCAAATCGACCTTCAGTCTGAATACAGTTGGCCATCGACTGAACTGAGATCATGATTTTTACGGCAGAATGGCTGCGCTGCCGACACCTTCTCCATTGTTTAAACTGTCAGTACCGCCTACATGGGCCCATACATTCCTGATGGGCAATAAATGATTGGATACTGGATGAGTGTAAATTCCCTTTCTCTGCCCATACACTTCTGATGGACAATAAAGAATTGGATTATGGATGGGTGTAAATTTATTACTGCTTAAACATAAAAGGTATTCGCAGACCTGAAGTGATACCGGCGAGGGGTTAGAAATATTCAGACGCTTTTATATAATGTAAGGTACTGACGAGAAAGGACAGACGACTTTTGGGAGCGATATGGTGAAGGAGTGCAGGTAACTCTTTTTACCTACTTCCACAGGAATAAACTAGCGCGGTATATAAGTTTCGGCTTAATATTCAAGATCAACATTATCATTCGAACCCCAGATGACACCTTAAAAGTGAGGTGCCTTTGAATCCGGAAATAAAGAAAAAGAGCACACAAACTTGTGAGAAAATTCTATTAACGTTGCCAGTAAAATGGGCCACACAGTCATTCATCTTTCATTTAAACTTCCTCTCTCTCTCTCTCTCTCTCTCTCTCTCTCTCAGCAGCGCCATAAAACAGTGCCCTCCTGACTCAGACCAAACTCTGGCCAAGCACCACAATTAAAGGAAAACAGTATGATCTGTGACTCCTGATCCTGAACATATGCTAAACACACCTCTCAGACAAAATAATCTGAATATACATTTTCAAAAAAAAAAAAAAAAAATCTTAACTGATGTCCCTGATAAACACCTGTGGGATGGTTGTTTCATCGGTCATGACCCCCCACCCAAAAAAAAAAAAAAAAAGGGCGGTAGAAAATCTTGGGTTGTGTTTCATAGTGCAAGTGTGGACTGATGACATTACTTTGCAGGGTGATTGTATATGTATACGAATAATATTTTTAAAGCTTTGGTTAAAAAATCAGATAGCTAACGTAGTAGGTTAGCTCGTAGGAACATTCAAATGATAAAAGCAACTTCATTATTATTGCTCCCTGGATGCACCATGAAGTGGTCTCAGGAGTCCGATTATTATGGCCACGTAAGTCAATGGCGAGGCTCATAACAGTGACATCAAGCTTACTGATCTCGCAAAAATATCCGGACCCTTGCCGCATGTATACCCTTTCTTCCATTTTAGAGAAGGAAATTGGAACAGTAAATTCCAGCGGACTTTCAAATTACGGGCGGATTTTCCAAATGGGAGTTGCAGCACTGCTGTGTCTTGAGCGCTCCAGCACTGTCTAGTACTTTTTCTCCGATTTCCAAACCTTTCGTCCAATGTAGGGGTCTCCAAACTTTTTCGACTATCGACCCCTATATGGAATTCCTGACCTTTCATCAGCCCCCACATATTTACTAAAGGAAGATCTTTCTAGTACTACTACTACTACTAACAATCATAATAAATAAATAAATAATAATAATTCGCCGACCGACCTTCACATTAAGTTCATGCTAGGCAGTGGTGGAAGGAAGCGAAAATTAAATCTGGGAGCATGCAATAAAACAATAGGAGGCATTCACGGTAAAAAAGTCACTTCATAGACTTCCCCTAATGTAGAACCAGTTTTATCAATGGTTATGTTACTTTGGACTTCAAGGTCAACAAAGGCCATAAAAAGGCTATTTCAAAATTTAATGTCTTAAAAGTCCATGAAGGAGTCAAAATTCGAGACCAAGGTGTAAAACATATGTTCCTCGACCCCCCAAATGGTAGGGTGGACATCATTAGATCTGACATTGAAGGTCAAACAAGGTTGTAATAATGAATAAAGCCAGCTTGCCCATAGCGAAAAATCGACGTAGAGAGGTTGTATGTGTCAAATGCACATGTTTCGACAGTGGTCATTATCTTTATTGATACGAATCGAGCTATACATTTTTTCGCACTTAACCTGGTTAAAAATGCGAGTGTTTTCGTATTTTTTTCTCCAAAATTTGTGATAAAATGGAAAACACAGCAAAGCATAACTTAAATACGGTATTTTTCAGGATTTATGGTTACATCATGAAATATATATACACTTTATGAAATTGATGAAAGTTGTGTTAAGCTAATACTTTTCGATCCTGTATATTTTAAAAACTCGCCAGGGAAATTTGACGAAAAGTTGACGATCTTGTTTGACGGAATTTCGAAACAACTTGCCAAGGTGGTAAAACATCAGTTTGTACTGTCTGTTACTGCTACTGGACACTACCATAATGATGTGAATTTTTGATTTTTTTTTTTTCATCACATGTTCTAAGTAAGTACTAAGTTACTACTATATATAGAGGACAGTTTAATTTGCAGCTTTGTTTTAACTTTTGGGAGTTACGAGTAGATAAGAGTAGTGATGCGAGCTCCACCTGGCCTCCAGGTTCCACACGTCAAACGTGTGGGCCCTTTATACTGATGATAATAATAATCTATCTATCAATCTATTGCCAGACGCCTCAATCCCGTTTGGGGTGGCCACAAACAAATCGCCTCCAAGTCACCCTGTCCCCCGCCATTTCACTGCCCTGCTCCCAACTCACACCCCCATCTCTCATATACCTCTCCACCCCATCCCTCCATCTCATCCTCGGCCTCCCCCTCCCTCTTCCCCCCTCCAACTCACTCACATACACTCTCTTCGTCAGTCTTTCACCCTCCATCCTCTCCACATGGCCAAGCCACCTCAGTGTGTTCCTCATAACGCTTCCTATCACATCCACATCCACACCACAATGCTCCTTTATATCCTCATTCGTCAGCATGTTTCTCCATGTGACTCCACAGGCTCCTCTTAAATAACTCATTTCCACTGCTCTCACTCTTGACTTGTGTCCTTCCAACAACGTCCAAGCTCCACTTCCATACGTTAGAGTTGGTATCACAATACTGTCATGTAGTAACTTTTTCACTTCCATGCTCACTTCCCTGTTTCTTATCACTGCTTTCAAAGAACCAGCAACCTTTCTTCCCTGCTGTACCCTTTCAAGCACTTCACCCTCCAAACCTCCATCCTTACTCATCACACTAACCAAGTACTTAAACGTACTCACATTATCCAATTCCTCACCATCCAACCTTGCTGTACATTCACTGACTTCACCTCTCTTAAAGACCATCACTTTACTCTTCCCTACATTCACCTTTAGATTCCGTTTCTTACACACTCTCTCAAACTCATCCACCAAGCCTTGCAGCTCCCCTTCGTCTTCACTCAACAACACAGTATCATCTGCAAACAACAGTACAGGGAGTTTCCAAACACTATCCTCTCTCAACAGGGCCACTCCAACATCCGTTACCCTACCTTGTACCTCTTTTATTACCCCATCCATGTACAGATTGAACAACCATGGAGACATGACACATACCTGTTTCAACCCAAATTTCAAAGAGAAAAATTCACTTAGTTCACCATCCACACGCACCGCAGCCTTTGCACCATCGTACATACTCTTCACAGCATTCAACAACTTCCCATCTACTCCATATATTCTTAACACTTTCCACAATCCTTGTCTATCAACCCTGTCATATGCTTTCTGCAAATCCATGAAAGCCGCATACACCTTCTTTCCCTTCTCTAGAAACTTTTCCACTAAAGATCTAAGAATGAATATCTGATCTACACAACCTCTTCCCTTCCTAAAGCCTCCCTGTTCTTCTCCAGCTAATTTCTCTGTTCTTTCTCTAACTCTGTCAATAAGTATCCTACCATACACTTTTCCTATTATACTAAGAAGACAAATGCCCCTATGATTACCACACACTTCTTTTTCCGCTTTTCCATTGTACAAGGGAATAATTATACCTGACTTCCAATCCTCCGGGACTCTACCTTCCTCCCAGGCCAATCTGCACATCTTCCACATCCATTCTACTACTATCTCTCCCCCATGCTTCAGCATTTCACCACACACTCCATCAATTCCTGGGGCTTTCCCCGATTTAACTTTCTTCATTGCTTCCACAACTTCTATCCTACTGATTTCTTCCTGTCTTCTCACCTCCCTCCTTCTCCCAGCCATTCCCCAGCCACTTATACTGGCATTACTTCCATCCTCTATGTTCAACAATTCCTTAAAGTGTTCTCTCCATCTGCTCACTTTTTCTCCCTTCTCCACTAGTAATCTACCATTTTTATCTTTTACTCCCCTGTTAACTTCACTTCCACCCTGTCTTACTCTTTTCACCTCTTTCCAGAACATTTTCTTACAGTCCTTCCACTTTACACTCAAATTCCTTCCAAATTCCTCATCCACTCTCTTCTTACTCTCTCTTACTAATCTTTTCACCTCTCTCTTTCTTTCTACATATAACTCTCTCTTCCGCCTCTCAACTTCTTCCACGCCCCTATTTCTCATCCATTCATTGTATGCTTTCTTCTTTTGTGCCACAGCCTGTCTCACCTCTGCAGTCCACCACGCTGTGCCTTGCACCGCCCTCCGTCTTCTCTTCCTTCCACACACCACATCACATGCTGCACATATTTGTTCTGTAAATATCCTACACACACCTTCCACGTCTCCCATCGCTCCAATTCATATTTGCCCAATCGTTCCTCCACTTCTCTCTTATACTCTGCCTTTTTCTCATCCTCTTGTAACCTTTCCACTCTCCTTGCAACTACTCCTTCCTCTCGTCTTTCCCTTCTTCTATTCCTCCATCTTACTTGAATTTTAATTCTGGCCACCACCAAGTAGTGGTCAGAAAGTCCACTCCCCCAGTCTCTATACGCTCGTGCATCCATTACACATCTTCGCATCCTTTCATCCACACACACATAATCATTGCCTTCCTTTCATTCAGTTCACCACCCACCCTTCTCATCACTCGCCAAGTATACCTGTGGATCATTTTATGCCTGAAGAGGGTATTGGCTATTACCAACCCCCTCCCAGCACAAATGTCCACTAACGCACTCCCATTCTCATCTATCTCAGCATGCACACCCCACTCACCAACCATTCCATCCACCTTCACATTCCCAACTTTACCATTCATATCGCCGATCAAAAACACTCTCTTATTCCTTCCAAACTTTTCCATGCACACTTCTACATTTGTCCAGAACTCTTCTTTCACTCTTCTAGCATGATCTTGCGTTGGCGCATACACACACACAATCGCCCACATTTGTATTCCAACTTTCAACCTTACCCACACAATCCTTGACCCAACTGATCCATACTGTCTTACGCTCTTCTTCCATCTTTTACTCACAACTATACATACTCCTTCCTTTGCCCTCACATTCTCACCTACTCCTACACATATACCCCATCCATACTCCCATTCTCTCACACTTTCTCCTCTCCATTTTGTTTCAGTTATTCCATGTACATCCACTTTCGCACCCTCAAGCACCTGGACAATCTCTCTCTCTTTCACCTCATCATTCGCTCCCCTTACATTCCACGTTCCAATAACCATGTCCTTTGTCCGGTCCTTGGTCGTCATCGTTTGATCAGTCCTTGTCCGAGGCTTACTGTTTGTTTTTTTTAGTTAGTTGTTTTCCGGGGAGGGGCACTAACCCTCCGCCAACCCTTTTAGTCGCCTTTTACGACAAGCAGGGCTACTGGGGGAGTATTCTTGAAAAACCCCTCTACCCCCAGGGGGTATATAATAATAATAATGATGATAATAATAATAATAATAATAATTACGTAGAACTTTACGAGTTCTAGGGGATATAATGGTCTGTCCTCGTGGCCGACTCCCCTCTCCCAAACACTCCAAGCTCCAACCAAGCGTAAGGCTATAGTTTATTGGTCAAGACTTGCTTATCTCTATACTCGGGAGTGGTTTCTGCAATGTCGTCCTCTGCATAATGATGGGTTGAGTCCCAGAAGGGCGTTTCTTTTGGGCAGTACATTATGGTAGCGTACAGTAGCAGTAGCACGACTACCATAATATGAACTTGTCACACGTCCGAACACACTCGTGACTTCCCTCCGACCTCGTTCGGATTTGTTGATTACTTATGTAATCGTGCCCACAAGAATGGTTTAAGCCATGATTAATTTTATTAATTTTTGGAATTAACAGTATGAATGTAACTTCATGGGTTTGAACAAGTTTTGTAGACAATGTAAAGCCAGTTTCTATTTTGGTGGTATTTGACAATAAGTCTCGTTATCAGAACTTTTCATACCAGCAGTTGCCAATTCCTGATTTTCAACACATAGAGTATTAATTACCATACAGTATATTACAATGAGTCGTTATTTTTCTTAAGTTATACAGAAATATATTTAAATTAATAATAATATTACTGTGTATCTCATCAGATGCAGTAGCATTTTACTTAACTGTCTATATAAGGGCCCATTAACCAAAAAAATGGAGCATTAGTTTCGAGATATACCAACCACTTACGACCAATAACCCATCATTTTGTGGTTATTTCTTCTTTTCACAATGGCAATTAACGCACCAGGTACTTGAGGGGTGTAACCACGTCTACAGTTTTCTGTTCTTTCCGGCAGTGCTTTCCCCACCCTCACTCCACCATATGGTGCCATTTGCCAAGGGTTAAGCAACCCGCTTATGGATGCAAATAAGGTCGGGAATCATGTAACTCCAGGATGTAGTGACCAACACTATGGTGGCAAAGAATTCAGGGATGCCAAAAAGTTTATTGTCAGTGATTATAAGATGGGCATCAAGGTGAAGCCAGTTATGGTTTGTATAATGTTCATTAAGTTGCAGAAGGGCCCTAAGGAGCATTACCTCATTTTTTTGTTTAACATCCCGTTGCCTCTCAAGTACCCCAGTGGAGTTAAACTTTCACCAAAGAAGCTGAACCCCTCTGTGGACGTGGGTCCAGAATTTTACGTGCACCCCAGGCCAACACTGGGACTATTTTCTGAAGTTTCGAAAATGGATTTCTTTTCTTGCCATACTGAAGAGAAAGTTCAGATGCACCTAACAGTGCAAATCCCAGCTTCCTAGACCCATTCTGTGGCTTGCAGTGGAGTGCGAAAGTTGCAGAAATATCGGCAACCGATATTCCGCCACGAGGTGCTGCCGCGTGCAACATTGCACGCGTTATCATTTTTTTACCCCCCAAACAATGTGAATGGTGCTGAAATGTTGCACATATATTAGATATGATGATATCGAAGGATTTCAGTACATTTGTTAGGACTGGCTAAAATATATATATATATATATATATATATATATATATATATATATATATATATTTCACCTTCTTGATATAAAATATGTTTAGGGTAGTAAGTTATTTTTTACGTTATCGTTGTGCCCATGCTCGGAAGAGGGAATGAAAGGGTTGAATATTCAGTCCTAAATGAGAAAATTGCTCACCCCCCGAGGCTAGGCTCTCCCATGGGGGATGAATGTGGAGGGTCAGATCCGATTAGGAATAGGGGAGTTGAGTCGCAACTTGCCGCTCCCACACCACGTGCATTGCTAAAAACAGAATAGTAATGCAGTTTTAAATCTACGAATAAGTCTAATTATTACGAATAGAGAGACAAAACAGAAATAAATACGTTTACAGACATGGGAAAATGTATTTTTTCAGTAATAACACATTCACCTTTCTTTTTCATTTTACCTCGTTATTTTCGCAATATACTGTATGTTGCTGTCTATCCGTCGTAAGTGTGTGATATTTTCTGCCTGGGTAAGAAAAAAAATGTAGAGCTGGCTGTTTCCCAACACTTTACACGGTCAGAATTGCGAGACGACCTGCCATTTGCACCTCGCACGAGCTGATTAGCAGGAAGGGAAGGAGGTTCTTTAAATGTAGAGCTGGCTGTTTCCCAACACTCTACACGGTCAGAATTGCGAGACGACCTGCCATTTGTACCTCGCGCGATCTGATTAGCAGGAAGGGAAGGAGGTTCTTTCCACCCACGAAAGCATCACGTGAACACAGAAAATTTTCCTGTTATGCATGTAAAAGGCAAAGTAATGTAAAATGATTGAAAACAGTGCAACAAACCTGAGCAAATAGGTAAAGATACTAAACAAAAATTTTCTTTTATTTTCATGTATTTTTTGTTTATGCCTGTGTTTATATATAATCGTAAACAGGGTGGTTGTGTGTCTTTTGCAAGGGAGGAGAAAGATAATATTTTCTGTCTGGGTCGAAATAATGGGTGCAACGATGTGTGTTTAGGCATGGCCACGAGCAAAAATATCGTGCATCCATTCGTCACAGCAGCAGGTGGTGAACTGACAAAATATGAGCTGTGAGAAAGTGAAGGTCCGTCTCATGTCCCAGATGTTCGTTCACTTCCCGAAAGTTTTCACAGTTTTCTACAAGTCGCACTGCATCGAATGATCCAAACCAGTATAACAAACCTGAACAAACAGATGAAGATACCAAGACAAAAATGTATTTTTCTCTTATTATCATGTCTTTTTTGTTAGTGACTGTATTAATTCATAATCGTAAACAGGTGGTTGTGTGTGTTTTGCAAGAGAGGACAAAGATATTTTCTGCCTGGGTCGAGATAATGGGTGTAGTTGTGCTTGTTTAGCCATGGCCTGGAGTGAAAAAATTGAAAATCCACTCATCACAGCTGCAGGCTCTGAACTGCTTGATGAGGTGTATGGGACTGTAGTGCAGGTCAGTCTGAAGACGTTCAAACCATTCGTTGACTTTCCTCAAATTTTTGCCATTGTTTATAGGCCATGTTTAAACGACGCCTGCGACCATTTATCGACTAAACGTCATACGACGCTGACGGCCATGGAGGGATTAAAGATTTGACGGACCTCTGCAAATACGTGTCACATCATATCCTGGACGTTTTAAGTTACATATTCAGGAGTTAGAATGAAGAGGAGGAAGAGGAGGACGTAACCTGGGAGGCAGAGGAGTCTGAGCCAGATGACGACTTCCTTGAGTATTACCCTCCCCCTCTCTCAGTCCACCCATGAAATCCCACTTCATATCTTATTAAAGATGGCGTTTTTTTGTTTTAAATAAAAAGTATAAGTGGCTGTGGAATGGCTTGGAGAAGGAGGGGTGTGAGAAGAGAGGAAGAAATCAACAGAATGGAAGTTGTGGAAGCAATGAAGAAAGTTAAAATGGGGAAAACCTCAGGAATTGATGGAGTGTGTAGTGCAACGCTGAAGGATGGAGGAGAGATAGTAGTAGAATGGATGGGGAAGATGTGCAGATTGGCCTGAGAGGAAGGTCGAGTCCCAGAGGATTGGAAGTCAGGTATAATTTTTCCCCTGTACAAAGGAAAAGGGGAAAATGAAGTGTGTGGTAATCATAGGGGCATATGTCTTCTTAGTGTAATAGGAAATGTATATGGTAGGATACTTATTGACAGAATTAGGGAAATAACAGAGGAATTAGTTGGAGAAGAACAGGGAGGTTTTAGGAAGGGAAGAGGTCGTGTAGTTCAGATATTCATTCTTAGATCTTTAGTTTAAAAGTTTCTAGAGAAGGGAAAGAAGTTGCATGTGGCCTTCACGGATTTGGAGAAAGCATATGACAGGGTGGATAGACAAGGATTGTGGAAAGTATTAAGAATATATGGAGTAGATGGGAAGTTGCTGAAGGCCGTGAAGAGTACGTATGAGGGTGCTAAGGCTTCAGTGCGTGTGGATAGTGAACTGAGTGAATTTTTGTATCTGAAGGTTGGATTGAAACAAGGATGTGTCATGTCTCCATGGTTGTTCAGTCCACATATGGATGGGGTTATAAAAGAGATACAAGGTAGGGCAGTGGATGACGGAGCGGCCCTAGTGAGAGACAGCAGTGTTTGGAAACTCCCTGTACTGTTGTTTGAAGATGATACTGTGTTGTTAAGTGAAGACGAAGGGAGCTGCAAGGCTTTGGTGAATGAGTTTGGGAGAGTGTGTAAGAAACAGAATCTAAAAGTGAATGTAGGGAGGATTAAAGTTATGGTCTTCGAGAAAGGTGAAGTCAGTGAATGTACAGTGAGGCTGGATGAGGAGGAAATGAAAAATTTGAGTGCGTTTAAGTAATTGGGTAATGTGATGAGTAAGGATGAAAGTTTAGGAGTGCAGTGCTTCAAAGGGTGCAACAGGGAAGGAAGGCTAATGGTTCCTTGAAAGCAGTGATAAGAAACAGGGAAGTGAGCATGGAAGTGAAAAAGCTACTACATGACAGTATTGTGATGCCAACTCTAACGTATGGAAGTGAAGCTTGGGCCTTATTGGAGGGACAGAAGTCAAGAGTGGGAGCAGTGGAAATGAGTTATTTGAGAGGAGCATGTGGAGTCACATGGAGAGACAGACTGACAAACGAGGATATAAAGGAGCGTTGTGGTGTTGATATGGATGTGCTAGGAAGCGTTAGAAGAAACACACTGAGGTGGTTTGGACATGTAGATAGGATGGAGAGCGAGAGACTGACGAGGAGAGTGTACGTGGATGAGGTGAAGGGGAGAGAGGGACGGGGAGGCCAAGGATGAGATGAAGGGATGGAGTAGAGAGGTATACGAGAGAGGGGGGTGTGAGCTGGGAGCAGGGCAATGATATGGCTGGGGACAGGGCGACATGAAGGCGATTTGTTTGTGGCCACCCCTTACGGTATTAAGGCGTTTGGCAATAGATAGATAGAAATAAAAAATATTGATAAAAATCATATGTTAAAAATTCACAAAAAATAATTATAGCTCAGAGTGTGGTAATTTTTTTTTTTACTGATATCTATCTTTATAATACAGACTTGTTTCAATCTGTAATATAGTGGCCATGGCTAGGTAGGTAGGATTATTGAATATTTCCATATAAAATAATATTACACAACAAATACTTTGGTGTATAAGGAATTTCATTGAAAAACACTCCACCAGACGATTCACTTAAGATACTATTTTATCGAAACCACAAAGAAACGCCCCATAACCTTGATTGCGCAAAAATAGGATTTGGTGGTTACACCCCCCTAGTACCGATTGCATCAGTTATACCTAGTAAGAGGCATGTGTTTATTACTTTCATTACTATTAATCCATTAATTGCGACTGGCGGGTTACAAAGTCGGCTCTGTAGTCGGGCAGTATGGCTAATTTAGTGATCACTACAAAATTACTTCAGATTTATATCATCGTCTTCAATATGGTATGACACACTTACACTTGAAATGCTTTTGTGCAACTAGGTATTGCTGCAGAAGTCCTGTGGTCAGAAGTATGTTGACGGGAAGCTGGCAACTACAGGAGCAGGAATAACTCCTCTCAAATCCTGAGTGAGTTACCAGTTAGTCCAGTTAGCCATAGCTTGAGCGTGACTTGCTACTTTCGACATACCTTTTCTTCTCCTTCTTCAGCCATTTTCGGCCTTGCATATAGTTTTAGCATCAAGAACCAGATGCTAGACAGGTTTGAGAGGCTTCCTTGGTTGCTAAATCAGTGGTACAAGGATCAGGAAGTGCATGAACTTGCTTTATAGTTGCTGGTGCTTCTCCATTTGTGGGCTTAACCTTGGGGGTGGGATTCAGAGATAATAGGTAGCCTGCTATCCCATACAGATTGTGTGGCTCTGCTCCTACGAGAAACTTCACGCGTAACATTGAAAACCCCTTTCAAATGAAGTAAGGTGTGACCCCCCGGAACTGATTGATATGAGGAAAGGCACATGCCACAGGTTTATGGGGGAAAAGTTTCCACTGTAATAATAATAATAATAATAATAATAAAAATAATGATAATAATAATAATAATAATCTCTCTATCTATATACCTAGGCTGCTTCCCCCAAGGAAAGGGAGGTAGCCGAGACAGGACGACTCACTCTCCATTTACTCATCCATTCAAACACATTCATTCGCATCTTAGCCCCAAAGGGGAGAACGGACAGATCCTCACCGCATCACACCGCACAAGGGTCAACTGCGCAATGCAATTAGTGACATCCACAGCAGGGCCCGACAGCAGAACTGGTTTACCCCTGCCACATCATAACAGACCCATCCCCTTACCCGCACCTGACCTGACTAGCTGATCAGACCAAATGCGGGAGAATATCTCCTCAGGGCTGCGTCATCACTTATTCATTCACAATTTCTCTCCATTTATTTCTGTCACGCACAGCCACTCTTCCTTGCTCAACAGACATCCCTCTCGCATCCAGCGCTCTCTTCACACTGTCCATCCATCCTATTCGTGGTCTTCCTCTCAGTCTTACACCTCTCACATCAGATCTAGTTATCTAGTTATTAATAATAATAATAATAATAATGAAAATAATCTGAAAAACTACGTAATACGTAACATACACTAATAATGAATATTAAAATCAACGAGGAAAACTAAGGTAATGGAACTCCTCCTTCCTTACGATCAGTTACTGCTGAAACGTCGATTCTGCCCTATGTCAATGACTTTTGACTGATTGCTTTGGAAACTGAAGTAACTCATACTAACCAGATACTAAGACCGTCCACCAAGTTAAGTCCATAATTAATAAAACCCTACGTCGACCTTATTCTCTGAAGTGTTGTTCAGAAAGAAAAATCAGTTCATCTTTGTCTAACAAAGTTTTTTTCAACTGTTTTGGTCCAGACTGAATTAAGACTATTTGATCCATCATCTTCTTTCTGTGACCCTTACCTTTGATCGATTGTTCTTGGAACTGAATCATTTCATCCTTTCCTCTTCCTCAACCCTTCCATCAGGTTTGGCCAAAATCGGAAAAATAAGTGTTTTAGTTCACCTTGCCCTTGGTCTATAACATTTCAGCCCAAAATTAATCCGCTATTCCTCTGACAGTCTCCCATCAGTATGCCAAATTTGCTGCAATTTCATCCAATGCCATTAAAAAAATCATGCTAAAAGTCAGAGAAACCGAATTTTATTTACTTTATTTGCTGAACCCAGCGAGTCTACAGATTAGATATCTCTTTTTTTTCTCTTTCTTTTTTGCTGCTGTATCATTTGAATTTCATTTTCGAATATGTGTGTCTACCAGTATGCTAATGTCGAATTTATTTAGTACTGAGACAGGTACAGAGGTACCATACCATTCAATTCAACCACTGGCACACTCATACCAGCCAGCCTATGATGCCCATCTCCACGGTGTGTATTACCTCAACTCACCCCTGCCACACATCACTATTCAACCATTCCATTTCACCAACCCCAACTTTTCAGCTCCCTCACATCAGACTTCTAAGAAATGATGTACAATCGGCCTTAAAAGTCCAGTCGCCTCTCCTGCTTCTCTCCCCATGGTCTTTGAATATCAATGTGGCGAATCTGATGGAACGGACGCTGATGACAGTCGTCTGTGACCCCTGTGATCTAAATACGTCATCAGTCTCTGTTGTTGTGCATTCATTACACCGGTTTTCAAAGTCCAAGGAGTGAAAAGCAGGAGAGGCGACAGCATTTTCTTTGTCCACCGTATAGTCCCATTCCTTCAACACTTCCCGTTCAATGCTTATCTTCACAGGGTGAAATTACCCTGGCCTGTCCCACCACCCACCATCATATAACCTTAATCCGCCCAGGTCTTTCTTCCCACTCCATACATTTTTGCTTCCTCGTGTTTAGATTAGCACATTGTCGACCTACCTACAACACTCTTCACAAGGTATTCTTTTTCTAGCACATCCCATCACCCACCACTACCCCAGTTAATTTCACCACTATATCTCCATCCACGCTACCTATATCTCCTGAAACCATTGCAACAATACCCCTGATTTTTGCCAGGATTTTTAGAGCCAGGGGCAGGATCTAGAAATTCCTTTGTCATTGAAGCGAGTTACTGAGTAACTGAGTTACGGGATTACTGAGACACCGATTATTTTACAACAGCCAGTCTGGTACCTGGTACTACAAGTAAGCCTATTTATTGTACTGCGGAACCCATTCTCTCTTGTGAAGTTTTGTAAATTTTGAAATTTGGAGAACTTGATATTTAACCTCTGAGAATGTGCAGAGGACGTTGAAATATGATGGGTTACTTTCAGAAGAGGGATCGAGGCCCAGTAGTATTGCTCTACAACACATGGTTTTAAATATAGTTAGGTTTTTAGGTTTTTCGAAAAATTCCTAGGACTCAGCTCATCACCCCAAGCCTGAGAGCTGCCATGCATCGCTACCTAATGGAAAGGTTGCCAAGATTCACTTGATTTTTATAAATTATGTTTTTCTGAGGGTCACACAGATAGCATAACTGAAAGTGTAAGTTGGTATCCACGTTTAATGGTATATTGCCATGAGTCAACAGAACTTATCTAAAGTCACCTGACAGACCCTAGGCAAAAAAAAAAAAAAAAAATTACTGATACTGGTCCGAACTAAGCTGGTTGTGTGTGAACACGACTTATACTGAATAACTAAAGAGAATCAAAGCTGACATGAATCAGTGTGGATGAACCTTAAGTTACCTAAACAGACGTAAGTAGACTTGCCTGGAAGTGAACTGGTCTGAAGTGATACGACTAGCCCCAACCAGATGTGAATCCCATGCACGGACCTAAACGGACAAAAATATCTCTAACTGGAATTGAATGATAACAAATGGATATGACTGTGTCTGAAGTCGTCTTACTGAAGTGAAATAGATGAAAAGTATCTTGATGGACTTAAACTTGCCTAATTGGTTCTGAACGAATTTGCGTGTTAAAACTGGCATGAACTGAACGTAATGCTGTCTGGGATTAGTGGACCTAAATGGACCAATATGGACCCGGTTTGCCTATGTATCAAAAGGGCCCTAACTGTTCCTAAGTGGCAGAAATGGGCTTGAATGATTCTGACTGACTCCAAATACTGTTGAAGCTACCTAACAGAATGGATATTACAACTTGAAATCAAGTTGATGAATCTGAAGTGACAAAACTGGGCAGGAATGAATGTGAGGGGCCTGAATGGATATGAAGTAGCTTGCGCTGGCCACTAGATTAATTTATTCCCAATTAATCCATACAAGAAAATAACTGGCCATTATACGTTTATAGACGGTTATGTTGGTCGACGGTTTTGCCCGCAGGAAACTGGTACTTTGCTGGCGAACGCACCTCACTTTGTTATTGTTTCTTCTGCCAAATTAAGGAAGGTCTCTCTCGGGCTGAGTCAGAAACAGTTTCCATTAATCCTATCACTACCATGACATATTATTCACTTCATTATTGCTACAGCTAGGAGATTACATTCACATCGGAAAACAAAAAGAAAGTTCGTGGTAGAAAAGGATATAAACAGATACAGGCTACAAACCAAATGGTGTTTTTGTGCTGCTGAATATCATCGACGGGTGGTCACAGGTATAAAATAATAAAGATACTAGGGGTCTGATTGCATATACAGTATTCGGCGACAATTCTCTGAAAAGTTTTGATGTCTAGGGAGAGTACTACACTCGTATTATCATTAACTTTGCACCTAACGTACCCACCGCCCTCTGGCTTTATGATTCAGAACGTCCCTTTGCAGCCCACCCATGTCTTCCAGTTACCCTCGTCCCCGGATGGAGGGTACGTATTCTTGTAAAAAAAATTCACAGTATTTTCTTGACAGATTGTGTTATGATGGTAAGAACTTACATAAATTTATATATCTACTTCAGTAACAGAGACTCGGCTAATAAGGCCTGACCGAAAGTATTTTTAGGTACTCGTTTCATCAAAACCTGCCGTATAGAGGCAGTAAAGCGTTATAGCCAAGATATTATTATGAGCGAGAAGTCTGGTACTTGTTACTTAACAGAAGGCCAGATCAGCACCAACTATAGTCAGGACCGAGTGCACCATTTATACTGACTCCAATAACTGCAGTGGCAGTAAATCTCTCACAGGCAAAAAACTATACAGTTGTCCATACAGGAGCTGAAAAGGCAAATGAGTAGAACTGCCAGCACTACATTATTGATCTAATGGAACGAAACAGCACCAACGACAACAAATGTGCCAGAGTCAACGGTTACTGTAATTATCAAGTTACTATTTATAAACGTGGTTATTTTATGTTAATTTTGTCAACAACATGCCACTGCTTGACTGGCCTGACTGTTTCAGCTCACTGATTGGTGTGTTAACGTCCACGTTTATGTGTCTGATAATTTGCTACATTACTATTGTTTCGAATATGAGTCGCAGACTCGTCATGAATATGGTGATTGCACGTCAGTTACCTAACACTCTTCGTGTGACCAAGATGAAGGGTATGAAACCCAAGCTGCGACGGATATTTGAAATGGATGTTGGTAGTATGCTTTGTTCTTTAATAGCCTGTTCTTGCGAATGATGAGGTGAAAGAGAGAGAGATTGTCCAGGTGCTTGAGGGTGCGAAAGTGGATGTATGTGGAATAACTGAAACAAAATGGAGAGGAGAAAGTGTGAGAGAATGGGAGTATGGAAGGGGTATATGTGCAGGAGTAGGTGAGAATGAGAGGGCAAAGGAAGGAGTATGTATAGTTGTGAGTAAAAGATGGAAGAAGAGCATAAGACAGTATGGATCGGTTGGGTCAAGGACTGTGTGGGCAAAGTTGAAAGTTGGAATACAAGTGTGGGCGATTGTGTGTGTGTGTATGCGCCAACGCAAGATCGTGCTAGAAGAGTGGGAGAAGAGTTCTGGACAAATGTAGAAGTGTGCATGGAAAAGTATGGAAAGAATGAGAAAGTGTTTTTAATTGGTGATATGAATGGTAAAGTTGGGAATGTGAAGGTGGATGGAATAGTTGGTGAGTGGGGTGTGCCTGCTGAGATAGATGAGAATGGGAGTGCGTTAGTGGACATTTGTGCTGGGAGGGGGTTGGTGATAGCCAATACCCTCTTCAGGCATAAAATGATCCACAGGTATACATGGCGTGTGATGAGAAGGGTGGGTGGTGAACTTAATGAAAGGAAGGCAATGATTGATTATGTGTATGTGGATGAAAGGATGCGAAGATGTTTAATGGATGCAAGAGTTTATAGAGGTTGGGGGAGTGGACTTTCTGACCACTACTTGGTGGTGGCCAGAATCAAGGTCCAATTAGAATGGAGAAATAGAAAAAGGGAAAGACGAGAGGAAGGAGTAGTTGCAAGGAGAGTGGAAAGGTTACAAGAGGATGAGAAAAAGGCAGAGTATAAGAGAGAAGTGGAGGAACGATTGGGCAAATATGAATTGGAGCAGATGGGAGACGTGGAAGGTGTGTGTAGGATATTTACAGAAGAAATATGTGCGGCATGTGATGTGGTGTGTGGAAGGAAGAGAAAACGGAGGGGGGTGCAAGGAACAGCGTGGTGGACTGAAGAGGTGAAACAGGCTGTGGCACAAAAGAAGAAAGCATACAATGAATGGATGAGAAATAGGGGCGTGGAAGAAGTTGAGAGGCGGAAGAGAGAGTTATATGTAGAAAGAAAGAGAGAGGTGAAAAGATTAGTAAGAGAGAGTAAGAAGAGAGTGGATGAGGAATTTGGAAGGAATTTGAGTGTAAAGTGGAGGGACTGTAAGAAAATGTTCTGGAAAGAGGTGAAAAGAGTAAGACAGGGTGGAAGTGAAGTTAGCAGGGGAGTGAAAGATAAAATTGGTAGATTACTAGTGGAGAAGGGAGAAAAAGTGAGCAGATGGAGAGAACACTTTAAGGAATTGTTGAACGTAGAGGATGGAATAATGTGAGTATAAGTGGCTGGGGAATGGCTGAGAGAAGGAGGGAGGTGAGAAGACAGAAAGAAATCAGTAGGATAGAAGTTGTGGAAGCAATGAAGAAAGTTAAATCGGGGAAAGCCCCAGGAATTGATGGAGCGTGTGATGAAATGCTGAAGCATGGGGGAGAGATAGTAGTAGAATGGATGTGGAAGATGTGCAGATTAGCCTGGGAGGAAGGTAGAGTCCAGGAGGATTGGAAGTCAGGTATAATTATTCCCTTGTACAAAGGAAAAGGGGAAAAAGAAGTGTGTGGTAATCATAGGGGCATTTGTCTTCTTAGTATAATAGGAAAAGTGTATGGTAGGATACTTATTGACAGAGTTAGAGAAAGAACAGAGAAATTAGTTGGAGAAGAACAGGGAGGTTTCAGGAAGGGAAGAGGTTGTGTAGATCAGATATTCATTCTTAGATCTTTAGTGGAAAAGTTTCTAGAGAAGGGAAAGAAGTTGTTTGCGGCTTTCATGGATTTGGAGAAAGCATATGACAGGGTTGATAGACAAGGATTCTGGAAAGTGTTAAGAATATATGGAGTAGATGGGAAGTTGTTGAATGCTGTGAAGAGTATGTACGATGGTGCGAAAGCTACAGTGCGTGTGGATGGTGAACTAAGTGAATTTTTCTCTTTGAAAGTTGGGTTGAAACAGGGATGTGTCATGTCTCCATGGTTGTTCAATCTGTACATGGATGGGGTAATAAAAGAGGTACAAGGTAGGGTAGTGGATGTTGGAGTGGCCCTAGTGAGAGAGGATAGTGTTTGGAAACTCCCTGTACTGTTGTTTGCAGATGATAATGTGTTGTTGAATGAAGACGAAGGGGAGCTGCAAGGCTTGGTGGATGAGTTTGGGAGAGTGTGTGAGAAACGGAATCTAAAGGTAAATGTAGGGAAGAGTAAAGTGATGGTCTTTGAGAGGGGTGAAGTCAGTGAATGTACAGCGAGGCTGGATGGTGAGGAACTGGAAAATGTGAGTACGTTTAAGTACTTGGGTAGTGTGATGAGTAAGGACAGAGGTTTGGAGGGTGAAGTGCTTGAAAGGGTACAGCAGGGAAGAAAGGTTGCTGGTTCTTTGAAAGCAGTGATAAGAAACAGGGCAGTGAGCATGGAAGTGAAAAAGTTACTACATGACAGTATTGTGATACCAACTCTAACGTACGAAAGTGAAACTTGGACGTTGTTGGAAGGACTCAAGTCAAGAGTGAGAGCAGTGGAAATGAGTTATTTAAGAGAAGCCTGTGGAGTCACATGGAGAGATAGGCTGACGAATGTGGATATAAAGGAACGTTGTGGTGTTGATGTGGATGTGATAGGAAGCATTATGAGGAACACACTGAGGTGGTTTGGCCATGTGGAGAGGATGGAGGATGAAAGACTGACGAAGAGAGTGAATGTGAGTGAGGTGGAGGGGGGAAGAGGGAGGGGGAGGCCGAGGATGAAATGGAGGGATGGGGTGGAGAGGTATATGAGAGAGGGGGGTGTGAGTTGGGAGCAGGGCAATGAAATGGCAGGGGACAGGGCGACTTGGAGGCGATTTGTTTGTGGCCACCCCAAACGGGATTGAGGCGTCTGGCAATAGATAGATAGATAGATAGATAGCTTGCATTTCGTTGACAAGACAGGTTTTGACGTCATCGTCGTCCCATCCTTATAATCCACTTAATAGAGAACTATCAAACCCCATGCCAAGTGTAAAGCTCAAACAGTCACACGTGTATCATCTAAGCCTTCAGAATTCGTACGTGGCAGCTTCTGTCACTAAAGTTCAAGGTGTGAAACTAATTACATGCAACAGAAATGTAAACAGCATAGCTGATATTCATATTCCAGCTTTTTCTTCCCTTAAATCCATGTGTCTCCATATTCTCTCCACCATCAGTCGATTTTAGCATCCCTCTCATTTCCAGTGCTGTTCCCGTCCGTACTCCTTAAATCCCTTACCTTTCTGTTTTTTCTTCCCTACATTATTCCTTTCCTCTCAGTTTCAAATAATAATGTCCTTGTCATTGCTTTAACGTTCCTTCTCCGTTTTTTTTTAATTCTTTTCTGCAAGTACATTCTTTAATCCACACCCAATAATTTTCAGCTTCTTTCATTTTTCCATTCCTCTCACCTCCTTTTCATTCCTACTTCTTTGGTTATTCATTCATTTCAGTTTCCTTTTAATCATTAGCTATTTTTTTTCATATTTGCTCTATTTAAATTCCTCCCTTCTCTTGCTTCCCTCGTTTACTTTTCATTTCCTTCTGTCTCCACTCATTTCATTTTTTCTTTTTAGTTCTTCCTTGCAATCGTTTCCTTTTTGTTGTTGTTGTTGTTGCTATAATTTCTCTTTCACGTTTTCGTTCTTTCCTAATTCAGTTCGATTATTAATTCCTTTAAATCTTTTCCTCCACCCCTCGTGCAACTCCTCTTCCTATGTAGTCACCTTCCTCGTGCCCCCAGTGAAGTCCATGCCCTACTGGGCAGAGTGAGGATAGTTTGCAATAGTGCTGTGGTGGCCCCTACACTAGATGGTAGTGGCTTCAATGTTTGTCGTCAGAATCTGTGAGGAGAGAAGGAGCGAGGTGTTCAGAAATGTAGACAAATCAGTTGCCGTAGCCACCATGCCCTCCTCATACTCCAAGCATGTTTGTTGTATATGTGGGAAAAAAACGCCGCACATAACTAGGACTGAAGCTTCATTTGTCCCCCAAATGTGGTGGAGGGTGCATATTTATGACTCAAGTTATAATTTTGGAATGAACAGGTAGATAACATATTATGATGAAGCGTGTGCTGTAGCAAACCTATTGTCACGTGTTCTGGTGTGTTTCAGTATGTATTAGAAAGAGCAGTGCATTAGTACCTTTACATCAAGAATTTCAAAAAAAAAAAAAAGTATTTCTGTATGTATTTGACCCATTCTCTACATGTATATGGCCTTCAGATGCACTAGGTAATTTGCAAGTTGCTTGTCACTGGTTTCTTTTAGTGCGTGAAACAGTGAGCACTCGTATAGTAAATGCATCTATATTCGTTTTGGGTTTGAAAACCATATTATAATGCAGTTATATGTAAGAAGATGTTTTCTATTGGGTGAGGTACATCATTTTTTGTACATAATTATCGCCCTCCTTTACAGGGCGGAACTTTAATGTTTTTGCCTGCCTCTCTCTCTCTCTCTCTCTCTCTCTGTTCCCATTATATCTCATGAATGACTTGAGCTATGAACATGAAACCTTCAGGGTAACAAGATATGGCCAAAATCTTGGCCACGTTGGAAAATGCGCACTTGTGGTCAAGGTCCATGTCACCAAAATGGCTGCCAAAAGTACACTAGTTTTTATCACACGCTTTTAGCACCATTATATCTCACGAACGGCTTCAGCTATCATCATGAAACCTTCAGGGTATCAAGAGATGGCCAAAATATTGGACTTGGCCAACA
Source organism: Coenobita brevimanus (assembly GCF_032717465.1). Taxonomy (NCBI): domain Eukaryota; kingdom Metazoa; phylum Arthropoda; class Malacostraca; order Decapoda; family Coenobitidae; genus Coenobita; species Coenobita brevimanus. The sequence continues at coordinate 26,559,210 of NC_137037.1, forward strand.
GCATATTCTGGAGGGCGATTAGCATTCGGAATGCTAATCTTTCATAATGTAAATGCTTTAAATCATCTTGTATAAGTTATCCTATTTAGGGTCGACAGCTGACGTATATGGAATACTTCCTGTCTTCTCTGGTTCTCTTCCATGTGTTGATGTCCCCTACATTAGCTGGTGCCTCGACTGACAGTCACCAGCTGATGAGTGCAGGTCTGTAATGCAGAAAGGCATTATATATTTACAGTCGAAGATGTTCACTTGCTAGATGTATTTTTCCCATTTGTGTAGGTTTAGCTATTTTATAATTAGGCGTTAGTAAAGGTTGGCTATTTGTCTGTTAGGTTTATTAGTTTTAGGGTTTCTAGGTAAGTTTTTTTTTTTAGTTCTGTGAAAAGTATATATATATATATATAAAGTGGTAGGTTGGGAGCTCACCATTCACTCACTCGATGTAGTGCTGCTCTTGGGTGCCTGCCCTTTCCTCTCCTCCCTCCTTTCCTTCGTTCCTCTTCTGTCTTTCTTTACTTCATTCTTTTCTCGTCCTTCTGCCTACGGGTAACTTTACACTCCCTCTTTTGTCATTCTTTCTTCATTCTTTCCTGTTCCTTCTGCCTATGTGTGACTCTACACTGAGTGACAAGCCGAATGGTTTCCTTTACACCATGAAGCCATTTACGACGCTGGGTGGTAACCATATAACCAAAATGTGGCGCATGGTGGTTTAGTGGGTAATTGCGGCGCTCCAGTCGGAGTGAGCCGGTTAAGGTTTAAATCCAAGTGATGGTTGGGATTATTGCTCGAGTAATGCCACTCATGGATGAGTGAGACTGGTCACTGTCATCTTAGATGTCAGGACCAATTTGCCTAGTCCCGGGCGCCTACGTTCCTCATGGGGCAACGTATGATTGGATGATATATATATATATATATATATATATATATATATGTTAGGACTCCATATTATAATTACAAATCATAATAGATAGATAGATAAATAGATAGATAGAGAGACAGATAGAAGCAGGAGGTCAGATGATGAGAAGGTACTGTGTCTGCAAGAATCGAGCAATGCTAAACATGCTTACACACTCTTAACTCAAGGAATGCTTTATAGGCACACGACAGTGCCTAGTGACCATACACACACATACACACATACTCACACACAGGCTTCTAGAACTTTCCAATCACAGGGAACACACGTGATACGTCTCCTGTTTCACCAGAATTTAGGAAAGAGAGCTCAGAAGGAAGCTAGCCATAGAACAGACAGGTCATAAGGAGAAGGGCTTAGCAACTTGAGAGAGAGAGACAGAGAGAGCGAGACAGGGAGATAGCTCCCGGGACTCTATACTTCGCTCTGTGTGAGAGACTTGTTAATATTTCCAAGACAAATAAAAATAGTTCCATACTATTCTTTACCTCTCCTTGTCATTGAATGACAAGTGGGAAAGAAGATTATCTACTTACAAAGCTACTCAAGTATAACAACCGCTCGTCCACAAGTCTAATATATGTATAACTTCTCTACAAGTAACTACAAAGTCTTTTTATGACATTTGGTAGCAGCAAACGTATACGAACCTTGTCTACGAATCAACATTGAATTCCTACAAAATATCAAGATTGAAAACAAGAATACCTCTCACAACCAACAACTCACAAATAGCTCCTGATAGTATTCTCTCCAACCAGCCCCCTCCGTCTCCGCGATCATCACGCTGATGTAGAGGTGAAGAGGTCACACGACGCCTTGCAAGTAGTTTCACAAAGTACTGATACAAACAATCTTGAAATTTCTACGATGAACCAACGAACTACAACCATCTACAATCAACTACAAGTAACAACTCTACGAGTCGTCTGTATAATCTTCTACACGCACCTACAAGTAGCGGCAGTCTTCATCCTACAACGAGTAAATCACAAGAGAAAAGGACTGAGAAAACATCGACAAAGAAAAACAAAACAAACAAATGAAGAGTGAGACACGACTCATACCTCATAACCACCAGACCTCACCCTCCTCTCTCTGCTACATCCACCCAACCCCCACCGCTTACGCAGGTGTGAAGAGGTCAAGACGACGAAGCAAATACCAAGTCCATATTCACAACTCATCTTACTCGTCTTCACTCAAGTTACTCATCGCTACTCATTCACTCACCACAGCTACCAATGTGGAAAGTCGACGTCATCATGCGTGCTTGCTGAAAAGACGCCTCGTCAGTCAACTCACCACCTGCACCACCACTCACACTATTCCCACCACGGTAAAAATTAGTGAGTTACATAGTTACTTCATTTATACCATACACAGTGATAGACAATAAGCTTCTGCACAAACATATAAAACGTGCTGTATAGTTACAGCTTAAATACACATACTTACTTCAGTTATCTGCATAACTCAAACACTAAATAATCACCAACAATAAATATTCTACACTGTATATATTCATTCATTTATTATAACATTTATTTACTACCGACGAGTGTTACCATTTATACCTACATAAAATACGTGTTTCATACATACAGCTATACATTATTACATCTACAAGTGATAAAGAAAATATACCGTCACAGTTACTCAGTGAGCGATTAAAAGAACTGTATTAAACATTTATTAATTAAAGCTACCTAGTGGAAACATATAAATTAAGTTACAAGGTAAACTAGAGAAAAAAAATGGCCAACACAAATGACGTTAGCAAGAGTGAACATCTTCAACACAATCGTGAAGACAATGATTTCCACACAGTGCTGACACACATATTACCCACGATAGGTATAGGTGAACAACAAGTCAGTGTAAATAGTTAATACAGTATATAGTGTATATATATTTTTTATGTAAAATAACAAAATATGGGACTATATAATATCATTTTCAATAATATCTGTGCAATATAAACTAAACTTTAACCCGCCCCGTCCCGACGACGTATGGGTACGTCACCACGATTTGCATTTGCCAGTCCCGGCGATGTACCAGTACGTCGTGCAATTGCAATGTGCATAATTTCGAAAATTTTCAAATTTCGCGCTTGATTTGCGGTACGTACCCTCGCCTGACCTTCCCCTACCTGCCACCAGGCGGGGACACTCGGCGACCCCGCGCGACCCGCGCTAGCCCGCCACTCGTCCACTCACCTGGTAGCCACGGTCCTGCTCAGACATGGTTAAGAGAGGTCTCTCAGAGAGCGAAATTTAAGTCGCCCTGGACACCTTTACCGGCGACAGTGATTCCCCACTGGATAACGAGGAGATGGACAAGGATTATGTGCAGCCAGAGGAGGAAGAAACCACCAGCAGTGATGAGGAAGTTCCGTCACCCAGGAAGCGGCAGTACGTGACTTACCGTGCTGCTAGAGAGGGGCAGGAGGCAAAGAAGGCACGTGGTATATCATATCCCTATCCCCAGCGTGCCTTGGAAGCAGAATTCGAGGTCGAGGACGAGGACGAGGACGAGGACGGAGACGTGGGACGTGCTGCCACGTGGTATGGGCGGGAGGTGATTACCCATCGTGGCCCAGAGCGCACACCACGTCGTCTAAGCAGGTATGGGCCTAGCATTCTGTTTGGGGTGGTAGGAAGTGAAGTGGAGGGAGTGGGGAGTGAAATGGACATTCCTGGGATTAGGGAAAGTGAGAGTGAGGTGGGTGAGTCATTGCTCTCCCTACGCAGTGTGAGGCGGCAGAGTGGATCACGTGGGCCAGTGCGGGTGCGTTCATTATCACGTGGGGTTGTGAGGGAGGGGGAAGGTGGGGAGGAAACACTCCAAAGCACGTCTTATGCTCCCCAATATCCCCTAACACGTGGTCGAGCAAGGTTGCGTGAGAGAGCACGTGGTGTGGTAATGGAGGGGGAAGGTGGGGAGGAACCATTCCCCAGCACGTCTTCTGCTCCCCAATATTCAACAATTTCATCCCCACAGCCCCCTAATGTTCCTCAAGGCCGTAAGGGTAAGGGAAAGGGAAAGGGTAAAGGCAGAGGGAAGAGGAGTGACAGTGGGGAAGCCCTCCGTACTCCTTCTCCCCAACCTCCCCAACCAGGATCTCCTCCCCACCCAGACGAAGGCGGTGATGGGGACAAGGGATTTGTGTCGTGGGATTGGGAGGATGGGAGTGATTTTTCTCCCCTCATTCACCCCTTCACTGAGCATGGGCGATCTGGCTGCATTGCACCAGGTATTCACTGTAATTCAAGCAGGTTGGATTTTTTCCACCTGTTTTTCAGTGAGGCCTTCTTAGATCAGATCGTTTTTGAAACAAACCTGTTTGCAAGCGGCCAGCGGCTAGAAAGTGAAAGATTGGGAACAAGGAGTAGGCATTCTATGATTTATGATTACCCTGTCTCCATTCCAGAAATGTTCTTATTTTTTGCCCTTGTCCTTTTGATGGGTATAATAAGAAAAAATAGAATTCCTGCTTACTGGACTACGGACCCTGTTATGTTTACCGCCATATTTGGTCAAGTGATGAGCCGTAATCGGTTTCAACAAATTCTAAGTCGCCTCCATTTTTATGATGCTAATGACCCTGCAAATGCAAACAACACTGGCAAAATGAGGCGAATTAGGCTGGTCTTTGATCACCTCAGGCAAACCTTTCGATCCTCATTCTATCCCTATAGAGATCTCGTCATAGACGAGAGTCTCGTGTTGTGGAGAGGCAATATTTCATGCAGACAGTATATACCCAGCAAAAGGCACCGTTTTGGGTTCAAGATCTTTGTTATGTGTGACTGTAGGACTGGATACGTGCAAGACATAGTCTTGTACACCGGTGCACAGACAGACATAATAGAAGATCGAAGTATAGGACTTTCGGGAGCAGTGGTAAAGACGATGATACAAGACTACCTTCATCGTGGTCATGTTCTCTACCTCGACAACTGGTACACTAGCCCTCTTCTCGCTCGTTATCTTCACAGACATGAAACGGGAGTCTGTGGAACCGTAAAGGTGAACCGGCGTCACATGGTCAAGGTAGGGCGGAAACTTGCAAGGAGTGAGGTTGTCTTCTTCAAAGCAAACAACATCCTTGCAACAATGTGGTACCACAACAGAGAAGTAAGCCTCTTGTCCACGGTTCACCACCCCTTGATGCGCCGTACTGATTCTGTTGATTACCATAGCGAGAGCAGGCGTCGTGTTTGGAAACCTGAATGTGTTATGGACTATAATATAAACATGCGCCTCGTGGACCAGTCAGACTCCATGATATCGACGGTAGAGTGTGCCAGGTCCACGATGAAGTGGTATAAAAAACTGTTCTTTCACTTGCTAGATATCACTGCTCTGAATTGCCACCACCTTCACGCCATGACCACAGGAGTTCAGGAAACCTTTGAAGGGTTTGTGAGGGAGCTCACACGAGAAATCTTTGCTAAGTATGCTGTTGAAAGGCCCCAACAGCGCCCCCACACTGCCCATATTACCCACACTCCCCAGAGAATATCCGCCCGCCATTTCCCAACTCCTATCCCTCCCCAGCCCAACGGACCTAGGCCCCAGCGCAGGTGTCACGTGTGCAGTCATTCCCAGGTGAGACTCACGACACAGAGGAAGGACACCCGCTATGAGTACGTGCAGTGTGACGTGGGTCTGTGTATTCACCCATGTTTTAGTGAATATCACACGTTGCTGCACTTTTAGCATGGTGTGAATGCGAAAGGACGCTGAAAATATGAGGTAAATGCGACAGACAGACGCTCTGTGAAAATATCAGTCATGTGGATCGCCAAATATTAGTATAAAGTGCCTACGGGTAGAACATAAGTGAAAACATTGGGTGTAAGTATATAAATCTGCCCTAAGTTGAAACTTACATAGAGAGGGTTGTTTGATTCGATATTCTGTCGCTCAGTGCAATAAATACGGCCCCTTATTATATATTTCTTATTATGTGACATTATTACGGGTATAATATAAGTTCAAATTATTGTATATGATGATGTATATTCTAAGTCAAATATTCATAGCATGTCTATAAAGATAAGATTTCCTGACGCTTAGTCGAATGAATAAGGCACGTATTAGTCAAAATAAAAGTCAGCAAGTGATAAAGTGAATAATTAGTATAAGTGTGTGAGTGAATTAGTATATAAGTGTGTGAGTATTATCTATGACGAAACATTCCTTGCGAGGGTATTTTCAGGCGATATTCTCACGCTCACTTGAATAAATAATGGCAGTATGTACAGTGCATTCTAGGGGTGTAAACGTGTGTAATGTAAGTGGGAAAATATAATTTGAGTGAATAAATAAAGTAGATGATGAAACACGAGTGTCTGAGATCGTGGTTGGTATGTGAATAGGCGCTAGCATATCGCTAAATGCCCTCGTAATGAATGATAATAATTGAAAACCTTCACAGTGGTGGAGGAAAGGTTCTATGTAAATGGGAAAATAATTGGAAAGTGATAAAACAATTTGGTATGTTGAAATACGAGTCATAGCGAGTGCGCTTACTAAGCTGATGTGCGCTAAACTTATGCTGCATGTCATCATAATGAATGAAAACATCTGAAAACACTTACAAACAGTTGTAATTGGTAAATTGTCATTGAAACAGAAGTATACAAGTAGAAAAAATGATAGGTTGACTCATACCAGAAACTTAGCATATAGCATGATACGACTCGGACCTAACTCGCTATGCTCACGCAATGGTACAATGCTTATTTTTCCTATATATGTGTCTGAAATCCATTATATTGTTACTGTTATTGTTTATTAGTTCAAATTCAATAAATGTAGAGGTGTTGTGTGTTGTTTGTCCCATTATTCCTTACCATAGAAAACGTAAACGCATATCCAGCCCATTACAGAAAACGATACCTGCGGGGGGAAACCGCACCTGTAGAGACCACTTATAGACCGCAGAGACCACTTTTTTCAGGATTTTCCATCGTTTCTCGACCTAAGCGGAAGTTTTAGAAGAAAAAAAATTTTTCCAAAAAGGCTCGGGACTGGGGGATGTCATAGGTGCAGAAAGGCTCGGGACGTGACGGGTTAAAAAAGTATCCCAAGGAAATTAGCCAGTAATTATGCAACCATGAACAACATAGAAAAAGCGTACACAAGCGAAGAAAAACAAACTATAGAAAATCAATACATACAAAAAAAAAAAAAAGAAAGAAAGAAAAAGTAAGAAAGAAAAACGAGAGAAATAGAGTAAGATCACATAACTAACAAATGAAAATAAGTGTAAGTGTTACTACATATGTCCAAATACCACATAAACTCCTTCTATAAGTGAAACAAAAAAATTGTTGTCTCCACAAGCAAGTGGCATGGCACATCATCACATAAACTCCTTCTATAAGTGAAACAAAAAGCAGATTGTTGTCTCCACGAGCCAGTGGCATGTCACATCATCACTATCATCGACCGCAGCATGACCGGATTCATATGTCAGGACTGCAATTATTACAATTATGGAACGACAAACGATTGCATTATGTTACACTTGCTACAATTATGTAACTACAAACGATATGTAACAATTATGTAACTCCATATTATAATTATGTAACGACAAACGATTGCATTATGTTACACTTATTACAATTATGTAACTACAAACGATATGTAACAATTATGTAACGACAAACGATTGCATTATGTTACACTTGCTACAATTATGTAACTACAAACTATATGTACCATTTATGTAACAGTTGCATTAACAAAATGTAACTTTTATGTAACTTTAACTACAATTATAAGGCCAAGACACTTATGTAACAGTTGCATTAACAAAATGTAACTACAATTATAAGGCCAACGCAATTATGCATTACCACAATATTTTGTAACAGTTCATAAAATGTTACAATTATATATTACCACAATGTTAGTACAATATTATAAGTCATACAACTATAGCACAATTCTGTATTACCAGTATCATCATACAAGTTAGGTGAAATATTAGACATTACTAAAGTGATAACTCAATATGTAATGTATAACCTAGCAGTATTACCATTGCACAATTATATGCGTATGTCTGTTATACATACACATCTCACAAAATGTATACAACTTGTTTAAAATGTAATATTACTGAATAATCACTATTTACTATGAATATTACATGTATACAATATTCATACAATTATGTTACTTTTACAATATTATATATTTCACTTAATTAGCTTATAAGTTCATTATAATGTGTATATAATATGTATTAATATGTTATGACTATTAACTGTCAATGGTATGCCATTTTCGCGTGACCGAGCATATGTTAGGACTCCATATTATAATTACAAATCATAATAGATAGATAGATAAATAGATAGATAGAGAGACAGATAGAAGCAGGAGGTCGGATGATGAGAAGGTACTGTGTCTGCAAGAATCGAGCAATGCTAAACATGCTTACACACTCTTAACTCAAGGAATGCTTTATAGGCACACGACAGCGCCTAGTGACCATACACACACATACACACATACTCACACACAGGCTTCTAGAACTTTCCAATCACAGGGAACACACGTGATACGTGTCCTGTTTCACCAGAATTTAGGAAAGAGAGCTCAGAAGGAGGCTAGCCATAGAACAGACAGGTCGTAAGGAGAAGGGCTTAGCAACTTGAGAGAGAGACAGAGAGAGCGAGACAGGGAGATAGCTCCCGGGACTCTATACTTCGCTCTGTGTGAGAGACTTGTTAATATTTCCAAGACAAATAAAAATAGTTCCATACTATTCTTTACCTCTCCTTGTCATTGAATGACAAATGGGAAAGAAGATTATCTACTGACAAAGCTACTCAAGTATAACAACCGCTCGTCCACAAGTCTAATATATATATAACTTCTCTACAAGCAACTACAAAGTCTTTTTATGATCTATATATATATATATATATATTGTTACATAGCCTATGATTTCATCATCCTTTGTGTAATTTTAACGCACAGTTGCTGCATGTTTGATCACGAGCGTGTTCTGCCTCAGTCCCCCCCTTCTACCGTTATAGTAGAGTAAGTCGTTCTCTTTGTTATTCAGAGCGGGATTTTCATCTCTTTGTCCTCATGGCTTCATTTGCGCGTCCTTCTTACAAGTTGTATCAAGCTCTCCTGGCCCCTATATAATGAGCTTAGTCTCTGCATCATTGCCACTTAGATCTACTCCTCATTTTGTTCACATCTCTGTCCTCCCCTGTACAGATATTAAAATTGTGAGTGCTCAAGAAATCTCCAAACATCTAGCAGCTGTGTGTAATTTGAGTATAAGTGTTATTGCATTTTTTCTTGTACTGTGTAGCATAAGGTTGGTTCTTGGGCCTAGTGAGGTTTTTGGTTGGTGTTGGGTTTTATGTCAGTCATTTTTGGTAATAGTTTGTATCTGTAATAATTTATCTGGCATTCACTGAGTATTATCTGGTATCTCATTTTATCAGGGCTGACTTAGATAAATTTACTCTTGCTAATTTCGTGTTAATAGAGGCTATTGCAGTTAACCATATATTTAACCTGTTTATTTGCCATTACATTATCCTTATGAGTCCTAAATGTTTTGTTGTTAGTTTAAGCATTAAACTTCAACTTGTAATTTTACCTAACTCTTTTGTTTTGAACCTGGAACTTTACGGGACAGTAGTGACTCTTCGTATTCTCACTTAAAGTGTACATTATCTTTCTCTGTTCCGTAACATAAATTTGGCGACCTCTCATCAGGATATTCAGGATATTATCATAAGGATATTGCTTGATATTTTGTGACTGTTACTTATTAATTATGTCTACTATTACTACACTTGATGAAGCCAAAGATTTTTTGTCAAATGTGGAAACAGTGTGTGATGTAGAAAACAGAACAAAGAATGAACTTAAGCTTGTTGCTCAACAATTGGGAATTGCTGTTCGCTCTCATCATTCTGAAGATCAAATTGTTGACATGATTAATGAAAGTTTGTTTAATGTAACTCCTCCAAATGAGCAAACGCAGATTGAATTAGCTAAGTTACAGCTAGCCCTGCAGGAGGCTCGTGTGAAGGAAGCTGAATTTCAAGCACAGGCTAAGGAGGCTGAATTTCAGGCAAAAGCTAAGGAGGTTGAGGCACAAGTTGAAATTGCTAGGATTCAGGCGGACCATGAGTATCGCATGAAACAAGGTGGAACTGGATCATCTAGCTCTGATGATTTTGATGTGGCTAAAAATGTTAAACTTGTCCCTCCTTTTAATGAATCTGATTTAACTAAGTATTTTCAGTTGTTTGAGAGGGTAGCTACAGGTTTTAATTGGCCCAAGGAGTATTGGCCAGTACTCCTTCAAACTGTTCTCACCGGTAAAGCTCAAGTAACTTATGCATCTTTGCCTCAGGATCAATCTGATAATTATGATGTAGTTAAGAGCCTGATTCTTAAGGCCTATGAGCTTGTTCCTGAAGCCTATAGAGTAAAATTTAGGACAACTTACAAGCAAGATAAGCAATCCCATGTTGAGTATGCAAAAATCAAAGAAGATTTGTTAGAGCAGTGGTTAAATTCTAAGAATGTGGATTCTGATTTTGACAAATTTAAGCAGATGATTTTGCTGGAGGACTTCAAAAGGTGTATTAGTAAAGATGTAAGCCTATATCTTGATGAGAAAAGAATAGATAATTTGTCTGATGCTGCAGTTTTAGCTGATGAGTATGTTCTCACTCACAAGAGATATTCTAGAGAAAAAGGGAAAGCTGAGAGTAAGTACGTTGCCTCTACTCAGAGTACAGGTAACAGGAAAGAAAATAAAGATGATGTTTCTCAGGAAGTAAATACCAGCTTCACCTCTAGATTTCAGAAAAGTAAATGTACTTATTGTAGTAAGCTTGGTCATACTACGGAGAGATGTTTCAGGAGACAGCGTGATGTGAACAAAAAGGAGTCTTTAAATATTCAGTCAATTGGTCTAGTGTCCACTCTTGAGAGTTCCCAGAATTCTTTATCTGAGTTAACTGAACCTGCTTTGAGGGGTAACTTAAATTCTCATGATGGAGCTCCTCTTTTGAGCAGTAAAGTGGGTGACACTCTCAAGAGTTCATGTGCTAATTTCCTGTCTGATGGTTTTGTCAGTCCTCTGGACAGTAATGACAGGAAATCAGTTAAAATATATCGTGATACAGGCGCTTGCCAATCCCTTATGCTGACCAGTGTTCTAGGCTCTAATGTTAATTCCTCTGATGAAACTGTAATCTTACAAGGTGTAGGGAATAATTACTTATCTGTCCCTCTGTGCAGAGTGAATTTAGAGTCTGGTTTTGTTAATGGTTCTGTTATGGTTGGGTTGGTTGAGACACTCCCAATGTCAGGTGTAACTTTCTTACTTGGAAATGATATTGGTGGAAGTCAAGTGTGTCCAGCTCCTCAGTTGTCTAGTGAGCCAGTGGCTGCGACCCAGGATTGTGATGTCCCTGATGTGTTCCCTGCATGTGCTGTCACTAGGGCTAAGTCTAAAGTTACTGGTGATTTAGAGGATAATGATGATGATGATGTTATCCTAGCTGACACTTTTCTTGCTAATTTGGACCACTCACCAGATGAGGCAGTACCCCGTAGTGTTGATAATTTGTCTCATCAAGAGTTGGTTGAGTTGCAGGTTGCTGACCCTGAGTTGAAAGGTCTAGCTAACTCTGCTTACAGTGAAGAAGAGTCAGCCTGTGCTTCTACTTGTTATTATGTAAAGTCAGGAGTACTTATGAGGAAGTGGAGACCCCCAACAGCATCAGCCGACTGTGAATGGGAGGTTGTACATCAAGTTGTCATCCCTCGTGTTTGTAGGCAGGATATCATTAGAGTGGCTCATGATTCCAGTTTGGCAGGACACCTTGGAGTGAGGAAGACTGTGGCACGCATTTTGAAACACTTCTACTGGCCAGGTATCTTCAGGGATGTTTCCTGGTATTGTAAGTCTTGTCACACCTGTCAAGTTGTGGGGAAGTGTAATCAGACCGAAAAGGTTGCACCTCTAGTTCCCATTCCTCCTTTTGAGGCGCCTTTCACCCGTGTGTTGGTGGATATTGTGGGCCCTCTTCCTAAGACTTCTTCAGGATTTTCTTATGTGTTGACCATGATTGATATGGCTACTCGTTATCCTGAAGCCATTCCACTCAGAAACATCTCAGCAAAGAACGTGGTTAAGGAAATGCTAGGGTTCTTCACAAAGTTTGGTCTGCCCAAGGAGGTACAGTCAGACCGGGGAAGTAATTTCATGTCAAACGTTTTCAAGCAGTCTCTGAAAGAGTTGGGCATCACCCAGATCACGTCTTCAGCTTACCATCCCCAGACCCAAGGAGCCTTGGAGAGATATCATCAAACACTCAAATCGATGCTCAAGAAATACTGTTTGGAACATCAGAAAGACTGGGATAAAGGTCTTCCATTCGTTGTGTTTGCCGCAAGAGAATCTCCAAATGAATCACTGGGCTTCTCACCTTTTGAACTACTGTTTGGCCATGAAGTAAGAGGACCCCTTACGTTACTCAAGGGAATGCTGGCTGTCGGAGGAAAGATGACGTCAACCTGCTGGAGTATGTGATGAAGTTCAAAGAACGGCTGTCCACTGCTTTACAGCTGGCGAGAGAGAATTTAGGAGCTGCTCAGGAGAAGATGAAGACTTGGTATGATAAGAAGTCCAGGTTACGCCACTTTCAGCCAGGAGATCAGGTTTTGATTCTGCTACCAGTTCATGGGCAACCTCTTCAAGCCAAGTTTAGTGGTCCTTATTTCGTGGAGAAGAAACTCAGTGATGTCAACTATGTCATCGCCACACCAGATCGTAGAAAGAGCAAGCAACTATGTCACATCAACATGCTAAAGTTATATCACAGGCGGGACGAAAATAATCCAGTCTGCACTGTAGCTGTTCCACCCGAGTCTGCAAGTGAAGCTCTCCCATGCAGTATGAGCCTGAGTGATAGTTTGGGGAAGAATCCTGATATCATGAATGATCTCCAGACTAAGCTTTCTCATCTACCTCCCAAGGAAAGGCAGGAGTTTTCGGCATTACTGCAGGAGTACCCGCAAGTGTTCCGTGCCACTCCAGGAAGAACCACTGTGTTGATGCATGATGTCGATGTTGGAGACGCAAAGCCAATTAAATTGCCTCCTTACCATGTGAACCCAGTGAAAGTTCCTCTCATCCAGAAGGAGCTTGGCTACCTGTTGGACCACAAGATGATTGAGCCCTGTCAGAGCGAGTGGAGTTCTCCTGTCACTCTGGTCCCTAAGCCAGGTGGGTCACAGCGGCTTTGCATTGACTACAGACGTGTTAATCAGATCACCAAAACAGACACTTACCCTCTCCCTCGTGTGGAAGATTGCATTGACAAGATCGGAAAGGCTAGGTACATAAGTAAGTTTGATTTGTTAAAGGGATACTGGCAAGTACCTATGACTGAACGTGCTAGGGAGATCTCATTTTTTGTAACATTAGGAAAGACCTTTGCATGATCTGTAATGCCATATACAGATTGTTTTAGAGTAATAAGAAATTTCCTTTGTAAATTTCTTTTTTCTTTGTGGGGAGGTGTTACATAGCCTATGATTTCATCATCCTTTGTGTAATTTTAACACACAGTTGCTGCATGTTTGATCACGAGCGTGTTCTGCCTCAGTCCCCCCCTTCTACCGTTATAGTAGAGTAAGTCGTTCTCTTTGTTATTCAGAGCGGGATTTTCATCTCTTTGTCCCCATGGCTTCATTTGCGCGTCCTTCTTACAAGTTGTATCAAGCTCTCCTGGCCCCTATATAATGAGCCCAGTCTCTGCATCATTGCCACTTAGATCTACTCCTCATTTTGTTCACATCTCTGTCCTCCCCTGTACAGATATTATTATTGTGAGTGCTCAAGAAATCTCCAAACATCTAGCAGCTGTGTGTAATTTGAGTATAAGTGTTATTGCATTTTTTCTTGTACTGTGTAGCATAAGGTTGGTTCTTGGGCCTAGTGAGGTTTTTGGTTGGTGTTGGGTTTTATGTCAGTCATTTTTGATAATAGTTTGTATCTGTAATAATTTATCTGGCATTCACTGAGTATTATCTGGTATCTCATTTTATCAAGGCTGACATAGATAAATTTACTCTTGCTAATTTCGTGTTAATAGAGGCTATTGCAGTTAACCATATATTTAACCTGTTTATTTGCCATTACATTATCCTTATGAGTCCTGAATGTTTTGTTGTTAGTTTAAGCATTAAACTTCAACTTGTAATTTTACCTAACTCTTTTGTTTTGAACCTGGAACTTTACGGGACAGTAGTGACTCTTCGTATTCTCACTTAAAGTGTACATTATCTTTCTCTGTTCCGTAACAATATACACAGCAATCCCTGTACTTTCCGGACCCCCACATTCCAGACATCCCCTCTTACAGGACGTTGTGGGCCTGGACCATCGGAATCGAAAAATGGCCAAAAAAAGAAAAAAATCCCCCCAAAATCCAATTTTTTTCCCACCCGTAATTTGAAATTGCCGCACGACGCCAAACAGCTGCTTACACCATGGCCCCTTCACCTCTTCCTTCCTCCCCCCTCCCCCCTTCCCTGTCAGGGTTGCCGTTTGTTATTTTTCATTACCAAATGTGGACCAATTTGGTAATGAAAATTTTGTTTCATAGTGAATCAGAATAATGCATTACCAAACGGATTTTTCACATGTATGAGGATACACAGGATGGAGATGGTGGATTGTTTGCTCTCTCTGATTAATCTGCTACCCTATATAGCATGAAAATAATCAACATGCTATTAATTATAAGGAGAGTGATTACATGTATTTCCACTTGTATATATAATTAGTGAAGAATAAATGCTAGCTTTACGAATTTGGCAATGAAAATTTAAATTTGGTAATGAAAGTTGAGGAGATTGGTAATGTGGCCAGTGCGATCTGGCAATCTGTTTCTTCGACATCAACAGTTACTCCCTAACTTCAATTGTGAATAGATGCTTATCGCACTGGAAGCCACAAGTGCTCGTTTTTTGTGAATAAACAGTGAATATACTGCAATACCTCACCTCTAGACCACATGGGAATTTACAGTGTTGTGCAGTGTTAAGAAATTTGAACTTAGAGTGCAAAGGATCAACTGTGAAGTGCAAATTGGCAGTTAAAACTGACGGTTAGAACTGCAGTGGTGCAGTTAAGAACAATGTGCAGTGTTAAACAATTATAACTCACAGTTCAAAGAATTAAGTGCAGCACAACACTGGATTACTGCATGTGATTCAAGAGCATTTTCAACACTGCCAAAATCTTAGAAAGGCAACCACAAACGTGATGTAAGTACCCTGGCTGAGGTACAGTCACTTCTAATTCCTCATTCTTTGGTTCCTTTTCATTTATTTCATGCTTTATGTCCATTATTGGTGTGAAGAGGGTCTTAAATAGGTTTAAATAGGTGCTATGCATATCCGGTAGGGAGTTATTTAGGTGGCTTTCAAAGTTAGGCTGGGTTAGGGTCCAAAAGTACCAGTCCAGGGGGCTGGTGCCCACTATCTGGACAAGACCACTTTCTGGACGTGCCTTTGGCTCTATTACATCGGATAGTGGAGGGATTACTGTATATATATATATATATATATATATATATAGAGAGAGAGAGAGAGAGAGAGAGAGAGAGAGAGAGGAGAGAGAGAGAGATACTGTATGTGTTATTAATAGCAAATAAAATGTCATGTTCCTGAAACATTTTTATAACCCGAGCAATAGTTAATATTATATATCTGTGCCTAACTAAGAATTATTGTAGCACAAAGTATAGTCTTCTTATTCTGTAAAATAAAGTCTTCTTAAAACTTAGTGTGGCTTTACTACCTGCCACCATGCTGCTGGTCCCAGCACTTCACTTGAGAAACCACTGTCATGTCACAAAGAATTAATGAAATGGTGGTGAACATTTTGGGGTGGGATATACGGCAATGGGTTTTACGAAAATGTTTCCGTTTCCCCTCAAACCCTAACAACTTTCTTGAATTTCCTAGTCCCTATTTTCATCTTCTTTAAATCACAAGATGACAATACTGTTATATTCTCAAATTTGTCCATATAGTTGGAGCTTCCTCATACCTCTAGCTTCCTAGTCGGTGCCTACCCTTCTGACGCACAGGCTGCACCACCACATTGATAAACACTCTACACCTATGACACTTTCTTAGGGAGAATCATACTCTGTCACCCATACTTGTCCTGAGCATCCAGCCAGTTCTCCTACTGATTGTTCACTGCTGCATAATGATGGTTATTGTCATTCAATTAGCTATGTTCAGTGTTATCACCTTGTATCCAGTGCCATCCAGTAATGTCTAGCACCATTCAGTTCTATCCAGTACTACCTAGTTCTAGATACCACCTAGCTTTATCGACTGCCACCCACTTATGTCCAGTATAATCAAGTTCTGTCCATTGCCACCCAGCTGTGTCGATTGTTGTCCAGTTTTGATTATTACTGCCCACTTGTTGGTATTCAGTTGTGTCCATTGCTATCCAGCTTGTGTTGTGCCATTGTTTGTGTCTAGTGTTATTCAGTTTTGTACAGTGCAATCGAGTTTTGTCCACTGTTGTTCAGCTTCGCAATCCAGTGTTGTCCAGTGCAGCCCAATTCTGCCCAGTGCTATTCAGTTTGTCTACTGCCTCCCAGATGTGTCCAGTGCTGTCCGGTTTTGTCCATTGCTACCTAATATTGCATACTCACTCAGTTCTGTCAGCCTCCCATTTCTGTTTAGCAGCCTGACAGACGTGTGGTAATGTGGTAAGACGCCGAATAAGAACCTACTTGACGCTAGAACTTTTTTGTACGTGGAAATTATTTGCATATTTAGCCAATGAAATCGTGATTATATTACTAAGACGTTAAGAACCAATGGACAGGGGTCTGGGGATGAGTAGTTTGGTGGGGTGTTATGACGTGGGAGTGGTGAGGGATTTTTTACAGGGTGATACCCTATCCAGTCAACTACGCTGGTAGTTAAAAGAAAAGGCACTTAATTACTCAACCGATATTTAGATGAATATTTTACTCCTTAAGTCTGGTTACATATTGTGTACACGATTTTAGCTACTACCAGGCAGATTTCTTCAGCTTTGGGGTGACTCTTCAAGCTGGAGGGGCTTGGGAGTAGCCTTCAATAACGCATTCAGTGTTAGATGTCAGTGCAGAGCTGAATTAAACCGCCTGAAGGTAAAAAGAATCTGTAGATAAGGTAAGTCATCGGACTGAAGGGGATAATAGATTCCCGCATAGAAGCCAGTCAAAGTTTGGGAAGGGCCTGGTGGTAATGGTGGTGGTTGTGGTGGGGCGCTGCCAGGGCCACTGAATTAAACGGTTTAGTGCTTGGAGTTCTTTGACCTGAAGGAAACTCCATGAATAACATTCAAGGCATCAAAAGTGTTACCCGAGAGATTTTAACCTTTTGACAACTTGGGTTTCTCTGAGTCTAAACTAGAAGGTCTGAATAAAATCAACTGGCCCAAACCAAAATTTACACAGTTTAACCTCTTCATTCCGGTTACCTATTTTTTTATTTACTTCTTCTTCCTCCAGACGTTTTTATTCACTTTTGGGGATATCTCTTGTTGTGCAGGGGTAAAAGAAGGACATATCTGACTTGTGTAGTTCAAAAAGTAACCTCAAAACTGTATAACATTGTACGGAAATATCTAGAATAAGTGAAAAAGGTTATCGTAATGTGAAAGTGTTAATACAGGAGGAACTAAAATTGGCTGTATCAGACAAAGACTAATCCAATGAAAGGCACTCCCTTTAACAGGACAAAATTTGGGGGTGAATGCTGAAAAAAAAAAAAAAAAAACTATCTTTTGTAAGTGAGGTACTGTACTTGAATAATTTCCTATTGTGAGCCAGAATAAAATATCAACGAGCGAAAACAGCGGAGAAAGACTTACTCCAATATAATACCAACGTGCGATAAGAACGTAGGAATGCTTACCGGATTATAATACTAACACGCGACCCGAGTGTAGAAGGACTTACTCGGGATTTGTTTATACCTTTGACATAGAATTCGTGTCAGCTGAAGAAAATCGTCGGGAGTGTGTTCACAGCAGTAAGAGAGAGTATACGAGTAAAAGTAAGAAAACTTGCCTTTGACTCAGTGGCTTCTCCTCCATTTTGCAGTTGTTGCATTTAAATTTAAGTGTTTTAGTGGAGGATCTCTCTCTCTCTCTCTCTCTCTCTCTCTCTCTCTCATACCACGAGAGAGAGAGAGAGAGAGAGAGAGAGATCTTTTTCTCTTCGCTATATAAATGTGGTCACTGTATACTGTATGTTAAGATGGATTAACAGTCAATTTGTTTTAAGGGATAGTGGCCAATCCTGAGCTGAATGCGGCTCCTCTGACGGCATTGAAGTTAATGTTGTTAAGAGAACTGTGTCTCTCAGAGCCTTAAACTAAACCTGTATATATATTGGTTTATACTTCGGATTAGACTGACTGGTGTTCGTTTGCTATGCCCCGCCATGTATATGGCCAGGGCATGATAGTGTTGGTCATGTTCGTCCTTCCGTCTTCCCGTCTTTCCGTCCGTCCGTCCCGTTTTGTGTTTAGCTCATTTCTGAAGAAACTGTATAAGATACCTTCATTAAACATCATACACAGATACATATCGGTGAGGACATTTCAACCATACCAAACTTTGATGACCTTGACCTTGCATTTCTTGATTTTGCGATTAGCTTATTTTCTTGGTAACCCACGGCGGGGCATTCATGTCCTATAGATATACTGTATTTCTAGTTTTCCTTAACTGCCTATGAAGCCAGAATAGCTCAGTGGTAGCGCTCTTCCTTCACGACCCTAGGATTGGTAGTTCGAGGCCTCACCAGGGTAGCGTATTTCTGGCGAGAGATGTAGCGATCTCTCCAAGGATGTCTTCATGGATTACCAGAGCTATATGATCCATTGGTCTTAGCTCGGACCCCTACTGTTTTGTGGTACCCTGCATTGATAAACAGTTGAGATATGTTCGTTTTGGTTCCTTTTGCATTTTTTCTACAGTTCGGTTTGTGTGTGTGTGTGTGTGTGTGTGTGTGTGTGTGTGTGTGTTCCCATTATATCTCATGGTTGGCTTGAGCATTCAGCATGAAACATTCAGAGTATCATAATATAGCCAAAATCTTGGCTGCGTTCGAAAATGGGCATTCGAGGTCAAGGACAAGGCCACCAAAATGGCTGCCAAATGTCAGGTAGTTTTTATCGCCCGCATTTAGTACCATTATATTTCATGAACGGTTTGAGCTATCAACATGAAATCTTCGGGGTATCAAGATATGGCCAAAATCTTGGACTTGGCCAACAACGTATTCTGACGGGGATTAGCATTCGGCTCCCGAATGCTTTTCTTTCATCTGTATTATCGTTCGCTGAGCTGAGTGTGTGTAGTGGTGCCGTGCAGAAGGGACTGGGGTAAGATCATTCTGGGGTCGCCTCCGGGAATCTCTGGTCCAGAATTTATGGTTCAGAGAGCGATGCGAATGGACTGAGCCGCCCACGTAAACAAGAAGTAAAAAATCGGTTGCATCTCTCACCTTACTATAAAAACTGAAAATGAGGCGTGTCGCTCTCTTGCCTATGTGAGGGTATGAGAGAGAGAGAGAGAGAGAGAGAGAGGAGAGAGAGAGAGAGAGAGAGAGAATTTGTGTGTGAGGGTGGGCTAGGGAGAGAGAGAATATGTGTGTGTGTGTGTGTGTGTGTGTGTGTGTGTGTGTGTGTGTGTGTGTGTTCTTACCTATTTGTTCTTCCCTATTTGTATCTTTACAGGAATGAGTCAAGTTCGTACTGTCCCGTGTCTTAAACCATATTTATCGTACATATCCTAAAATTTGTGAATTGTTTTGGCACACACTATTTCATTCGGAAGTGCATTCCATTAATCAATTGCTCTGTTTGGGAAACTGAATTTCCTTACGTCTTTATCACCTCTCTTCTTATGCAATTTTTTGCAATGTCCTCTTGCTGATGCTTCTCCATATGTTAAGTAATCATTTATGTCTATTTTCTCCTTCCCTGATATGCATTTATATAGCATTATCATGTCACCTCTTTTCCTTCTCTCCTGTAGTGTTGGTAGATTCAGTTTATTTAGTCTTTCTTCGTAGCTTAGGTCCCTTAAGCTTGGTATCCATCTTATAGCGGCCCTTTGAACTTTTTCAATCTTGTCTATGTGCTTTTTGAGATGAGGACTCCAGACTACTGATGCATATTCCAGGGTTGGTCTAATGAATGATGTTATTATCCTTCTTAGCATGTCTTCATTTATGTATGTGAATGCTATTCTCATATTTGCAAGCAGTGTATACATGTTCCGTACCTTCTCGCTGATGTGGTCAGCCGGAGATAGTCTGTTATTGATAATCACACCTAGGTCTTTCTCTCTTTCTGATGTGTGTAGGGTTTTGTTTCCTAACTTATAATCCCAATCAGGTCTTTTTCCACTTTTACCAAACTTGATTACATGACACTTGTCCACATTGAATTCCCTTTGCCATGTTCTACTCCATTCATGAAGTTTATTTAATTCTTCTTGTAGCTCTTTACAAGAGTCTGTGTTAGTAATTATCCTTTGTATTTTTGCATCATTTGCAAACATATTCAGATAGCTCTCATTTCCAGTGTTACTGTTTATATCATTTATATACACTAAAAACATGATTGGTGCCAGCACTGAACCTTGTGGTACTCCACTAGTCACTTCTTTCCATGATGAGTAGTTTCCTCTTAGTACTGTCCTCATTTCTCTTTTTATGAGAAAGTCTTGCATCCAACAAAACAGTTTGCCTCTAATTCCTCCTTGATGGTACAGTTTCCATAAAAGTCTTTGGTGTGGTACTGTGTCAAAAGCTTTCTTGAAATCTAAATAGATACTGTCCACCCATCCTTCCCTTTCCTGTATTGTGTTTGTTACTCTGTCATAGTAGCTCAACAGATTAGTTACACATGATTTTCCTTTTCTGAAACCAAACTGTCTTTCTGTTATCATACTGTGTTCTAGATGATTTACCCAAGCTTTTCTTATAAGTTTTTCTAATACCTTGCTTACAACACTGGTCAGTGATACTGGTCGGTAGTTGAGTGGATTTTTTCTATTTCCTTTTTTGAATAAGGGGACAATATTTGTTTTTTTCCAAATATCACGTAATTTACCTTGACTCAAGGATTTCTTGAAATTTAAAAATAATGGTTTACATAACTCCTTTGCACATTCTCGTAATACCCAACATGAAATTTCATCAGGACCACTTGCTTTTCCTCTATCTAATCTACTTAACTCCTCCTGTATTACTTTTTCTGCTATTTGTATATCTGGTAGTATGTGTGGACATGCGTATTCCACATAGTCCCTCTCAAAAATTTTTTCTTCTGTAAAAACTAATTGGAAATTCTTATTTAGTGCTTCACAAATATCTTTCTCTTGTGTATAAGTGATTCCCTCGTCCGTAATGGATTGTATTATATCTTTTACTTTAGTTTTGCTTCTGATATAGCTGTAAAACAGCTTTGTTTGATCACTACTTTTATTTATTATATCCTCCTCAAACTGTTTTTGGGCTTCCATCCTTATTCTTGTATAATCGTTTCTTGCCTGTTTGTAATTATTATACGCCCTTTCACTATTGTGTCTTCTGTATCTATTCCACAACAAATCTCTTCTTTCTTCTGATTTTTTATATTCTGTATTGAACCATTTCTGTATTTTCTTATCTGCTTCTTTGTGCTGTGGAATGTACTTCTGGACTCCTATTTCATAAAATTCACAAAAATTTTTATATACAGCATTTAAATCTTGTCCTCTAAGCTCATTTTCCCAATCAACTTCTAAGAAATACTTCTTTAGGTCTTGATAATTTCCCTTTTTATTGTTTAGGCTCTTTTTGTAACTATCATTGCTGTTCACTATGTCATATGCTATCCTGAAGTTATAATTTAGTACTGCATGATCGCTTTTGCCGAGTGGAGGGTGATATATTAAACTGTCAATATCATTTTCTTGCCTTGTAAATATTAGATCTAGCACTGAAGGTACATCAAGTCCTCTTTTTCTGGTGGTTTCCCTCACATGTTGCGTTAAGAAAAACTCTTGTACGAGATCCAGGAGCTTTTGGTCCCAACAACTTTCTTGGCTATTTATATCTAGAGTATTCCAATTTATATTTGTATTGAAGTCCCCAGTTAGTATAATTCTTTCCGATTTCTCTTCCATTTTATGTAGCAATGATCTTACACTCTGAATTGTACTCTCTGCCAGGTCCTCATATTCATCTCTTTCCCATGTGTTTGATCTGGGTGGCATGTACAAATTGGCTACAATTACTTTACCTTCAGATGTGTGTGTGTGTGTGTGTGTGTGTGTGTGAGTGAAAACTCTGCACTGGTGTTGAAAGTAGAGTTGCAACTAAGAGAGGAAAGAAATGAAAAGAAGATTGGAGAAGATGAGAGGAAGGGGAAGGAGGAGAAGAATAGAGGAACAGGAAGGAGAGGAGAGATTAGAACTGAAGAGAGAAGAGAGGAGTAGCGCTATGTAAAGGAGAGTAACGGAGGGAGTACAGATTGAGGTGAAGAAAAAAAATGGGTGCAATGGATATTTTTGAGATGAGAGCTGAGGAGAGAGGAGATTTGAGGAAAGGAGAGGAGGTTGATCATGGTAGTGTGTTTTCTTCTTGTTACCCGTACCCGCCACGGAGGGGCTTGGGGACAGTTATTGTTTTCACTTGGTTTGTCTGTCTGTTTGTTTGTCTGTTAACAACTTTTAGCAAAAACTACTGGCGCGGTTTTGACTAAAAATTACAGGTATGGTGTGCTATGACCTTCAGATCACATGATTAAATTTTGGGCCAAATTGAGCCAAGGCCTGGGCTGTAGGGCAAAAAAAAAAAAAAAAAAAAGGGGGGGGGACCGGCAACTCCATTCAAATTAGTCATATCGACATGAAACCGAGACCTAAAGGTGTATCTTTCAAATATGCATCCTATTAACATGCCTCGGTACATCAGGGGGTCACCCCCTAGTTAGCGGTAAAGGGGTCGGACCTAAACTTCAAATGGGCATAAAATCGTAAAGTTTCACCCGACTTACTCCAAATTTGATATGTGACATCTTTGACTAGATATCCTCTTGTGTTTATGCGTCAGCACTAAAATGACTGCCGGGGATGGCTTGCTGTGCCTTGGCGCCGCTTCTAGTTCATAATTTCTTTTGAAAGTTCCCAGTTTCATCCCAGCCTCCAACCAGGCTTCCTCACATGCTTCAAGCTTCCTTCATTTACTCCACTTCCCCATTCCACTTTTAATCGTGCATGTCCTTAATTTACTTTTCCATTATCGTCCTTAATTTTCACCTCCGCCCTTTGTCATTCATAATCTCACTTTAAATTTCCATGGTGCTTCATTGTTCGCCCATGTTTTCTTTGTACTTATCTATACCTTTTCACACCTTCCAGTATCCATTCTTTAATCTTCTTGCACCACCACTTTGTTTTTGTATTTTTTTTCTATTGTCATGCGTCCCCTTTAACCTGTCATCTTCCTTCCCTACCTTATGATATTCTACTTTAGTACACTTCGATGCTTTTATTTTCTTTGAGTCATGCTCCCTTGATCTTCCAGGCTCTATCTGTTACCTCTGCCTCCTTCCACACGCTCCGCCAAGTTATCTTTCCGCACTCCTCTTGTATGCTGTTTCCTTTACTGTCCTTGCTACACCGTCCTTTTCTTTTCATGCTGTCCTTCTTAATCTTCCATGCTCTTACCTTATCGTTTCATGTGTAATCAGTTGCTCTCCCATATTCTGCTTTGTCACCTTCATGCTTCCTCCTTTATTTTCTGTGGCCATTCACATACAGTCCTCCATACTTCTCCACACACTTCAGGTTTCCTACTTTATTGCTTCCATGGCCTACCGTAAATCCTCCATGCTCGCCTCTAAAAATTTCCATGCTCTACTCTGACTCCCATGCTCGTTCCTGACTCCTCCATGCAGGCTACTAGTTCTGAATCTTTTATACCGAAACATTTTTTCTTCATGTTCCATCCATTTTCTTTAAGTTGTCCTCCAAAACTTCTTCTTCCTTACAATTTCTACATGCTGTATTTTACCTTTCTTGATTTTCTATACCAGTCTGTTCATTCCACTTACTCTGTTCCATCATTTTACAAGTTACACACACACACACACACACACACACACACACACACACACACACCTGAACATACTGTTATAAACACTCTTCACCACACACTTCTGCACACATCTTCACATACACATGCACTTCAGCACACTATTGTACATACTGCAGCTACATATACTTAAGCCATTAGACACAATTCTTCAGCCATATGCACTTAAATGATTTTTTTTTGCAACCTAATACTTCATAACACTTCACAACTTACTTTAAACACACACACACACACACACACACACACACACACACACACACACACACACACACACTTGACAGAGAGAGAGAGAGAGAGAGAGAGAGAGAGAGAGAGAGCACTGCAACTCGTAAGTGATTCCTGTTTCCAGATGTCTGTTAATTTGGTGTTGAAACAGAGAAGAGATGGAGATTTTAGACGTTTAATGTTGTGCTTCTCCTGCTTCCCAGTCATCCTACCGGTACTCTTTGCACGGAGGAGTCAGAATGGGTTGAATCACGATTGCCTGAGTCCTGGCAAGTACCACCGAATCCTTTTCTTGTTAGTTTTAGTTTGTCATTTGTGGTGGGTGCATTACTAGGCATCTTGAGGAGATAATATGTTTGTGAGCGTCCTTCTTTCTACGATCCTTGTGGTTCGAGGTATCACGTTGGTGTTCTGATCTTACGACTGTGTGGGGAGGTTGCTTCTCAGTTATATATGACAGGAAAAATAGGATAGTGATCAGTTTTCTGTATAAACGACAAACAAAATATGATAGTGTTCGGTTTTCTGTATAAACGACAGCTAAAATAAGACGGTGATAGGTTTTCAGCATGTGATATATTCGTTTAGTAAATTTTGTCATCAACTAAAAACACACCCATAAAGGCGAAGGAACCTCTTGGAATCTCGAGTTTTCCAAGGGAGTGTTCGGGTCTAATCGGTGAACACCTCAAGTACGAAATTAAATTCAAAAAGATTTTCCGTAGTAACACAGTGTTTTTGGCATCTATTCTAGCAATTACATATCGGAGACTCCGCCTATAATAATAAATCGGAGGGAAATTGTGATAACATAGCGCTCTCTCGCTTGTTATGCGCTCACAAATCGCACTTTACTGATGAATAAAAGCCAGATATTCACTTGCATTTACTTGGTCACGCCTACATGCACAGGATTATGCAAATGTGCATTCGCTCATCCCATCTTACATGCAGCAACATCAACCACACACACACATTACTATCTACCACATATACAACCACTGCTACTACACAGGACATACACTACTACCGCACATTACACACTTCTACCGACCAATACACAAACTCCTATTGCACATACACTATTACCATACATACACTTACTCTTGCATTACTTGTAATACTTGGAAAACAACGATTTCCTTCTTTGAAATATTTTAATTTAATAAAAAGAAGTACTGCTGGCAAATACCGCTATCATTACTGGCGGTGTGTTTTAAAACTGGTACCGTTACAGGTGGTACATAATTTTTCTTGCGGCCACTACGGAAGAGCTGTATCTGGGGAGCCTCCCCACACATGAGAGTTGTATTATACACATGGGCTAATAAAACCCGTGTATGATATTATATATATATATATATATATATATATATATCCATCCATCCATCAATCAATCCTACATTGCCCCATGAGGAGCCTAGGAGCCCGGGGCTAGGCAGTTGGTCCCGACATTTAAGATGAGAGTGACCAGCCTCACTCATCCCTGAGTGGCATTACATGAGTAATCATCACCAACCACCCCTTGGATATAACCTTCACCGGCTCAATCCGATTGGAGCGCAATAATTTCCCACCAAACCACCAGGCGCTAAAATTTGGTTAAATGGTTACCACCCAGCGTAGTAAATGGTTTCCTGGTGCACAGGAAACCATTTGGCTTGTCACTCAGTGCAGAGTCACCCACAGGCTGAAGGAAGTGGAAAGAATGAAGGAAAGAAAGACAGAAGAGGGAGTGTAAAGTCACCCGTAGGCAGAAGGACAAAGAAAGAATGAAAGAAAGAAAGAAGAGAATGGAAGGAAAGAAGGATGGAGAGGAAAGGGCAGACACCCGAGAGCATTATATATATATATATATATATATATATATATATATATATATATATATATATATATATCTGGAGAGAGAGAGAGAGAGAGAGAGAGAGAGAGAGAGAGACATAAGTTTATTGAGTGTGGTAAGGAAGATTGATTGATTGATAGAATGCATGGCACAGCAACTACAAGGTCATATGGTGCCATATAAGCAAAAATACAAGCAGTAGAAATATAAAAACATTATAAAGTAAAACTCCATATGAAAAACTAGACATCAAAGTAAAAACAGTGCAATCATAAAAGGTGAAGGAGCCTCCTTCAGAAATAAAAAAAAACATCGTCCCCAGGGGTACCAGGCTCTCCCCCAAGCATCGAAGAGACAGTAAACACCACCCTCCCCTCGGTGCCTCAATAGCAGCCTCCGATGTAAGTCGCCCAAACTGGGACACTCAACCAGCAAATGCCTGACAGTAAGGGGAACCAAACAGTCATCACAGAATGGCTGCACGCCTCCACACATGAGGAACTCATGTGTGAGCTTGGTATGTCCAATGTGAAGGTGAGCCAGAACAGTTTCTAACTTATGAGGCATTGTAAAACAAACGCTATGAGAGACGAACTTGGTGACTTCCTATAGCTTGCTGAGAGGAACGCTATCCCACCAAAACTGCCAACAGGCAGGAACAGCAGACAATACTGAAGTGCGTAACTCAGTAGGAGGTAGAGGGCAAGGAGCACATACAGCTTGCAAAGCCGCAACCTTAGCAAGTGCATCTACCCTTTCATTACCTATGACACCAACATGTGCGGGAACCCAGCAGAAATACACTCTCTTCCCCCGATGACGAATGAGGAACAGCCACTCCAAAATAGATAAAACTAAAGGATGGGAAGAGTTAAAAGAGCCCAGGGCTAAAAGTGCCCCTTGAGAGTTTCTAAAAATAGTAAAATGATTGCCATGGTGGACAAACACCAACTTCAGGGTTAAAACAATAGCTGATAACTCTGCAGTAAAAACTGAGGCAGCCAAAGGAAGACTACTTCCAAGGCTAAAATTTGGAAATACCACTCCAAAACCAACACCAGAGGCGGATTTAGAGCCATCAGTATACACAGGCACAGATCCACCATGACTAGAAGACTGTTCTAAAAATAACTGTAAAAGACACTGAGGAGCGACAGAATCCTTTGAGTCTGCAAAAAACCTGCAGAAGGTCACCTTGGGCAAGATCCATGGAGGAACCCTCGGGATCCGAACAGGACTGACAGGTACTGTCGACAAACCAAACTCCTCCATGATATCCCGAACCCTATAGCCAAACGGACGAGGCATGTGAGGGTGTCTACAATAATACAAAAAACAAGACTGTTGCATCACACACTTACAGACAAGTGAGCCTGGAAGGCGACAAATCCGGAGCCAGCACCATGCTGCAACAGACTGACACAGTAGATCTGAGGTAGGCATACCAGCTTCCACCAACAAGCTGGGAATTGGAGATGACCAAAAAGCCCCAGTTGCGAGGCAAAGACCAGCATGATAGACAGCATCTAAAGTTTTTAGTCTGGCCTCTGTGGCAGAGGAGTAGACCTCGCAGCCATATGACAGCTTAAGGAGGCTACAAAAACCTGAAACAAATGCATGAGCATCCTCCGATCAGCACCCCAAGAGGTATGGGACAGAACCCTCAAGAGATTGAGAGCCTTCATACATGATGCTTTAAGACTTGCCAAGTGTGAAACCCAAGTCAAATGGCAGTCAAACGCCAGGCCCAAGAATTTTGTCTCTTCCACACAATGGAATCTCCTGCCAGAAAGCTGGAGATCAGGGCCTAGGTGTACCCCTCTCATCCTACAAAAATGTATAGCTACAGTCTTAGAAGGGGAAAACCGAAAACACTTGGAAGTGGCCCAGGCAGAAATCTTGTCCAAGGCAAGTTGCATAAGCCACTCAATAGCAGACATGTGGGAGCCAGAAAACCATATAGGTAAGTCATCCACATAAAAGGGAGGAGGATATCCAGTAGGCACAGTATCAAGAATACCATTGATGGTCACCGCAAATAGGGAAACACTCCCCTGTGGGACACCTTCCTCCCCTGTGGGACATCTTCCTCCTGGCACAGTGGCGCAGAGAGTAGAACCCACACGGACCCGAAACGCACTATCAGTCAAGAAGTCTCAAAGCAACACAGGCAAGCAACCATGTAAACCAAAGGTATGCAGTTGTTGGAGGATGCCATGGCACCAGCCAGTGTCATATGCCTTCTCAAGGTCAAAGAATACAGACACCAGATGTTGCTTAGAGGTAAAAGCTTCACAGACTGATGCCTCAAGCCTGATAAGGTTGTTGGTAGTGCACCGTAATTTCTGGGAGCCACTCTTTGAAGGAGAGAGAAAACAACCCTTCTCCAGAAACCACATAAGCCTGACACTGACCATGTTTTCAAACAGTTTGCACATGCATGATGTCAAATTAATAGGGCGATAGTTGGAGATATGGGAATGGTCCTTCCCAGGCTTTGGAATGGGAAGGCCACACCCAACTTCTAACTTTTGGGAATAGAGACCTCACTCCAAACCCTGTTAGAAAGGTCCAATAAGAACTGAATTTAATCAGTCGGCAGATGATATAGCATGGCGTATGGAATGTCGTCAGGCCCAGGAGCAGTATCACCACACTCCGAGAGGGTAGCACGCAGCTCACGGAGGCTAAAGTCTAAATTATATGACTCTCCACCACGAGAGCTAAAGTCAAGACCCAGCCTCTCCTGATTCCTATGAAAGCTAGCATACGGCCTAGGAGGATCCTTTTTTGAGACAGCGCAAAACTGATCTGCAAAAACAGAGGCTACTGCATCAGGTGCAGATACTAGATCTCCGTGAAGTCGCAACACCGGTGGGGAGGGGGATGTGAACCTACCAGAAATCTTGCGTACCTTTTTCCACACACTAGGCATTGGAGTAGAGGATGTAACTGTAGAAACATACGACCTCCACGAGTTTTGACGAGCATTCTTCATGACCCACCTGTAGTGAGCACGTGCTTTGCAAAACTGGATTTTTAGAAAAACATCTCGATTGACAAAATACCGACGGGCAGCCAATTTGTAAGCTCCCTTTGCTATAGAGCAGTTGCAGTGGTGTACCTGATGGGGGGTGGGGGGGGTCTGTTTGAAACTGCCCTCCAGGCACCCAATTGAGGGGGGGCCCCCAAAAGCCTTAAAATTTTATAAGCTTTTTTTTATTAATATTTAAAAATATTTATATTTATCATCCCAACAGTTCCGGCTGAGATACTGAGTAAGTTTTGAGAATGAGGGGGGCTAGTTTCTTTGAAGGGCCCCCTCCTGAAGGGGGACCCTGCAATGAACCTAGCCCCCCAGGCCCCCAAATCTCTAGGTACGCCCCTGAGCAGTTGTCATTCCACCATGGCACAAGTCTCCGGGAAAAAACACCAGAAGTCCATGGGATGGAATGAACCCCTGCCGAGAAAATGGTCTTAGTAAGATAACGTTCAGCATTGTCGATAGTTGAAAAATCAGTAACCCTGTAGGCAAATACACATAGTTCCTCAAACAGAAACCAATTAGCCTTATCCAGACATCAGCGTGGCATACGGGCTGCAAGTAGTCTGGACCAACACAGGATAATGGTCACTACCATGCAGATCATCCAAAACCTCCCAAGAAAAATCAAGGGCACAATCAGAGGAGGAGATGGTGAGGTCAATGACAGAGTACATGCCAGTCTGAACATGGAAATGGGTCGTCCTCCGATAGTTTAGGACAACCAAATCTAAATCCCCAACCAAAGAGGCAAGAGGATCATCCCGGGGATTTGAAAGTGAGTCACCCCACAAAGGATGGCAGCCATTAACCCCTTAACCGCGGGGCGTCACTTTCGTGACGCTTGGGAGCAAGGGATCATACCGCGGGGCGTCGCTTTTGTGATTCTGTGTTATTTTGAATTCACCTGGGCTTCCAAGTGGGGGCTTGTATCATCTATCAGTACTGCCAATGTCCAACACTAGTCAGCACTCCAAATCTCATCTGTACTCCCATCCATTGTTGACAATTTAGCCATTTCTCCCCGTTCTTGACTCCCCTCCCTACCCCCCCTTCATTACCCTATCCTCTCGCCTGCCTGGCCGTGCTACGCTAAGTAAATCTTCCCTGGAATTTTTCACTGATTTCATCCATTGAAATAAGCCCTATGCCCTATTCTTATACCAAATAATATATACAAGAAAGAAATAAGGTGAGAGTGCCATACACCTGGAATTGGCTAATTATCACCTGACAACACTTCACTTGCACTCGTTCGCTGATTTTCGCTGTTTATTTCCCCTTGAAATATGCCATATAATCTATTTTCGTAATAAATATACATATAAGGAGGGAAGGAAGAAGCCTAAGTGATATTTACATTCACCTGGAACTACCTAATTTATAATGTATTGTCTAGATTTCTTGCCAATCATTTCTTTGCTATAAATAGATGTGTCAAGAGGCTGAACGTTGGAAGTACTGCTTTCCCTAGGTAGGCCTCCACCCCGGCCCACCCTTATCAGTTCACTCTCATCTTCCAGTGTGGGGGTACGTCTGTTCACTCTTGCTAGCTTCAGGGCCTTTTCACCCCCATGCAAAGGGCCCTGTGACCTTTACCCCCTACTAAACCTCGTGTAGAAAGAGGTAAAGGGCTGACAATTGATAAAAGAGTAACTACGATCTTTCTATTGAGTAAAACAGTGCAAGTGGAATTGTAAATAATGTGTAAATAATGTGTAAACAGCAAGTGAAAGTAATGAATGTAAATATACGTGAACAGTGGAAAATAGTTTTATAAGTTACTTCAAGTGACAGTGCATAACACAGTGTAAATAAAACAGAAATGTAAATAACGTAAATAAAATAGAGAACGTAAATAGAAATGTAAATGTGTAGTATTATAAGAATACGAGCATATACCCTAGGAGTAATGAAAGTGAAAGTTTCACTCTAGCATATCTGAATACTGTGAGTTATGAGAGGGAAATTGAAAGTGACATTCACTCTCAATGCTAGTATACAGGACTAGAAAGTGAATGCAACGTATTTTACTGAAAGAAATTGAATCCCTACAGTGACAATAAACTAATACTACTGAAGGAAACCTATGGATAAAGACTGTAGATATATATAAGTGTTATATAGTAACAGAAATATAAAGTGTGAGGGGTTTTATGAATAATAAATGACAGAGTACCAAGAGCGAACTAGCACAAGTGCGACAGTCAGACGCGCTTGTAATTTTCATTGCTGAAGGTATGTGGCATAAGCATATGTAATTTTAATATTCTAGGACTAATAACTGATTTTTGGCAAATATTTTTTGAGAGTGTGTCGGAGCCCGAATAACCCCGCGGCACACGCAAAACATTGGTAAACATGCCCGCGGTGTAGGGGTTAAGGTCACCAAGGAGTAAGAAAGGAGGTGAAAGTTGGCTGATACGGGTTTCCAGATCAGCACGCATAACAGGGATGAAAGGTGGAAGGCACAGACAACAGATAGTATAGCATCTCCCAACGTGCATCTGTATCGCTAGAACTTGAAGGGGAGACTGTATCGCAAAGGAAATAAAGGGGACAGCAGAACAGCACAAAATTGCACATCCACCTCTGTGACCGCCAGGAGGAGGTGCATGGAAGACCTCATACCCCCTTAATTTCTAGAAGGGAACTGTCAATCCCCCACCATTGTCTCCTGAAGACAGACACAGAGTGGGCTCAGAGCAGAGAGTAAAAACTGCAATTCCTCCCAATTTGCCGTGACACCTCTACAGTTCCATTGGAGACAAATTGGTACTGATATAGCCATAGTGATTAGTAAAAAATAATATGAAATGAGGAACATCAAGGTTATGTAGCAACCTCACTGGGAAGGATATGAAAGCCCTTCTTCCTAGGCATGGAGCTTTGCCTTATCAAATAAGAAGACTGAAGATTTAGAGTTTCCATGGATGGAAGGGCCTTTACCCCAAGACCGGTCCCACCTATCGCCAGAATGAACCCGAGGCATAGAGACCATCCTGGAAGACCCACTCGTTCTGGCCACACCCCCATGTGGGGGTCTGGCTGGCACCTGGGGGCCAACCAGACCCTCCCCAACAGAATCTACCAAGGCCTGGCTGCCGGGTGACTGATCAGAGGGAGCGGGCAACCGAGCCCTTTGAGTATCCAAAGACCCAGACCCCGCCACACCTGAGCAAGAAGCAGGGACTGGGATCTTAGAAAGACCGTCAAGAACACCCACCGACTTAGACACCACCACTGCTTGGGTTGCCAGCGAAGAGCCCCCTCAGAGTCCTCATGCTGCACAGAAGTTTGAACCTTAGGTGGAGGGGAATCACCCAAAGACTCCTCACTCCTCACCCGTTTGAGGCTGGCAGACGCAATCTCCATCTCTATGCCAGAACTTGAGGACACACTAGAAACTGTAGAGACACATTGTGGAGTAGACTGAACACTAGTTGCAGAGCAAGCAGATGGTACAGGAGCAGCATCCGGTATGGGAGGAGCAGCTGATACAGGAGTAGTAGTCGGAAGAGGAGTATCAGTTGGTAGAGGAGTTGCAGCTGGTACAGGAGTAGCAGCCGGTACAGGAGTAGCAGCTGGTAGAGGGGTAGCAGCTGGTACAGGAGTAACACCCGGTACAGGAGCAGCAGCCGGACGAGATGCAGACTGCAAAGGTACTGGAGTATCTGAGCGACTACGAGGAGGGTAGTAGGATGTCTGGTATCAGACAAGGGATGAGGAGGAGGGTCAGAATGAGGAGCAGGGGCTCCATGACGGCCCACAACAGGCTTTAACCAAGAAAGAATAGAAGCAAAGGACACACCAGGGCGGACATACATAGACAGGACACGGTTCTTAGCTTCTGTAAAAACTCACCTCTCTGAGGCTCTGAGAGACAAAATTTCATGTTCCATTTTGTAACGATCACAAGATTTAGAAGATGCAGTATGCTTACCACCACAACTGATACAAGATACAGGGTCAGGGCATTCCACACCCTCATGAATATCTAAACTACATGATGCACAGACTGCTGGAAGACCTAGGGCAAGGCGCCCACAGGTCTGGTCAATATGACTGAAATGCTGACAGTGGAAACACCAATGAGACATAGGGACATATCGCCTAACTTTGTACCAGTACCAAGCAGCATTAAGAACAGCAGAGAGACTCAAGGAATCAAAAGTCACAATTAAGGATGAGTTGGCACAAGGTCACCATTTATCTTCTTAATCCGGAGGACTGGAAATCAGGTATAATTGTTCCTTTATACAAAGGAGAAGGGGAGAGAGAAGTATGTGGTAACCATAGGGGTATTTGCTTTCTTAGTGTGATTGGAAAAATATATGGTAGAAAACACATTTATATGGTTAGACACATAACAGAGGAGCTAGTTGGAGAAGAACAAGGGGGATTTAGGAAGGGAAAAGGGTGTGTAGATCAGATATTTGTTCTAAGATGTTTAGTGGAGAGGTATTTAGAGAAGGGAAAGACAGTGAATGCTGCCTTCATAGACTTGGAGAAAGCTTTTGACAGAATAGATAGACAAGGTATGTGGAAGGTATTGAAAATATATGGAGTGGATGGGAAATTGTTGAATGCTGTGAAGAGTATGTACGAAGGAGCTAGGGCTGCAGTGCGAGTGGATGGTGAGCTGAGTGAGTTCTTTGATCTCAGTTTGGGACTGAAACAGGATTGTGTTATGTCCCCATGGCTGTTTAATATATACATGGATGGCGTTGTAAAGGAGGTGCTAGGTAGGGCAGTGGATGTGGGGCTGACTCTGATGAATGAGGGTGAGATTTGGAAGATTCCGGTGTTGTTGTTTACTGATGAGACAGTATTGTTGAGTGATGATGAATGGGAATTGCAAGGTTTGGTGAGTGAATTTGGGACAGTGTGTAGGAAGAGGAATCTCAAAGTTAATGTAAACAGGAGTAAAGTTATGGTGTTTGAGAGGAATGAAGTCACAGAATGCATGGTGAGGTTGGATGGCGAGGATATGGAGAATGTGAGTGCATTCAAGTACTTGGGTAGTGTGATGAGTAAGGATGGAACCTTGGGGGATGAAGTGTGTGAAAGGGTACAGCAGGGAAGGATGGTTGTTGGTACACTGAAAGCAGTGATGAGAAATAGGGAGGTGAGTATGGAAGTTAAGAAGTCACTACATGATGGTATTGTGATCCCTACCCTGACGTATGGAAGCGAGGCATGGACCTTGCAAGAGGGGAACAAGTCAAGAGTGAGAGCAGTGGAAATGAGCTGCTTGAGAGGAGCATGTGGAGTTACATAGAGGGACAGGTTGACGAATGAAGAAGTGAAAGAACGTTGTGGGGTGGATGTGGATGTGGTTGAGAAGATTAGGAGAAATACACTGAGGTGGTTTGGACATGTGGAGAGAATGGAGAATGAAAGACTGACTAAGAGGGTGTATGTAGGTGAGGTGGAGGGAGGGAGAGGGAGGGGAAGACCGAGGATGAGGTGGAGGGATGGAGTTGAGAGATATATGAGGGAGGGGGGAGTGAGTTGAGGGGAGGGTAGTCAAATGGTGGGTGACAGAGCGACTTGGAGGCGTTTTATCTGTGGCCACCCTTTGCGGGATTAGGGCATCGGGGTATAGATAGATAGATAAATTGCTCCCCTCAACCTTTATTACATTCTGGGGAGACAACCCTTCAACAAGGCGTGCCTCATCATATGTCAGTAGTCCCTTAGCACAGACAACACCACGAGAATGATTCAATGAAGCATGGGGGGAGCATGTAACTGACTGACCAGAAAGCTCTGATAAAGACAGAATAGTCGCACTGTGGGAAGAGTCAGACACCTCTACCAACAAACTGCCATCAGCCTGTGGAACCAGTTTAGGGGTCGCACCACAAGCAGTGACCAGTTCTCAATGGGTTCAGAAAAAGTCACATTTCCGGAGGTCTACCCCAACTGGACCATGAACGACTAAGAACTTGTTAAACTGTGCAGGAGGTGGGGCAAGTAAAGAATCCATAATACATAACAAAAACCTTCATTCCCCAGCCCCCCACCCACTACGGAGCCCAACAGGGGGAGGTCATATGTCAGGGACGGTACCACTGATGATCCAAGGGGTAGCAGAGGAGTATATGCAAGTAACCACTGGGGGACCTAGGCAAGGGTGACTCCAGGACAATAGGAACCACCAGGCCCTCCCAGTGCCCACTTGACCCTAGCCAACTCATGACCAGCCGATTGACCTAGTCAGGCGCAACTAGGCAGCCTGTCTAGCCAGAATAATGGACCAAAGAGGCGTATTGCTAGCTGCAGGCCGCAGCATGCAGCATCGCTCAACCCCCAGGACTCCCATCTCCCAGCATAAGGGGACGCCACGCATGACAAACGCATGGGGAGGCAACAGTCCCGCCCTAGATGGCAAATGGGCAGGGACTAACATCA
The DNA here is from genome assembly GCF_032717465.1 of Coenobita brevimanus. Classification (NCBI taxonomy): domain Eukaryota; kingdom Metazoa; phylum Arthropoda; class Malacostraca; order Decapoda; family Coenobitidae; genus Coenobita; species Coenobita brevimanus. The sequence goes on from NC_137037.1 coordinate 26,594,930, forward strand.
TCAGTTGGCCTCCTCCACCAGTGATGTAGGAGGTGCTTGTCCACGAGGCCGACAAATACCGAACCCTACAAAGGTAGGCATGCCTCCAAAGTAGGTGACACCATCAACCACGCTTTAAGCCCCGCCACCATGTCAAGGTGACCCCCTGCAAGGGGGTGGTAGGGAAGATATAATTGAAGTATTAGAGAGAAAGTAAGAGAGATATCAGAAGTCCTAGTGAGTGATGAACTGGGTGGCTTTAGGAATGACAGAGGATGTGTGGATCAATTATTTGCAGTGAGACACATAGCACAGAAGGCTTGTGAGAAGGACCATAAGGTGTTTAAGGCATTCATGGATCTGGAAAAAAACGTACAACAAAGAGGAGAGCGAAGGATTGTGAAAAGTTTAGCGCATGTGTAGATGGCAAGTTGCTGGGTGCCATCAAGAGTTTTTAGGATGGCAGTAAAGCATGTGTAAGGGTTAATGGACATGTAAGTGAATTGTTCATGATAAGTGTGGCCGTGCAACAAGGCTGTGTGATGTCCCCATGGTTGTTCAATATATATGTGGATGAAGTGATGACAGAAGTAAAAACATGAGTAATGCAGAGAGGGATGGCACTGGTAATGAATGGTAATGGATGGAATATCTAAAATTTGTTGTATGCTGATGATGCAGTACTGCTTGCAAATACTGGACAAGAACTTGGTAGGCTAGTGCAGAGTTTTGCTGACGTCTGTGAGCGTCGTGCCTTGAGAGAAATGCAGAGAAGAGCAAAGTGATGCTTATTTAGAGAGAAAGTGACTCCTAGTGTGATGTTACAGTGAATGGAGAGAGACTGGAATTGGTGAGAGAGGTCAAATACCTAGGTAAAGTGATAGAAAAAGGGGAAAATGTCCAAAAGAAGTTGAAAATAAAGTGACACAAGGAAGAAAACTAGCACCAGAATCGTAGAGAGTATACTGAGATGGTATGGTCATGTGAATAGAATGGATAACAATAGAGTTGTGAAAAAGGTATATCTGAGCGAATTGGAAGGAGGGAGGAGGCGAGGTAGGCCAAGGAGAAGGTGGAGGGATATGGTGGATGAATGTGTGAGGAAGAGAGGTTTGGAAGTTGGTGAGGCTAGGGAACTGACAAAAGATTGAGCTGGCTGGATGAATGTTTTGAGAAGTGGATGATCAGGGATTTGGCATCCCTTTTTAACGTGGCAGCATTCGGATTGACTCTGTCAGATACGTTTATGTGAATCTACAAATCGTGATGCATGTTTCTGGCATATCCGATAAAGCCAAGATTCCGGGGGCTTGAATGATGAATGAATGGAAGCGTGGCCCATTGGATTGGGCAAATTTGGTCTGTCTGATCATTGCTACTACTCATTTTGAACTAGGCTGGGAAAGGAGGTCCGAATAATGATGTATATATATATATATATATTATATATATATATATATAGATATAGATAGATAGATAGATAGATAGATAATATATATATATTATCTATCTATCTATAGATAGATAGATAGATAGATAGATAGATAGATACAGAGATAGATAGATATAGATAGATTGATATCGATATATATATATATATATATATATATATATATATATATATAAGTTCATATATATATATATATATATATATATATATATATATATATATATATATATATATATATATATATATATATATATATATATATATACGGTAAAAGTCCATTAATCCGAACACTGATAATCCGAAAATCCCAATAATCCGAATTTTTGAAAAAGGCTGACAAGAACCCCAAAAGTAAAAAAAAAAAAAAATCAAAATTAAAAAAAAACATCAAACTGGGCGTCAAATACCCCGAGGTGCCGAGTGCTGTGGTCATGGAAGTGTGATTTTTTTACTTCACCTGATTATATTTAGAGGTCCCTACTTGTGATCACTTTTTTCTTAAATTCATAGATAATGGCGACCACAAGGTTAAATAACAACGTGTGGCTTCTTGAAAAGTCTCCAATATCTGAGCCGGTTAAGCCTCGTTTACCAAGTTATATGAATGTGTTACTCTTCTTTTATCATCTCCGTACCCAAAAGAAGACAGATTCACAAAGCTTCAAGGTTGTAATAACGATTGTCTTCGAAGTCTGGGCTGGAGCACGCTCGAATTTGGCATCAACCTTCGCTCACACTTCAACTAAACTGAGATCTTTGATTAACAGGTACCGACACTTACAGAAGAGCAAGAGCAGGAGGTATTCTTGGCTGAAATGGTGGATATATATATTTTTTAAACTGCCTGCTCAGATGTTATGAATCGGAGGGATATACCTATTGAGCACAAGAAAGTTCACATTTCTCAAAGGGTTGATCCACAAGGGAGTTATATGGGCAGTGAGATCTCAAATTCTATTTAGCTGCACAAAAAGGGCATGAAAAAGAAATTTCTTTACAGTGAGCTCACCAGCATATATATATATATATATATATATATATATATATATATATATATATATATATATATATATTATGTAATAATTATGTATTATATTATATTATATGCTCGTATATATAACATCCGAGATAATTTTTTTTTTTTCGTTCACGCTTTTTAGTAACGTATTTTCTTTGTTTTTAAGATACTGTTATTTTAAGCTCATTCATATTTTACGTACTTTTTCTCACGCAATTACGTAGCATATTACTCTATGCTTTTTCATTATTTTACTAAATTTGTTCACTTTTCTCTACATATTAGCCTTTTTTGTACACATTTCTCTGCCCTTCTTTTTTTTCCCGGAAGGTCTTTGCGATATACCAGTTTGCCTCAAGTGCATCCCGTAATATGGCTGCCCTGAGTTAGGGTCAGCCGACGGGTTCCGTGTGGTTTGGTCGTCACTGTCTCCAGTTTAACTGTAGGTTGCCTGTTTTACCGTGATACAGCCTGCGTCCTTATCATTGACTGCTCCCCGTCCTCAGTATTTTCTATTCCTTTTACCTTACTTCCCATTTTCTTGATTGGATATAGCTTTTTTTTTCCAGAGAGGACTAGAGGAAGTAGCATAAGGCTTTGCTTTTTTCACCTGTATCATGGGACACAAAGTGTATGAGCCCATGCATGCTCTCTTGTTGTTTTTGCTATTTGTGTCGGAAGATTTGGAATAACTGCCGCCTCGCATCTGACCACTCTACAGCCCGCATTTTCAGAGTCTTACTTCGTTCAACCCCACCAGCCTCATGTTGTCCACTCCATTCCCATGCCTTTTCTTCACCCCATCACCACCAAATGTCTGTTACTTAAATATTCCCACTGCCAACGTTGCTCTTTACCAGCCGGGATAGCGAAACTTGTACTGTTTTCATTTTGTCAGTGTGTCTGGTAGCACGATAACTTCGTAATCGCTCAAGATATCATCACAAAATTTTGCAGGTGTGTAGTAGGGGAAAAAATCGATCACGAGTTCGTACTGGTGAAAGTAGTTCAAAGTCTGTCTGTCTATTACCACGATAACTTCGCAACCGCTCAAATATCATCACAAAATTTTACAAATGTGTAGTAGGGATGAAAATCTCCTACTAGTATTGTTTTCAGTTTGTCTGCTTGTTTGTGTGTCTGTTGGCACGTTAACTTCGCAACCGCTCAAGATATCACCACAAAATTTTACCGGTGTGCAGTAGGGATGAAAATCTACGAGTTCGAAATTTGTGAAAGTAGACCAAGGTCTGTGTTTGTTACCACGATAACTTCGCAACCGTTCAAGATTTCATCACAAAGGTTTACAGGTGTGTAGTGGGGATGAAAATCTATGAGTTCGAAATTGGTGAAAGTAAGTAATGGTCAAGGTCATATTCCGAGTCGCGCTAGATATGTATCGGCTCGCGGCTGGTGTGATTCCCCCCTTGGGAGGGCCTCTAGTTATACACCTGCCATCTGTACACAATGTACACTTCCCGCCCTTTCCATCACCCACCACCATCCTAGCCTGTCCCAGTAGCTCCACCTGCTCCTTTCTTTCCATCCCACTCTTTCCTCTCACACCAATGACTTGGATCCTGTTAGCCTACACACAGTAACAGTAAAACTCCCTTTTACATTACTTACTTCCTCCCCATGACCCACTAACCACCACCACCGCCCTACTCCATCTTGCCCATATTTTTTTTTCCAATTTAAATGTCATAAAATATAATTGTGTACTCTGTGATTATCCTGACTTACAACAGAATTAACCGGAAGTAAATGGAATGTATGTTGAAATGTACCTCAGAAGATCCTGTGAAGCGATGCTGAAGGATACATAGACAAATAAAATGCCTGTGTATAAATGTGGTGCATAGGATGATGATGTTTAAAAATAACACCAAATACTAAGTATCATCGGCAATTCGGAATGAATAGAAAGCGTGAGATTGACTAGCAGGATGTATTAGATTGAAATGGTTGAAAGGGGGAAACGGAGACAGACAACAAGGTAGGATGATAAGTTTCAGGAATATGTCACGGAGGGTGGTGTGTTATGGGAACAGGGATCATTTCTGAACAGGGAAAGAAATGCCTCTACGTTCTGTATTTTCCACATCTTTCCCATAGCCCCATTTCTTATACCTCCGGCTATTTTCATCCACTTCCCTCCACCCCCTCTCGCCCTCTCCAGTCACTCTGCCCCTTCTCCGAAACTGGGAACAAGAACAAGGCCGTACTAGCATCCAGTTCCGCGCTTTTAAGTTTGGCAGGCACCCCAGTTATAATGTTTGCACCCCATGTTACCCACCTGACATGAGACATTCGTAAGAATATGAACCAAGATCCTAAGTAATGGACTCAAATTCAATGCAGTTCGTGGAGGCTGGGTGGATTGTTTTTTCTGCGCTGCGTGTTGCTTTGGGCCCTACAATAAAAACTAAACTCCAGTACTGAAGAACATCAACGTCTGGCGTTCCTGCTTCTCGTACCATAAATAAATTTTAAGTTCACGCCAAGCGTTCTTCACTTGATTTTGACGTAAAATAGTATTGGATTAAAACAGGTGGATGGACGTCACCAGAGACGCCATTTTTTATTTTTTAAGACTTTCATATTCATAAATATAGTAGCTTTGTTTTTTATTCTATTCATATGTATTTAATATTTCAGGAATAAAAGTTCTTTGGTAGACTGAAATATATTTTTGAAAATTTTAGTCGACTAAACTTTTCTGTAAGCGAATGCCAGTAAACAAAGGTGGTGACGTGGCACAGAATATTTGGAGATACTGATGGTGAATTCTGTGTCCTAGTTAATTTCAGAATAGGCCACCTGTGTGATTCTTGTTGGATTATTGAAACAGCAACAGTCATAAAGTTTATGTGTTATCCAACTCAATTATGTAGTTATATTTGAGGGCAAGCCAATATGCTCCTGCATTATGTTGCAATAATATCCAAGTGTGACAGTCTTGGCATTGAAAAATCATGGGTATGAAATAAGAGTGACATTCTTGATATTTAGGTGCCTCTTGAAGGTTATCATTTGCAGTATAAGTGAATGGATAAGTAATTCATGCTGCTGTGAAAGTCAGCCATTACTTTGCAGGGTTCAGTATTAATTTTTCACCATATCTGAGACAAAATAAGAATATACGAACAGTATATATACTGTATTAGCCTATATGCTAGGAATTACAGGTATTACGAGTAGAGTTAGGTCACTGATGGTAAATGGTTGGTTATGTTTATAAGTTCATCAGCATTTAGTGTGACCATATACTCTAAGTTATAGTAATGGGTAAAAAACAAAAATAGTGCCTCATCAAAATCTTATTACTACCAAGCAATATATACTTCCAGTTAGGTGCTTCATCGAAGTGCGTAGTTCGTTTTAGCACCAAGATAAATTGGTAAGGTGATTTAGGTAAGATAGGGTTTGGCAGGTAAAGCTATCAGTGGTATGACTGTATTGGTTGGTTAGGAAGCTGACAAAAATATTTACTTATTTTAGTCAAGCACTCAGATTTGTGATTAGTATGTTGGCTTTAATTAAATAAATATTAGTAAGAAAAAATATTTAGTCAATGGGGATTATTTAATGAGATTCACCTATAAATAACTGCAGGGCTAAGGGAATGGCCTGTACCATGCATATACGAGTATAATACAAACATTGGTTGATTAGATGGAAGTGACAGTTACTGTAATGGAGTATACTGGGGAAGGAAAGCTTGGGAATACAGAATAGATTTGGGTGGAAGTGTTTGAAAAAACATGAAAGGAGCAGTTCTGTAATGACTGTGACATACAGGAAGTTGTGAGATAAATGTTTAATGAAGGAGACCAACGCCAAGCATGTGAACAGTTTAAGAGAAAGTTAGAAATGCAGAACAGAAAGTAGACAGAAAATGGACAAAACAGAACTGGAAAGCACAGAAGAGATGGAAGGATTTTTAGGTAGGGGCAAATCTTTTTCAGCAGGATGAGATTGAAAAACAAATAAAAAAAATAAACAAAGTGATTCAAATTAATGCACACAGTTTCAAGGGCAATATAGTAACCAAGAATGTAAGTGCCAGAGTATATTTACTAAGCTAACCTGGAAAGTTGCTATGAAGGTGGCAGTAGCATAGGGAAAGAGAACTTCTTTGTCAGCTTTATTTACCCATCTTTATATGGGGTCGCTGTTCTTGATGAGCCTCTTCCACCTGCCTCTATCCCCTGCCACGTTGGTATCCAGGCCCTTCTCTCTCATATCCGCCACTATGCAATCTTTCCACCTTATCTTGGGTCTTCCCCTCCTCCTCCTTCCCTGTACTTCCATATCCAGTGCTCTCCGCTCGTCACTTTGTCCATCGCTCCTCATGACATGCCCGTACCATCTAAGTCTTGCCTCTTGTGTCTTCTTCGAAACCTCCACCACCTTCACTGTTCCTCTGATACTTGCATTGCTGATTCTGTCCCCCCTTGTCACGCCACACATCCATTGCAACATCCTCATTTCCGCTACTTCCATCCTCCTCTCGTTTACTTTCTTCACAGGTAGTGCCTCCGCCCAGTACGTCTTTGCTGGTCTTACCATAGTTTTGTACACCTTCCCCTTTAATTTCACTGGCATTCTCCTGTCGCACAATACTCCTGATATGTCTCTCCAACTTCTCCATCCTGCTTGGATTCTTCCGATTATTTCTTTATCTTCACAACCGTCTGCTGATGGGTGAATCCCGGGTATTTAAATGCATCCACTCTCTTCCGCTCCACACCATCCAGCCTAATACTTTCACGTCTATCGTGCACCTGCTCTGTACTCGTCATATATTCTGTCTTTGTTCTTATTATCATTCCTCTACTCTCCAGTGCAAATCTCCACTCATCCAGTCTGCGCTCTATCCCTTCTTTTGACTCACTCACCAAAACCACATCATCGGCATACATCATGTCCCACGGTGTCCCCATTCTTATATCCTCTGTCAACACGTCGAATGCGATGTTGATAAGGAAGGGGCTCAGCGCAGAGCCCTGATGCAGCCCCACCTCCACTCCAAAACCGTCCGTCATGCCTGGTCCACTCCTCACTCGCGTCTTAACATTCCTGTACACTACCCTTTCTGGTCTTACATATTTTTCCGGTACTTTTTTCTCTCTCAAACATCTCCACAACTCCTGTTGCAGTATTCTATTATAGGCCTTCGCTAAATCTATAAATACCATATGTAGTTCTTTTTGTTTATCTATATACTTTTCTGTCATTTGTCTCAGTATGAATATTGGTTTCGTTGTTCCTTTTTCCAGCATAAAACCAAACTGACCTCTGGCCATCCCCACCCCCAGCCTCAGTCTCTCATCCAGTATCCTTTCCCAAACCTTCATTGCGTGTGATAACATAATTCCACGATAATTCCCACACTCTTGTACATCTCCTTTCTCCTTGAAGATGGATGCCAACACACTCTCCTTCCACTCATCCGGTATCTCTTCCTGCTCCTCTACCTTGCACATTAAATTCCACAACAAATCCACTCCCGCTTCTCCACGCCTCCACCGGGATCTCATCTGGTCCAGTTGCCTTGTTGTTTTTCATTCTATTAAGTGCCCTCACCACTTCTGCTCTCTCTACACATCTCGTAAGGCCTAGGTATGGTATTCCATCATCCTGATGATCCCGTGGATTCTCCTCATTTAGTAGGCCCTCAAAGTACTCCTACCATTTCTCTTGTACCTTCATCTCATCGATTAGCACCACACCATTTACATCCTTCATCTGCTTCACATGATTTACATCCTTTGTAGACTTGTTCCTAATCCTTGCTATTCTGTATATTCTCTTCTCTCCCTCAGATGTTTCCAGCTTTTCATACATATCACGACAAGCCTCAACCTTAGCCACTATCACTGCTTTCCGTGCTAACTTCTTTGCACTTCTATACACCATCTTGTCCTGCCACGATCTGCTTTGCTTCAATTGCTTCTTTGTTTCCTTTTTCCTTTTTAGTGCATTCGTAACGTCTTCTCTCCATCACCATTCTTCTCTAGTTGTACGTCGCTTTCCCGATGTTTCTCCAAGTACTTCTCTGGCCACTCCTTTCACGGTCTCTGCATTCTTCTTCCACCAGTCTTGAACTCGCTCTATATTTACGTTCACCCTATCTATTACCTTAGTCTTGAACTCTTGTCTCTTCGCATAGGGAAATAGAACTATAGTAAGATATATAGGAACTGAATGAATAACTGTGACGGTATACACATCTGATAACCTTTATTTTCCAGCATGGTCTGCTGGCCATAGTTGGACGATAGGTGTGGAAAGAAACTGTTGAAAATATCAGAGGGGCGTTACTCTATCCCCTGTCTGCTGGAGCTGCAATGGTTGCCACCATTACGCCTGCTTTATAGAGAAGAAAATCAGTCTACATGCAAAAAAAAAAAAAAAATCTATAATGAGTGCATTTATAAACTGCAATATAAACACAGCAATATAGGATATACTACTACATAAGTAGAACTGCATATAACCAGGATATACTGCTGTCTAGCCCCTGATTGGTGGACGGGTAGGGAACATTCGATGAGGCCCATAAAGTACAGTATGCAGTAATTCATTCCCTTCGCTCGCAGAAATTCAGTTCTAGGTATCTGCAATAATTTGACGCAAATAAAGGCAAATGGAAGCTAAATTATACTTCATGCTTGGCCTTATACAATGTACCGCAATTTACAATTTCATTCTTTTTTTATAGTTTATCGTCAATTTTTACCAGCTAAGATTAAAACGGTTTGGCTATGTGAACGGCTTATGTAACAGAAGAAAATTTCAAAATTTACGGGTTGTTATCCCTCACTGTTGCATATTTTCGCCCAGTCTAGTGACTGTTGCGGCTTGCAAACTCTTGAACTGAGTTTCGCCAGGACTGATGATAAAGATTTTTCATAATAAGGATAACAAGTGCTCAGGAACATCTCACAACTGAGCGTCGCCATTCGACCTCCTGAATTCGTGGTTATCATGGTGTGGCTCTTACGAGTATATAATAGTTTTATTTTTATTGCTTGCAGCGTGCATACTTTTCTTTGGTATTCTTGTTACTTGGGCTATTCTGTTCTTCTGGTAACAGAAAGTTTTAAATTAACCCATCGTCATGACCATTCCAATCAGCCTACAGTACCCATCTTCACAGTGTCTCAGAACCTATCACCCACCACCATCCCAGCACATCCCGCTCACTCCCCTCCACCTATCCAACACTTTTGTTCTCTAACGCGGAACTTTTCAGAAATATCTGTAACTAAAGCCTTCCCTTCACCAGCTCCGTCTTTTTTACAACATCCATCTTCAAAAGGTAGCCTATACACGTCCCGTACTGCAGTACAACACACCAAACATTTTTCTCCCCCACCTTGTTCCTAATACTCTCATGTTCCGCACTTCACCCATGTTCCACCCTCACCCATGTTCCATTCTTATGTTTCACCCTTACCCTTTTTCTAGTCACCCATATTCGACTCACATGTTGCACCCTCATCCACTTCCCATGCTGACTCACGTTCCTCTGTTATCCATGTTTCACCCTCACTCATATTCCATCATTATCTAAGTTCCATGATCTCCAGTATTCCAGGGTCACCCATCCTATCCCTACTTTTATACCACGCGAAATTCATTTTTTTTTTTCACTCACACTTCATTCAACGCATCTTTCACTCAGGTTTGTTTTCGCCCATGTTCCACTCTTGACACATGCTTTATCACCTTCCGATCACCCATTTCACCCTCAGCCATGTTTTACAGTACCTGTTTCATCCACCCCTTCAGCGTCATGTGGGGCTGTTGAAAAACTTGCACAGGGATGGGCAGTGTACACTCTGTAAAAAAAGTATCGGTGCACAACAGTGACGAAACATTTTGGATCACGGTACGAAGGTCTCTGAAATATTTGTGTCCGACGTGTTGGGAGGTGTTGGGAGGTGTCATATACGTCATCTGAGGTATCCCCTCGCTAAAATATAAATAAACATTCTGAACCTGCTACAGCCAGGCATAACAAGTTACCAACCCTCCCACACAGCCAGCACGTGAGTGAATATTTTCGGAAGACATCGAACCCTCTATGCACCGATACTTTTTTTACCGAGTGTACACCGTCTCCGTGTAATGTGTTCTCATTATTGTTGTTGTTTTGTGTGTGTGTGTGTGTGTGTGTGTGTGTGTGTGTGTACTTAAAACGTATCTGTTCTTACGTAACTGTACATGTGTGTGTGTGTGTACTTTAGCACGTATCTGTTCTTACGTACAGTCGCCAAACTTTCCGCCTGGGCCACCTAGCCGCGAGAGGTGCGTAAAGGGTGCTGGCAACAGTGTAATGTTTGTTCGTGTGTACATGCTCGACGAAAGTTCGGATCATCAGCTCACGTCTTCCGTACTGAACCTCAGTCAGAGTTCATCCCAATATTCAGTCTACAATAATTTTAGTCGATAGAATTTCAAAGGAACTTCTTGAAAGTACTGGATAATGCGAATACTGAAAACAATAAGGAAAATAACCTAAAAGACCGCATCTTTACATATATTACATAATTATAAACATATTCTTTTTTATTATTACATGACAACACCCATGGCTAAAAATTGTCTACTGAATATTGGGGGGAAGAATCGTCGTGTGACCGACCCTTACGCTAGAAAAATAGATACCGGTGTCTGTTCGCATTTGGCCAGTCCTGGGCCGGTCACGATTAAACCTATTGAAATACCATTCTTGATCTGGAGACATGATTAGATAAGTGAGGTCATTAATCGTTACAGGATTACTCATTGAGCGGATATTAATTTAAGCTAAGTAGGAGAAATAAGGAACTGTTGACGTCGGAGGCTGAAACTCGTTCGTTAAGGCTGCCTTGAGTCAGTTAGTCATGAGTCGACGGGCGCTAAAGCGCCTAGGTTCGTGGGATTTAAAAAAATAAAATCAGTGTTACAGCCTGTAATGATAATTTCATGTTCTTTATGTTCATTTACCAATCACATAAGTAATATCACAGGCAATAGCAATATAAATGTCCCAACAATTCATGAATCAATAGCAATTGTCCTTAAAATGACTGGAAGCTTTTGCATACTGTGATGGAGAGGTGGTGTCTTCATCTTGCTGTAATGTGAGATAATGTTGTACGGTGCATAATCGATGAGCGTGTAAATGTGTGACTTCACACATAAGCGGCACCGCTCACAATCAATTTTCCTTCTAATGTGTAATTCAGTCATTCGTTAGATGAATGGACTACAAAGGTGTGCTGTAATGACCATAGTCATATGAAATATGATACGGCAAGTCATTATCATAGCTGATGTATATAATAGCCTCTTCGACAAGAGTATGCATAAACTCTTTGCCTGTTGAGGTGACAGTATTTTAGCCTCCTACCTCTTCGTGGTGCACCACAGAACACATAAAAACACTTACTTGAAGTACTACCAACGAGGATGTAAGCAACCGTTAACAGTGTCTGAACATCATCCTAATGTTTATTGGTCAGAGTCATTCATGATGTGAATGACAGGTAATCTTACTTGTAACTGGACGCGATATTATGTAAATGCATTCCTCTTCAACCTGTACTGATAATGGTATCAAGCGATAACCCTATGATATGGAATTACTGATATAAGGAGAGAGAGAGAGAAAGAGAGAGAGAGAGAGAGAGAGAGAGAGAGAGAGAGAGAGAGGCTTGGAGCGATTCAAGTATTTAGTGCATTAACATGTTATAGAAAATAAAATGTTTAGTATTGTTAAGAATGCAAATATTTAGTAGAATGCTAATGGATCTCAAAAACTAGTTCGGCAATTATTATCACTGGCGGTATGAATAACGTAACCCCCCCCTCCCCCCCGTCCGGCGCCTACCCTGGCATTCACCATGCCAAGCTTCCCCCTTAAGCAGCTCTCCCACCGGCTCGACCAGTTGCAGGAAACTGGTTGCATGGAATTGTTGCGTGTCACAGGTTGCACGGACTAAGGCCAAATAAGCATAGTATATGTTATTGTACTATATATAAAGGTATATATTTATACCATAATATACAGTATATATAGTACCTCCTTATAAAATTAATATAGTCTTATTTAATTGGCCTTGGTCTGCGCCACCTGTGGCACACAACAGTTTCCCGTGCGACCAGTTTCGTGCAACTGGCTGAGCCGATGGGAGAGCCGCCTTACTCCTGAGACATTTTTCTCCCCAGCCAACTCCGTACCCAGCCATTTATGGGATGAACTCTGACTCTGACTGAGGTTCACTACGGACGAAGAGAGTTAATGATCTGAACTTTCGTCGAGCATGTGCACACGAACAAACATATACACCGTTGCCAGCACCCGTTGCCCACCTCTCGCGGCTAGATGGCCCAGGTGGAAAGTTTGGCGACTGTACCTGTACGTGTGTGTGTGTGTGTGTGTGTGTGTGTGTGTGTGTGTGTACTTTAGCACGTATCTGTCCTTACGTACCTGTACGTGTGTGTGTGTGTTGTGTGTGTCTGGGCTATAAACAAGCTGTACAGAGGAGCTCCGTTATTTTCAAGCGCCTACAGTGTCCGAGAACCTCGTACAAAACCCTGAGGTGGTCTTAAAACTCCGTGAGTTGTGCAGGATTAAGTAGTCAAGTTTTGGGGTCTTGGGTATAGCTGGACTTAGTCGCTGTAGCCTCATAAAAGTGATATACTCAGGCTATACTCTCCCTTCGACCTTGATCCTGGCTTCTGCGCATGCGCAGTAGGGCGCCGTGACGTCACTGAGACAGTCATAGTACTCACTGCACATCCCATCCCCCCCTGCTCACCTCACCTCCCCACCTCGGCCCCAAGCACCAAACAGCTATTTTACCGCCAATATGGCGAGGAGTTTGGCCGAGCTGATGAAAATGCAGTGGAATCAGCTGGCAAGAATTAATAAAGAAGAGCTGATAGAGACGATATTAGCTGCTCAAGAGGGGGATGAAACACCCGTACTGAGGACGCTTGATGAGAAGTTGAATGCAGTTATGGCAGAAGTGGCTGAGCTCAAGAAAGTGATAACATCGCCTGAGAGTTTCGTTGCCAAGAAGTTCGCCGAACTGCATGACAGAATTGACAAGCAGGCAGAGATAATCTCGAAGCAACAATGTTTTTTAGAGATGCTGGATCAGAAGGAGTGGGAGATGAACGTCGTGGTGCTGGGACTGCCAGACGAGAGTGAGACGCTGGACGGTGCGGTCACGGACACAGACAAGTTGGAGCGAGTGTGGGAGAAAGTGGGCATGGCTGGTGTGGAGTGTCAACACCGGATGCTGGGTGCGAAGGCTGATGGAAGGAGGCGTAACAGACCCCTGCTGCTTACAGTTCGGGACAAGGAGATGTGGTCGCGGATCCTCGCTCATGCCAAAAATCTCAAGACTGCCAGAGAGAAATACTCTAAGATTTACGTTAAGAAGGACGTCCATCCGGGCGTGAGGAGGGAGTGGCAGCGACTACGCGAAGCAGAGGCGAGGGAAAAGGAACGGCCGAATAATGTAGGGTGCGATATCAAGCTGGACACACAGCAGCGAAAGCTCTACCATGATGGTGAAGTCATAGACACTTGGAACTCGCAGTTTTTGTAAAAAGACCACAGTGTGCTGAAAGTATTAAGATAGTATCATGGAACGTTAATGGCGTATACACAAAGCTAGAAAAAGTCAACGTGGATCATATGATGCGTGTTTATGATATAACTGCACTCATCGAAGTTAAAACCACCCTACCCGTCCATCTGCCTGAGTTCGTGTCCTACCGTGGGAAAACAGTGGGCACTATGGACCGAGTGGTATTGTGGTGCTAGTCAAAAACCATTTAAGCAGTTTTGTTCATAATATTGATTTATGTATAGGTGATCAAGTATGGTTGCAGCTTAGCATTTTTGAGCATGTTATGCTTGGTTTCTGGTATGTACCCCCATGTGACTCCCAGTACTACTTCCCTGATGCTTTTGCTTCCATCCAGGAAAAGATAATGTCTAATCACATGAGGAATGGCTATGTGATTATGGGCGACATGAATGCCAGGTTTGGGAAGGCTGTGAGAGACTTGGCAACGATGTATGAGTTGCCAGGTATGAATATTTCTTACCCAATCATTGAAGATGACGTGGGTCCAGTGAACGATAATGCAGGATTTTTATCATCAATATGTCTGGACAATGAGCTACTTGTGCTGAATAACCTTGAAACTCAACATAGACATTATATTAGTAGTAAGACTTATCGGAAGCGTGACACATGGGTGTCAGAGTTAGACACATGTATTGCGTCTCCCTGTTTAGTAGAACATATTCACGACTTTGTGGTCATTAAGTGGGTAGATCTTCCCTCCGACCACGCCCCCATCAGTATATCTATGAACAATCCAGGGACGCATTTGGGCAACGTTTTGGCTAGGGCTGAATTGCTGGGGGACCACGCAGTGCTGTATGGCAGTGCCGCGAGGTATGGTGTGGCAAAGTAACCTGTGAGGTTTGCTAACATAGACAGGCAGAAGTTTGCTGTTAATATTGCATGTACGGATATTCCTAACGTGGGTAATGATATCAATGCCTTTGCTAAGAACGTGTCAGACACACTATATGAGTGCGTGAGACAGCAGGAGTACGGTTGTGGCGGGTGTAAGTCAGGGTGATACGCACTTGAGTAGATGGGAGAGGCTGTTGGGTGATGCTCTGAACTCTCTCCAGTTATTTAATGTCCACATCCACTACACAAGGGTTAGCAATATTTGAGCTGAGGGTGCACATAACTTGTAAACTATACCTAATAGCTCGTCAGAGAAGAAGCAAAACACATCGTGTAAATTTAATATCCCAGAGAAGCAGAGCATTTCCTCATTCACATACGTATCACTGAACCTTACTGCTGACTGGAAGAGCCCAATTTTAAAGATCTGGAGATCTAACCCAACCCATGCCTTTAATTATTGTGGCTGGTGTTCAAGACCAGCTTGCTAGTAGTGGAATAAGGCCAGGGCCTAACCGATTACCACTTCCAGTTGTGAAGACGGATGCCACTCAGTTCCGAAGATGGATGAGCCATCCTTTGACTTCTAATCCCCATTAGGCAAGTGAATGTGTTTCAGAGGTAACTCTCCGCAAAGCATGGTATAACAGGACCCACTTTAAACCCATACTGCACTGGGAAAAAAAAAATTATACCCCTTTACACCGACCAATTTGGGATTTTTTCTTTTTCTAGTTAAATGGGCTTAATACATCAACATAAGAGCACTGGCACTAATAAAAGTAATCACCAAAACCAGAAAGTTGGTTGAATCGAGTCAGGTTGATGCCACTCGACCTCTGAAATCTCCAAGGTTACTAAAAGTGCAGAGCGGCTGTGAGCCTGTGAAGGCTGTTACTTGCCTCCGGCGCTCCTAAATCAGTGTTGTAAGCCTAGTGGAGAAATGTCTGAAGATAGTGTAATACGTTATTACCTTCACCCTTTCCACCATCCTGGGTGATGGGGACATTGTTATGACTGATAAATTGATGGCTTTCTTGAGAGAGACCGGACTGATCAGAGTGATGTGACTTTTTTACTGTGTGGTTATGGTTTTTATCATCGGTAGGAGGCTTCTAAGCTTCTTAAATTCCAAACATAAGTGTCCTGGTGTAGCTAGACAATTAGTTGCTGATGGTACTATCAGCTTCCTTGGTAAATACAGATATGGAAGCACCTTTATTGCCATGAGTTCCAAGAGGTTAAAAAAAAAAAAAAATTCAGTCATCACTTCAAACTGCTCGATCCTAAAGTGGTTGAAGATGGAGTAAGACGCCAGTGTAGTACTTTCACCCTAACTTGGTCCAAATACTTGTCTTACTGCAGCATATTTCACGCTGCTTTGTGTCAGAAAATAGCAGTTCTGCAGCAGAACATAATTTTCAATGTACTCTGTCGTGACTACCATCATATCCTGGCACTTAACTTGTGCTGCAACTTCGAATTCAAGGTTCAGAGACTACAGTTTTTGTTCCAGATAAAATGAAAAGCGTACAATGTCTCGTAGTGTGTCTTGGCAGAGAATCAAAGAAGTATTTGCTGCCATCTTTTCATGGCCATTGCTCCTGCACCTTTCCAACGAACTACATTTTTCCTTATATGATCGAAGCCCCTTTTATGCACTGCTTTAAGACCTTTCAAAATTTCCAATATCGATATTTTTCAAGTGGAATAGCGAGTCGCATTATCTCATGAAATTTGCACCTCTTTAAAGCCATTTAGCATTTGTGACTTCTTCGCTTTTGTTAGTTTCTAACAGTGCGGTGCTGATGGAGAGAGAGAGAGAGAGAGAGAGAGAGAGAGAGAGAGAGAGAGAGAGAGAGTTTAAAACGATACTTTCCTTCTTTTTCTAGCCTCTATGGTACCTCAGGCGACAAGAATAGACAACAAGAAAAAGGAGAGGTACATTTTTCTGTGCATCATGTTCTGTTTGTGTACCACATGTCTTTGGGGAGAAGAATAAACAGAAGTGAGATATATAGGAGGAAAGTGAATTAGATGGTGGTGATGACATAATTTCTCCGGTTATGTCTATCTCATATTCTTCTCTTTTATTCTTTTTCTTCTACCGTTGCGCAATAATATTCGGATCAAAGAGATAGATTCAAGCATAAAAAAGAGGGTAACTACAATAAGCCGCTTAATTCATACTAGGGAGATGCTGTACATAATGGCAGGATGATGGAAAAATAAACATATAGGAGAATAAGGCTTCCTTCCCCTTCCCTTCTACCAACCAGTCCAGAAGAAATGGTCATGAAACAATTAGATGCAACGCCATTCAGTGTAGATCAAGAAAGAACGAGATTAATATTATTTCCTTGTTGTTTATATTTTTTCTTTCTTTCTGTCTTCTTTCGTTCGTTCTTTCTTATCTTAGAAAGGATGAAACGTTTATGTTGGGATGTATTTTTTTAAAGTAAAGGAGAAAGATGCCAAACAATGTATTTACTATTCTGTTCATTTCTTTTCTTTATTTCGCTTTCCATCATTCTGTCTTTCATTCTTGCTGAAATTCAAGAAAAATGCAAAATTGAGAAGGAAAGAGGATGAAATGTCTGTGCAGTTAAATCTGCTCTCTCAGCCCTACTCTCTCTCTCTCTCTCTGTCTGCCTGTCTGTCTGTCTGTCTGTCTGTCTCTGTCTGTCTGTCTGTCTGTCTCTCTCTCTCTCTCTCTCTCTCTCTCTCTCTCTCTCTCTCCTCGTTCAGTGGAAAAAAGTAGGGTTAGAGGAAGATAAAACAGGTATAGTTTTATGTTTTCAGGAGTGGAAAAAGGAAGGAATGAGGAACGAAGAACGGTTAAATGCTAAGACAAGGGTGATAAACAGAATTTTATTATTATTATTATTATTATTATTATTATTATTATTATTATTGGCAGTGACAGTTTGAATACAGATACACCAACAGCTGAACTGGGGCTCATTTTATTCGACGTTTCGCCAAAGCTGACTTCTTCAGGACACAGTCAGCGCTATACAATACATCGGTCATAGTAAGGTGACACTGACAACAACAATTACAATTGACATATAACTACCTAAACAATCAGCCCGGCTTTCTGGTAATCAGTAAGTTTAATAAAGTTTTGTCTGAAGTAAAGAACCCCGCATTTTAATTCATATTGTTACAGACAGATACATGGGCTGATTCCTAACGTCTTCCCTTATCTGTATCATTTACATGCCTCAAGTACCATCAGTCAGCTTCATTCCGTGTCTCGTATCTAATACGTGTTTTACCATGGCATTATTCAAATTAAAGCATTTCTGATCGTATTTACAGTATGTTCCTTAATTCTCTTCTCCAGCCTTCCAAATCCTTCACTAATGTAATGCAAACTTGTTCCAGTTCAGACATGGAATTGGTACACAGCTGCATCATTTACCTTCCTTACCAAAATCCCGATCGTCAGGCCTCCCATGATCCCATCCAGGGAGAGAGAGGAGTGGGGTACAGAGCGACGATTTTCCTCTGTATGTTTGTTCGCTCGCGCTGTGACGTTTTTGTTGCAACTGTTTCTTCCACCGGTCGTTATCGAGGATCAGCTGACGGGCCTGGTACACTTCTCTCTTTTCTCACTGCTCCCCCTCCCCGTGCGTGTCCCAGAGAGAGAGAGAGAGAGAGAGAGAGACTTACTGACTGGTTGATTAATTAACTGACTAATTGTCTAACTGTACGTGATTTGGAATATTGGGGTTTTAGTGATGGAGTTGCTTTTCAGTTGTTTTCTTTTCCAACCCGCCATTTTCTTTCTTTCTTTTTTTTTCAAGATATGCCTCTGCTACAGTTTTGTCATAGCTCATCTTGTATTGATGTAAGGACACACCACAAAAGATAACTTGCTTTTATATACATGGAATCCACAAACTATAATTCATTTGATGTCACGGGGTTGGGATTCTTAAACTGGGAATTTCTTAGACGAATTTTGACATAAACCTGTCAACAAAAGAACAATACTGCCATAGACAGACTGGCTGCTGAGACACACCAACCACAAACTGCTATATATTGTTCGCTGGCGGATGGAGGGAAAGGGTGGTGATCTAGAACCTTGAAAATCAATGGACTTGTGCACTTCATAGGCATCTATGTGTCTATAATTGACCACCTAACGGTGACTTGGTTATTGTCATAGGGTGTTCATGAACAGCGATGTACAAGAACCTTGCGGTGCCGTTGTGCAGCTCATTACTTACTCAAACTAGGGCCGTCACTGAACCACGCTTTGGAGCAAGTGCTTAGCTGGCATTGCCTATGTGGGAACAGTTTCTGAGCAGCTACCAATTTCATCACAGTTACCTCCAACATTTCCACTATCACAGCTACCACAACCATCACAGCAACCACCACCACCATCACAACTACCACCACCACCATCACCGCCACCACTAACACCATCACAGCTACCACCACCATCACGATCTTCATCACAGCTACCACCACCATAACCATCTTCATTACAGCTGCCACCACCACCATCATCATAGCTACCATCACCACATGCATCACCAAAACTACTACCATCTTTTGCTGAATGAAATCATCTGTTCCTAATCTCAGTGAACTAATATACATCGGACAGCTGATGTACAAGTCTCTCTCTCTCTCTCTCTCTCTCTCTCTCTCACACACACACAAACACACACACACACACACACACACACACACACACACACACACACACACACACACACAGAAACATTTCAGTCATCTCGTATGTTTCTTATCAAATCTTTCTCGTATAATTCTTACTATCATGTGTTTCTCATAAGAAGACTGGTGGTGCAGTGGCAATACCTTTATTTATACCCTTGTCGCTTCATTCACTTCTCTTTTGTAGCATCTTTGTATATGCCCTTGTCGCTTCATTCACTTCTCCTTTGCAGCACCTTTATTTAAACTGTTGTCGCTTCAACCATCCCTCTTATAAGGGTCGTGGTTGTGTAGTGGTATCATTTGGGACTCACGATTGGAATACAGCTAATTTAGTTTATGAGCCGGTGAGACTGATGTGTAAAGTATGTTTTCTCAAGGTCGCTCTTTACACAGTAATATAACTGAGAACTGGATGCAATTCTACTGATGTAGATATTTCTCCAACAGAATTTTTTTTTTTTTTTTTGGTGTGTGTGTGTGTGTGTGTGTGTGTGTGTGTGTGTGTGTGTGTGTGTGTGTGTGTGTGTATACCTAATGGCTCTGGTGTAGTGGATGGGCATTGATCACTTTTTTTTTTTTTTACTGCTTTCATCTCCTACTAATTTCGGCAGGTAGGCAACATTCGTCTACCTACAAAGTCCAACCGTCAGTCCCTGTAAAATGCAGCAACGGAAATGAACAAATATTGTCAATGATTTGTGTACAATTGCATCAGTATTATGACCTTCAACTGTTAGTGGAGCAGTTATAATACTCTTACACGATGTCCTGAGATGTCTGTCAGGCTGAAAAGATCGTATCTCTGAGTTCCGCAAGTCATCGCTTACCGCCTCTAGCTATTCTAATCTGGTGGATGGGACTCTATATCTATAACTGTAAGCTACATAACTGTTTAACTCAGGGGCTCAGTGTGTCTTTCCCTCATCCTACGGCTTACAGTCTTATCAACGCAATATACTGAGGCATGGTGAAATGCAGCTTCATTTTTTTTTTTTCTGCCAAGGACTGTCTGGGGGCGTTCAGTCCCTGATTCTGTGTTACTTTTTGTGGAAAAATAATGCACTTCTCATGTAGGGCGTCTTTTCATTTTGTTCCAAGTCACATCAGACTATTTTATTCAGTTTAGGAAAACCATTATCACTGACGGGATAAACAGAGAGTGAATCCAGCTCTGTTACTCGAAGATTCCACGTTTAGTTAAATGAGACTGACTCAGTTGTAGGAAGAACAAAAATTTCGTCGTACTGAGGGTAGTTATTGAAGGTAAAGACAACATACAGAAGTCTAACCTTTTTCTTCCCATACTGGTGTAAACTACGAGTAAATATTGCATCACACTGCCTGGCTCTGCAGTTCCGGGTATTCCGGTCACTGTTCAAGGCGGTCTAAGGACAAAGTCTGGCTGAAGAAAAAATAGTGGAGCTTGAGGGAATTATGAGACTAGGAGAGAGAAAGAGAGAGAGAGAGAGAGAATGGTTTGGGGTTAGGTGGGGTGTGGCAGTGAGTGAAATACAAACACACAGCAAAAACATCAATAGGTTAGTTACTTCGCCCTCCTTAATCAACGGTCATATGGAATTGCTGCTGTGATATACAATCTTGCCAATTAAAACACCCAGAAAATCTCCTTCCCTGAACAATAACCTAGGGATAAACACGTAATGTCACACACACACAGCCAAGCACGGAAACACATGCAGATATGCGATTACAAACATTCGCACAAGCACACGCACATTTTATCAAACCAAGCAATAACAGTAACATGCACCCCCCCCCTCCCTCCCTCTCTCTCTGTCGTACATTGTCGTTCATCACGGTATGTCTCATTTGATCCGGTCAATCTTTCCCATTCTGTCTTCTGTTCTCCCTCTTTCAACTTCCTTCATCCTTTCCTTTCTCCCTCTTTTCCTGCATTCTTTGTTTCTGTCCCCATTTCCTTCTCCCAGTCGCTTCATATATTCCTGTACAACTATTTATTCCTTCTTCTCCCTCCCTCGCTGAGTTTTACTCGTTATTTCCCTCCTGTTTCCCCATCCTTGTTTTTCTCCCCCTCCAACCTCCCCCCCCCTCCCCTGCTATTTCATCTACCACTGATCTTTCTCCTCCACTATCACCTTCATCCTTAGCCCTCCACAGCCACCATTATTTACACACACACACACACACACAGACACACACACACGTCTCATCTTTCCTCTCCACATTTTTTTTTTTTTTTTCACTCTAAAGAATGGAATTACAGCACTGAACCTCCATCTTCACCTCCTTCCTACATGGTCCACTTTCTCTTGCATCTCCTTTCTCAGTTCTTGTTGTCTTTTCGTTTCCTGTTTCTTTCTCCCCTCCCACTATGTTTCTTCTCAATCTTATCCCTGCTCTGCTCGCAACCTTCTCTTCTCATCTTTCCATTCCCTTGCATCTATTATCCCATCCTCTTTCCCTCTCCCTCCACGAACCTTCCTTTTTTTCCTTCATCTCTTGTCCTTCTCCTCTTCCCTTCTTCACATTTCCTCTACCTCTCATTTATTACTTTATCTTCCTCTCTCCTGCTCCACACAAACAACATTTCTTTCCTCTTTCGAAGAAAGGAAACCTGTAACATCACGTGAGATGAATATTTCCCCCCAATTTTTGCGGGGTGTTGTGGTTTCATTGTATTTTTTATGTATAATTTTTCGCTACGTGTTTCTGTTATACAGCGTTTTCCTTGGTTCGGTGATTTGGTGGATAAATGTAACGTAAACAAGGGAGGAGGATAAGAGGAAAAGCAGGAGAATGAAAATGAGGACAGTATAAGGAGAAAGGGGGATGGGGAAACAGAAATGATTAGGAAGGAAGGGGAGGAAGGGGGGAATGGAAAGGATGATGGAGGGAGAATGCAAAGAATATGAGGAGGGAAACGTAGGAACTTAATAAGACAGGAAGGAAGGAAGGAAAAATTAAGGAAGGAAGGAAGGCACGAAGAGGAAGAATGAAGGGAGTTAGAGGCGGAAAAGGAGGGCAGAAAGGGGGAAGAGAAGATAGAAAGGAGATGGGAATGATGGAAGGGTAAGGAGTTTTGGAGGAAAAAAAAAAAAGGAAGAGGGGTAAGAGAAGGTCAAAAGGAAATTGGAGGAGGAAAGGAAGAAAGGAGGAAGGAAAAGTTAAGGGAATGGAGGTAATGGAGTATCAGGAAATGGAATGACGGAGGGAAAGAGAGGAGGAAGGAAGGGATAAAAGGAAGGAAAGGAGGAGGAGGAGGGGAGGAAAGGAAGAGGAAAATAAGGAAGTACGAAGGAAAGTTAGCAATAACAAACATATGAGTTCTATCGAGGCTGTATTGTTACAGGGTAGGATGAAACTAACGTATTCTCGGTTAGGCTACGACAACAGTGACAAAGCCGAGAGTCTCCCTCCACTCACCAGTCCCTCTATCTTAAGGTGGAAGGAAAAAGTGGGAGAGGTACAGCTGCCAGCACTCCCGCGTGTTACAAGGGCATGAGGGTTTGAAGAGATTTGGCCCCACTGTGATTGTTTACTTTGAAACAGTCCACGTGAGTGAAGCGACGTAACCTTGATACAGCTGCGTTAAGGAAAGATGTTTGTTGTATGTAAGCTCCATTCCTCAAGGTTGACATTTCAGCCCGAATTATTGGTATAATTTAAGTTGTTCTACCAAAGCATAATAATCGCCCTTAAATGACGTATTATGACTGTCCACAATTTTGAGGTGAACTAACGTGTAAAGGAGGGTGGGAGGGGGGGGAGGGTGTTCCCCAACCCCACCAGGAGTAAGAGGGAGGATCCCCACATGGAGTCAGAGAGAGAGAGAGGGAGGGAGGGGAGAATGCTGTAAGCTTCGCACATGACACCGTGAGACCAGACCACATCTGCTTCATTTCCCTCAGTACGGTAACTCAGCAATACTGAACAAGCGTAAAATAATGAGAAATTTCATGAAGTAGGTTTATGTGAGGAATAAATCATGATAAAAAGAGGGAACTATATGTCTCAGTTTGTGTATTAAGGAATTATCACGCTGTGTAATAAAAAACTGTGGGTGAAACCATGCCCATGCCTAGAGAAGACACTGATCCAGACTGAGACTTGTGGATGGCAGCCGTCAGAGATCAAGGTCAACGTACTGTAGTAGTGTTAATCTTATCTTTATAATGATTATAACACCTTAGATTAAAATACTAAATATCATGGTGATCCTAGCATTAACACCTACACTGAGAGAAAAATTCATAGTGGCGTTAAATTGCTTAATATCTAATGAAGGATTTTGATACACCAAACGAGTGTGGCAAGTATATATATATATATATATATATATATAATATGTGTGTGTGTGAGAGAGAGAGAGAGAGAGAGAGAGAGAGAGAGAGAGAGAGACAGAGAGAGAGACACACACACACACACACACACACACACACACACACACACATTCATTCTTTGCCTATATCCTTATTAGCCAAAAAGTGATAGTGTGATTCACCTTAAGATTGTTTAGGCTAAATTTTCGAACCATGTTCCCACCACCATTTCCACCACCACCTCTCATTCCATGACAAGCTTAGTTTCTGACAGACTATAAGGCAAGAGTGGATATAGCTTCCTCACTGGCGAGGTGAAGAAACCAGGGTTTAATCATAATTGGCTGCCCTACCCTCTTCTTTACTCTGACTGGGTGCAGAATTGACAAAACGGACATGATTGGATGGTTTCTATGCCCAGCTACTGTGTGGTCAAGAATAGTTAGCATATATTAGAGGACTGTACAAAAAAATCGGGTTTATCCCTTCTTCCTGTCAAAGTTAAAATGGATATCAATCAATAAACAAATCAGTTTGACAGAACAAACGAATAGGACTAGGCTAATATAGCGTCCGAAACAGCGTCCGAAACACTGGTATAGGAAAGACCTTCAGCCACATCGTGACACCTTTTACCATATAAAATTGAAAGCATTTTACTCAGTATTATTTATAAACAATTAATATCGTGTCACGTTAATGCGTAGTCCTATATGGACGGTTTAGACTACCAAAAACTAAGCTTGTCATGGAATGATAGATGGTGCTGGTGGTAGTGATGGTGGTGGGAACATGGTTCGAAAATTTAACCTAAACAATCTGAAATTCAATCACACTATCAGTTCTGGGCTAATAAGGATATACGACAAAGAGTGAATCTCCCTCCTTCTCTCTCTCTCTCTCTCTCTCTCTCTCTCTCTCTCTCTCTCACATACACACACACACACGCATTTATATATATATATATATATATATATATATATATATATATATATATATATATAATAGTCACAGAGACTATTACTTGATAACCTAACTCATGGGGAAAGGAAAAATATATTTAGGATGGCAGGTCAAATGAAGAGGGATAATCGGGATATTATAGGTGAGCAGTGTGTGAAGAATGATGAAGGAAGGGCAGTGGTGAACAGTGAGGATATTAAAGATGCTGGAGAGAGCATTATAACCGGTTGTTGAATGAGGAGTTTGACTGGGACAGGGAAGGTTTGGAGCCAGCAGATCCAGTGTCTGGCCCTTGGCATTTGATTGATACTGCTACTGTGAGTGAGGCAATAGGCAGGATGAGGATGGGGAAGGCAGCAGGTGTGTCTGGGTTGACTCCCGAAACGTTGAAGGCCTCAGGCGATATAGGGGGTGAGTTTAGTCACTGACCTGATTAATAGTATTATTTATGAGTGTGTTGTCCCAGATGATTGGCTGAAGAATGAAATTGTAAATGTGTATAAAGGGAAGGGTGATGCCCTGCAAAGAGGAAATTCTAGAGGTATAAAGCTTTTAGATCAGATAATGAAGGTAATGGAGAGAGTTTTAGAAGGTATGATTAGAGAAAGAGTGAATATTCATGAGATGCAGTTTGGGTTTATGCCAGGTAGGGGAACCACTGATGCTGTATTCATTGTTCGACAGCTTCAGGAAAAATATATTGGTAGGAGAAGGGATCTTTATTTTGTTTTTGTTGATTTGGAAAAGGCCTTTGACAGAGTTCCTAGAGAAGTGGTGAAGTGGGCAATGAGAAAGCTTGGGATGGAGGAGTGGCTGGTTAGGGTAGTTACGGCTATGTATGTGGGTACTCACACCCAGGTAAGAGTGAATGGAGATTTGAGTGATGAGTTTTCCGTGAATATTGGTGTGCATCAGGGGTCAGTCTTGAGTCCCATGTTGTTTATCATGGTACTTGAAGCCCTGTCACGTGACTTTAGAAACGGACTCCCGTGGGATTTGTTGTATGCTGATGATTTGGTGTTGATTGCAGAGAACGAAAGGGAGGTGGAGGAAAGGTTTAGGAAGTGGAGAGATGGTATGGGGCACCAGGGTTTAAGGGTAAATGCAGATAAAACAAAAGTGATGATATCTAGGGCTGGTGGTGGTACCGTCAAAGACGAGGGAGAGTGGCCATGTGTAGTTTGCCACAAGGACGTGGGAAGTAATTCCACCTTGTGCGGTGTGTGTGGTAAATGGGTGCATAAGAGATGTAGTGGTATCAGAGGTAGACTGCAAGATAATGCTGATTTTATGTGTAAGGCGTGTCGGGGAGAGCAGGTGGAGATTGTCAGCCGTGAAAGGACTGAACTTGCTGGTGAATCTCTTGAGTGTGTGGAAGAGTTTTGTTATTTGGGAGACATGTTGTGTGCTGGAGGTGGGGCTAGAGCTAGCTCTGTGGCTAGGGTGAGAAGTGGTTGGAAGAAGTTCAGGGAGCTCTTACCTCCCCTGACATTGAGAGAACTCTCCCTACGTGATAAGGGGTCTTTGTATGCAGCATGTGTTAGGAGTGTAATGCTGTATGGTAGTGAGACCTGGACAGTGAAGGAGGAAGATATTCGCCGGCTTAGACGTACAGAAATGACAATGATTAGGTGGATGTGCAGTGCATCCCTGCGTCCAAGGCCTGGAGGGGCTGGGTTTACGATGGAAGAGTTGAGAGGTAGGATGGGACTGGAGTGTATTGGTGTTGTGATGAGGAGAGGTAGATTGAGATGGTTTGGACATGTGGAGAGGATACGGGATGATAATTGGGTGAGGAAGGTGAGAAATGTTAATATTGGGGGTGGGGTTATGAGGGGTAAACCGAGAAAGACATGGGACGAGGTCATTAAATGCAACCTCAGGGTTAAGGGACTGAACAGGGAGGCTGCAATGGATCATGCAGCATGGAGAGCCGCCGTTAGGTGACCAAGGCCGACACATGCAAGCATGTTGGAGCCTTTAAAAACGAAAACGAACAAACGAAAACGATATATATATATACATTATATCTATCTATCTATCTATCTATATATATATATATATACACTTGCCACATTCGTTTGGTGTTGTGAAAAATATTTGGAGGTTCTGATAAATAAATCGGGACTCCTCTCTCGGGGCACCAAAATGTGAAATATATTTGTAGACTCTGGTAAACAAATCGGGGCTCCTCTCTCGGGGCACCACAATGTAAGAAATTTCTAGTATTTCCTAGTAAACCACTCGTAGGTCGTTACTCATCCTAAAATTGTCCTTAAGTAAATTCAAACAAGTCTCATAGAGTTAGGTGAACCGTAACTTAACCTTAACTTACCTACAGTACCTATACTCAATTTTTTGTTTTTTTGTTTTTTAATGGAGGCGAAGATGCACTTGACAGGTTGGTGATGATTGGCTGAATGCAACATATCCAAATAACATTTACTAACCCAAGTTTCCCCCTGAGATATATGTTTAATGCTAAAGTGTAAAGAGATTATGAAGAAACATTGCATTCAGCCAATCATCACCAACCTGTTAAGTGCATATTTGCCTCAAAAAAAAAAAAAAAAAGTATATTTCTCTTCTATCTCCTAGCTAATCCCCCACTGAATTGGCCAATTCTTAAAAGTTACTTAACTAGAGAGTTCGGACAGAAGATGACGATGAGGCTGCTTTTCTGTACTTGCTTTTCTGTTGTTGCTTGGACTGTTAAGCATCCTTGAGTCTGTATGTACAAGCTAACTCAATGAGGTCTAGGAGCACAATGAAGATCGACTGCTGGTTCCTTTCTCCCTCATCGGATTCGAAGGTGCCAACTGTTAATAAATTACAGTACTAAATACTGTTAGATTACATCAATATATATACAGGGTGAATCTAACAAACTAATCTTAGTTTTAATTAAACTAAAGTTAAACCAAATATTCCCTTTAACCCCTTAACCGTGGGGTGTCACTTTCGTGATGCTCGGGAGCAAGGGATCATACCGCGGGGCGTCACTTTTGTGATTCTGTGTTATTTTGAATTTGCCCGGGCTTTCAAGTGGTGGCTTATATCATCTATCAGTACTACCAGTGTCCAGCTATACTCAGTTCTGCTAATGTCTTCTACATTCCCATCCACTGTTGACAATTTAGCCATTATTCCCCCTGTCCTTGACTCCCTCCTTACCTCCCCTCCATTACCCTCTTCTCCCGCCTGCCCAGCTGCGCTACACTACACATATCCTGGACAGATTTTTCCACTCATTTTATCCATTGAAATGTGCCCTATACCCTATTCTTATACATAATAATATATAAAACAAAGAGAAAAGGTAATTGATACTGCCATATGTCTGGAATGGGATAATTATCACCTGGCAACACCCCTCGTGCACTCATTCATTAATATTCCCTGTTTTTTTACCCTTGAAATATGCCGTATGACCTATTCCCGTAACAAAAATATATATAAGAAAGGAAGGGACAAGCCTAAGTGATAATTACATTCACCTGGAACTACCTAATTTGTTATGTACTGTCTGGATTTCCTGCCAACCATTTCATAGCATATAAATTAGCAGCTGTCACCACGCTGACATTGTCAACCCTTCCCTGCCCCTAGGCCGCATCATTCAGTTGACTGTCGTCTTTCAAGGTGAAACCACATCTGATTCGCCTCTGTTCTTAGCCCCCTGCAAAGGGCCCTGTGACCTCTACCCCTACTGAACCTCGTGAGGGAAGGGGTAAAGGGCTAAGTGACTCTGCTGTGGAACGTGAACTGGCTAATTTATCAATGATAATAATGGACAGTGACTATGATCTTTCTGGTGACTCTAAAACAGTGCAAATGGAAATGTAAAAAATGTGTAAATAGTAAGTGAAGGCAATGAATGTAAATATAACTGAACAGTGGAAAATTGTTTTATATGTTACTGCAAGTGACAGTGCATAACATAGTGTAAACAAAATAGAAATGTAAATAATGTAAATAAAATAGAGAATGTAAATAGAAAAGTAACGAGTATAAATACTTGGAGTACTGAAAGTGAAAGTGAAAGCTTTGCTCTAGCATGTATAAATACTTCTAGTAATGAAAGTGAAAACTTCGCTCTCTATGCTAGTTTAATGAACGAGAAAGTGAATGCCTGGAGTGAAAATAAACTACTAGTACTGAAAGAAACTTATTGATAAATATTGTATATATAAATAAGTGTAATAAAGTTCTAGGAATATAATGTGTGTGTG
This sequence comes from Coenobita brevimanus, assembly GCF_032717465.1. Taxonomy (NCBI): domain Eukaryota; kingdom Metazoa; phylum Arthropoda; class Malacostraca; order Decapoda; family Coenobitidae; genus Coenobita; species Coenobita brevimanus. The sequence continues at coordinate 26,624,077 of NC_137037.1, forward strand.
TTTATGAATAATAAATGACAGCTCCGCCTCAGAATATCATCAGGGAACGAGCATGGGTGAAAAGCTTGTATGCATTCATAATTTACGTTGCTTTCACAGCGTTTTTTTTTTTTTTTAATATGGATTTCAAACTACATGAATTCGTAGAATAATGTTTGTAGTTATAATTTCAAGCAGTGGTAACCATATTAAGGGGTATTGGGAAGTGTAAAGTGGAGACTTCATTACCCAACTTCAGAAGTCTCCACAAGTCCTACGGTAGTCGACGAAGGCTCAACAAACATCTCAGGAGAAAGCTGAAGGTATGTGCCACATGCTTATATAATTATAATATTCAAGGACTAATAACTGATTTTTGGCAAATATTGTTAAAAAGTCAGTTAGAGTGCCATTATCCTTGTGGGACATGCATGGCACACTCCCGACAACCCTGCTTTAAGGGGTTAATTATGTGAATATCTTAAATCCACATCTGCTTTACATGAGGACCTTTTCATCCTTGCCACTTCATCTAACGCACAGATGTAGTTTAGGTCCATGGTACTTTTCATATAATTACATGTACAGTATTTACAATAAAGTAGTCCACACGGGTTAGATGCAAGCATTTCATTTATCAATAATAAGAATTATTAAAGAGAACGTAATTTCTAGGTTATAAAAACTGTTCAAACAAGTGATAACAATCTCATGCTTTCCTCTACTTCTAACCAGGGACAACTATTATAAAAAGTAGAGAACGCAACTGCTCTGGGGGAAAATATTTCCCACCGTTTTGGGGCTGGGCAGAACATGATAGGCTGTATCATGTAATGTGACCCTTAGCCAGCAGTTCCCTCCATAGGTCTCGAGAACCCTGTGCTGCGGCCCTTCTAGGTCGCGCATCCTAACCAGTTTGATCTTCACCATCCCCTGTATCCGGAGTAGCCGCTAACTCAAGGGGTACCAGTTTATCAATGGTTTTTATACTGGTATGTCCCCTACATTTTATTTTTCCGGGTCTCAGCACCCCATCCGAATCTGGGTGCGTGGAGATCACTTTAGCTAATGGCCACTGGGATTTGGGTTGTTCAGTTTTCACTAAAACCACATCTGTGTTTATAACAAATTTGTTGCTGGCAGCCTGAGCCCCATAAAAACTTTCTCATAGGCTCAAAAGATATTCGTCACTCCAAAGTCTATTCAAAGTATCCAACACCCTTTTAAGACGTTGATACCCCTCCTGCAGATGTTGTCCTAGATCATTATTTTCCATGTTAGGATCATCTACTTCTTCCTGGATATCCACACAAGGCACCAGATGGAGCTTCCTGCCATATAACATATGAGCCGGTGTCAAGGCCTCTAGCGAAATGCTAGTGTCATATAGATAAATCAGGGGTCTCTTATTTACCCGTCACGTCCCGAGCTATTTCGCACCTCCGACACCCCCCAATCCCGAGGTATTTTCGAAAAATTTCTTTTTGGCTAAAACCTCCGCTTGTGGTGAGAAACATCGAAAATTCATAGAGAAATCATGGACTACTCACCTGAGGTGAATAGTCCATGAGGGTTAGACGCAGTAGCATTTCATTTATCAATAATAAGAATTATTAAAGAGAACGTAATTTCTAGGTTATAAAAACTGTTCAAATAAGTGACAACAATCTCAAGCTTTCCTTAACTTCTAACCAGGGACAACTATTATAAAAAGTAGAGAATGCAACTGCTCTGGGGAAAAATATTTCCCACCGTTTTGGGGCCAGGCAGAACATGATAGGCTGTATCATGTAATGTGGCCCTTAGCCAGGAGTTCCCTCCATAGGTCTGGAGAACCCTGTGCTGCGGCACGTCTAGGTCGCGCATCCTGACCAGTTTGATCTTCACCATCCCCTGTATCCGGAGTAGTCGCTAACTCAAGGGGTACCAGTTTAACAATAATTTTTATACTGGTATGTCCCCTACATTTTATTTTTACGAGTCTCAGCACCCCCTCCGAATCTGGGTGCGTGGAGATCACTTTAGCTAATGGCCACTGGGATTTGGGTTGTTCAGTTTTCACTTAAACCACATCTCCTATGTTTATAACAGATTTGTTGCTGGCAGCCTGAGCCCCATAAAATCTTTCTCGTAGGCTCAAAAGATATTAATTGCTCCAATGTCTATTAAAAGAATCCAACACCCTTTTCAGATGTTGATACCCCTCCTGCAGATGTTGTCCTAAATCATTATTTTCTATGGTAGGATCATGTACTTCTTCCTGGATATCCACACAAGGCACCGGATGGAGCTTCCTGCCATATAACATATGAGCCGGTGTCAAGGCCTCTAGCGAAACGCTAGTGTCATCTAGATAAGCCAGGGGTCTATTATTAACCCATCACATCCCGAGCTATTTCACACCTCCGACACCCCCAATCCCGAGGTATTTTTTATTGTTTATTTTGGCTAAAACCTCCGCTCTTGGTGAGAAACATCGAAAATTCATAGAGAAATCGCTCACCTGAGGTTTAAAATACTCGATCCAGGTAGCAGTACCTCCTTACCTTACTGGGTTTTATAACAGGCTGGCACCAAAGAAAACGAGTTCTATGGGAGTGTAACTATTTCACGCCACTCAAAAACGGTATTTATTTATTTACTTGGTACGAATTTATATGTAGTACGAGAGTATATTGGTTTTCAAACAGTAATATAGGCATTATAAGCATTGTTTCACACACTAACTTATCACCATACCTGACCTTTTTTTGCCACATTACCTGATCATCATTTCTGACTGTTTCTTCCTCTAATGCTATGTAAACATTGTCCTCCACATTGTCATCGATTGGGGAATCACTCTGGCCCTGCATGTCTTTATTGGCCAGGTCACTGGTAACAGGTGAATGCCGAGACAATGTTGTGCATGGGGGGGGAGGTTATGCGGTGTAAGGCATTGTCCTTGCTTGGCATCTTGTAAAGGAATAGAGGAAGGTGTCCCGTGTATATGTTTGAAAAATCACTCGCGAAAATTGAAAATTGTGCAAATTATGAACCTTCCAATCGCGCAACGTACCAGTACGTTGACGGGACTGGCAAATGCAAAATGTTGCAACGTACCCATACGTCAACAGGACGCCTCAGGTTAATCCTGGTTTCAGTTTCAATTATTACTATTCCTAATTCGTTTCTCGTGATCTTAGTTCTGTGTAATGTTTTACTCAGGCAGATCTTGACAATATCAATCATTTGTTTAGTAAATCCATTTTGCCATGGAGCTCTTGGAGCTGTGAACTGCCAGGTACAATTTCGGATTCCCAATCTTATCCCTGCTCTGCTCGCAACCTTCTCTTCTCATCTTTCCAATCCCTTGCATCTATTATCCCATCCTCTTTCCCTCTCCCTCCACGAACCTTCCTTTTTTTCCTTCATCTCTTGTCCTTCTCCTCTTCCCTTCTTCACATTTCCTCTACCTCTCATTTATTACTTTATCTTCCTCTCTCCTGCTCCACACAAACAACATTTCTTTCCTCTTTCGAAGAAAGGAAACCTGTAACATCACGTGAGATGAATATTTCCCCCCAATTTTTGCGGGGTGTTGTGGTTTCATTGTATTTTTTATGTATAATTTTTCGCTACGTGTTTCTGTTATACAGCGTTTTCCTTGGTTCGGTGATTTGGTGGATAAATGTAACGTAAACAAGGGAGGAGGATAAGAGGAAAAGCAGGAGAATGAAAATGAGGACAGTATAAGGAGAAAGGGGGATGGGGAAACAGAAATGATTAGGAAGGAAGGGGAGGAAGGGGGGAATGGAAAGGATGATGGAGGGAGAATGCAAAGAATATGAGGAGGGAAACGTAGGAACTTAATAAGACAGGAAGGAAGGAAGGAAAAATTAAGGAAGGAAGGAAGGCACGAAGAGGAAGAATGAAGGGAGTTAGAGGCGGAAAAGGAGGGCAGAAAGGGGGAAGAGAAGATAGAAAGGAGATGGGAATGATGGAAGGGTAAGGAGTTTTGGAGGAAAAAAAAAAAAGGAAGAGGGGTAAGAGAAGGTCAAAAGGAAATTGGAGGAGGAAAGGAAGAAAGGAGGAAGGAAAAGTTAAGGGAATGGAGGTAATGGAGTATCAGGAAATGGAATGACGGAGGGAAAGAGAGGAGGAAGGAAGGGATAAAAGGAAGGAAAGGAGGAGGAGGAGGAGGAGGAGGGGAGGAAAGGAAGAGGAAAATAAGGAAGTACGAAGGAAAGTTAGCAATAACAAACATATGAGTTCTATCGAGGCTGTATTGTTACAGGGTAGGATGAAACTAACGTATTCTCGGTTAGGCTACGACAACAGTGACAAAGCCGAGAGTCTCCCTCCACTCACCAGTCCCTCTAGCTTAAGGTGGAAGGAAAAAGTGGGAGAGGTACAGCTGCCAGCACTCCCGCGTGTTACAAGGGCATGAGGGTTTGAAGAGATTTGGCCCCACTGTGATTGTTTACTTTGAAACAGTCCACGTGAGTGAAGCGACGTAACCTTGATATAGCTGCGTTAAGGAAAGATGTTTGTTGTATGTAAGCTCCATTCCTCAAGGTTGACATTTCAGCCCGAATTATTGGTATAATTTAAGTTGTTCTACCAAAGCATAATAATCGCCCTTAAATGACGTATTATGACTGTCCACAATTTTGAGGTGAACTAACGTGTAAAGGAGGGTGGGAGGGGGGAGGGTGTTCCCCAACCCCACCAGGAGTAAGAGGGAGGATCCCCACATGGAGTCAGAGAGAGAGAGAGGGAGGGAGGGGAGAATGCTGTAAGCTTCGCACATGACACCGTGAGACCAGACCACATCTGCTTCATTTCCCTCAGTACGGTAACTCAGCAATACTGAACAAGCGTAAAATAATGAGAAATTTCATGAAGTAGGTTTATGTGAGGAATAAATCATGATAAAAAGAGGGAACTATATGTCTCAGTTTGTGTATTAAGGAATTATCACGCTGTGTAATAAAAAACTGTGGGTGAAACCATGCCCATGCCTAGAGAAGACACTGATCCAGACTGAGACTTGTGGATGGCAGCCGTCAGAGATCAAGGTCAACGTACTGTAGTAGTGTTAATCTTATCTTTATAATGATTATAACACCTTAGATTAAAATACTAAATATCATGGTGATCCTAGCATTAACACCTACACTGAGAGAAAAATTCATAGTGGCGTTAAATTGCTTAATATCTAATGAAGGATTTTGATACACCAAACGAGTGTGGCAAGTATATATATATATATATATATATATATATATATATAATATGTGTGTGTGAGAGAGAGAGAGAGAGAGAGAGAGAGAGAGAGAGAGAGAGAGAGAGACACACACACACACACACACACACACACACACACACACACACATTCATTCTTTGCCTATATCCTTATTAGCCAAAAAGTGATAGTGTGATTCACCTTAAGATTGTTTAGGCTAAATTTTCGAACCATGTTCCCACCACCATTTCCACCACCACCTCTCATTCCATGACAAGCTTAGTTTCTGACAGACTATAAGGCAAGAGTGGATATAGCTTCCTCACTGGCGAGGTGAAGAAACCAGGGTTTAATCATAATTGGCTGCCCTACCCTCTTCTTTACTCTGACTGGGTGCAGAATTGACAAAACGGACATGATTGGATGGTTTCTATGCCCAGCTACTGTGTGGTCAAGAATAGTTAGCATATATTAGAGGACTGTACAAAAAAAAATCGGGTTTATCCCTTCTTCCTGTCAAAGTTAAAATGGATATCAATCAATAAACAAATCAGTTTGACAGAACAAACGAATAGGACTAGGCTAATATAGCGTCCGAAACAGCGTCCGAAACACTGGTATAGGAAAGACCTTCAGCCACATCGTGACACCTTTTACCATATAAAATTGAAAGCATTTTACTCAGTATTATTTATAAACAATTAATATCGTGTCACGTTAATGCGTAGTCCTATATGGACGGTTTAGACTACCAAAAACTAAGCTTGTCATGGAATGATAGATGGTGCTGGTGGTAGTGATGGTGGTGGGAACATGGTTCGAAAATTTAACCTAAACAATCTGAAATTCAATCACACTATCAGTTCTGGGCTAATAAGGATATACGACAAAGAGTGAATCTCCCTCCTTCTCTCTCTCTCTCTCTCTCTCTCTCTCTCTCTCTCTCTCTCTCTCTCTCTCACACACACACGCATTTATATATATATATATATATATATATATATAATAGTCACAGAGACTATTACTTGATAACCTAACTCATGGGGAAAGGAAAAATATATTTAGGATGGCAGGTCAAATGAAGAGGGATAATCGGGATATTATAGGTGAGCAGTGTGTGAAGAATGATGAAGGAAGGGCAGTGGTGAACAGTGAGGATATTAAAGATGCTGGAGAGAGCATTATAACCGGTTGTTGAATGAGGAGTTTGACTGGGACAGGGAAGGTTTGGAGCCAGCAGATCCAGTGTCTGGCCCTTGGCATTTGATTGATACTGCTACTGTGAGTGAGGCAATAGGCAGGATGAGGATGGGGAAGGCAGCAGGTGTGTCTGGGTTGACTCCCGAAACGTTGAAGGCCTCAGGCGATATAGGGGGTGAGTTTAGTCACTGACCTGATTAATAGTATTATTTATGAGTGTGTTGTCCCAGATGATTGGCTGAAGAATGAAATTGTAAATGTGTATAAAGGGAAGGGTGATGCCCTGCAAAGAGGAAATTCTAGAGGTATAAAGCTTTTAGATCAGATAATGAAGGTAATGGAGAGAGTTTTAGAAGGTATGATTAGAGAAAGAGTGAATATTCATGAGATGCAGTTTGGGTTTATGCCAGGTAGGGGAACCACTGATGCTGTATTCATTGTTCGACAGCTTCAGGAAAAATATATTGGTAGGAGAAGGGATCTTTATTTTGTTTTTGTTGATTTGGAAAAGGCCTTTGACAGAGTTCCTAGAGAAGTGGTGAAGTGGGCAATGAGAAAGCTTGGGATGGAGGAGTGGCTGGTTAGGGTAGTTACGGCTATGTATGTGGGTACTCACACCCAGGTAAGAGTGAATGGAGATTTGAGTGATGAGTTTTCCGTGAATATTGGTGTGCATCAGGGGTCAGTCTTGAGTCCCATGTTGTTTATCATGGTACTTGAAGCCCTGTCACGTGACTTTAGAAACGGACTCCCGTGGGATTTGTTGTATGCTGATGATTTGGTGTTGATTGCAGAGAACGAAAGGGAGGTGGAGGAAAGGTTTAGGAAGTGGAGAGATGGTATGGGGCACCAGGGTTTAAGGGTAAATGCAGATAAAACAAAAGTGATGATATCTAGGGCTGGTGGTGGTACCGTCAAAGACGAGGGAGAGTGGCCATGTGTAGTTTGCCACAAGGACGTGGGAAGTAATTCCACCTTGTGCGGTGTGTGTGGTAAATGGGTGCATAAGAGATGTAGTGGTATCAGAGGTAGACTGCAAGATAATGCTGATTTTATGTGTAAGGCGTGTCGGGGAGAGCAGGTGGAGATTGTCAGCCGTGAAAGGACTGAACTTGCTGGTGAATCTCTTGAGTGTGTGGAAGAGTTTTGTTATTTGGGAGACATGTTGTGTGCTGGAGGTGGGGCTAGAGCTAGCTCTGTGGCTAGGGTGAGAAGTGGTTGGAAGAAGTTCAGGGAGCTCTTACCTCCCCTGACATTGAGAGAACTCTCCCTACGTGATAAGGGGTCTTTGTATGCAGCATGTGTTAGGAGTGTAATGCTGTATGGTAGTGAGACCTGGACAGTGAAGGAGGAAGATATTCGCCGGCTTAGACGTACAGAAATGACAATGATTAGGTGGATGTGCAGTGCATCCCTGCGTCCAAGGCCTGGAGGGGCTGGGTTTACGATGGAAGAGTTGAGAGGTAGGATGGGACTGGAGTGTATTGGTGTTGTGATGAGGAGAGGTAGATTGAGATGGTTTGGACATGTGGAGAGGATACGGGATGATAATTGGGTGAGGAAGGTGAGAAATGTTAATATTGGGGGTGGGGTTATGAGGGGTAAACCGAGAAAGACATGGGACGAGGTCATTAAATGCAACCTCAGGGTTAAGGGACTGAACAGGGAGGCTGCAATGGATCATGCAGCATGGAGAGCCGCCGTTAGGTGACCAAGGCCGACACATGCAAGCATGTTGGAGCCTTTAAAAACGAAAACGAACAAACGAAAACGATATACTGTATATATACATTATATCTATCTATCTATCTATCTATATATATATATATACACTTGCCACATTCGTTTGGTGTTGTGAAAAATATTTGGAGGTTCTGATAAATAAATCGGGACTCCTCTCTCGGGGCACCAAAATGTGAAATATATTTGTAGACTCTGGTAAACAAATCGGGGCTCCTCTCTCGGGGCACCACAATGTAAGAAATTTCTAGTATTTCCTAGTAAACCACTCGTAGGTCGTTACTCATCCTAAAATTGTCCTTAAGTAAATTCAAACAAGTCTCATAGAGTTAGGTGAACCGTAACTTAACCTTAACTTACCTACAGTACCTATACTCAATTTTTTGTTTTTTTGTTTTTTAATGGAGGCGAAGATGCACTTGACAGGTTGGTGATGATTGGCTGAATGCAACATATCCAAATAACATTTACTAACCCAAGTTTCCCCCTGAGATATATGTTTAATGCTAAAGTGTAAAGAGATTATGAAGAAACATTGCATTCAGCCAATCATCACCAACCTGTTAAGTGCATATTTGCCTCAAAAAAAAAAAAAAAAAAGTATATTTCTCTTCTATCTCCTAGCTAATCCCCCACTGAATTGGCCAATTCTTAAAAGTTACTTAACTAGAGAGTTCGGACAGAAGATGACGATGAGGCTGCTTTTCTGTACTTGCTTTTCTGTTGTTGCTTGGACTGTTAAGCATCCTTGAGTCTGTATGTACAAGCTAACTCAATGAGGTCTAGGAGCACAATGAAGATCGACTGCTGGTTCCTTTCTCCCTCATCGGATTCGAAGGTGCCAACTGTTAATAAATTACAGTACTAAATACTGTTAGATTACATCAATATATATACAGGGTGAATCTAAGAAACTAATCTTAGTTTTAATTAAACTAAAGTTAAACCAAATATTCCCTTTAACCCCTTAACCGTGGGGTGTCACTTTCGTGATGCTCGGGAGCAAGGGATCATACCGCGGGGCGTCACTTTTGTGATTCTGTGTTATTTTGAATTTGCCCGGGCTTTCAAGTGGTGGCTTATATCATCTATCAGTACTACCAGTGTCCAGCTATACTCAGTTCTGCTAATGTCTTCTACATTCCCATCCACTGTTGACAATTTAGCCATTATTCCCCCTGTCCTTGACTCCCTCCTTACCTCCCCTCCATTACCCTCTTCTCCCGCCTGCCCAGCTGCGCTACACTACACATATCCTGGACAGATTTTTCCACTCATTTTATCCATTGAAATGTGCCCTATACCCTATTCTTATACATAATAATATATAAAACAAAGAGAAAAGGTAATTGATACTGCCATATGTCTGGAATGGGATAATTATCACCTGGCAACACCCCTCGTGCACTCATTCATTAATATTCCCTGTTTTTTTACCCTTGAAATATGCCGTATGACCTATTCCCGTAACAAAAATATATATAAGAAAGGAAGGGACAAGCCTAAGTGATAATTACATTCACCTGGAACTACCTAATTTGTTATGTACTGTCTGGATTTCCTGCCAACCATTTCATAGCATATAAATTAGCAGCTGTCACCACGCTGACATTGTCAACCCTTCCCTGCCCCTAGGCCGCATCATTCAGTTGACTGTCGTCTTTCAAGGTGAAACCACATCTGATTCGCCTCTGTTCTTAGCCCCCTGCAAAGGGCCCTGTGACCTCTACCCCTACTGAACCTCGTGAGGGAAGGGGTAAAGGGCTAAGTGACTCTGCTGTGGAACGTGAACTGGCTAATTTATCAATGATAATAATGGACAGTGACTATGATCTTTCTGGTGACTCTAAAACAGTGCAAATGGAAATGTAAAAAATGTGTAAATAGTAAGTGAAGGCAATGAATGTAAATATAACTGAACAGTGGAAAATTGTTTTATATGTTACTGCAAGTGACAGTGCATAACATAGTGTAAACAAAATAGAAATGTAAATAATGTAAATAAAATAGAGAATGTAAATAGAAAAGTAACGAGTATAAATACTTGGAGTACTGAAAGTGAAAGTGAAAGCTTTGCTCTAGCATGTATAAATACTTCTAGTAATGAAAGTGAAAACTTCGCTCTCTATGCTAGTTTAATGAACGAGAAAGTGAATGCCTGGAGTGAAAATAAACTACTAGTACTGAAAGAAACTTATTGATAAATATTGTATATATAAATAAGTGTAATAAAGTTCTAGGAATATAATGTGTGAGTGTGTTTATGAATAATAAATGACAGCTCCGCCTCAGAATATCATCAGGGAACGAGCATGGGTGAAAAGCTTGTATGCATTCATAATTTACGTTGCTTTCACAGCGTTTTTTTTTTTTTTTTAATATGGATTTCAAACTACATGAATTCGTAGAATAATGTTTGTAGTTATAATTTCAAGCAGTGGTAACCATATTAAGGGGTATTGGGAAGTGTAAAGTGGAGACTTCATTACCCAACTTCAGAAGTCTCCACAAGTCCTACGGTAGTCGACGAAGGCTCAACAAACATCTCAGGAGAAAGCCGAAGGTATGTGCCACATGCTTATATAATTATAATATTCAAGGACTAATAACTGATTTTTGGCAAATATTGTTAAAAAGTCAGTTAGAGTGCCATTATCCTTGTGGGACATGCATGGCACACTCCCGACAACCCTGCTTTAAGGGGTTAATTATGTGAATATCTTAAATCCACATCTGCTTTACATGAGGACCTTTTCATCCTTGCCACTTCATCTAACGCACAGATGTAGTTTAGGTCCATGGTACTTTTCATATAATTACATGTACAGTATTTACAATAAAGTAGTCCACACGGGTTAGATGCAAGCATTTCATTTATCAATAATAAGAATTATTAAAGAGAACGTAATTTCTAGGTTATAAAAACTGTTCAAACAAGTGATAACAATCTCATGCTTTCCTCTACTTCTAACCAGGGACAACTATTATAAAAAGTAGAGAACGCAACTGCTCTGGGGGAAAATATTTCCCACCGTTTTGGGGCTGGGCAGAACATGATAGGCTGTATCATGTAATGTGACCCTTAGCCAGGAGTTCCCTCCATAGGTCTCGAGAACCCTGTGCTGTGGCCCTTCTAGGTCGCGCATCCTAACCAGTTTGATCTTCACCATCCCCTGTATCCGGAGTAGCCGCTAACTCAAGGGGTACCAGTTTATCAATGGTTTTTATACTGGTATGTCCCCTACATTTTATTTTTCCGGGTCTCAGCACCCCATCCGAATCTGGGTGCGTGGAGATCACTTTAGCTAATGGCCACTGGGATTTGGGTTGTTCATTTTTCACTAAAACCACATCTGTGTTTATAACAAATTTGTTGCTGGCAGCCTGAGCCCCATAAAAACTTTCTCATAGGCTCAAAAGATATTCGTCACTCCAAAGTCTATTCAAAGTATCCAACACCCTTTTAAGACGTTGATATCCCTCCTGCAGATGTTGTCCTAGATCATTATTTTCCATGTTAGGATCATCTACTTCTTCCTGGATATCCACACAAGGCACCAGATGGAGCTTCCTGCCATATAACATATGAGCCGGTGTCAAGGCCTCTAGCGAAATGCTAGTGTCATCTAGATAAATCAGGGGTCTCTTATTTACCCGTCACGTCCCGAGCTATTTCGCACCTCCGACACCCCCCAATCCCGAGGTATTTTCGAAAAATTTCTTTTTGGCTAAAACCTCCGCTTTTGGTGAGAAACATCGAAAATTCATAGAGAAATCATGGACTACTCACCTGAGGTGAATAGTCCATGAGGGTTAGACGCAGTAGCATTTCATTTATCAATAATATGAATTATTAAAGAGAACGTAATTTCTAGGTTATAAAAACTGTTCAAATAAGTGACAACAATCTCAAGCTTTCCTTAACTTCTAACCAGGGACAACTATTATAAAAAGTAGAGAATGCAACTGCTCTGGGGAAAAATATTTCCCACCGTTTTGGGGCCAGGCAGAACATGATAGGCTGTATCATGTAATGTGGCCCTTAGCCAGGAGTTCCCTCCATAGGTCTGGAGAACCCTGTGCTGCGGCACGTCTAGGTCGCGCATCCTGACCAGTTTGATCTTCACCATCCCCTGTATCCGGAGTAGTCGCTAACTCAAGGGGTACCAGTTTAACAATAATTTTTATACTGGTATGTCCCCTACATTTTATTTTTACGAGTCTCAGCACCCTCCGAATCTGGGTGCGTGGAGATCACTTTAGCTAATGGCCACTGGGATTTGGGTTGTTCAGTTTTCACTTAAACCACATCTCCTATGTTTATAACAGATTTGTTGCTGGCAGCCTGAGCCCCATAAAATCTTTCTCGTAGGCTCAAAAGATATTAATTGCTCCAATGTCTATTAAAAGAATCCAACACCCTTTTCAGATGTTGATACCCCTCCTGCAGATGTTGTCCTAAATCATTATTTTCTATGGTAGGATCATGTACTTCTTCCTGGATATCCACACAAGGCACCGGATGGAGCTTCCTGCCATATAACATATGAGCCGGTGTCAAGGCCTCTAGCGAAACGCTAGTGTCATCTAGATAAGCCAGGGGTCTATTATTAACCCATCACATCCCGAGCTATTTCACACCTCCGACACCCCCAATCCCGAGGTATTTTTTATTTTTTATTTTGGCTAAAACCTCCGCTCTTGGTGAGAAACATCGAAAATTCATAGAGAAATCGCTCACCTGAGGTTTAAAATACTCGATCCAGGTAGCAGTACCTCCTTACCTTACTGGGTTTTATAACAGGCTGGCACCAAAGAAAACGAGTTCTATGGGAGTGTAACTATTTCACGCCACTCAAAAACGGTATTTATTTATTTACTTGGTACGAATTTATATGTAGTACGAGAGTATATTGGTTTTCAAACAGTAATATAGGCATTATAAGCATTGTTTCACACACTAACTTATCACCATACCTGACCTTTTTTTGCCACATTACCTGATCATCATTTCTGACTGTTTCTTCCTCTAATGCTATGTAAACATTGTCCTCCACATTGTCATCGATTGGGGAATCACTCTGGCCCTGCATGTCTTTATTGGCCAGGTCACTGGTAACAGGTGAATGCCGAGACAATGTTGTGCATGGGGGGGGAGGTTATGCGGTGTAAGGCATTGTCCTTGCTTGGCATCTTGTAAAGGAATAGAGGAAGGTGTCCCGTGTATATGTTTGAAAAATCACTCGCGAAAATTGAAAATTGTGCAAATTATGAACCTTCCAATCGCGCAACGTACCAGTACGTTGACGGGACTGGCAAATGCAAAATGTTGCAACGTACCCATACGTCAACAGGACGCCTCAGGTTAATCCTGGTTTCAGTTTCAATTATTACTATTCCTAATTCGTTTCTCGTGATCTTAGTTCTGTGTAATGTTTTACTCAGGCAGATCTTGACAATATCAATCATTTGTTTAGTAAATCCATTTTGCCATGGAGCTCTTGGAGCTGTGAACTACCAGGTACAATTTCGGATTCCCAGCACCAACTTAGCCTTTGAGTCATTCATTATGTTCAGCAGTAAAGGTGCTGCTCCAATGAAACTAGTTCCGCTGTCACTTATTAATTTGCCAGGACAAGACCTTCTAGCGGCAAATCTTCGAAAGACATTTGAGGAATGTCTCTGAGCTCAGATCATCTGCTATTTCTAGATGGACTGCCCTTGTGTGGGCACAAGTAAATAAACAAATGTAAACTTTATGGGGAGTTCCCTCACCTGTAGCAGTTATAGCCCCTGTGTAGTCTATCTATCTATATATCTATTGCCAGATGCCTCAATCCTGTTCAGGGTGGCCTCAAACAAATTGCCTCTACATCACCCTGTCCCCCGCCATTTCACTGCCCTGCTCCCAACTCACACCCCACTCTCTCATATACATCTCCGCCCCATCCCTCCATCTCATCCTCGGCCTCCCCCTCCCTCCCCCCCTCCACCTCACTCACATACACTCTCTTCGTCAGTCTTCCATCCTCCATCCTCTCCACATGGCCAAACCACCTCAGTATATTCCTCTTAACGCTTCCTATCACATCCACATCCACACCACAATGCTCCTTTATATCCTCATTTGTCAGCCTGTCTCTCCATGTGACTCCACAGGCTCCTCTTCAATAACTCATTTCCACTGCTTTCACTCTTGACTCGTGTCCTTCCAACAACGTCCAAGCTTCACTTCCATACGTTAGAGCTGGTATCACAATACTGTTATGTAGTAACTTTTTCACTTTCATGCTCACTTTCCTGTTTCTTATCACTGCTTTCAAGGAACCAGCAACCTTTCTTCCCTGCTGTACCCTTTCAAGCACTTCATTCTCCAAACGTCCATCCTTACTTATCACACTACGCAAGTACTTAAATGTACTCACATTTTCCAATTCCTCACCATCCAACCTCGCTGTACATTCACTGATTCACCTCTCTCAAAGACCATCACTTTACTCTTCCCTACATCCACCTTCAGATTCTGTTTCTTACACATTCTCCCAAACTCATCCACCAAGCCTTGCAGCTCCCCTTTGTCTTAACTCAACAACACAGTATCATCTGCAAACAACGGTACAGGGAGTTTCCAAACACTACCCTCTCTCACCAGGACCACTTCAACATCCACTACCCTACCTTGTACCTCTTTTATTAACTCATCCATATACAGAATGAACAACCATGGAGACATGGCACATCCCTGTTTCAACCCATCCTTCAAAGAGAAAAATTCACTCTGTTCACCATCCACACGCACTGCAGCCTTAGCACCATCATACACACTCTTCACAGCATTCATCAACTTCCCATCTACTCCATATATTCTTAATACTTTCCACAATCCTCTATCCACCCTGTCGTATGCTTTCTCCAAATCCATGAAAGCCGCATACAACTTTTCCACTAAAGATCTAAGAATGAATATCTGATCTACACAACCTTTTCCCTTCCTAAACCCTCCCTGTTCTTCTCCAACTAAATCATCTGTTCTTTCTCTAACTCTGTCAATAAGTATCCTACCATACACTTTTCCTATCATACTAAGAAGACAAATGCCCCTATGATTACCACGCACTTCTTTTTCCCCTTTTCCTTTGTACGAGGGAATAATTATACCTGACTTCCAATCCTCCGGGACTCTACCTTCCTCCCAGGCCAATCTGCACATCTTCCACATCCATTCTACTACTATCGCTCCCCCATGCTTCAGCATTTCACCACACACTCCATCAATTTCTGGGGCTTTCCCGAATTTAACTTTCTTCATTGCTTTCACAACTTCTGTCCTACTGATTTCTTCCTGTCTTCTCACCTTCCTGCTTCTCCCAGCCATTCCCCAGCCACTTATACTCACATTACTTCCATCCTCTATGTTCAACAATTCCTTAAAGTGTTCTCTCCATCTGCTCACTTCTTCTCCCTTCTCCACTAGTAATCTACCATTTTTATCTTTCACTCCCCTGCTAACTTCACTTCCACCCTGTCTTACTCTTTTCACCTCTTTCCAGAACATTTTCTTATAGTTCGTCCACTTTACACTCAAATTCCTTCCAAATTCCTCATCCGCTCTCTTCTTACTCTCTCTCACTAATCTTTTCACCTCTCTCTTCCTTTCTATATATAACTTTCTCTTCTGCCTCTCAACTTCTTGCACGCCCCTATTTCTCATCCATTCATTGTATGCTTTCTTCTTTTGTGCCACAGCCTGTCTCACTTCTTCATTCCACCACGCTGTTCCTTGCAACCCCCCCTCCTTCTTCTCTTCATCCCACACACCACATCACAGGCTGCACATATTTCTTCTGTGAATATCCTGCACACACCTTCTACATCCCCCATGTGCTCCAATTCATATTTGGCCAATCATTCCTCCACTTCTCTCTTATATTCTGCCTTTCTCTCATCCTCTTGTAACCTTTCCACTCTCCTTGCAAATACTCCTTCTTCCCGTCCTTCCCTTCTCCTATTTCTTCATCTTATTTGGATCTTGATTCTGGCCACCACCAAGTAGTGGTCAGAAAGTCCACTCCCCCAACCTCTATAAGCCCTTGCATCCATTACACATCTTCGCATCCATTCATCCACACACACTTAATCAATCATTGCCTTCCTTTCATTCAGTTCACCACTCACCCTTCTCATCACTCGCCATGTATACCTGTGGATCATTTTATGCCTGAAGAGGATATTGGCTATCACCAACCCCCTCCCAGCACAAATGTCCACTAATGCACTGCCATTCTCATCTATCTCAGCAGGCACACCCCACTCACCAACTATTCCATCCACCCTCACATTTCCTACTTTACTATTCATATCACCGATCAAAAACACTCTCTCATTCCTTCCAAACTTTTCCATGCACACTTCCACATTTGTCCAGAAGTCTTCTCTCACTCCGCTTGCACGATCTCGTGTTGGCGCATAAACGCACACAATTGCCCACATTTCCATTCCAACTTTCAATCTTACCCACACAATCCTTGACTCAACTGATCCATACTCTCTTATGTTCTTCTTCTATCTTTTACTCACAACTATACACACTCCTTCTTTTGCCCTCTCATTCCCACCTACTCCTGCACATATACCCCATCCATACTCCCATTCTCTCACACTCTTACCTCTCCATTTAGTTTCAGTTACTCCACATACATCAACTTTCGCATCCTCAAGCACCTGGACAATCTCTCTCTCTTTCACCTCATCATTCGCACCTCTTACATTCCATGTTGCAATTCCCATGTCCTTTGTCCGGTCCTTGGTCGTCATCTTTTGGTCAGTCCTTGTCCGAGGCTTATTGTTTGTCTTTTTAGTTAGTTGTTTTCCAGGGAGGGGCACTAACGCTCCGTCAACCCTTTTAGTCGCCTTATACGACAAGCAGGGATACTGGGGGAGTATTCTTGGAAAACCCTCCCTACCCTCAGGGGGGGTCAACTTGCATTAACCCTATCCCTTGGTAGGGCCGGTGGTTCTGGATAGTCATATGATCGTTGTTCATACCTCCTACAAATGATACAGTCTTTGAGATATTTTTCTTTACCTGTCCACCCTTAGAAATTCAATAACTTTCCCGAATTTGGGCCAATGTCTGCGGCACACCTCCATGGAGAATGGAATCATGGGCTTCCTTTATAATTAATTGTACAAAGTATCCGCTCTTGGGTAATATGATGGGGTGTTTGGTTTGGAGGGGCAAATAAGCATTTACTAATCGGCTCCGACATCTAATCAAACCTTTTCTGTCTAAGAACAAGCCTAAATCCTTTATCAGGTTATTCCTGTTCCCAGTGCTTTGGCCTAAAAGGTTATATATTTCTCCGTAATAGTTCTCTTGTATTCTTTTCAGCCAATATTCTAGGGGATCTAACTTCTGAAACCCCACCTTCTTATTGAAAAATTCAACAACCAATTTAGTAATGTATATAAGTTATCTTACTGATGAGAATCGGCTGATGTCTATTACTTTTGGCTCAGGTACTACAGGATCCAAGTTCACTACACTAACCTCAGCAATATTGTACTGTTTCTGCTCAAGCCAATCCTTAGTAACCATTTAGGACCTTTAAAAGACAAGTTATCTTTAATCAGTCTCCTTGCGGTTGAACCTATCGAGAGCAGATCAGCTGGATTTTGTTTGGAGGATCTATCTATCTATCTATTGCCAGACGCCTCAATCCCGTTTGGGGTGGCCACAAACAAATCGCCTCCAAGTCGCCCTGTCCCCCGCCATTTCACTGCCCTTCTCCCAACTCACACCCCCCTCTCTCATATACCTCTCCACCCCATCCCTCCATCTCATCCTCGGCCTCCCCCTCCCTCTTCCCCCCTCCACCTCACTCATATACACTCTCTTCGTCAGTCTTTCACCCTCCATCCTCTCCACATGGCCAAACCACCTCAGTGTGTTCCTCATAACGCTTCCTATCACATCCACATCCACACCACAACGCTCCTTTATATCCTCATTCGTCAGCCTGTCTCTCTACGTGACTCCACAGGCTCCTCTTAAATAACTCATTTCCACTGCTCTCACTCTTGACTTGTGTCCTTCCAACAATGTCCAAGCTTCACTTCCGTACGTTAGAGCTGGTATCACAATACTGTCATGTAGTAACTTTTTCACTTCCATGCTCACTTCCCTTTTTCTTATCACTGCTTTCAAGGAACCAGCAACCTTTCTTCCCTGCTGTACCCTTTCAAGCACTTCACCCTCCAAACCTCCATCCTTACTCATCACACTACCCAAATACTTAAACGTACTCACATTTTCCAATTCCTCACCATCCAACCTCGCTGTACATTCACTAACTTCACCTCTCTCAAAGACCATCACTTTACTCTTCCCTACATTCACCTTTAGGTTCCGTTTCTTACACACTCTCTCAAACTCATCCACCAAGCCTTGCAGCTCCCCTTCGTCTTCACTCAACAACACAGTATCATCTGCAAACAACAGTACAGGGAGTTTCCAAACACTATCCTCTCTCACCAGGGCCACTCCAACATCCACTACCCTACCTTGTACCTCTTTTATTACCCCATCCATGTACAGATTGAACAACCATGGAGACATGACACATCCCTGTTTCAAACCAACTTTCAAAGAGAAAAATTCACTTAGTTCACCATCAACACGCACTGCAGCCTTCGCACCATCGTACATACTCTTCACAGCATTCAACAACTTCCCATCTACTCCATATATTCTTAACACTTTCCACAATCCTTGTCTATCCACCCTGTCATATGTTTCTCCAAATCCATGAAAGCCGCATACAACTTCTTTCCCTTCTCTAGAAACTTTTCCACTAAAGATCTAAGAATGAATATCTGATCTACACAACCTCTTCCCTTCCTAAAGCCTCCCTGTTCTTCTCCAACTAATTTCTCTGTTCTTTCTCTAACTCTGTCTATAAGTATCCTACCATACACTTTTCCTATTATACTAAGAAGACAAATGCCTCTATGATTACCACACACTTCTTTTTCCCCTTTTCCTTTGTACAAGGGAATAATTATACCTGACTTCCAATCCTCCGGGACTCTACCTTCCTCCCACGCCAATCTGCACATCTTCCACATCCATTCTACTACTATCTCTCCCCCATGCTTCAGCATTTCACCTCACACTCCATCAATTCCTGGGGCTTTCCCCGATTTAACTTTCTTCATTGCTTCCACAACTTCTATCCTACTGATTTCTTCCTGTCTTCTCATCTCCCTTCTTCTCCCAGCCATTCCCCAGCCACTTATACTCGCATTACTTCCATCCTCTACATTCAACAATTCCTTAAAGTGTTCTGTCCATCTGCTCACTTTTTCTCCCTTCTCCACTAGTAATCTACCATTTTTATCTTTCACTCCCCTGCTAACTTCACTTCCACCCTGTCTTACTCTTTTCACTTCTCTCCAGAACATTTTCTTACAGTCTCTCCACTTTACACTCAAATTCCTTCCAGATTCCTCATCCACTCTCTTCTTACTCTCTCTTACTAATCTTTTCACCTCTCTCTTCCTTTCCACATATAACTCTCTCTTCCGCCTCTCAACTTCTTCCACGCCCCTATTTCTCATCCATTTGGAGGATACATGCATGAAATTAAATTTGGAAGACAGCTCTTTAACCCGCCCCATCCCGACCACTTTTCCACCACTGACTCCCTCAAATCCCGACCATTTTTGGATTTTTTTTTTTTTTTTTTGGCTCAAACCTCCACTTTTGGTGAGAAACATCAAAAATTCATAGAGAAATCACTCACCTGAGGTTTAAAATACTCGATACAGGTAGCAGTACCTCCTTACATTACTGGGTTTTCTAACTGGCTGGCACCAAAGAAAACGAGTTCTATGGGAGGATAACTATTTCACAACACTCATAAACGGTATTTATTTATTTACTTGGTACGAATTTATATGTAGTACAGGCGTATATTGGTTTTCAAGCAGTAATATAGGCATTATAAGCATTGTTTCACTCACTAACTCATCATCATACCTGACCTTTTTTTGCCACATTACCTGATCATCATTTCTGACTGTTTCTTCCTCTAATGCTATGTAAAGTTTGTCCTCCACATTGCCATTGATTGGGGAATCACTCTGGCCCTGAATTTCGTACCGTGGCATGACATGGCTTTACTGGCCAGGTCACTGATAGCAGGTGAATTGCTGAGACAATGGCATGCAGGGGGGTGGAGGAGGTCATGCTGAGTAAGGCATTGTCCCTGCCTGTCATCTTGTAGAGGAAGGTGTCACGTGTATACGTAACAAAAATCACTCGCAAAAATTGAAAATTGTGCAAATTAGGGACCTTGCAATTGATTCGCGTTTATGTACGTCGATGGGATTGGCAGTTACAAAACGTGTGGACGTTAAAGAACGTCAATGGGACGCCGCGGGTTAACCCTTTAACCGCGCGCTTGATTTGCTTTTTCTTGCAGCACCCGCGGGCATATTCGCGCTCTGACAGACTCTCTAAAAATATTTGCCAAAAATCAGTTATTAGTCTTAGAATATTAAAATCACATATGCTTATGCCACATATCTTCAGCTTTCTCCTGGGGTGTTTGTTGAGCCTTCGTCGAGTACTGTAGGACTTGTGGAGACCTCTGAAGTTGGGTAATGAAGTCTCCACTTTACACTTCCCAACAACCCATAATATGATTACCACAGCCTGATAGTATCACTACAAACACCATTCTATGATTCTCAAATAGTTTGGAATTCATATTCCAAAAAAAAAAAAAACACTGTGAAAGCAATGAAAATTACGAGGGCGTATGACCTTCCCACTTACGCTAGTTCGCCGCTGGTGTTGTCATTTATTATTCATAAAAACACTCACAGTTTATATTTCTATTACTATATAACACTTATATATATCTACAGTCTTTATCTATAAGTTTCCTTAAGTAATAGTAGTTTATTGTCACTGGAGGCATTCAATTTCTTTCAGTAAAATACATAGCATTCACTTTCTCGTCCTGTATACTAGCATTGAGAGTGAATGTCACTTTCACCTTAACTCTCATAACTCATATTATTCATACATGCTAGATTGAAACTTTCACTTTCATTACTCCTAGTATATATACTCGTATTCTTATAATACTACTCATTTACATTTCTATTTACGTTCTTTATTTTATTTACATTATTTACATTTCTATTTTATTTACACTGTGTTATGCACTGTCACTTGAAGTAACTTATAAAACTATTTTGCACTGTTCACTTATATTTACATTCATTGCTTTACTTGCTATTTACACATTATTTACAATGCCACTTGCACTGTTTTACTCAAGAGAAAGGTCGTAGTCACTCTCTTTCAATTGTCAGCCCTTTTCCTCTTTCCACACGAGGTTTAGTTGGGGGTAAAGGTCACAGGGCCCTTTGCATGGGGCTAGAAAAGTGGCTGAAGTTAGCAGGAGCAAACAGACTTACCTTCACCTTGGAAGATGACAGTGAACTGATAAGGGTGGGCCGGGGTGGCCTACCTAGGGAAATGCATTACTACCAACGTCAGGCTCTTGACAGCTGCTAGTATATTGCAGTGAAATGATTGGCAGGAAATCTAGATAATACATTATAAATTAGGTAGTTCCAGGTGAATGTAAATATCACTTAGGCTTCTCCCTTCCCTCCTTGTACATATTTTTAGTACAAAATAGATTATACGGCATATTTCAAGGGGAATAAACAGCGAAAATTAGCGAACGAGTGCACGTGAGGTGCTGTCATGTGATAATTAGCCAATTCCAGGTGTATGGCACTCTCACCTTATTTCTTTTTGGTATATATTATTTGGTATAAAAATAGGGCATAGAGCTTATTTCAATGGATGAAATCAGTGGAAAATTCCAGGGAAGATTTACTTAGCGTAGCACGGCTGGGCAGGCGAGAGAAGAGGGTAATGGAGGGAAGGTAGGGAGGGGAGTCAAGAATGGAGAGAAATGGCTAAATTGACAACAATGGATGAGAGTACAGATGAGATTAGGAGTGCTGACTAGTGTTGGACATTGGCAGTACTGATAGATGATACAACTACCACTTGAAAGCCCGGGAGAATTGAAAATAACACAGAATCGCAAAAGTGACGCCCCGCGGTATGATCCCTTGCTCCCAAGCGTCACGAAAGTGACGCCCCACGGTTAAGGGGTTAATAGTCTTCACTCTATTACGGACGAAAGGAATTTTACTGTCTTCCTTTCCTATCCAGTAAAGAAAAATTTCACTGTCGGTCCATATATACTTCGTAGATATCCTCAAACTGAGTACCATGAGTAGTTGTTATATACCTGGCCAATTTAGTTCTTACTTCTATGGAAGCCATTTCCATTTGAGATAGGATTCTTCCTTTACCTGGCAAAACTTTGGCTTTGGACATAATAATCTAAATATCCTCTCCTGTTGCGCATTAACCCTTTAACCGTGGGCTTGATTCGCTTTTTCTTGCGGCATCCGCGGGCATATTCGCGCTCTGACAGACTCTCTAAAAATATTAGCCAAAAATCAGTTATTAGTCCTAGAATATTAAAATCACACATGCTTATGGTACATACCTTCAGCTTTCTCCTGGGGTTTTTGTTGAGCCTTCATCGAGTACCGTAGGACTTGTGGAGACCTCTGAAGTTGGGTAACGACGTCTCCACTTTACACTTCCCAACAACCCGTAATATGATTACCACAGCCTGATGTTATCACTAGAAACACTATTCTATGATTCTCAGATAGTTTGGAATCCATATTCCAAAAAAAAAAAACTATGTGAAAGCAATGAAAATTACGAGGGTGTATGACCTTCCCAATTGTGCTAGTTCGCCGCTGGTGTTGTCATTTATTATTCATAAAAACACTCACAGTTTATATTTGTATTACTATATAACACTTATATATATCTACAGTCTTTATCCATAAGTTTCCTTCAGTAATAGTAGTTTATTGTCACTGTAGACATTCAATTTCTTTCAGTAAAATACATAGCATTCACTTTCTCGTCCTGTATACTAGCATTGAGAGTGAATGTCACTTTCACCTTCACTCTAATAACTCATAGTATTCATACATGCTAGAGTGAAACTTTCACTTTCATTACTCCTAATATATATTCTCGTATTTTTATAATACTACTCATTTACATTTCTATGTATGTTCTTTATTTTATTTACATTATTTACATTTCTATTTTATTTACACTGTGTTATGCACTGTCACTTGAAGTAACTTATAAAACTATTTTGCACTGTTCACTTATATTTACATTCATTGCTTCACTTGCTGTTTACACATTATTTACACATTATTTACAATTCCACTTGCACTGTTTTACTCAACAGAAAGATCATAGTCACTCTCTTTCAATTGTCAGCCCTTTACCTCTTTCCACACGAGGTTTAATAGGGGGTTAAGGTCATAGGGCCCTTTGCATGGGGCCAAAAGCGGCCGAAGTTAGCAGGAGCGAACTGACGTACCTTCACCTTGGAAGATGACAGTGAACTGATAAGGGTGGGCCGGGGTGGCCTACCTAAGGAAATGCATTACTGCAAATGTCAGCCTCTTGAGAACTGCTAATATATAGCAGTGAAATGATTGGCAGGAAATCTAGGCAATACATTATAAATTAGGCAGTTCCAGGTGAATGTAAATATCACTTAGGCTTCTCCCTTCCCTCCTTATATATATATTTTTAATACGAGAATAGATTATACGGCATATTTCAAGGGGAAATAAACAGCGAAAATTAGCGAACGAGTGCACTTGAAGTGTTGTCAGGTGATAATTAGCCAATTCCAGGTGTATGGCACTCTCACTTACCTTACTTCTTTTTGGTATATATCATTTGGTATAAGAATAGGGCATAGAGTTTATTTCAATGGATGAAATCAGTGGAAAATTCCAGGGAAGATTTACTTAGTGTAGCACGGCCGGACAGGCGAGAGGAGGGGGTAATGGAGGGAAGGTAGGGAGGGGAGTCAAGACGGGGGAGAAATGGCTAAATTATCAACAATGGATGGGAGTACAGATTAGATTAGGAGTGCTGACTAGTGTTGGACATTGGCAGTACTGATAGATGATACAAGCCACCACTTGAAAGCCTGAGAAAATTCAAAATAACACAGAATCGCAAAAGTGACGCCCCGCGGTATGATCCCTTGCTCCCAAGCGTCACGAAAGTGATGCCCTGTGGTTAAAAGGTACTGCTCCATAGGGCCTTTGAGAAGCATCACAAAATATGTGTAAATGCGACTTCTCATTACTGTTTATTTTCCTGGGAATTCATATGCTTGATGTGGTTTCAAACTCCTTTCTAATCTGTTCCCATTGTTTCACATATGTCTCACCTAATTCCGTGTCCCAGTCTAACTTTTCTCGCCAAGCCTTCTGCACTAAGCATTTGCCCCAAATAACTATAGGACTGACCAATCCTAATGGGTCAAATAACATGAAGACCTGACTTAACAAGGTCCTCTTGGTGACAGTGAGATCAGAGAACTTAATTGGTTTCAAACATATTACACCAGCTGTTGTATCCCAGTTAAGACCTAACACATTTTGAATTTTGGTAATGTCAAAATCTGGATAGTCCTCTTGTATTTTATTCCTCAAAAGCGGTGAATTTGTATTCCAGCTTTGTAACGGCAAATTTGCCCTTCCACATTCGGAATTGGCTACTTCATAAGCTTTCAATGCTTTGGAATCTATATCAGCAACACCTTGCAAATTATCCACATAAAAATCCTGCCCTATTTCTGGGCATTTGGCATTTTCAAAATGATGTTTTAAAATGTTGCAAAGTAGGAAAGGACTAACACAAGAGCCAAAGAGCACCGATCGGAAACAGTAAGTTTTCAATGACCTATCCTCATTTTGAGGATCATGAGGCCAGAGGAATTTTGTAAATTTCCTACCCTCCTCTCTCTGTCCTATTCTGAGAAAAGCCTTACTAATGTCTGCTGTGTAAACATAAGGTTTCTCTCTAAATCTTAATAACACATTCCCTAACTTCTCTGTTAGTGTAGGTCCAGAATATAAGTAATCGTTCAAGCTAGCTGATCCCTTGGACGCTTTACTACTACAATTGAAAATTATCCTTATGGGAGTAGTTACTGAATCCTTGCATACAGCATGATGAGGTAAATAATGTCCTTCTTTATGGTTAACAGGGAATTCTACCTCTTCTGTAAATTTATTCTTCAATTGATCCTTTATAATACTAATCATATATGGTCAGATGTTCCGGTCTGTCTCTCAATTTCCTTAGAAGAGAATTTAACTGAGCCTTAGCTGCTTGATAATTTGTTAGTAACTCCGAATGGTTTAGTTTCCATGGTAATTCTACCCAATACTGTCCATCCTTAAATTCCACAGACTGATTATACAAATCCAAGGTTATTTTATCTTCAGGGGTTGGTTCCTCAGAGTGTATTCCTACTGTATACTGTCCAGGTCCCACAATTTGTGTACAGGTTCAATATTTTCATCCAGCAAGTCATTTATCTCAGTAGGTTCTAATTCTACACCTATTCTAGCTAGCATCAATTACTGTGTGGGTTTAACAAAGACTGAGTCTACTAGTTTGGCCTCTCCTTTAACTTGTTTTGGGAAAGGCAACTGACCCATAATAAAGTTACCTCCTGGACTCTTGAACAACTGTGCCTTATTCCTTTTGAAGGTCCTATGTAGGAATCTTCCACAATAATCAGAACCAATGATCAGTTTTATGGGATCCACAGTATCTGTTTCCACATTCCGTCAAGCCAACTTTATCCCCGAGTTTTATAGATGATCAAAGGTTTCCTTCAATCCCTTTATGTATATTCTTGTCTCCATATTATCAAGCACAGCTTCTGTTATACGGCATTTATATCTGCCTAATTGTATTACAGGACTAACTAAATAAAAAAAACTGAGCTTTCTTAGTTATTAAGAATCCTATAATGGCTAGATTTACCTTGCCAATAATAGGTAACTTTAATTTCATCACAATGTCTGCAGAAATGACAGTTTTCTGAACACCCGTATCAAACAGGGTACATACTAATAGGTTTCTATTCTCAAACAATACCTTCACATCAGCTATGGAAACTGCAGCTGGCATTACTAATGGATCATTCCCTATTGCAATTGTCATATTGACGCTTGCAGGTTTAGGAACCTCAATTTTCATCCTAGGGTATAAAGCACTATGATGATGATTATTGCATTTAAATCAACGATTTAATTTAGTCTTACAGTACGCGGCAGTATGTTCGGAGTTCATACAGATTATACAACACCCCAGTTCCTGAAGCTTTCCTACTCTAGAAGCATAATCAGGATACTGTTGACAAGATGCAGTGGAACGTTGCTTACCACAAAATACACAAACTTTCCTGTCTTTTATCATGGAAGGTTTTACTTCCTTAATATCGTCAGCTTGTGTGTTCCTTGTTTTGAATATTTTATCCTCAGCCTTTAAGGACCTAAGCACGCCTATCTCTTCTTTAGGCACACACTTAGTCTTGGCTGACTTAGGTTTCTCAAACAGTTGGTTAGTGAGTTTTTTCTTTATTTCAGTCTTCTGTTTGACCTCAATAGGTTTTACTGTTCCTTGCAAGTGTTTATAGAGTTGCATCAAGCCTTCCTCAATCTCTTCACAAGAGATATTATCCTTTTGATACCTACCATACAAAGCATCCTTTGTTTTCGGTGGAAGGTTTATGGACACTTTTCTTGAAAGGAACCAATCTGGTGTCTTAATATCTTCGTAAGTACCTAAGGCCTTAAAGTTACAACCTACTGCAATTCTAAATTTTTGCAAGGAATCAAAATCGTGTCTACAGTAGGTATGGGTAATTCAATTACAGCCTTCAGTAATTGAGTAATAACTTGCTCCCTGACTTTGTAGTTTTGTCTGTGGATGGTCAAGGCCACCTCATAATTATTTTCTTCTACTGGTAATTCTTTATCAATTGATATGGTGTTCCTTTGACCTGTCCTAACAGATATGTGAGTTTGTTGACTTTAGGGAGATCTGTTCTATCGTGTACTAAATGTTTGAACTGGTCCCAGAAGGATATCCAGTTCTGCTCCCCATCAAACTCCGGAAGCATTATTTGTGGTAACACAGCTCTACTCTGCTGTTCCACAACTTGTATTTCCGTGGCAGTCTCAGATAATTTTGACTCTAGGGTGTTTACTACAGTTAAGTACTCTTCTAATTTACCTTCAAACTTCGTAGTTTCTGACTCTAAGAGTTCCTTATCATCAGCCTTTACTATAGCCACTTCTAAAGTTATATAGCTTTCTTCATACTTGTTCCATCGGTCTTGCAGGATATTTAGGAGACTATTCAATTTCTCCTTGGACAGAGGTATTTCGTCCAACGACTGTTTGCAGTCAGTTATAACTCTAGTTACCCATCCTGCTTTACAACTAGATCTTTGCAGTAAAGAAACAGACATGTTGACGGTTTCTAATTTAATAATTTAATTATGAGTTTCAACCACAAATTCACCCCCAGCTTAGTAATTACCTGATTATTTTTAAATTTTGAAGAGTTTAGGGATTAGGACCACTTTGTACAAACTATCCCCCTGGGTTATTAAACCTCTAGGGTTGTATTTATCCCCTCGCTCAATTTCCAAATACTCATACAGCTCAGCTAATTATTCTTTAATTTTGAGGAGTGTTGGGATTAGGTCCATAATTTCAACCTGTCCACCAGGGTTATTAAACCTCTAAGATTATATTCCATCCCCACACTCAAGTTCCAAACATCCATTTTCCCTGAACTCGGTATGTACGTATTTGCACATCATCCACTGCAACCGAACGTGGTAGTAAACTATGCCCAACGAGAGCAACTTTAAACACATTCAGCGCTTCGACACAGGTTCAGCTTTCCTCACTCAGGGCACCAAAATGTGAAAAATATTTGGAGGTTCTGGTAAACAAATTGGGGCTCCTCTCTCAAGGCACCAAAATGTGAAAAATATTTGGAGGTTCTGGTAAACAAATCGGGACTTCTCTCTCGGGGCACCACAATGTAAGAAATTTCTAGTATTTCCCGGTAAACAACTCGTAGGTCTTTACTCGTCCTAAAATTGTCCTTAACTAAATTCAAACAAATCTGATAGAGTTAGGTGAACCGTAACTTAACCGTAGCTCACCTACAGTTACTATTTCTCTTCTATCTCTTAGCTAATCCCCCCTTGAATTGGCCAATTCTTAAAGGTTACTTAGCTAGAGAGTTCAAACAGCAGATGACGATGAGGCTGCTTTTCTGTAGTTGCTTGGGCTGTCAAGCATCCTTCAGTGTGTATGTACAAGGTAACTTGATGAGGTCTAGGAGCCCAGTGAAGATCGATCACTGCTTCCTTTCTCCCTCATCAGATTCGAAGGTTCGTTTTCGTTTTTAAAGGCTCCAACATGCTTGCATGTGTCGGCCTTCGTCACCTAATGACGGCTCTCCACGCTGCACGATCCATTGCAGCCTTCCTGTTCAGTCCCGTAACCCTAAGGTCACATTTAATGACCTCATCCCATGTCTTTCTCGGTCTACCCCTCATAACCCCACCCCCAATATTAACACTTCTCACCTTCCTCACCCAATTATCATCCCCCATCCTCTCCACATGTCCAAACCACCTCAGTCTACCTCTCCTCATCACAACACCAATACACTCCAGTCCCATCCTACCTCTCAACTCTTCCATTGTAAACCCAGCCCCTCCAGGCCTTGGATGCAGGGACGCAATGCACATCCACCTAATCATTGTCATTTCTGTACGTCTGAGCCGGCGAATATCTTCCTCCTTCACTGCCCAGGTCTCACTGCCATACAGCATTACACTCCTAACACATACTGCATACAAAGACCCCTTAGCACGTAGGGAGAGCCCTCTCAATGTCAGGAGAGGCAAGAGCTCCCTGAACTTCTTCCAACCACTTCTCACCCTAGCCACAGAGCTAGCTCCAGCCCCACCTCCAGCACACAACATGTCTCCCATATAACAAAACTCTTCCACACATTCAAGAGATTCACCAGCAAGTTCAATCCTTTCATGCCTGACAATCTTCACCTGCTCACCCCGGCACGCCGTACACATAAAATCAGCATTATCTCGCAGTCTACCTCTGATACCACTACATCTCTTATGCACCCATTTATCACACACACCGCACAAGATGGAATTACTTCCCACGCCCTTGTGGCAAACTGCACATGGCCACTCTCCCTAGTCTTTGACAGTACCGCCATCAACCCTAGATATCATCACTTTTGTTTTATCTGCATTTACCCTTAAACCCTTTTGCCCCATACCATCTCTCCACTTCCTAAACCTTTCCTCCGCCTCCCTTTCATTCTCTGCTATCAACACCAAATCATCAGCATACAACAACTCCCACGGGAGTCCGTTTCTAAAGTCACGTGAAAGGGCTTCAAGTACCATGATAAACAACATGGGACTCAAGACTGACCCCTGATGCACACCAACATTCACGGAAAACTCATCACTCAAATCTCCATTCACTCTCACCTGGGTGTGAGCACCCATATACATGGCCATAACCACCTAACCAGCCACTCCTCCAAGCCAAGCTTTCTCATTGCCCACTTCACCACCTCTCTAGGGACTCTGTCAAAGGCCTTTTCCAAATCAACAAAAACAAAATAAAGATCCCTTCTCCTACCAATATATTTTTCCTGAAGCTGTCGAACCATGAATATGGCATCAGTGGTCCCCCTACCTGGCATAAACCCAAACTGCATCTCATCAATATTCACTCTTTCTCTAATCATACCTTCTAAAATTCTCTCCATTACCTTCATTATCTGATCTAAAAGCTTTATACCTCTAGAATTTCCTCTTTCCAGGGCATCACCCTTCCCTTTATACACATTTACAATTACACTCTTCAGCCAATCATCTGGGACAACACACTCATAAATAATCCTATTTATCAGGTCAGTGACTAAACTCACCACTATATCGCCTGAGGCCTTCAACATTTCGGCAGTCAACCCAGACACACCTGCTGCCTTCCCCACCCTCATCCTGCCTATTGCCTCACTCACAGTAGCAGTATCAATCAAAGGCCAAGGGCCAGACACTGGATCTGCTGGCTTCAAACCTTCCCTGTCCCAGTTAAACTCTTCATTCAACAACCGGTTATAATGCTCTCTCCATGCATCTTTAATATCCTCACTGTTCACCACTACCCTTCCTTCATCATTCTTCATACACTGCTCACCTATGATATCCCGATTATCCCTCTTCACCTGACCTGCCACCTTAAAAATATTTTTCCTTTCCCCATGATTTAGGTCATCAAGTAATTGTCTCTGTGACTCAGACTTTGCCCTGTATACCTCTCTTCTAGCCCAACGCTTAGCAGCCAAATATTCCTCTTTGCTACCACCCTTCTTCCATTCCCGGGAAAGCCTTCTTTTCTCCTTAATTGCAGCTTCTACACCCTCATCCCACCACCAAGTTACTTTATGTCTTGGTGGTCCTCTTGTCCAGCCCCATGTTACATCAGTAACTCTCAAGAAATTGTTCTTGAGGGCTCTGTACTGTTCATTAACGCCTCTGTCTACAGCTCCCTGTTCAGCCACCACTCTCCTCAACTCGCTATAGAAGGCATCCCTTACTACTTGGTTTTTCAGCTTCCATATTTTCCTCCTAGGTACATAAGTCCTCTTTTCATCACTTATTCTTTAAGCACCATATCACATATCAATAGTTTGTGCTGCTGCACACACTCCTCCCTTCCTATAACTTTAACATCCCTCACTAACCTCCTATCGGCCCTCCTAACCAGAAAATAATCTCTCTGACTGCTATTTCCTCCAGACTCATACATAATTAACCTACTGTCTCTTTTCCTAAAATATGTGTTGCACACAATCATGTCCGTTGCCTCCCCAAACTCAAGTATCCTTTCCCCTTCTGCATTCCTTAGACCATACGCACATCCCCCATGTACTCCTTCATAGCCTTGTGCTGCTTCACCTTCATGACCATTTAAGTCCCCTCCCAAAATCACTATCTCATCATCCCGCATACCACCCACTACACGTATTAAATCATCCCAAAATCTATCTTTCTCTGATTCATCCAATCTTGCCTGTGGAGCATATGCTGATATAATCACAGCTATCTTTCTTCCCAACAGAATTTTCACTACCAATATCCTATTGCTTACTCTCAAAACATTCATAACATATTCCATCCATTTCTCCACAACCATCACACCAACTCGTCCATATCCGTCTGTCCCCCCCTGCCAAAACAACTTATAGCAACAGTCCTTCCCAACACTCTTTCTGGCTGATCCACCCCTGTACCGGACTTCCTGCAAACATGCCACATCCACTCACCTCCTACTGAATGCCTCAACGACTTCCCCCGCTCTTCCCCTCAAACTTCCCACATTCCATGAACCCACCCTCATCCCCATGGGTGATTTACTGTCCTCAGGCTTGCTTTGAAACTTATTTTGTTTTGTCATCTTCAGTATTAATAAAGGGGGACAGACACAGCACAGGTCCCACTCACTGCCAACTATTAATAAATTACAGTACTAAATACAGTTAGATTACATTATAATATATGCAAGGTTAATCTAACGAATTTAATCTTAGTTTTAATTAAACTAAAGTTAAACCAAATATTCCTTTTAACTATGTGAATATTTTACATCCACATCTGCTTTACATGAGGACCTTATCATCCTCGCCACATCATCTAATGCACAGATGCAGTTTAGGTCCATGGTACTTTCCATATAATTACATGTAGAGAGTTTACAATATAGTAGTCCACGAGCGATAGACGCAGTAGCATTTCATTTATCAATAGGAAGAATTATTAACCCGCCGCGAGCCAGTGCCGATTTAAAAACTGTCTGACAATTTTGCGGCCAGTGCCAGTGCCGTTTTTAAATGGTTAAAAATAAAAACTTCACTGTGACTGCATTTTTCAAGATTGGCGGGTAAAAATTGGCAGGCATGTAAGGTAACTGTTCCTCTACCATCCCCCAGGCTGTCAAGGCCATACACTCACTCGCTTCCCCCCTCACACTTGCTCTGCCTGTGTGCCTCACCCAGTGCTGCACATAGTGAAGGCATTTTGTAAATATTTTTGTGTAGGTGTAAGTTGTAAATATTTTCTTGTAAGTGTAAGGACCATATAGTGAAGTCAAGTTGTAAATACCTTCTTGTAAGTCCCAGGACAGTACGTAATGACGTCAGGTTGTACCTATCTTCAAGTAAGTGTAAGATAATGCATTCACAGTGAGAAAGACACGCAATTTGTGATAGATGCTGAAGTGATAAGTAATCAGAAAAGTGTACTGAACATTCCTATACCTTCCCAGCATAAATACCTGAGTATACCTTACACAGAAAACGGTTTTCTCTCACATACATGGTGAGCGTGAGAGAGCAGCTATACCTGTACTCGAGTATGCAGGACTCAATATAACTCATTTCTCACCCTCGATGAGCATTTTAATGGCGAAATTCGTTGTTTCTACATCAAAATCTATCATTTTAGCCCCCCCCCACAAAAAAAAAAAGATTGAAAAATGGCCGGCACTGGGGTGACCCATAGGGCTAAAAATAGCCGGCATGCGACGAGTTGAAGAGAAC
Source organism: Coenobita brevimanus (assembly GCF_032717465.1). Lineage (NCBI taxonomy): Eukaryota > Metazoa > Arthropoda > Malacostraca > Decapoda > Coenobitidae > Coenobita > Coenobita brevimanus. Next base: position 26,656,908 of record NC_137037.1, read on the forward strand.
GTAATTTTTGGGTTATAAAAACCACTCGAACAAGTGACAACAATCTCAAGTTTTCCTCAGCTTCTAACCAGGGACGACTATTATAAGAAGTATTATAAGAAGTAGAGAGCGCAACTGCTCTGGGGGAAAATATTTCCCACAGGTGTATCAAAATCCTTCATTAGATATTAACCCGTCACGTCCCGACCACTTTCGCACCTCTGACACCCCCCAGTCGCGGCCACTTTTGGATTTTTTTTTTTTTTGGCTAAAACTTCCGCTTATGTTGAGAAACAAAGGAAAATCACAAAGAAAGTGCTTACCGTGGTCCGCAAATGGTCAGAACAGGTGAGGTACCCCGTGCCAGGTATCGTATTCTATCATAGAGGTGTGAGGCACTCACGTTTTGTATGGTAGGTAATTTTAGGAGAAACAACAAACAACACTTCTACATTTATTGAATTTGAACTAATAAACAATAAGAATAACAATATAATGAATTTCAATGACATATATATGAAAAATAAGCATTGTACCTTCGCGCGAGCATAGCGAATTTGGTCCGATTGGTAAAACGCTATGTGCTAGGTTTCTTGTTTCAGTCAACATATCATTTTTTCTACTGGTATACTACTGTTTCAATGCCATTTTACCAGTTTGTACTGTATGTAAATGTTTTCAGCTGTTTTCATTCATTACAATGACATGTAGCATAAGTATAGAGCACATATGCATACTCAGCGCACTCGCTATGACTCGTATTTCAACATACAACATTGTTTTATCACTTTCATAATATTTTCTTCTTTACATTCAACCTTTCCTCCACCACTATAAACGTTTTCAATAAATTTATATTCATTACGAGGGCATTTAGCGAAATGCTAGGCATAATCTCGTAGCAAGCACACTCTCTAACACTCGTGTTTCCACTTTTACTTTATTTCTTCAATCCCAATATACTTTACCACTTACATTACACCCATTTACACCCTATTCTGCTCTATACATATTTACTGACATTATTTATTCTAGTGAGCATCAGAATATCGCATGAAAATACCCTCGCAATGAATCTTTCGACCAACATAATACTCTTACACTTACATGCTAATATTCCACTTATATTACACCTGTGTTCACTTGCAGACTCCTATTTACATATTTACGGGCCCTATTTTCTACTGAGCGTCTGAATATCGCATCAAAATACCCTCACAAGGTATGTTTCCACTTAGATTTACATAATAATTTTCCACTTATATTACACCCGTTTTCAGTTCCATACTACTATTTACAGATCTACGGGCCTTATAATTACACTGAGCGCCTGTTTGTCGCATTTATTTCAGAGTATCAGCGTCCTATCGCATTCACACCTTATCAGAAGTGCAGGAGCGTGTGAAACTCACTGAAACATGGGCGAATACACAGACCCACGTCACACTGAACGCATTCATAGAGGGTGTCCTTTCTCTGAGTGGTGGGTCTAATGCGGGAATTGCTACACACGTAACACCTGCGTTGGGGCCTAGGTCTATTTGCTTGGGGAGGTATGGGAGTGGGGAAATGGCGGGCGGATAATCTCAGGGGAGGGTGGGCCCCTGGGGCTGTGTGGGTGCGGTGTTGGGGCCTTTCAACCGCATATCTTGCAACAATCTCTCATGTCAACTCCCTCACAAACCCTTCAAAGGTTTCCTGAACTCCTGTTGTCATGGCATGAAGGTGGTGGCAATTCAGGGCAGTAATGTCAAGCAGGTGAAAGAATAGTTTTTTGTACCACTTCATCGTGGTCCTGGCACACTCGACAGTGGATATCATGGAGTCTGACTGGTCCACCAGGTGCATGTTGATATTATAATCAAGCACAAACTCAGGTTTCCATACGTGGTGCCTGTTCTCGCTCCGATAATCTACCAACTCTGTACGGTGCATCAAGGCGCGGTGAACCGTGGACAAGAGGCGGACTTCTCTATTGTGGTTCCACACTGTTGCAAGGATATTGTTTGCCTGGAAGAAGACAACCTCATTCCTGTCAAGTTTCCGCCCCACCTTGACCATGTGACGCCGGTTCACCTTGACAGTCCCACATATCCCCGTGTCATGCCTGTGTAGATATCGAGCAAGAAGAGGGCTAGTGTACCAATTGTCATGGTAAAGGACATGACCACGATGAAGATAGTCTTCTATCATTGTCTTTACCACTGCTCCCGACAGACCAATACTCCGATCTTCTCTTATGTCTGTCTGTGCACCGGTATACAAGACTATGTCTTGCACATACCCAGTCCTGCAGTCACACATAACAAAGATCTTGAACCCAAAACGGTGCCTTTTGCTGGGTATGTACTGCCGAAATGAAATATTGCCTCTCCATAACACGAGATTCTCGTCTATGACGAGGTCTCTATAGGGATAAAATGAGGAACGGAATGTCTGCCTTAGGTGATCAAAAACCAACCTAATTCGCCTCATCTTATCTGTGTCATTAGCATTTGGAGGATCATCAGCATCATACAAATAGGCGGCTTAGGATTTGTTGAAACCGATTACGGCTCATTACTTGGCCAAATATTGGTGTAAGCATAATAGGGTCCCTTGTCCAGTATACGGGAAGTCGGTTCTTTCGTACAATACCCATCAAAAGTACCAAGGCCAAAAACAAAAACATTTCTGCAAGGGAGACTGGGTAATCATAGAGGATAGGATGCCTGCTCCTTGTGCCCTGTCTTTCACTCTCATGCCGCTGGCTGTTAGCGAACCGGTTTGTTTGATCCACTATTTCCTCCACAAAAGCCTCACTGAAGAAAAGGTGGAAAAATCCAGCCTGGTTGAATTAGGGTGAATACTGGGAGCAATGCATCCAGCACGCCCCTGCTCAGTGAATGGGTGAATGAGGGGAGTAAAATCACTCCCATCCTCCCAATTCCAAGACACAAAACCCTCGTCCTGATCGTCCCCATCCTCGCCTTCATCAGGGTGGGGAGGAGATGATGGTGGGGGAGGTTGGGGAGGAGGAGTGCGTGGGGTTTCCCGACTCGCACTCCTCTTCCCTCTGCCTTTACCCTTCCCCTTTCCCTTACCCTTACGGCCTTGGGGAACATCAGGGGGCTGTGGGGAGGAAGCCCAGGAATATTGGGGAGCATAAGACGTGCTGGGGAGTGGCTCCTCCTCACCTCCCTGCTCCATCACCACACCACGTGATTCACCACCCACCCTCACTGCCCCAAGTGATAAGCCTCACACCCCCACGTGACTCACTCCCGCCACTCTCACTTTCCACACTCCTCCCAACACTTTCCATTTCACTCCCCACTCCTTCAATGCCACTTCCGCCATCCCCAAACAGAACACTAGGCCCATACCTGTTAGAACGATGTGGTTTGCTCTCTGGGCCACGATGAGTAATAACCTCACGGCTGTACCACGTGGGAGCACGTCCCACGGCTATGTCCTCGTCCTCGAAATCGGGCTCCACGTCACGTAGGGGCTGGCTAGAGGATCTTGCACGTTGTTTTTGTGCAGCCTGACCCTCTCCTGCAGCACGATAAGTCACGTAGCGCCGCTTCCTGGGGGACGGGACTTCCTCATCATTGCTGCTGCTTTCCACATCCTCTGGTTGGGCATAATCTTTGTCCATCTCCTTGTCATCGAGTGGAGAATCACTATCGCCAGTAAAGGCATCCAGGGTGGCTTGAATTTCCTCCTCCGAGAGACCTCTATGCGCCATGTCTGAGCAGGACCATTGCTAATAGGTGAGTGACCGAGCCCAGGTGAGCGCAGGTCGCGCGGGGTCACCGAGTGTCCCCGCCTAGTGGCAGGTAGGGGAAGGTCATGCGATGCTACGTACGAAAAATCTCGCGTGAATTTTGAAAATTGTGGAAATTATGCAACTTGCAATTCCAAAACATATCAGTGCATCGACGGGACTGGCAAATGCAAAATATTGCAACATATCCATACGTTAATGGGACGTCTCGGGTTAAGCAATTTAACTCCACTATCAATTTATATCTCAGTGTAAGTTTTAATGCTAGGATCACCATGTTATTTAGTCTTTTAGCATAAGATGTTATAATCATTATAAAAAGATTAACAGTACTAAAGTACGTTGAACTTGATCTCTGAAGGCTGCCATCCACAAGTCTCAGTCTGGATCAGTCTTCTCAAGTCATAGGCATGGTTTCACCCTCAGTTTTTGATTATACAGTGTCATAATTCCTTAATACACAAATTGATACAGATAATTTTCTCTTTTTATCATGATTTATTCCTCACATACACCAACTTTATGAAGTTTCTCATTACTTTACGACTGTTCAGTATTGCTGAGTTACCGTACTGAGGGAAATGAAGCAGATATGGTATTGTCTCATGGTGTCATGTGCGAGGCTTACAGCATCCTCCCCTCCCTCCCTCTCTCTCTCTCTGACTCCATGTGGTGATCCTCCCTCTTACCCCTGGTGGGGTTGGGGAACACCCTTCACCCCCCCTCCTTTACACGTCAGTTCACCTCAAAATTGTGGATATTCATAATACGTCATATGAGGGCGATTATTATGATTAGGTAGAACAACGTAAATTATACCAATAATTCGGGCTGAAATGTCAACCTTGAGGAATGGAGCTTACATACAACAAACAGCTTTCCTTAATACAACTATATCAAAGTTACGTCGCTTCACTCACGAGGACTGTTTCGAAGTAAATAATCACAGTGGGGCCACATCTCTTCAAACCCTCATGTAACACGCGGGAGTGCTGGGAGCTGTACATCACCGTGCATCATAGGAAAGCCGTTATGGACAAGTAATTGGATACAGTGAATGGAAGTCATATTCTATTCTACGAGTATTTTAACGTGTAAAGTCAGCATTATATGCATAACATTTTTTTTTTTTTTATGTAGCCGTGTCCTTCATGCTGTTCATTGTTAAAAAAAAAATGCATTATAGTTTGTTGATGTGACATTCAGGAGAACCTGTTTACAGAAGCTGGTGGTAAGAAGCTACTTAAGCAGTAGGGGAGACTGAGATGCACTGAAAGTGTAAGGAAAGATTGAGGAGAAAAGGATGGAAGCCGCAGGAAATCATAGAAGTGAACTTAAAATAACGGAAATGACATAAATAATGGACGGAGAGAGGTTGGAAAGGAACTGAATGAAAGAGAGAGGGAAGAAGGTAAAAGAAGAAAAAAACGAATAAAGTGAGGAAGAGATGGAGGGGAGTGAATGATGGAGGGAGGGAGGAGTAAAAGTTGGGAATTATACATAAAGAAAAGATGAAAGAGAGCAATACGGACGGCGGGAGGGAGGAGAAAAATATACTACAGGAAGGACAGGAAAAAATAATGAAGGAGAAGTGGGAGAAGAAAGAAAAAAATCTGTTCTGTGTAATCATTACTATATATTCTCCCTTTCCTCTACTATTTTTTCTTCATTCTTATTCCACAATCTGTCCCCTCCCTTTGCCTTTGCATATAAATCCTCCGCTCGTTTTCCCTGCAGTGTTCATATTCCTTCCATTTCTTTTCTCTCACTGTCCTCTCTCCCTCCGATGTTTTTCGTTATTTCATGTTGGGTTTCTTTTCCTTCCCCATTTCAATATTTCATTGTTTTGTCGTTTGAATGTTTTTATGAGCAGATACTTTGTTTTTGATCTAGCTTACCGAATGTTCTGTTTATTAATATTTGGATAATTTTTTGCGTGCTGTTGTTTTAAATTACTTGAATGTTGTATAGTTTTTAAATTATCAGCCCATTAGCAACGCATCATACACTTATCCAATTATTCAATTGTCAGACAATTTTCATTTTGCCACTTTGTTATCATGGGTATAACTTCCATGTATTTTCATATTATCAAATACATTTTTTATGCCAGTATACCGTATACATACATCATAAAAATGCAGAAATTTCACATTAAGTCAATCGGGGTAAATAAAAACATAGGGCAAGTTAGGGTAAAAAGTAACAAAGCCCTGCCAATCTTTATGTGTTGCCTAATTTTTCTAGTTGTTGATGTTGTGAGAGGCCTACCTGTACTCCATATTATGTGTATGCAGATTTGCCCAACAATGATCTGGTGCCAGGTTATGATCAAATGAAGACTTTTTGTTTTATTTTCTGCTCATTTAACTTTTTTGGCGTTTTTTCTTTAAGTAATGTTATTTCGGGTGCTCTGAATGCACTGCATTCATTCTGCTGTCAGGTGATAGTGACAGTTGCCCTTAAGAGTCAAACCAAGAGACAGGACCTGCCTTCTTTTGTAACTCCAGTATAGATATGTGGTTTTTTTACCCAGGGTACAGGCACCCCCAAAGGGGTAATAAAAAAACAATGTTTCTTATTGCATCTAAAAAACAACAATGCAGAAAATACAACAAAACAGTAGTGCGAGGTCCAACAAAACCTCACATTGAAGATAAACTTCATGGAAAGCAATACAATTATTTTTCTGATGAAGCAGAAGTTCACGAATGCTTCAAAAATGTTAAGTTTGGACTTCTTTCTCCTAAAAAGGCAAAACATTAGAAGAATGTGAAGTTTGCATGGATCTGTCCAAACAAGTAAGATACCTGTATATATAAAGGACAAGACGGCACTCATGGAGCGCATACCTCCGTCAGTGCGATTGCAGGATCCTGATCCGGATCTGCCCTCAAATTTAATCAATTCTTTTTTGGCCCATGGCCCACTCTTCCACAAAATTTTATTGAAATTCATCGAGAGCTTTTGGAGACACTGCGTGGACAAACAAACAAGAAACACACAAACACAGGTGAATACATAACCTCCAACTTCGTTGGCGGAGGTAAAGCCATGGTTCGTAACTGAAATCGTGTGCCTATATTCAGAATGTATGCTGTATTTTTTTTTTTAAATCTAATTATAGGTTATGTTTAAATGTGTTGTAAACATAAACAAGGAAAATTTATGAGCTTTTGGAAGCTGTATTTCCATTGGTTTCAGAATCTTTGCTATTTTTTTTTTTTTTACCCCAAGAATGGTTTTCATTTTCCCCATTCACTAGGGTAAAGAAAAATCCACATATTCTTTAAAATCTCAGCACTGACTGGTTGTAGAACTTTCATTCATATGTCATGTTTTAGGTTGTTATGTACCCACAGCCATGTGATATCCAGTCTGCCCATTTGCTTTGAAACAGGATCAGTGAAGCAAAGTTAAGGTAAATTGTTTTTATTTACCCCGATTGATATATCTATATCTATATATATATATATATATATATATATATATATATATATATATATATATATATATTGACATAGAAAACAAGGTACCGTCTAACGGTGCATGACCCATGGAACCCCTTATACATACATAGAGCTCCAGTGGATCAACGTAATAAGGTGACACACACACAAAAAAAAAATATTATTTCGCCAGAACTATGTGACAAGGAGGTGAGATTTTTACTAAAATCCCCCCAGCCAAACAGTAATTCTACAGGTGATGAATATTTGAACATTCATGCACTCCAGCTGTGCTTCTGAACAGTGTGCAATTGAAGGTGAGTAACCACTGTCTCGGGAGATCAGAGACCAGGACAGTAAACAAACTGAAACACATCAAGATATACACAAACAATGTAAGAAACCTTGCAGAAAATTACCAACTTGATACCCTAATGTCTGGCATAGAAAACAATAGTTGGGATAATATATGCCTGAGCAAGATCCACAGACAAAGACACTTTAATTCAACTCTGAGACTGCAATCATCCATTTTACTACAAAGGATGTCAGAATTAAAGAGACAATGGTGTTGAATTTGTAATTAACAGAAATCGTGCAGAGAACATTGTAAATTCAGTAGTATGTCTGACAGACTAGCACGAATTGTAATTAATCTATGCAAAAGAATCACCCAGAAAGTAATACAAATATATGTCCATACATGTCAAAGCACAGACTAAGAAATAACAACATTCTTTGATGACATCTAGATTATTGAGGAACAAAAGGCAGATATACACTACTCATGGGAGACTTATGTGCAAAAGTTGGCAAATCAAAAAATGGAGAAGAATATATGGGATTATTCGGAGAAGGAGAGAGGAATAATAGTGGGAAGGAGAAACGTTGGTAAATTTTGCTGAAATGTATAACAGGAGAATAATGAATGCATTCTTCCACAAAAGAACAGGGAGAAAATGGAACTAGAGAAGCCCAGATGGAGAAACAAAGAATGAAATCAGCCTCATTTCGGTACATGAGAACACCATTATCACAAATGTCACATATCGACAAAATAATGAACAAAAGCATTAGGTGGGCTGGATGCTAATCACCCGCCAAAATATGTTGTTGGATCAGATCTAGACACGCGACATTAAATTTCTGAGAGAGGGCAGCACAATCAAATATCTTTGACCCTTCAGTGTCAGTGATTTTTGTGAAGCAGTTGGACGGAGCTAATTTTACAACATTGCAGGCTTCGCAGGCAGTTGCCTACACCTCTTTTCGTGCATAATAATTAATTTTACATGTTAAAGTCCAATATTGTCCAGATTTTAACGCTTTATTGGAAATATATAAAATCTGAGCAAGTTATGAAAACAATTCTGAAGAGACTGGGACATACATTGTGCATGATTTGAGGTAATACTTGATGGAATAATAATCTAGAACCTATCCTTTTGTTGTGTGTGTGTGTGTGTGTGTGTGTGTGTGTGTGTGTTCTTACCTAATTGTATCTTTACAGGAATGAGTCAATCTCGTACTGTCCCCTGTCTTAAACCATATTTATTATACGTATCCTTAAATTTGTGAATTGTTTTGGCACACACTGTTTCATTAGGTAGTGCATTCCACTGATCAAATGCGCTATTTGGGAAACTAAATTTCCTTACGTCTTTATCACCTCCCTTTTTATGCAGTTTTTTCCAGTGTCCTCTTGCTGAGGCTTCCCCATACGTTAAGTAATCATTTATGTCTATTTTCTCCTTCCTTGATATGCATTTATATAGCATAATCATGTCACCTCTTTTCCTTCTCTCCTGTAGTGTTGGTAAATTCAGTTTATTTAGTCTTTCTTCGTAGCTTAGATCGCTTAAGCTTGGTACCCATCTTGTGGCGGCCCTTTGAACTTTTTCAATCTTGTCTATGTGTTTTTTGAGATAAGGACTCCAGACTACTGATGCATACTCCAGGGTTGGTCTGATGAATGATGTTATTATCTTTCTTAATATGTCTTCATTTATGTTTGTAAACGATATTCTCATATTGGCAAGCAGTGTATACATGCTCCGTACCTTCTCACTGATGTGGTCAGCCGGAGATAGTCTGTTATTGATAATTAATCACACCTAGGTCCTTATTTCTTTCTGATGTGTGTAGGGTTTTATTTCCTAATGTATAGTCCCAATCAGGTCTTTTTCCACTTTTACCAAACTTGATTACATGACACTTGTCCACATTGAATTCCATTTGCCATGTATTACTCCATTCATGAAGTTTATTTAATTCTTCTTGTAGCGCTTCACAAGAGTCTGTGTTAGTAATGCTCCTTTGTATTTTTGCATCATCTGCAAACATATTTAGATAGCTTTCATTTCCAGTGTTACTGTCTATATCATTTATATAAATTAAAAACATGATTGGTGCCAGCACTGAGCCCTGTGGTACTCCACTAGTCACTTCTTTCCATGATGAGTAATTTCCCCTTAGTACTGTTCTCATTTCTCTTCTCATGAGAAAATCTTGCATCCAACAATACAGTTTGCCTCGAATTCCACCTTGATGGTACAGTTTCCATAAAAGTCTTTGGTCTGGTACTGTGTAAATTGCTTTCTTGAAATCTAAATAGATACTGTCCACCCATCCTTCTCTTTCCTGTAATGTGTCTGTTATTCTGTCATAGTAGCTCAACAGATTAGTAACACATGATTTTCCTTTTCTGAAACCAAACTGTCTTTCTGTTATCATACTGTTTTCTTCTAGGTGATTTATCCAAGCTTTTCTTATAAGCTTTTCTAATACCTTTCTTACAACACTGGTTAGTGATACTGGTCGGTAGTTAAGTGGATTTTGTCTATTCCTTTCTTGAATAAGGGAACAATGTTTGCTTTCTTCCAAATATCAGGTACTTTACCTTGACTCAAGGATTTCTTGAAAATTAAAAATAATGATTTACTTAACTCCTTTGCACATTCACATACCACCCAACATGACATTTCATCAGGACCATTTGCTTTTCCTTTGTCTAATTTACTTAGCTCCTCCTGTATTTCTTTTTCTGATGTTTGTATATCTGGTAGTATTTGTGGGCATGCATGTTCCACATAATCCCTCTCAAATTTCTTTTCCTCTGTAAAAACTTACTGGAAATTCTGTTTAGTGCTTCACAAATATCCTTCTCTTGTGTATAGATGATTCCATCGTCCGTAATGGATTGTATTTTATCTTTTACTTTGGGTTTGCTTCTGATATAGCTGTAGAATAACTTTGGTTGATCACTACTTTTATTTTTGATATCCTCCCCAAACTGTTTTTGGGCTTCCCTCCTTATTCTTGTATAATCGTTTCTTGCCTGTTTGTAATTATTATATGCCCTTTCACTATTGTGTCTTCTGTATCTATTCCACAACAAATCTCTTTTTTCTTTTGATTTTTTACATACTGTATTGAACCATTTCTTTATTTTCTTTTCTGCTTCTTTATGCTGTGGGATGTACTTCTGGACTCCTACTTCATAAAGTTCACAGAATTTATCATACATAGCATTTAAATCTTGTCCTCTAAGCTCCTTTTCCAAAGCAATTTCTAAGAAGTACTTCTTTAGGTCATGATACTTTCCCTTTTCATAGTTTAGGCTTTTTTTGTAACTTTCATTGCTGTTCTATGTCATATGCAATCCTGAAATTGCAATTTAGTACTGCATGGTCGCTTTTGCCGAATGGAGGGTGATATATTAAATTGTCAACATCGTTTTCTTGCCTAGTAAATATGAGATCTAGCATTGAGGGCACATCGAGTCCTCTTTTTCTGGTGCTTTCCCTTACATGTTGCGTTAGGAAAAACTCTTGCACAAGATCCAGGAGCTTTTGGTCCCAACAGCTTTCTTGGCTTATTTTATCTAGAGTATTCCAATTTATATTTGTATTAAAATCTCCAGTTAGTATAATTCTTTTCGATTTCTCTTTCATTTTATGTAGTAATGCTCTTAAACTCTGAATTGTACTTTCCGCCAGGTCCTCATATTCGTCTCTTTCCCATGTGTTTGATCTGGGTGGCATGTACAAATTGGCTACAATTACTTTCCCTTCAGATGTATTTATCTCTAATGCAATCATTTCTACTTGTGAGGGTATATCTAATTCTATTTCTTTGACATTTAAATTTTTCTTAGTTAATATTATAATTCCTCCTCCTTTTTTTAAGTTCCTATTTCTTCTCCATATATTATATTCCTCTAAGTTTAGGATGTCATTCGATATCCTTGGTGTTAATTTTGTTTCAGTTAGGCATATTATATGTGGTTCATTTTCTCTGACATAATCATTCATCTCTAATAATTTACATACCATTTCATCCACATTTGAGTACATCAACTTAATCATCTTGTTTATATACTTATCATGATTTGCTTCTACTACCTTCCTCCTTTTTATTCCCTCCTGTTTATGTACCACTTTCGTACCTGCAATCCGATTACTTTGTAAAAAAATGTATTCTTCTCCTCCTCTGATCTTCCTTCATTTTTTGTTTTTGCTACCTCCCTCTTCTCTTTCAGTAATTCCAGTTCCTCTTGTGTTAGGTATCTTTTTATCCATACATTTTTGAACTCCTCTTTTTCCATAAGGTTCTTTGCATTTTTTAGTATCTCCTCCACGGTGCTTACACTCTGGAAGGTTACCTTTAGGGATCTTGACTTGCTTTTCTCGTATTTCCATAACCTTTTGTGTTCCTCTATGTCTTTACTACAGATTTCCTCTGATACTTCTTTCAATATGCCCATTACATTTGCCATCTCCTTTTTGTCTTTTGAGATCTTGTTTCTACTTCTTCCTCTTCCATGCCAGTGATTACTATAGATTTGTTAATATCTACTGAATCTCTGACTAACTTAGGATTGTTTTGGATTATTCTTTTCATTTCCTTTTCAATGCTTTTTTCTTCCACCCTTGTTTTCAAGTCTTTCTTTACTTTCACCATTTCAGCATAAGTGGTTTCCACATCATTTTTGTAGCTTTGCACAGCTTCATTCACCTGTGTTATCTTCTCCTCAATATCACTGCTCTGATCCATCAGACTGCTTACTTTCCTAATTGTCTATCATTTTTGAACTCTTCCATAATACTCTCATGGTTGACTAATGTACTTGCCATTTCACTAATTTTCCTCCTAAGTGTACCCACTTCAACTGTTAGCTCATTTATGGTTGTTTCTTTTGTGACGCCCCCACTAAACTACTGGAGTGCTGGGCTCCCTCGTTTCGGTTGGATCACCGCCTCGGAGCCCCACACGGCTAGGTGAAACAAGCCGGGCTTCACCCGTGGGGGTATATATACCGCTGTTTCAGTCAGAGAAGGCAGACTCACACTATTAACGGCTGACGGTGTTCCTCCTCCCTGAGTGGGTTTACACGGCCCCATTCACCTCCCTCACGGTAACAGTGCTCGGTGACCTTGTGACGTGGAAGAGGGTGTATATCAATTTTGTATTATTTGTATATCTTATAATTCTGTATCTTGCCTGTAACTGTTTCCCTTTGTCCGTTTGCTTAACTACCTGATCTATTTGTCTTGTTCTTTGTGCAGTAACTACTGTTTAAGTGTTATAACTTTAATCTTTGTCATTAACCTTGTTACTTGTCATAATGCTGTTAGGTACTTTTTGTAGTGTAAGGTTTAATATTAAAGTATAGTTAAGTTCCATTCTGTTTCTTGTGTCTTTACCTTACACCAAATGTGGAGTCCGCCCCATAACTAGATAAACACGCGGCGGATTGTTACATGTGGGGGCCTGTCCGGGAGTGATAATTAATCAGCTAGTTAAGTAATTTAGTAATTATCTATTAAAACGAATACAACCTCTCCGCCTCACAGGGTCACGTCACATGTGTAGTCCTTGGTGAGACCTGCTTCCATTAACTTTAAATTCCTTAATTAGTGGCCACTTAAGGGTAGTTAATGTAGCAGGATAGGTGTGATTGTTTGGGCTGTTCCATTTGTAAGGACTTGTTTCCCACCAGCCGTTTGAGACTCATCTTGTTACCCATGTACCTGTTGTGAACCACGGACGTTCACAGCCTTTAATTACGTATACTACGTGGTAACCCGACCATTCTTAAACTCTTTCAGCCAGTTATTATTTCGAAAGAGGACTTATTCAGGACTTTTTGTGTGTTAGTGTGGGCTGATACTCTCCTGGATAACCTGGCTTGTTATTGCGTTATAGTATCAGAAGCTCATTCATGCTTATTAATTACTGGTTTATAAGAATTTAATGGGAGGTAAAATTTTTTAAATCAGTCACTAGTAGTTAACCATCTTGTTCCCGGATAATGCTAGTCTTTTTCCACTGGTAGTTAACCATCTTTTTCTCGGTTAATGCTAGTCTGTCCATAAGTATCCTCTTGTTACTGATAATCAGCCATCACTATTCGGCTGTTATCCCATGAGTTATATCTTTTCATTGCTAAACTATTCTTAACTGCCAATCTTGTCCATGCTAGTTAGCCAACTGTACGTGACTAGTATCATTTGTTATACTTTACTGCCTTATAACTATATTGACTGGTTTATAAGAATTTAATGGGAGGTAAAATTTTTTAAATCAGTCATTAGGAGGAGGCCGTAGCACGGGCCGAACAGGGTAGTACTCCCGAGGGGAATGGGAATGCTGGTGATAGGGAGAGCTGGAGCTCCTGTTTCACTAGCTATCTAACCATCCCCCTTTGCTGACCTTTTCAGTGTGACAGTAACATGGAGAGTAGACCAGCATACTCTCCCAAACATTTCCTCTAACTATCTATGCACTACACCACATGCACTTTACATTTCACACAACGTATCCCACTACGTTACAGGGGTTGGCGCCAGCAAGGGCATGCGGCCAGAAAACTTTGCCCCCGCTACCTAGTGGCGGACTTCTGGGGGAGGCGTGGCGGGGGTTCCGCCGGCATAGATCATGGGTCCAGGGCGAGATGGGGCTCGGGCCTGTGCTAGAGGGTACAGGGCATTGCGGTTCCCAGGCTGCCGCTTCCGCCCAATAGAGAGGGGCCCGAACCTGGGAGTAGCGTCCCAGGAGGCTGCCCTATCAGTGGGTGTATAATGGCGGGATAGTTGCAGTGCCAAGACGCGCTTGGAGGGTGTCCCTGCAGCTGTCCTGGCAGGGTGCCCCGAGGCCACTACCACAGCCACTGGTAAGCTGGTGGGCTAGGGGTCCCAGATCCATTGCCTGGACCTGGGATTGTGCGGTGAGTGGGACCTGTGCTGTGTCTGTCCCCATTTATTAATACTGAAGATGACAAAACAAAAAAGGTTTCAAAACAAGCCTGAAGACAGTAAATCACCCATGGGGATGAGGGTGGGTTCATGGAATGTGGGAAGTTTGAGGGGAAGAGCAGGGAAAGTTGTTGAGGCATTCAGTAGGAGGTGGGTGGACGTGGCGTGTTTGCAGGAAGTCCGGTACAGGGGTGGATCAGCCAGAAAGATTGTTGGGAAGGACTGTTGCTATAAGTTGTTTTGGCAGGGAAGGACAGACGGATATGGAGGTGTTGGTGTGATGGTTGCGGAGAAATGGGTGGAATATGTTATGAATGTTTTGAGAGTATGCGATAGGATATTGGTTGTGAAAATTCTGTTGGGAAGAAAGATAGCTGTGATTATATCGGCATATGCTCCACAGGCAGGATTGGATGAATCAGAGAAAGGTAGATTTTGGGATGATTTAATACGTGTAGTGGGTGGTATGCGGGATGATGAGATAGTGATTTTGGGAGGGGACTTAAATGGTCATGTAGGTGAAGCAGCACAAGGTTATGAAGGAGTGCATGGGGGATGTGCATATGGTCTAAGGAATGCAGAAGGGGGAAAGGATACTCGAGTTTGGGGAGGCAACGGACATGATTGTGTGCAACACATATTTTAGGAAAAGAGACAGTAGGTTAATTACGTATGAGTCTGGGGGAAATAGCAGTCAGATAGATTATTTTCTGGTTAGGAGGGCCGATAGGAGGTTAGTGAGGGATGTTAAAGTTATAGGAAGTGAGGAGTGTGTGCAGCAGCACAAACTATTGATTTGTGATATGGTGCTTAAAGAACAAGTGATGAAAAAGAGGACTTATGTACCTAGGAGGAAAATATGGAAGCTGAAAAACCAAGTAGTAAGGGATGCCTTCTATAGCGAGTTGAGGAGAGTGGTGGCTGAACAGGGAGCTGTAGACAGAGGCGTTAATGAACAGTACAGAACCCTCAAGAACAATTTCTTGAGAGTTACTGATGTAACATGGGGCTGGACAAGAGGACCACCAAGACATAAAGTAACTTGGTGGTGGGATGAGGGTGTAGAAGCTGCAATTAAGGAGAAAAGAAGGCTTTTCCGGGAATGGAAGAAGGGTGGTAGCAAAGAGGAATATTTGGCTGCCAAGCGTAGGGCTAGGAGAGAGGTATACAGGGCAAAGTCTGTGTCACAAAGACAATTACTTGATAACCTAAATCATGGGGAAAGGAAAAATATATTTAGGGTGGCAGGTCAGGTGAAGAGGGATAATCGGGATATCATAGGTGAGCAGTGTGTGAAGAATGATGAAGGAAGGGTAGTGGTGAACAGTGAGGATGTTAAAGATGCATGGAGAGAGCATTATAACCGGTTGTTGAATGAGGAGTTTGACTGGGACAGGGAAGGTTTGGAGCCAGCAGATCCAGTGTCTGGCCCTTGGCCTTTGATTGATACTGCTACTGTGAGTGAGGCAATAGGCAGGATGAGGGTGGGGAAGGCAGCAGGTGTGTCTGGGTTGACTGCCGAAATGTTGAAGGCCTCAGGCGATATAGGGGTGAATTTAGTCACTGACCTGATAAATAGGATTATTTATGAGTGTGTTGTCCCAGATGATTGGCTGAAGAGTGTAATTGTAAATGTGTATAAAGGGAAGGGTGATGCCCTGGAAAGAGGGAATTATAGAGGTATAAAGCTTTTGGATCAGATAATGAAGGTAACGGAGAGAGTTTTAGAAGGTATGATTAGAGAAAGAGTGAATATTGATGAGATGCAGTTTGGGTTTATGCCAGGTAGGGGGACCACTGATGCCATATTCATTGTTAGACAGCTTCAGGAAAAATATATTGGTAGGAGAAGCGATCTTTATTTTGTTTTTGTTGATTTGGAAAAGGCCTTTGACAGAGTCCCTAGAGAGGTGGTGAAGTGGGCAATGAGAAAGCTTGGCTTGGAGAAGTGGCTGGTTAGGGTGGTTATGGCCATGTATGTGGGTGCTCACACCCAGGTGAGAGTGAATGGAGATTTGAGTGATGAGTTTTCCGTGAATGTTGGTGTGCATCAGGGGTCAGTCTTGAGTCCCATGTTGTTTATCATGGTACTTGAAGCCCTTTCACGTGACTTTAGAAACGGACTCCCGTGGGAGTTGTTGTATGCTGATGATTTGGTGTTGATTACAGAGAATGAAAGGGAGGCGGAGGAAAGGTTTAGGAAGTGGAGAGATTGTATGGGGCAAAAGGGTTTAAGGGTAAATGCAGATAAAACAAAAGTGATGATATCTAGGGTTGGTGGCGGTACTGTCAAAGACGAGGGAGAGTGGCCATGTGCAGTTTGCCACAAGGGCGTGGGAAGTAATTCCATCTTGTGCGGTGTGTGTGATAAATGGGTGCATAAGAGATGTAGTGGTATCAGAGGTAGACTGCGAGATAATGCTGATTTTATGTGTACAGCGTGCCGGGGTGAGCAGGTGGAGATTGTCAGACGTGAAAGGATTGAACTTGCTGGTGAATCTCTTGAGTGTGTGGAAGAGTTTTGTTATTTAGGAGACATGTTGTGTGCTGGAGGTGGGGCTGGAGCTAGCTCTGTGGCTAGGGTGAGAAGTGGTTGGAAGAAGTTCAGGGAGCTCTTGCCTCTCCTGACATTGAGGGGGCTCTCCCTACGTGCTAAGGGGTCTTTGTATGCAACGTGTGTTAGGAGTGTAATGCTGTATGGCAGTGAGACCTGGGCAGTGAAGGAGGAAGACATTCGCCGGCTCAGACGTACAGAAATGACAATGATTAGGTGGATGTGCAGTGCGTCCCTGCGTCCAAGGCCTGGAGGGGCTGGGTTTACAATGGAAGAGTTGAGAGGTAGGATGGGACTGGAGTGTATTGGTGTTGTGATGAGGAGAGGTAGATTGAGGTGGTTTGGACATGTGGAGAGGATGGGGGATGATAATTGGGTGAGGAAGGTGAGAAGTGTTGATATTGGGGGTGGGGTTATGAGGGGTAGACCGAGAAAGACATGGGACGAGGTCATTAAGTGTGACCTTAGGGTTAAGGGACTGAACAGGGAGGCTGCAATGGATCGTGCAGCGTGGAGAGCCGCCATTAGGTGACCAAGGCCGACACATGCAAGCATGTTGGAGCCTTTAAAAAACGAAAACGACGACTGTATACAAGTTGTACCAGTTATTTCTAGTCAGTGCTTAGAAATAAGGCCATTAGCAGGTTTCACTTAGAGTGCGGAATTTTCAAGACCATGACTGACTTTAATGCATTAGAGTTTGTCGGCAACCCCTCCTTGAATGAACTTAAAGCTGCTAAAATATCAAAGGATGACCTTAAGTACATTGCTAAGTCATTTAAAATTCCATTCGCTCAGGATGTGAGGAAAGATAAGTTAAGAGCACTAATTCTGACCCACTTAGGAGACACAGAGGTAGTCGAAGCCTCTGCAGTGGAGCTAGAAGCTTCTAGTATAATTAAAGATCCTCAAATCCTGTTGGAGATAAAGAAAGTAGAGATGCAGGCAATGCAAATGAAAATGGAGTATGAAAGAGAGGAAAGAGAACATGAACGTGAGAAAATGGTACATGAAGAAAGAGAAAAACAGCGTGAACGTGAACATGAAGAAAAGGAAAGAAATAGGCAGTATGAATTGCAACTTCAGGCTCTTTAAGCCCAACTAGCAGGCACACAACCAAACCTGCTAGGACCTCAGAATCTCCCTAAATCTCAAACACCTCGTAAATCTGACTTGCTTAAATATGTAAAACTAATCCCATCTTTCCCTGATACCGATCCTGAGGCGTTCTTTAGGGAATTTGAATCAACAGCCAGACATTTCGAGATCCTTGAAGCAGACTGGGTATGGCTCATAAAGCCTAAACTATCAGATAAAGCTTTAACTGTTTGTAACAACATTGAGAACAGCACTGATTATGAAACGGTCAAGAAGGCCATTCTCGCAGCTTATTCAATCTCCACAGAGGGTTACCGCCAAGCTTTCCGTAACATTGTTAAACTTCAGTACCAAACCTATGCTAAGTTTGCCTCTGATAAGCTTCGTTCCTTAAAACGATGGTTAAAGTCTGCATCTGTGAACACTTTTGATAAGTTACTTAATCTAGTTGCTCTTGAAGTGTTTTTGAGAAGAGTTCCACACTCTATCAAGGTACACATTATCGATAGGGAGGAGACTGATGTGCTTAAAGCAGCCCAATTGGCTGATATCTACTCACTTCTGCATCGCTCACCCCCCAGGGAGAGGAAAACCCAGTCACCCACTGTTAGGTTGCCTGGTAGTTCCAAAGGTGCTGATAGTAATAAGAACACAGATAGAAACAAAGATGGTAAGCAAGTGGCACAGAACACTCCTGTCTGTTTTTTTTTGTAAAAAACCTGGGCATATAATAACAAATTGCCCAGACCCCAAGTGCAAAGTGGCCAAGATCTCTGCAAAAAAGCCTGTTGCTTCCATCCAATCCATGCCACCCAATGCTAATTCTCCTGATCCATTCCAGCCATTCCGTTCCACCGGTACAGTCGCGCTTGGTCCTGGCCAACAGGAGCACTCTGTCCAGATAGTGCAGGACACTTGCGCTGCTCAATCCCTCATCCGGAAATCTGTCTTGCCCAATATCCAGGATAACTATACCGGAGAACTGGTATATCTGAGGGACTTTCACGATCCCTTCCCCACTCTTCTGGCCAGAGTGCACCTGAACTGTGGCTTGGTCCAGGGAACTGTCACCACAGGGGTAAGTGAAGATGAATCATTACCCATTCCAGATGTTGATTTCATTCTTGGCAACGATCTGGCTGGAGGACTTGTTTACCCTCCTCTAGTTGTCAGTAAGTCTCCTTTGCCTCAGAATCCAACAGATGATCTTGAACAAGCCCAACCTAACTTATTCCCTAGTTGTGCCATTACCAGATCACAATCCAAAGGTAGTACAGTAATTAAACCTACCCTACCTCCCTAAAGCATCATTCCTACCATATTTTCTGAACAAAGTCTTAAAGAGGCACAACAAAGTGACACTTCCCTGATTCAATTGCATAATAAAGCCATTTCCAAGGATAATATAATCCATCCTCCTTCATTTTACCACCAAGATGGAGTACTCATGAGAATGTATAAGCCATCCCAACTAGGTGATGATGACACATGGGCTGAGTACCATCAAATAGTACTACCAAAAAGCTTGCGGCATCCTGTAATGGAAGTTGCTCATGCAGGCCTTGCAAGCCATCTAGGTATAAAAAAAACTTATTCTAGATTGCTAACTGAATTTTTCTGGCCAGGCATGAAGAAGGATGTAACTGACTTTAAGAATTGCCATACTTGTCAAGTAGTAGGTAAATCGAATGAAGTAATTCCATCTTACCCCTTACAACCCATTCAAGTACCTGCTGAGCCTTTCCAAAAGATTATTATTGACATAGTTGGACCACTTCCTAAGACCAAGAAAGGCAATCAGTATATACTCACTACTCTGTGCCCCACCACTAGATATCCTGAGGCATTTCCTTTAAAGAACATTTCCTCCAAAAATGTGGCCAAAACCTTAACACACATGTTTACAACATTTGTCATTCCTCAGGAAATACAGTCAGACAGAGGTTCAAACTTTACAAGTGAACTATTTACCCAGGTCCTTAAGGAATTAGGGATTAAACAAACTCTGTCCACAGCTTACCATCCACAGTCGCAGGGTGCATTAGAGAGACTACATCAAACTCTCAAGACTATGATTCGTAAATTCTGCCATGAGGAGGATCATGATTGGGATGAGGGACTGCCCTTCCTTCTTTTCGCCATTCGTGAAACACCATCTGACTCCTTGGGTGTTTCTCCTTTTGAACTCTTGTATGGAAGGAAGGTAAGGGGGCCCCTTAAAGTGATCAAAGACCAAATGATAGCTTCACCCACCAGTAAACTGATAACTTTCCAACAGTACATAAATTCCCTTCAGGATAAATTGAGTAAGGTTCGAGCTTTTGCTAAGAAGAACTTAATTCGTGCCCAGACAGTCATGAAGAATCACTATGATAATAAATCTCAGGTTAGGGAATTCAATGAGGGTGAGTTGGTTTTGGCATACATCCCTGTCACTGGCTCTCCTCTACAAGCAAAATATCACGGCCCATATAGAGTTCAGAGAAAACTGTCAAATTACAACTATATATTAGAGACCCCAGACCGTCGAAAGGCAACTCAACTTGTTCATATTAACTTACTTAAGCCCTATAAGCACCAGGAACCACCAGACAACTCCCCGAGACTCATGCTACCCGTAGACTTACAACACACCATAAATACAGCAAGCTCCAACCCTCCTGAAACCTTGCATGAGATCCCTTGCGTCCGCTCTGTGGTTCAGGAGCCGGAGTTAGCTAGCACCATTCCAACCCCTCCACTGTCCAACTCGGAGATACTTAACAATCTCCAACAATATCTCCAACACCTCACACCAATACAAAAACAGGATTTAGAAACTATTATAAGACGGTACCCTAAATTGTTTAATAACAATCCTGGCCGATGTACCATCACCTCTCATAAAGTAGAGTTGGTGCCAGGAACCCATCCAATTAAATGCAACCCTTATAGGTTACATCCACAGAAAAAAGCACAGATGCAGAAGGAGGTGGATTACCTGTTGGACCAAGGATTAGCAGTCCCCAGCCAGTCCCCGTGGGCATCACCCTGTCTACTCGTGCCCAAGGAAGATGGACAAATACGTCTCTGCACTGACTATCGTAGAGTCAACTCTGTCACCATCCCAGATGCCTATCCACTCCCCCGGGTAGATGATCTGATTGATGAGGTGGGACAATCGCAGTTCATTACTAAAATTGACTTGCTTCGGGGCTATTACCAAATTCCTCTAGCCGATGATGCTCAGCTCGTCTCTGCCTTTGCTACTCCTTTCGGGCTTTACCAATATACTGTAATGCCCTTCGGTATGAGGAATAGTCCTGCCACTTTCCAGCGGGCCATGAATTATCTATTGCAAGACTTAGATGGAGTATCAGTCTACCTGGACGACATACTAATTTTTTCTCCCCACTGGCGGCAACATCTCTGCCAACTCTCTGAGGTGCTGTCCAGACTACACGACGCCAACCTCACGGTGAAGCTGGCCAAGACCACCTTTGGCCGGGCCACGGTAACGTACTTGGGACATGAGGTGGGCAGAGGAGTCGTCCGTCCCAAAGCAGCCAACATCTCTGCCATCATCCAGTACCCTGCACCCACTACCCGGAAGGTGCTGATGCGTTTTTTGGGAATGGCCGGGTACTATCGGAGATTTTGCCCTAACTTCGCCAAGGTAGCTGCTCCACTCGCCAGGATGACGAGTGGCTCTGTGCCATTCATTTGGACGGACGACTGCCAGACCTCCTTCAACCAACTCAAAACGTTCCTCACCCAAGATCCCGTGCTGCTCTCGCCGGACTTCAACAAGCCGTTCATCCTACACACTGACGCATGTGAAGAAGCTGTGGGAGCCGCCCTGCTTCAAGAGAAGGAAGGCATACTACACCCTGTCTCCTACCACTCTGCAAAGCTGGACGTCCATCAACGTCGCTACTCCACTATAGAGAAGGAGCTACTCGCCATCATCTCTGCCATCAAAAAGTTTGAGTGCTACCTTTCTTCTAACAGTGCCCCTCTGCAAGTGTATACAGATCACAACCCCCTCTCATTTCTGGATCGAAACAAGTTCTCAAATCGATGGCTTTTAAGATGGTCCCTATACCTCCAACCCTTTAACATCGACATTCACCACATCAGAGGTTCAGAAAATCTCCTAGCAGACACACTCAGCCACCTGTAACACAGCCTCTACGACACCACCTCTTCGATGGGGTGCCGTTTTAGGGGGGAGGTGTGACGCCCCCACTAAACTACTGGAGTGCTGGGCTCCCTCGTTACGGTTGGATCACTGCCTCGGAGCCCCACACGGCTAGGTGAAACAAGCCGGGCTTCACCCGTGGGGGTATATATACCGCTGCTTCAGTCAGAGAAGGCAGACTCACACTATTAACGGCTGACAGTGTTCCTCCTCCCTGAGTGGGTTTACACCGCCCCATTCACCTCCCTCACGGTAACAGTGCTCGGTGACCTTGTGACGTGGAAGAGGGTGTATATCAATTTTGTATTATTTGTATATCTTATAATTCTGTATCTTGCCTGTAACTGTTTCCCTTTGTCCGTTTGCTTAACTACCTGATCTATTTGTCTTGTTCTTTGTGCAGTAACTACTGTTTAAGTGTTATAACTTTAATCTTTGTCATTAACCTTGTTACTTGTCATAATGTTGTTAGGTACTTTTTGTAGTGTAAGGTTTAATATTAAAGTATAGTTAAGTTCCACTCTGTTTCTTGTGTCTTTACCTTACACCAAATGTGGAGTCCACCCCGTAACTAGATAACCACACGGCGGATTGTTAAACTTTCTTGTTGACTTCCTTTCCTAATTTTTCTATTTCTTCCTTTTGCAAGTGCATCTGTTTCTTAATTTCATCAATCTCATTCTGAAAAGTCATCTCTAACCTATGTACTCTTTCAACCAGTTTGTTGTGAGTCTCCATTTCAACCAGTTCTTGGTAGAAATCATGATCCTGCTTTCTACCTTTATCTCTTTTTTTTTTTTTTTTTTTTTTTTTTTTCCAAATTTGCTTTACTAAAGTATGTGGTATTTTGCAGTACTAAAAGCACATATAGTACTTACATTCTCTGGGGCAGATTGTAGACTAAACTATGATCAGCTGATTGTGTGCATTCTTGTGCTGCTTGTTTAATTCTGTTTGACCAAGTCTTACTCAAAACTTCTTCTTTTTTTTTCTTTTTTTTTATATTAGAACACCATTTAGTCTAACCTTGAACGGAGCTTGACTCATATAAAGATACTTATTTAGGTAATGCCACTGGCCAAGTTGGCCAGGTATAGAACAGTGTCAACATACGTCCGCTCTCGCTTGGTGCCTCGGTGTGTGTGTGTGTTTTTGCACACTAGCACGTGAGGGCTTGTCTGTATATGTGTAGGTGATTCGTTAAGAAAGTTAGACTGAGAGAACAATGGAGTAAACATTGATAGAGAAAACCTAAACCTTTTACCATTTGCTGATGACATTCCCCTCACATCAGAAACAGCAGAGACATTGTACGAAACTTTATATGACCCAAATAGTGAAAGGCTCAAAGTAGTGTGAAAGATGAACCACAGTAAAACTAATGTTTAACCCACCTCATCTCAGCAGATTTTTAACCAATGACATCCCCAATCCCGGCAGTTTTTCAATTTTGTTTTTTTGTTTTTTGGCTAAAACCTCAGCTTTTTGTGAGAAACATTGAAAATTCATAGAGAAATCGCTCACCTGAGCTTTAAAATCCTGGTACAGGTAACAATACCCTCACCTGGATGTTTTTTCTATGGGGCCTGGTTCCAGAGAAAACGTGTTCTATGGAAGGGGTAACTATTCTAAACCACCCATAATAGGTATTAATTTATTTATTTGGTACAAATTTATATGAAGTACAAGAGTGTATTGGTTTTCACATGGTAATATAGGCGATATAACCATTGTTTCACTCACCAAACACATCACCATACTGCACCTTTTTTGGCGACATTACCTGATCATCATTTCTGACTGATTCTTCTTCTAATGCTACGTAAACTTTTTCCTCCACATTGTCATCGATTGGGGAATCACTCTGGCCTTGAATTTCGTACTGTGGCACAACATGTCTTTACTGGCCAGGTCACTGATAACAGGTGAGTTGTTGAGACAATGGCATGCAGGTGGGGGGAGGTCATGCTGGGTAAGGCATTGTCCTTGCCTGGCATTGGGTAGAGGAAGGTGTCCCGTGTATATGTACCAAAAATAATGCATGAAATTTGAAATACGTGCAAATGACCGACCTTGCAATTGCTGGGCATTTATGTACGTCAACAGGTGTCAGTGACAAAACGTTCGGACGTATATATATATGTCAACATGAGTCAGTGGGTTAATCCAAATACACCCAAAAATGTCCTCAGAATTAGCGAAGAAAGTCTTGAAGTACTTGAAGAGTACAATTACTTGGGGAAAAGATAATAACTAACGAAAGACCATGATATCGATAAAAAATATATATATAATTGAATGGAAAGCATTCTGTAAAATAGAGACATCATGAAAAGTAGCTTGACAGTGTTTGAAATGAAAAGAGTATATTGAATGAATCGTTCCAGCTATTACGTACAGTTGTGAGACCTGGAACTGAAAAAAAAAAAATCAATGGAAAATCAACTATTTCGTTCTCAAAGACCAATGGGAAGGTCAATGTTTGGAATATCTTTAACCCCCGCTGTTCTCTTCGCCTCATATTAGGTTATTTGCAGGCCACCCGTGGCTGTGCTGATCGCCTCATAATAGGTCTCCACTCCATAATCTCAAGCATAAGGAAGCGTCAGTGGTTTTCATGGGAACGTTGAGTCTCCCTCTTTGCCATCAGAGCAGTTGCCAAGCCTTGCCACACCACAGTTGCCAAATCCTGCATATTTAGTGTTTCAGTTCTCGTTTGTAGCCCAGCAATAGTGGATTCACTGCTGTCCACCTCTTGTGGTGCTGTCAACTTACAGTGGTGGGCAGTGCAAACGAAAAAGGGCCTTGTGCAAGGACAATGCGCAATCCACAGTTCACTACCTTGTGCAAGCGCAGGTGCTCAGTCTGACAAATATTTAGCTTGCGCAATGTCACAAAGTGCAAGCGCAAACCATTTGCATATATTTGTGGGAATTACTGTAAAATATTGAGATATTTAAATAAAATAGCATACTTACTTTTATTTAGTATTATTTTCTATTATTTATAATTTGCGTACGTGTGCAATCTAATATTTAGCTCGTGCAATGTCGCTATGTGCTTGCACAAACCATTTGCATATATTTGTGGGAATGACTGTAAAATAATCATATTTAAATAAATTAGTGTAATTACTTACTTTTATCTATTATTATTTTATTTATCTATCTATTGCCAGACACCTTAATCCCGTAAGGGGTGGCCACTGGCCACAAACAAGCAACAAATCACCTCCATGTCCCCCTGTCCCCTGCCATTTCATTGCCCTGCTCCCAGCTCACATCCCCCTCTCTCATATACCTCTCCACTCCATCCCTCCATCTCATCCTTGGCCTCCCCCTCCCTCTCCCCCCCTCCACCTCACTCACATACACTCTCCTCGTTAATTTCTCACTCTCC
This sequence comes from Coenobita brevimanus, assembly GCF_032717465.1. Classification (NCBI taxonomy): domain Eukaryota; kingdom Metazoa; phylum Arthropoda; class Malacostraca; order Decapoda; family Coenobitidae; genus Coenobita; species Coenobita brevimanus. Next base: position 26,682,592 of record NC_137037.1, read on the forward strand.
ATCCTCTCCATATGACCAAACCACCTCAATGTGTTTCTCCTAATGCTTCCTATCACATCCACATCCACATCACGATGATCCTTCACTTCCTCATTTGTCAGTATGTCTCTCCATGTAACTGCACATGCTTCTTTCAAATAATTCACTTATTTCCACAGCTCTCACTCTTGACTTCTGTCCCTCCAACAAGGTCAAAGCTTCACTTCCATACATTAGAGTTGGTATTGCAATACTGTCATGTAGTAACTTTTTCACTCGTGGAAGTTAACACAGAGGAGTGAGCGGGCTGCGAAGCAGAGGGATAGAAACAAAGGCTGTGATGTTGCCAGTTTTACTTTTATTTGCATTTTTGCAAGACGTTTTATTTAATAATTTAATACAGGTATACAGTAGCATGTGTCATTCATTATAAAGATCATTAGAACATTATTTAAATCAAATATCCACAGCCTAATAATTTATTAGGCTGTGGATATTTGATTGAGGTATGTTTTAATAATTTTTGTAAGGAACTCCAAATGCTACTCCTAATAAATAATGCATTTTTAATTTATTATTATTTACTAATCATAATAATTTAAAAAATATTAAAATACATTATCTCTGTTGAAGCATTTTAAGAATTGCTGCTACACTCCGTCACTGCTGCCTGCCCCCAGCAGAACCCTCGCGACCCCCCATCCCTTGGGGGGACACATGTTCCCAAGAACACGTGTCCCTTGGATTGCGCCACAGGACAGGTGCTAGTGCGCAATCCACAGGACGTGTGCTCACCTCCCTTTTCATGTGTGCAAGCGCAATATTGCACATGGTCTTGTGCGGTGCGCAATGCACAAACGATATTCACTGGAGCGCAACGGTGTGTGATTGCGCTTTGCACAAGTGTTTGTGCACTTTGCCCAGCACTGTCAACTTATTGCTGCCCTCACACCCACCCAAGAGACGTAAGTTACAAAAAGACGAGGGTGATGAAGAGTATATCTCAAAAATACTTGATCTGATGACAAAAAATCAACTTAATTAAAAAAAAAAAAAAGAAGAAGACAGTGACTCAGTGAAGGTAACTAGGTTGATAAGAATTAGGATAGTAGGGGTTAAGAGACAGAAAAATTCAACTTGGATGAGACAGCAGACTAAACTGAAAGACATTATAGAAATTAAAAAGGAGCATACATGGAGGTGAGCAGTGTAGCAACAGTAAGGGATAACTGATGGAACAAGAGGCTGACTGACTAGACTCCAAAAGACTGTAAGCACTGCAGAAAAAGGCAAGACAGGAGGTGGAGGACTGAGATAGGGAGATTTGCAGGCTAAATGTGACAAATACTGGCAAAGTCAAGAAAGTCGTGGAAAAGGTTGGGGGAGGCCATCGTTCAGCAGTGGACTTGCAAAGGCTGTTCCTGATTATATGTGTATATCTCTCTCTCTCTCTCTCTCTCTCTCTCTCTCTCTCTCTGTATATATATATATATATATATATATATATACAGTAAAACCTTGATATATAATGAACGCAGGGTAAAACGGAAACTTGTGAAAATGGAACTTTATTCCGTAAGGTACTCGCAACATACCGGAAGTTTTCTGTTCTTTCGCAAAGCGTCTGCTTTCCATAACAGAAGCAAGCCTGCTTGTCCGTGGCTGTGGAAAAGTCGCGATGCACGTTATATCCCTCCCAGAGGTGAGGTTTTTTACTGTTTTATTTATTATTATTTCTGTATTATTATTATTATTATTATTATTATTATTATTATTTATTGTGGGTTCTGACAGCTCTGTGTGTATCATTATGACTAGCATAGGCAGCATGTCAGTGTGTAGCAAAAGAAGCAATTCAGTAGCAACTGTTTATAGGCTTCAGGTCACGAGTTAGGGAAGAAATATTGGAAAAATTGCAAATTTCCGGAAAATTCTGTTCCATCTATGGTTTTGGAATGGAAGCTTGAAAAAGTGGAGTATTTGATAAAACGGAATAGGGGTTGGCTGAATTATTCCGTTCTATCAAGGTTTTACTGTATATATATATATATATATATATATATATATATATATATATATATATATATGGACTCACTGTGATACAGTGATAAACTGTGCGTTTTCGTACACTGAAGAACAAGGGTTCGTGCCCCGCCACGATAATGAACTCTGGGAGTGTTCTTCTGACCACATACCGCTTTGGCGGACATAACGGATGCTGTGGCTAAACAAGTGTTGGACACTATAAAGTATGCTTGCACCCAGTCAGCTTGCACGGGCTGTTTACGCTTGATTTACAGACTGCACACATATCCATAGCAACTACAACACTACACTCACACTTACAGGCACTTCTCACCCTACACACAATTTCTACTGGACAGCCTAAGCCACTTGGTAGAAATACTTAGGCTGTATTGTCCCCACATCGGTCAGGTTAGGCCGGTTCTGCAGTGGACACTCAAGTGGCTGATGATGGTGATGATTTACATATTATATACTGTATATATATATATATATATATATATATATATATATATATATATATATATAGATATATATATATATATATATATATATATATATATATATATATATATATATATATATATATATATATATATATATATATATATATAGATAGACATATATATATATATATATATATATATATATATATATAGACATATATATATATATATATATATATATATATATATGCTAGGGTTTTAAGGGCGACTTCTCATCCTAGAAACACCAGCGATAGAGTCGGGGTCCTTTCTCGAGACCAGAGCTAGAACACACAACGAGAAGAGCAGGTCATACAAAATTCTGGGCAACAACCTTACACGTATATTATCCAAATTACAACCTACATACAATATGGATGGGAGTTCTAAATGACACACTATTTACTATCAACTGTGCTGGACAGACTACAGGGTCCCGACTGGTTTGTGGGTATGACGCAGGATACTAGCCAGTCAGAAGGACGCTGGACGGACACTGCACAATGAAGGGTATTAGATCTCAAACAGTTTGTCACTTGGGCTCTGACATCAGTCTCAATATAACTATCTCACCATATATCACAGTCGTAAAAGCACTAGTACAACACAGCATACACACATAGAAAAGTAGGCATACTACATAGTCACTATACAGTATATATATATATATATATATATATATATACAAGGAACAGCGTGGTGGACTGAAGAGGTGAGACAGGCTGTGGCACAAAAGAAGAAAGCATACAATGAATGAATGAGAAATAGGGCTGTGGAAGAAGTTGAGAGGCGGAAGAGAGAGTTATATGTAGAAAGAAAGAGAGAGGTGAAAAGATTAGTAAGAGAGAGTAAGAAGAGAGTGGATGAGGAATTTGGAAGGAATTTGAGTGTAAAGTGGAGGGACTGTAAGAAAATGTTCTGGAAAGAGGTGAAAAGAGTAAGACAGGGTGGAAGTGAAGTTAGCAGGGGAGTGAACGATAAAAATGGTAGATTACTAGTGGAGAAGGGAGAAAAAGTGAGCAGATGGAGAGAACACTTTAAGGAATTGTTGAACATAGAGGATGGAAGTAATGCGAGTATAAGTGGCTGGGGAATGGCTAGGAGAAGGAGAGAGGTGAGAAGACAGGAAGAAATCAGTAGGATAGAAGTTGTGGAAGCAATGAAGAAAGTTAAATCGGGGAAAGCCCCAGGAATTGATGGAGTGTGTGGTGAAATGCTGAAGCATGGGGGAGAGATAGTAGTAGAATGGATGTGGAAGATGTGCAGATTGGCCTGGGAGGAAGGTAGAGTCCCAGAGGATTGGAAGTCAGGTATAATTATTCCCTTGTACAAAGGAAAAGGGGAAAAAGAAGTGTGTGGTAATCATAGGGGCATCTGTCTTCTTAGTATAATAGGAAAAGTGTATGGTAGGATACTTATTGACAGAGTTAGAGAAAGAACAGAGAAATTAGTTGGAGAAGAACAGGGAGGCTTTAGGAAGGGAAGAGGTTGTGTAGATCAGATATTCATTCCTAGATCTTTAGTGGAAAAGTTTCTAGAGAAGAGAAAGAAGTTGTATGCGGCTTTCATGGATTTGGAGAAAGCATATGACAGGGTGGATAGACAAGGATTGTGGAAAGTGTTAAGAATATATGGAGTAGATGGGAAGTTGTTGAATGCTGTGAAGAGTACGTACGATGGTGCAAAGGCTGCAGTGCGTGTGGATGGTGAACTAAGTGAATTTTTCTCTTTGAAGGTTGGGTTGAAACAGTGATGTGTCATGTCGCCATGGTTGTTCAATCTGTACATGGATGGGGTAATAAAAGAGGTACAAGGTAGGGTAGTGGATGTTGGAGTGGCCCTGGTGAGAGAGGATAGTGTTTGGAAACTCCCTGTACTGTTGTTTGCAGATGATACTGTGTTGTTGAGTGAAGACGAAGGGGAGCTGCAAGGCTTGGTGGATGAGTTTGGGAGAGTGTGTAAGAAACGGAATCTAAAGGTGAATGTAGCGAAGAGTAAAGTGATGGTCTTTGAGAGAAGTGAAGTCAGTGAATGTACAGTGAGGTTGGATGGTGAGGAATTGGAAAATGTGAGTACGTTTAAGTACTTGGGTAGTGTGATGAGTAAGGATGGAGGTTTGGAGGGTGAAGTGCTTGAAAGGGTACAGCAGGGAAGAAAGGTTGCTGGTTCTTTGAAAGCAGTGATAAGAAACAGGGAAGTGAGCATGGAAGTGAAAAAGTTATTACATGACAGTATTGTGATACCAACTCTAACGTATGGAAGTGAAGCTTGGACGTTGTTGGAAGGACACAAGTCAAGAGTGAGAGCAGTGGAAATGAGTTATTTAAGAGGAGCCTGTGGAGTCACATGGAGAGACAGGGTGACGAATGAGGATATAAAGGAGCATTGTGGTGTGGATGTGGATGTGATAGGAAGCGTCATGAGGAACACACTGAGGTGGTTTGGCCATGTGGAGAGGATGGAGGGTGAAAGACTGACGAAGAGAGTGTATGTGAGTGAGGTGGAGGGGGGAAGAGGGAGGGGGAGGCCGAGGATGAGATGGAGGGATGGGGTGGAGAGGTATATGAGAGAGGGGGGTGTGAGTTGGGAGCAGGGCAGTGAGATGGCGGGGAACAGGGCGACTTGGAGGCGATTTGTTTGTGGCCACCCCAAACGGGATTGAGGCGTCTGGCAATAGATAGATAGATAGATATATATCATGAGTACTACAGTCACTATAGGCCTGGGCAGTCACTATTATGCTGGGTAGGCCGGGGGACTCCAGCTATGCTGCAGGGGCTGGGAGGTCCCCAGGTGTCAGTCAGGTGTTGGAGGGATCCCATCTGGTGTCCCTTCTCTCAAGGGCCACGGGATGACCCTCAAAGGTGACGTCGTCTCTGGGAACTGTGGTCAAGCGTGGTGGGAGGCCCTCTACTCATGGGGTCTGGTGGGGAAGTCTGGTCCTTGAGGCTTGGGCCAGACAGTGCAAGCAGGCACGCTTGTCTGCACCTACTCTGGAGAGGAGGTTGCCGTCATCTGGGGCTGGATAGGTCATGCCCCAGGGTTGTAGGGGTGCCTCGGGGAGCCAAGTGTCTGCAGTCTCCCTTCTATCGGGCTGCCGTCAAGGTTGGACTGTGGCATCGCCTCCAGCAGGAGTCCGTCAGGTGGTCATCTCCCACGGGCACTGGCTGGATGGCACACACTCCCAGGGACAGCACAAGACCTCGCCACTCTTCCTCCAAGCAGGTAGGTTTCTTCTGGGGGCTGCCTTGATGGAGAGGGGTGGAGGAACGTCCTGCTCGGCTGCAAGAGAGACGAGCCAAACAAGGGTCGACCTTCACTGAGGAAGTCACAGGGGGTGAGAGGCTTTGGTGGTGATGCCTTTCCCCGATGTGGCTGAAGGCCGTCGCCGAGCTCCCTTAGGCAACAAGGGAAGGGCAGCTAGACGCCGTCCCTTCCCTGTCGGTGTGACTGGAGACCGTCACTGAGGCCAGACTTCCTAGCAGGACCATGGGCGAGGTGCAGGCGGAGGCCGTCACCTGACCACAGGTGCGGCTGAAGGCTATCACCAGTGTCGTGCAGGGGGAAAGACATGCAGTTGAGGTGCGGGCGGAGGCCATTACCAGCCTGCTAGTGTGGCTGGAAGCCATCACCAGTGTCGTACTCCCAAAGGCAGCTGCAGAAGGAGAGGAGCCATACCTAGCTCTCCCCAGGTGCAGCTGGAGGCCATCGCTGGTTTCTGCAGGAGGGAGGGGTTGAACAGCACCTGAGCAGCTGGAAGCCATCATGTTTTGGTGTGCAGCTGGAGGTCGTCACTATTTTGGAGCTGGTAGAGGCTGCCTCCTGGTTTGTGTGGCTAGAGGCCATCACAGAGGTGCTGCTCAGGACTGTGTTTTCAGCCCCAGCCCGAACCTGTTGAGGGCTTGTCCAGTCGGAGTGTAATGTGCACAGACTGCGGCACTCCCGCTGGGTCTGTTCCAGGGAATAGGTGGCACAAGGTAGTAGGGGACATACGTCCATATTGCCTTGACATCGTGCGCACCCTTGGAGCCCCTCCATGCTCACCTCCTGGGGGGGTCACTCTGTCCCAGTGGTGCTCAGTTGCCACGGTAGATATTTCGCCACCGTCTAGGAGGGAGAAGTTATGTCCCTGTGGCTCGAGAGTGTAGGTCTCGGTGGTGGTGGCGCTGTTGGCGGGTGTCAGGTGCTGGAGGAGGGTGGTCCAATGTGAGGTATGTTCGGGTTATGGTGCGGGGTGCAGGTGATGTAGAGGGTGGAGGCTTGATGCATGATGGGGAGGAATCGCAGCAGATGGTGGGGCTTCTTTCCCTAGGTTGGGGCCCAGGTGACACGCCGTACCTTCATGGTTGGTGGTGTCTGGTATTCAGCGTACCTTAGCTGAATGCTGGAGACCTGTGAGGTGGTGGAGGTTTTATGTGGTCGCTGAGGTAGGTGCGGCTGTTTTCCCTGGGAATATGGGTGGGTGGAGGTTTCGATTGAACTTGGTGCAGCCTCAGTGTTATGGGGGCAGTGTTGGGTGTGTGAGGGGTTGGGGAGATTCGATCTGGTGGTGGGGATAGGTGGGGGGAGTAGGGGAAGGTGTGGTGGAGTATCTGGTTGGTGGGCATGAAAGGCAGCCGGACTAGGTGATGGTGATTTTGAGCGTGGATGTGGGTGTTGAGGTGGGAGTGTGGCCTCGTGGTGCCGGGATGAGGTGTGCTGTTTGAGTGTGAGGTGAAGGTGTAGGTGATGAGGGGGGAGTGTGGCCACGCGATGTCAGAGTTGAGTGTGGTTTCTTTGTGTTCAGTGATGGGGTGGTGTGGATGGTGATGGCGGGCAGTGTTTGAGGCATGGGATGGATTGTGGATGGTGAGCGACGAGTGGTGGGTGGTGCAGGGGTGGAGGCAGCAGTGGTTGGCTGAGAGGGCTGTGGGTGCGCTATGGAGGGGGGTGGATCTAGGGTTCCTGGGTAGGGTGGGTGGATTTGCGGCGATGGTGAGGTAGCGGCCGAGGAGGTGTGAGGTGCAGCGGGGGTGTGGGCTGGCGGGGATGGAGTGGGGGATGAGGGCAGGAAGGAGGAGGGTGTGAAGTAGCAACTGTATGAATCGGATGGAGGATCTGGGGTGGCGGGTGGTGGTGAGGTAGTGCAGGTGACAGGGGAAGCGGAATCGTGGCATTGGGTGGTTGTGGTTGGAAAAGGGCGTGCATGGCAATTGCGATACATGTGCAATGTGTTATGATAGTCTATGACAACCTGGTAGGGGTTCGGGATGCGAGTGATGGTATATGGATCCATGAAGCGTGGGGAGATTATACTTGGTGTGGGTAGCTTTGCCACCACTACCAAGTCGCCTGGCTTGTAAGGGCTGGAGGGGACGGTGTCTGGCTGAAGATCTAGGTTTTTCTCTAGGTGGTGTAATCGTCTCTTGAGATGGTAGAGAGGGTTGGACATGGGGGACGTGGCGCAAGGCTGCAGGTGTTGTCGTAGGGGCAGGAGGAGGGAGGCCTCCCCAAATACCCTTTTGTGGAGAGATATACTGTCATCTTGGGGGCAGGAGTTGATCCCCCACTGAACAATTTTGACGTGGGGCAGCCAGTCCTCGTTTTTGGTTTCCTCTATTCGGGTCCGCACCTGGTTCATAAGGGTGCAGTAGCTCCTCTCACATATGCCGTTCCCTTGGGGCCAGTATGGGGAGGAGTGCAAGAGGCGGTAGCCAAAGATGTTTGCAAGCACTTGCCACACGGCACTGGTGGATTCGCGGGCATTGTCTAAGTGCAGGGCCTCCCCTTACGGTTCGCCACAGCGGATCTCCCGTCTCCATCTTACTCTATCTTCTGCATCGTCTTCTCTTACACCTACCACCTGCATGTCCTCCTTCGCTACATCCATAAACCATCTCTTTGGCCTCCCTCTCTTTCTCCTGCCTGGTTACTCCATTTCCAGCATCCTCCTCCCGACATACTCCTCATCCCTCCTCTGCACATGTCCAAACCATCTCAGTCTTGCCTCTCTAGCTTTGTCCCCAAACTGACTTACATGCGCTGTCCCTCTAACATATTCATTTCTAATTTTGTCCAACCTCATCACTCCTAGTGAAAAATGCAACATCTTCAGTTCTGCTACCCCCAACTGTGCCTGCCAAAAGGAGAAGAGTCTGAGTGCAGGGCCTGGGCAATCCCAAAATAGGGGAAGACGTGGCAGATGAGGGTGTCAGCCACAGCTACAGCGTGGTGTTCCTTGGCTGGTTAGGCAATGAGGAATTTTGAATAGGTATCCATGAAAGTGATGATAAACCTGTAGCCAGATTTGGGTGGTAGGGGACCCACTATGGCAACGGATAGTAACTGCTAGGGTTTGTGAGCAGTGATGCTCCCTGACGGGCCTGGTGTGCAGGTGGTATCTTTGCCTAGTGCGCAGGCATGGCAAGACTGGGCAACTTGTCTGGCTAAGTTGGAGGGGTTAGGGGTCCAGTAGGCATTGTTAAATACCTGTAGCAGTTTTTTGATGCCCAGGTGAATCCCACTGTCAGGGTGGAGGTGCGTCATGGTGTCGGAGGTGGTCTTGGGGTTGAACACTGTATGTCCTGACTGAGTAAATAGGTGGTTGCCCTGCTGGTGGAGTTTGGAGAACAGGTGTGGTGGCAGCCATTGGGGGCATTCTTTGTTGCGCCACTGTTGTAGGAGTTCAGATTGGCTGTGGATCGAGTTTATTGACAGCCGGGATAGGGCATCAGCATTAGTGTGTAGTTTGCCAGGGCAGTAGGAAATCTTGTAGTTAAATTCTTCTAGTGTTTCTCTCCATCTAATAAGTTGGGCGTTGTGTGTGTCATATTGCCGAAGCCACTGGAGTGATTGGTGGTCTGTGATGATACTGATGTTCGTACTCGACGGGTAGGCCTGGAAGTGTTCTAGTGCCCAGATGATGCCCTGGCACTCCCTTTTAAAGCGGCATAATTTCTTTCGGCTTTGGTTGAGGGTGCGGTTGGCACAGGCAGTGATGTGTTCTCTCCCATGCTGTACCTGGATGAATACAGTGCTGATCACTATTATTGATACATTCATGTATAGACAGAAGGGGAGGGTGTAGCTGTGGAAGGTGACGATCGGGACAGTGACGAGTCTGCTCTTTATTTCCTAGAAAGCAGCTCTCCTCTTGTCGGTCCAGGTAAAAGGCTCGCCCTTTTTGGTCAAATTATGGAGGGGTTTGATGATGTCAGCGAACCCTTTCGCAAAGTGCTGATAGTATGATGTGAGGCCCAGGAAAGCATGGACTTCGTGAACATCTTTTGGCAGAGGCAGGTTTGCAATAGTGTGCAGCTTGTTGGGGTTGGGTGAGATTCCATCCTTATGCCCCAGTCACACTGCATGTACGACTTGTCACAAACCTGAAAATCATGAAACCAGTCCCCGACCATGGAGGTCTCCGAGCAGTCATGCCACCGATCGCCTACCGGTGTCCAGTGTCTGTCCAGCATCTGTCCAGTGGGTGGCTGAATGGCGACCATGGCCAGGTACACACAGGTCAAGACTCCGACGGGTGGCTGGCCGGTCCGCGTCCTGTCACAGTTTAGACCACGATCTGTAGGCCGGCACTAGACCAACACCGGCCGCGGATTGGCTGGCAGCTGGTCTCAGTCCAGCCCACCACCTGTCGCTCAACCAATCGCCGGACGGACGGCTGCTGGACTTCAACCACCACCCCGGACAGAAGGCTTATAGACAGCAGCTGCCGCAGTCCAGTCATTGCCTTAACCCCCCCCATCCCGACCACTTTTCCACCACTGACTCCCCCCTATCCCGACCATTTTAGGAAAAAATTTTTTTTGGCTCAAACCTTCACTTTTGGTGAGAAACATCGAATATTCGTAGAGAAATCGTTCACCTGAGGTTTAAAATACTCATTGCAGGTAGGAGTACCTCCTTACCTTACTTTTTTTTCTATCAGGCTGGCACCAAAGAAAACGAGTTCTATGGGAGGATAACTATTTCACACCACTCATAAACGGTATTTATTTATTTACTTGGTACGAATTTATATGTAGTACAAGAGTATATTGGTTTTCAAGCAGTAATATAGGCATTATAAGCATTGTTTCACTCACTAATACCTGACCTTTTTTTCCACATTACCTTATCATCATTTCTAACTGTTTCTTCCTCTAATGCTATGTAAAGTTTGTCCTCCACATTGTCATTGATTGGGGAATCACTCTGTCCCTGAATTTCGTACCGTGGCATGACATGGCTATACTGGCCAGGTCACTGATAACAGGTGAATTGCTGAGACAATGGCATGCAGGGGGGGGGAGGAGGTCATGCTGGGTAAGGCATTGTCCCTGCCTGGCATCTTGTTGAGGAAGGTGTCACGTGTATACGTACCAAAAATGACTCGCAAAAATTGAAACTTGTGCAAATTAGGGACCTTGCAATTTTTTCACATTTATGTACGTCAACAGGATTGGCAGTGACAAAACGTGTGGACGTTAAAGAACGTTGACGGGATGCCGCGGGTTAATGGAGTGCAGACAGCCACCGGCCTCCGTCTGGATGGCAATAACTGCTTAAAAATCAGATGTTGTCGACCAGTCGCAGTCTGTAAGCCGGCCAGATGCAGTCCAGCCACCCACCAGGCAGCTTCCGTGCCATGACATCAGTGGTTGCAAGGAGGTTTTTTATGCGGCACAAAAAAAAAACACAACAATTTTTTGGTCGCCATGGTGGCCTGCGGCTAGACTGAGACATATGAAGACCAGTCATAAACCTCACCAAAACCACCTACAACTTGCAGGTCGCGGGTGGTTTGTGATAAGTCGCACCCGCAGTGTGACCGGGGTCTTAGAGATGACGTGCCCAAGGAAGGTGACAGTTCATGCTGCCAGGACGCACTTGGAGGGCCTGAGCTTGAGACCGGCCTGGAAGATATGCAGAAAAACTTTCCCGAGGTGTTAGAGGTGATCAGCCCATGTTTTGCTGAAAATAATTACATTGTCCAGGTTGGCCAGGCAGATTTCCCAGGTGAGGCTGCTCAGGACAGACTCCATTAGCCTGGAAAAGGTGGTGGGGGCATTGCAGAGTCTGAAGGGTAGAACATTGAACTCATAGTGTTTCTCACTGCTAGTGGAAAACTGTTATCCCCCTGTCCTCGGGGTGTACGGGGACTTGCCAATATCCCAATTGGAGGTCTAGGACAGAGAACCAAGAGACTCCATATAGGGAGTTGAGGGAGTTGTCTATCCTGGGAAGGGGCATGGCATCCTTGGTGGTTACGTCCTTCAATCGGCAGTAGTCTATGCAAAAACGCATGGTGCCACCTTTCTTCTTGATGAGGACGATGGGGGAGGACCAAGGGCTGGTGGAGGGTGACACGACATTTCCTGGACCTGCCAGTCTTCCTCGGCCCATTGTTTTGGGTTTTCTTGCCAGGATGGTTGGTGAATGGGTGGTCCTGTGGTATGTGTTTCGTGTGTCAGGTAGGTGGTGTGGCCAATGTCTATAGGGCCTGATGCAAAGAGGTCTTGGAAGTCCTGGAGAAGATGGCGGAGGCTATCCGCCTGATGGGGGGAGAGATGTTTAGGTATGGGTGGTAGGGTGGCGGGGGGGTGAGTGGAGGGGTGGCGCAATGTTAGGCTTCTTCCATCTCTCCCGCTACTAATACTCTAGGTAGCGTGAGGTGGGTGGTGGAGATGTTGGCTATTCTGACTGCGGCAATGTTGGGGGGGAGGAAGTTGGGGGTCAGCAGACAGGCCGAGAGGGTCCTGGGTGGTGGGATGCAGGAGAACAGGATGGAGGCACCACTAGGCCTGTTTAGATGTAACCAAGCCTTGTGGTGGGGAGGGATCATTAGGGCGGATGCAAAAGTTGCTGGGAAGGTGGGGTGTGGGGGTGTGGGCTGGGGGAGGAGCTGAGGGGGAAACAGCAGGGGGGAAGGGGGAGGGAGGTGAGGGGGACCGGGGGGTCCTGCATGTGCACATGGACTTGGGGGGAGTGGGAGGGGGGGTCTAGGGGATTCCAGAATTGGAGCTGCCATTTGTGGCAGTCGATGTTTGCACGTAACTTCTGCAGGAGGTCCAATCCCAGATACCCATTATACGCACGGCAGGTCGAGTCAAACACAATAAACCTGTGCTGGTGGAGACTTGTTGGTGGGTGTCGCTGCATAGGGCCCGGATTTCCCCACGGATGGGTAGGGGGCCATCCCCTACCTCCACGAGATGAGCAGAAGTTGTGAAAAGCGGGCCAAAAGCCGACTTATTACGAGAGTAAAAATGACTGTACAGGCAGAATCTGGCAACTCCCATGTCGACCAGTAACCTCGCTTTTATCTCGTTCAGCCTCATCTTGTTGTAGACTGGGGTGCGGTATTACTTCCCGCCACTGTGGGGGGCTGCAGGGGCAGGCTTCAAAAATCCAGCTGCTGCTGGATCTCATCTTCCTCCGGCTCTGTTTCCTGGGTTCGGTGTCCTCGGTGGGTGCGTCGTCATCCTCGGGGCTCTCGTTATCGAGGGAGAACACTTTTCGTCATCCTTGGGTGGCTGGTCTATGCCTGACAGCCTTCAATTGTTCTCTGATGTCATTGAGTGGACATCTGTGGCTGCAAGCGGTAAATTCCCACGGGTTAATGCAAATTAAATTCTGGTTCTCCTTAGGGTTGGGGTGCTTGATGGTGGGGTGCACCCTGGGTAGGCTGGGTGTTGGCTTGGGGTTGGTGTGGGTTGAGGGCGGCTGAGGTTTGTTGTGCGGCACATGTCTTTGTGTGGGGAATTTACTGACAACTTTGATCTGTTGTGGGTGGAGCGGGAGGTTGGGAGGCATTGTATGAGCTGGATGACTTGATCTAGGTCTCCCATAGGGTCATGTATCGTAAGGTGTTCTTTGACCATACTGGGGAGAACTCTTAGTAGCATGTTGAATGTGTGTTGTTCCCGGGTTAATATATCCATTTCTGGGTATGTGGCGGTGATGAGTCACCTGGCCTGGGTGAGTGTGTCATCCAGGTTTCCGTAGTAGGTTAAACTGTCACGCTGTGAGAATGCCACAACTCTTCCTAATGATGGCGTGATGGCCTAGATCACTATTTTGGTAAAGTTCGCCTTGTTAGCTCCAAGACAACTTTGGATACGATGCTGGCCGCTGCTTTGCCCCGGAAGGGTAGGGTGACTGTGATTTTTTGTCTGTCATCCTCAAACCCTATGTCCAGCAGTGGTTTGATTATAGATAGGTGTGTGTGTATGTCATATTGTTCTGGGTCGAATTTAGGTAACTGTATGTGAGGTTTTGTTGCCATTTTTGCTGTTGTCCTTGTTTGCTTCTCCCTGTATTCTGCCTGGGTCAAGAACCACCGCTGGCCACCAGTGTTATGCTAGGTGTTTAAGGGCGACTTCTCATCCAGCGATAGAGCCAGGGTCGTCTCTCGAGACTGGAGCTAGAACACACAACGAGAAGAGCAGGACATAAAAACTCTGGGCAATACCTTCCATGTATACTATCCAAATTACAATCTTCACACAATATGGATGGGAGCTGTACACAACACACTATTTACTATCAACTGTGCTGAACAGACTGGAAGGTCCCAGCTGATTTGTGGGTATAATGCAGGATACTAGCCAGTACGAAGGACACTGGACGGACACTGCACAACAAAGGGTATTAGATCTCACACAGTTTGCCAGTTGGGTTCTGACATCAATCTGAATATAACTGTCTCACCATACATCACACAGTGGTAAAAGCACTAGTATAACACAGTATACACACATAGACATGTAGGCATACTACATAGTTGCTAGGGCACTAGTTCGACTGTATATATATATATATATATATATATATATATATACACGAGGGTGGATCAGTAAGTCCTCGGCCTACCCTAGTTGCACCTATGGTAACCCATCATACTTTGACATTTTGTAGGGTCATCCTTTGCATGTTCAAGGTCCAAATTTTAAGTTCCTAACCCAAATATTTTTCCATTTGCAGGCTACTGAGTGATGTGTGGTATGGTGGTTTCAGAAAATGGAACCTTCTGTATACTGTGCAATTTTTTTTTATTTTTATTTTTTATGTGACCAACTCTGGGCATAGGCTTCACAGCCTGCTTTCAAGGCCCAGTAGTCCTCCTACGTACCGCACACCTCTGCATGTCACCACTTCGGTGCTAACACCCACCTTCCATACTGAATACATGCTAGGGCTGTCTCATACAGGACTGGTGTATTGGTATTAGTGGGGGTATTTTTACGACATGTCGGCGGGTCTTCTGGAAGAACAGTAAAGTCTGATGTTATGAAATTCAAATCCTTAAACTGTTCCCTGCACCAGCTGGATTTGAACCCGGGTCCGTTAGGACTGCAGGCCAACTCTCTACCAATTAAACACAAAAGAAGTCTATGATAATTTGGTGACTACTTTAGGTGACTCTTCTCCTTCGTACTCCACAGTGAAGAAATGGTGTCATGAGTATAAGCTGGGCAGGGAGTCGTGTCATGATGCCTCACGTCCTCGTCGCCACAACACAGTGACTAATGTTGAAAATGTTAACAGGGTGCACGATATGATTATGGCTGACAGGAGACTGACTATACGCTAAATTGCAGAGGATATATGGGTGTCACATGGCACAGTACAATCAATTTTGGTTGATGTTTTGGACATGAGAAAATTGTCGCCCCTATGGGTTCCCCGAATGTTGACAGCCGATCAGAAGAGACAGCAGGTGGTCACTTCTCAAGAGCTCCTGTCCAAGGTTCAACGTAATCCAGATGACTTCTATAGGCGGTTTGTGACAATGGACGAGACCTGGATTCACCACTTCGATCTCGAGATGGAAAGGCAATCCATGGAGTGGAAACACCATGGTTCCCCTGTCATTCGCAAATTCCGCCAACAACCCAGTGCAAGCAAGTTTATGGCATCAGTCTTCTGGGATGCTGAGGGTATTCTCCTGATTGACTACTCACATCGTGGAAAGACCATCACAGGTGACTACTACACCACCTTGATAAAAAACGTGAGAGAAGCAATCAAAGAAAAGAGGCGGGGGAGGTTGAGGTGCAAAATCCTGTTCTACCAGGACAATGCACCTGCCCACAAGTCAGCTGTTGCGATGGCTGCCATAAATGAAGCTGGCTTCGAAATTGTGCATCACCCACCATATTCACCTGACCTGGCCCCAAGTGATTTTTACCTATTCCCCAATTTGAAAGATCACTTACAAGGAAAGAGATTTGAGAGTGATAATGATGTCGTGTCTGCCATTGAAGCATATCTGAACTGTCAAGAGAAAGAATTTTTTTTCAGGGGCATTAAACATAATTTTCATTCCTTGCAAAACTATCGGATTGCAGTGAATTGCAGTTTAAAGACTTCAGGGACTTATGTAGATATAGAAGCAGCAGAATGAGTGCTTTGTAGAACTGTATCCTTAAATTTCTTACCTAGAACCAAGGATGCATTGTGTGGTAGATACCAGAAAAACCATATCTCCTGTGAGGAGATTGTGGAGGGCTTAATGCAATTCTGCAAATATTTGCAAGGAACACTGAAACATGCTGAAAGTAATCAGAAGGTGGAATTAAAGAAGTGAACCAATAACCAACTGGCTGTGAAACCTAAGTCAGTGTCAGCTAATCCTATAAATAAAGAGGAGGTTGGGACCTTTATTGGCTCCTTAAACTCTTAGAAAAGATTACCGAAGACAAAGAATGGACAAGTGGATGATAATAATGAGATAAAGACTTCCATGGTAAAGGACTGGAAAGGTTGTGTGTTTTGTAGTGAACAACATTCCACTGTATTTTGTCAGAGTTATCCTGATTATGCCTCTAAAATAGTAAGGCTGAATGAACTGGGGTGATGTGCGATAAGTGTGAATTCGGGACACGGATCCACAGACTGTCAAAGTAAATTAAATATTTATTTCAAGTGTAAAAAGGGTAATCATCATAGTGCATTGTGTCCAAGGATGGTCAAGTATGCGGTTCCTAAACCTACGTGTCAATATGACTGTTGCAAAAACAAATATTCCAGTAACAATGCCAGCTGCAGTGACTGTTGCAAAAACAAATATTCCAGTAAAAATGCCAGCTGCAGTTCCAATTGCAGGTGTGAAGGTAATGAGAGAAAATAGAAGTGTATCAGCATGTACTCTTTTTTTATGCTGGTGCACACAAAACCTTCATTTCTGCTGATGTAGGAAAGTTAAAGTTATCATTAAAGGGCTCTTAACTACTATGGAAGAACAATCCTTTGATTTAGATATACTTTTAATACAATTTGGCAGATATAAATGCCGTATAACAGCAGTTGTACTGGGTAAGATGGAAACAAGTATATTTATCAAAGGACTGAAGGAAACCTTTGATCATTAACAGAGCTTAGGGATAAGGCTGGCTAAAAAGAATGTGAAATCATACTGTGGTCCCATAAAAATTATTATTGGGTCAGATTACTTTGGAAGATTCCCGCATAGAACATTTAAGAAGAATAAAGTACAGACGTTCGAGTCGACGAGGTAGCCTTATTATGGGTCAGTTGCCTTTTCCAAAGCAAGACAGAGGACACGCCAAATTAGTAGACTCAGCCTTTGTTACCCCCACACATTCATTGATGGTAGCTAAGATAGGTGCAGAATTAGATCCTTCTCAAATAAATGACTTATTGGCTGAGGATATTGAACCTGTACACAAATTGTGGGATTTGAATACTGTGGAAATATATCCTGAATATGAAAACCCTGAAGAAAAGATAACTATGGCCTTGTATGATCAATCTGTGGAATTTGTAGATGAAGAGTATTGGGCTGGATTGCCATGGAAGCTAAACCATTTGGAGTTACCAACAAATTACCAAGCAGCTAAGGCTCAGTTCAATTCACTTCTAAAAAAGTTGAGAGACAAACCGAAACATCTAACAGTATATGATAATATTGTAGAGGATCAGTGAAGAATTAATTTATAGAAACGGTAGTTCCTGTTAATCATAAGAAGGGACATTATTTACCACATCATACTGTAACAAAGGATCCGGTAACAACTCCCTTCAGGATAGATTTTACTTTTTTTTTTTTTTTTTAAATGTGTCCGACTCAGGGCATAGGCTCCACAGCCTGCTTTCAAGGCCCAGTAGTCCTCCTACATACCATACTCCTCTCTACATGTCACCACTTCGGCGCTAACACCCACCGTCCATATTGAATACATGCTAGGGCTGTCTCATACAGGACTGGTGTATTGGTATTAGCGGGGGTACTTTTATGACATGTCGGCGGGTAATCTGGTAGATCAGGAAAGTCTGCTTTCATGAAATTCAAATCCTTAAACTGTTCCCTGCCCCAGCCGGGATTCGAACCTGGGTCCATCAGGACTGCAGGCCGCCTCTCTACCGATTCAGCTTTACTACTTGAAGTAGTAAAGCGTCGAAAGGATTAGATAGCTTGAATGACTGCATATACTGTGGACCTACACTAATATAGAAGTTGGAGTATATGTTATCAAGATTTTGAGAGAAAGCTTAAGTTTATAGAGCAGATATTAGTAAGGCTTTCCTCAGAATACGACTGAGAGAAGGTAGGATATATGCAAAATTCATCTGGCTGGACCCCTCTCTCTACAACCTCTCGCCGCTGTAACAAGGATAGTCCCTTGAAAACTTACTGTTTCCGATCAGTGCTCTTTGGCTCTTATGCTAGTCCTTTCCTTCTACGCAACACTTTGAAGCATCATTTCGATAATGCCAAGTGCCAAGAAATGGGGCAGGCCTTTATATGGATAACTTACAAGGTGTTGCTGGTATAGAGACGGAAGCATTGATGGCTTGTGAACTATCCCATTCCGAATGTGGGAAGGCAAAATTGCCGCTGTGAGTCTTGAGATTGATTATATATTAGTCGTAACTGAGTAAATACGTGAGGAAGTGACATCAGTTCACTTGTAGTCGGTGACAAGAGGAGTTAAAGATGAGTTCTGGGTCTTGATTGTAGTTTATTATCTCCAAAGGGGAAATTCAAGTTTAACACTGTGTCTGTTACACAGGAGCATATATATGCTAGCTAAGTTCTCGCTGGAGCCCACTTCTCTTCTCTCTCTCTCTCTCTCTACAACCTCTCGCCATTGTAACGAGCCTCCTTCTGTCTGTCTAATTCCTCCTTTCTTGTGTAGGGGAGCTTGTGTCACGTGCACTGGACGTATCTGTGGGTTCTAGAAGCTTGTGTGTGTTTGTGTGTATGTAGCATTTCCGGTGGACATCTGGCATTCCTTTACTGTAATCTTCCAAACACATTTCCTTTCCCACACCTAGCTTGATCATCATGTTTTTAAGACTACACATCTATGGTGCTATCTATTATGAGTTGCACTATGATAATATAGATTCCTAGTATCGCTCGGTCACGTCAGCTGGAGAACCTACGACAGCGTGTACTAGTAACCAACTATAATCCATTAATGCATAATACTGATTATAATAATCTATAGACATTATATTCATGATAATATTGTACTGATCTAATAAAATCCTAGAAATAAAATACATTGTAAATATATTGTATATATATAATGGAGCAAATGGACTATAGTTAAGTTGATTATAAAAACTGTATAACATATTGTAATATATGTACAGTATGTATAACAGACACACACACACACACACACACACACATATATATATATATATATATATATATATATATATATATATATATATATATATATATATGCAAAAGTAGTCCAGTGCCAAGATTATAGTAAGAGTTATTAATAAATTTGTATTTAATATAGATATAATGATATTGGTATAAGAATTGGATATTTGTATATCATGTAATATTAATTTATGTGTCGTCCCATTTTTTTTTTTTGCACTTTTTTATACATAAAATTTACACTATTTACAAATATATAGACCTTATTCAGGGGGTCTCACTTGAATGTTCACTCTTCCTCCAGTAAATACTGACTCCAAATTTGCAAATCTTGCTTGCATTCTGTGCATTGCGAACACCATTACTGCAAACACAATAGAGAAGATTATAAAGACAGTAGGTGCTGGGCTATACACATAATATGGGCTGAATATACTCAAACTCAATTCTTCCCAGGGCTTCATTGTTTCATTGATTAGTTGCATAGTTTCAAACTTAGGTGAAGTCAACTTAATACTTGTGCTCATGTTTAAATCCATCTTAGGTAGTGGGTGGAAATATTTGTATTTATGATTGAGGATGGCATAGTGATTGATGGTAGATAAAGTGGACATGGATGGTGTAAGTACTGCACAGTAGTCTGGTGCTATGTATAATCCTGATGCTGAAGTAGGAGATGGTGATATATCTGGACAGATTATGTAAACTGATGTGTTATAAGTGAAGTAAAAAAATAATAATGTGGATGTCCAGTGTGCTGATGGTTTATAGGTTTATCTGGCGCAAATGTGAAGTTGCAGTGGTGATTAATGTCGTGATTTCTTATCATAGCCATTTCACAAGCGACTGTTCCAGTAGGCTGAAACCTAAAAATGTACGTAGGACAAAGGTGAACCGCATGTAAGGATGTACGGCACTTGCGTTCAATCGTTGATTCACTGGTGAAAGTGAGTGTCCCGTCTCTTGGAGGCCATGATGAGTTCGGTGTCTGTGTCAGTACTGATGATGACCAAAGTGTTATTATTCTTTGAAGGGAAGGGGTATATTTGATAGACTTTGAACAGATCGTCAGTTATGAATTGTACATGAACTACCGGTACTACTGATGTTGGTGTTAAGGTTGCGATATAAAATGAAATCCCTACCCCGGAACAAAGGCTTCAAACCATGTTTACAGTACAGTATGTATGCCTTGACGATTTATTTGACGTAGATCATGAACTGGAAGTAAGTCGATTGTAATCTTGCCATTACCAGCATTTGCAATTCCTTGCATAAGTGCCCTGTAACGAACTCTAGTGTTATCTGACTGGAGTATAATTGCGTCAATATGTTCCATGATGATTGAGAAGTGTTGGAAAAGTGTCATGTTTCCTTCCATGGCATTTGTTTTGTCCACACACGGTGAGTTATACTTTCTGCCTTTTTTTTTTTAGATTTTTTACGACTGTCTTCATTGCTGTGTTTTGGCCGGTGTCATATGCACGGAGTGACTTTATGCTGGATGTTACCGTTCACTTCTCTATTAAGCCTAAAATAACCTAACCCAACCAAACCTAACCTAACCTTATCCTAGATCAACCTAACCTAAATAAACCTAAATTAAACTAATTTTAATTCACGAAATGACTAATTTAACAATCTGCCTGTAACATATATAAATATCTTTATTTATATATATCCTTATATCGACCTATAGTTACCTACAGGTCGATAAGACATCCAACTATCTTCCTGACACACGTATTTCATACAGTGTTGTTGATAAATGGCACAAAATTTGAGATAACATGCAGATACTTTCAAAATAGAAGCTAAACGGCCATTCGGCGCCTGCGCACTGAGCGGAATGATACCTTTCAGCATGTCACTCCGTGCATACGGCAGAACGACCTTTGTTTATTTCTTGAAGGTCTTCCTCTGTAGCCAGTCCATAGATGTTCCCCAGAATTGCACCACCCAGGTCAAACAAACCGCAACTTTGGCGAGTACATGTGATGTTGTTCGTGCCAATCAGTGCCTCCGTTCCATGAGACTGGAAGTCATGGATCATGATGAGCATACCTGTAATTGATTTAGCCTGTTCTATCTTCCATTTTGCTAACTTCACGATTTCAGTCACTTCCTTTGTGTTATGAGCTTCTGAAACATAGCCTCCTATCATAAAGTCCAGGGTTCTCAGTGGTTTGGCAATATTCTCCAAATAAGTAGGTTATTCGTATAAATAATGCAAACTGATTTCGGTACTTATGACATCTTTTACGATTGAAGTCGAGGCCGTCGGAGCTGTGAGGCATCCTTGCTGTACTATATGTTGAGGGACTAACTGAGCATATCCCCTTGCTATGTAGAGAATCCATGGTATAAGTCCCTTCATCGTTACCTACCGAAAAAAAAAAAATCTTAACAGATGCGTCTGTGCAAATTATAAATGGTTTTGTGAAATCAGGATAAGCCAAGCATGGTGCATCTGTAAGTTTATCTTGTACTTCATTTAAATGCATGTTTTTGTTCTCCCCATTGGAATACAGCATCTTTTTTGAGTAGTTGGAATAGAAGAAAAGCTATATGAGAGAATTGTTGGATAAAAGACCTATAGTATCCTGCCAGACCTAAAAGTTGTCCAACTTCCTCTATATTAGTTGATTTAGGGAAGTCCCTCACTGCTTGTATTTTGTCACTGGTGTATGGATTCCTTCTGCATTAAGTTTGTGGCCTAAGAATTTTATTTCCTTAAAGCAAAGTTTGCATTTACATAGCTTAATTTTTATACCAGCATATCAAACTTTTGTAGAAGTTCGTCTAATTTCTGGAGATGTTCTTTTATGTCATTAGTTGTAATAATTACAGCGTCAAGATAGACGAATATTCCTTTTCCTAGGATTCTGGACAATACATAATTCATCAAACGTTGAAAAGTGCCCGGTCTGTCCTCAGTCCCATTGGCATTCGGTTGTACTGAAAATGTCCTGTATTTGTAGAGAAGGCAGTGTATATATGTGACTCCTCATCTAATAGGATTTGATAATAGCCATTAAGCAAATCGACTGTGGAAAGTACATTATCTTCTGTCCAATATTTTGCAGGACATCACTTAGCAATGGCATGGGAAACTGGTCTGGGATTGTGTGATTATTTACTGTAGTTTATGGTAATCTATTACCCCACGCATTTCTCTGTTTCGTTGGGGCACGAAAAATAATGGGGCATTCCATGGGGAGACTGATGGCTCAATTATACCAAATTTTAGCCTTCCATCAACATACTGGTTCGCAAGAGTATGTTGTGATTGTGGGACTCTATAGGTAGGTACAGAAATAGGTTGTAGGTCTGGGTGCACGTTAATCTTGTGATTAATCAGGTCAGTACACCCTAATTGTTCTCCAGGTAATGCTACCATTTGGTGAAGTTTTTCCAATAAATTTAGCAGATCAGTTTCTTCATTAAATTGCCCTGAGTGAATCAAATTTTCTTTTATGCTTTCTCTATCTGTAAATTTTATCTTACTTGTCATTCTAGCTGAAACTATCTCCATTACAAGGGCAGGACATGTTTCTATATTAACTATACAAGTCCCCTTTTTCAACTGTACTTCTCCATTCATGTGATAAATTGGGAACACCTGAGTTTGCCCATTGTTATCCACCTGACATAATGCATTTTCGACTGACAGTCCTTTCACTTTACATAATTCTTCTAAGACAAGAACAGTACTATTCTTCAATTTGCTGTTTATGGTAACTTTCGTGTATGAGTCAGGAGGAACAACTAAATCCTTGGTGAGATGGGTGGGAAAAACTGATGATGCATACTGTTACCTCGGTCTCTAGTCCGGGAGGTAGTGGGGGGTACTGTGAGTGGATCTATACACTCGTCTGTTTGTGTATTTCTGTGTTGGGTTTTAATATTTCCAATTCATTTTGATTCTCCACTATTGATCGGTGAGAAATCTAATGGTAATTCTTCCATGAATTCATTATTAAAGTCTATCCCATTCATTTGTGGGAGTAAACTTATTTTCTCTGTTCTCATTATTCTTAAACCTAGTAACATATTAGCTTTTAATGTTAAGTTTTCAACAATATAGAAAAATGCAGAAATTGGTCTTGTAGTCTCTGTGAAACTGATGTTTAACCCCTACAACGCAGGGTTGTTTTTGTGCTCATTGCGCATCCCGGGAGGATATTCGCGCTACGACTGATTTTTTAAAAATATTTGCCAAAAATCAGTTATTAGTCCTAGAATATTAAAACTATATATGCATATGGCACATACGTTCAGCTTTCCCCTGGGATGTTTGTTGAGCCTTCATCGTCTACTGTAGGACTTGTGGAGACTTCTGAAGTTGGGTAACGAAGTCTCCACTTTACACTTCCCGATACCCCGTAATATGGTTAGCACTGCCTGATATTATAACTTCATCATTCATTCATTCATTGCCAGACGCCATGTATCCCAGACAGGGTGGCCAAGGGCTTAGAGTTAATTGTTTTACAGGGAGGGGCACTAATCCTCCACCAACCCCACTTGACTTAGGGATGCCAACAGCATATTGTGTTCCCAGGCGGTCACCCATCCAAGTACTAACCAGACCCAACTACAAACACTATTTTATGTATTTCAAGTAGTTTGGAATCCATAATAAAAAAATAAAAAAACTGTGAAAGCAATGTAAATTACGAGCGCACGACGAGGTTTTCTCCCGTGCTGGTTCCCGGATGGTATTCTGAGGTGGAGCTGTCATTTATTATTTATAAATACGCTCACACTTTATATTCCTAGTACTTTATTACACTTATTTATATATACAATATATATCTATAAGTTTCTTTCAGTAGGCTACTAGTAGTTTCTTTTCACTCCAGGCATTCACTTCTCATCCTATATACTAGCGTGGAGAACCAATCTGTCACTTTCACTTTCATAACTCCCAGTATTCATACACGCTAGAGTGAAACTTTCCCTTTCAGTACTCCTAGTATATATACTCGTATTCTTATATTACTAATTATTAACATTTCTATTTACATTCTCTATTTTATTTACATTATTTACATTTCTGTTTTATTTACACTATGTTATGCACTGTCACTTGCAGTAACCTATAAAACTATTTTCCATTGTTCAGTTATATTTACATTCATTGCTTTCACTTGCTGTCTACACATTATTTACACATTATTTCCATTTCCACTTGCACTGTTTTAGAGTCACCAGAAAGATCATAGTCACTGTCCAGGATTATCATTGATAAATTAGCCAGTTCACGTTCCACAGCAGTCGCTTAGCCCTTTACCCCTTTCCACACAAGGTTTAGTAGGGGTAGAGGTCACAGGGCCCTTTGCATGGGAATAAAAAGCAGCGGCATTGGACAGGCGCAAATCTGACGTGGTTACACCTTGAAAGACGACAGTAAACTGAATGCTGTTGCCTAGGGGCAGTGAAGGGCTACCAATGTCAGCATGGTGACAGCTGCAAATATATACACCATGAAATGATTGGCAGGAAATCTAGACAATACATAATAAATTAGGTAGCTCCAGGTGAATGTAAATATCACTTAGGCTTCTCCCTTCCTTTCTTATATATATTTTCATTATGAGAACAGGTCATACAGGATATTTCAAGGGCAAACAAACGGAAAATTAGCGAACAAATGCAAGTGAGGTGTTGCCAGGTGATAATTAGCCCATTCCAGATGTATGGCAGTATCATTTACCTTTTCTCTTCTTTTATATATTATTTTGTATAAGAATAGGGCAAAGAGCACATTTCAATGGATAAAATGAGTGGAAAAATCCGTCCAGCATTTGTAGCGCAGCACAGCTGGTCAGGTGGGAAGTGAGGGTAAGGGAAGGGAGGTAAGGAGGCAGGGAGTCAAGGACAAGAGAAAAATGGCTAAATTGTCAACAGTGGATGGGTGAACAGGTGACATTAGCAGAACTGAGTATAGCTGGACACTAGTAGTACTGATAGATGATACAAGCCACCACTTGAAAGCCCGGGCGAATTCAAAATAACACAGAATCACTAATGTGATGCCCCGCGGTATGATCCCTTGCTCCCGAGCGTCACAAAAGTGACACCCTGCAGTTAAGGGGTTAACCATATCATGCCTTTTACTGTAATTTGTTTGCCATCTAATGCATATAAGTCTCAGTCAGATTCTTCCAGAAAAGTTACTTCTTTTTTCTAAAAATCCTATTTAATTCTTTTTTGTGTAATTAAATTCACTGGAAATCCTGTATCCAAGATCAAAGAAACGTTTTGACCATCACATACAGCTGGTATCAAGATACACTCACTTCCCAAAATGCCTCCTATGTGAATTTTAGACTTGGCTTTCTCTACGATTGGTCATTTTTTGTTGTGTCTTGGCCTTCCCCCGATATAAAATGGAAATTTTTTTTCTTCTGTCTTACAAATGGAGGTCCAGTGACCTTGGGACCTATGATGTCTACAGTATGGGTCACACCCTTGTGCCTTTTGTTTATCTTCTTTTGTTTTGATAAAGCATTCGTTCTTTGTGTGTCCTGGGTTCACACAATAATAACACAGAGTGGACCTATCTCCCGACTGTGATCCTCAAGATGACCTCCCATATTTAGTGGTATCTGTGGCGCAGCTTCTGCTTGGACTGCCTGCAAACTTATATGGCTGCCTGTGGCCTGGTGTTTGAGACCACTGCCCCAAAGTGTGAGGTTGTTTGTTTTGTCTGTTTTTGGGTCGCGACCAATTTTGGCCTTTGTCTGGGGTAGCCATATCTGTTTTCATGGCTGATACTGTGTCTATCATTCTTATTCTAGTAGAATTTGACTGTGTTTCAGTCACCCCTGCATTGCTACAATTCATCTCTACCTCGTTCATAAAATCTAGCAACCACATTCCTGGGGTGTAAGAAATCGTCTTAGCGATCTTAACCCTTTCGCGTGCGGATAAGTTAATAAGTTTTGTGGGACATGACACACCGGCTTTTCTCCCCTCCCCCCCACCTGCCACACACTCCAAAAATGTGTATTCTCAGCTTATTTTCACCACCCAAACATATTTATTTTGCCACAAAACCCACATATTTCTATTCGTCGATGTTTGTTCTACACAATAAGTGAAAACACACACACACACACACATACTATACATATGTTAGGGCCGTGTGAATAAACATTCAAGAGCATACATCTCACTTTCCAATATCATTAAGTCGAATGTTTCCTAATCAATCTCTACATGTTATACAATCATTGGAAAGAGAATTTTATTAGCTTTCGAATGCCGGAGGTCACAGCTTGATACGAGGTATGGTGTTCGAGTAATAAGCAAAAAATTAAAACTCATTTCCAACAGACAACAGATTTTTTTTATTCGGGGAGTTCTAGCAAAAAACTTTTCTCGCCACTGTTATGTTTTTACTTTATCATCCTATGCAGAATTTCATTGGCTTTCTTTTGAGCCCACAATGGTGATCCTTGCTTTTAAATTTCATGAAGTAATTCATTGTAATTAATTATATGTAATTAAATTACTATTTGGCATCTTCGAATCTCATGAAGGGAGGAGAGTCGCCATTTTTTGCTCAATTCCTGTCCCTGAAGTTTGTTCAAGCTGCACACTGTAAATAAGTTGCACCAGGACGCTTGAATAGAGCCATGCAACCCAGCCTAGACTGCAAGCTCATCATCATCTGCCATTCCACTTTTATCTAGCTAAGTATCTTTAGAGATTAGGCAAAATCAAGGGGAAATGGCTAGGATATAAACAGATAATTATAGGTGAGTTAGGGTATAAATTATACACGATTCATTCTAAGAGACTTAGTTGTTTAATTTTAAACATTTGGTGTTTGATAGAAGAATTCCTCAGAAAAGATTTTTTTTTTTTTTCTGACAAGGAGTCTCTTTGAATGAGTGGGATATAAACTGACACCCTTACTAACCTATTTTTATCTCCTTTATCCTAGCTAGCTCCCCTTGATTTGGCCAAACCTTAAAGGATACATAGCTAGTAAAGTCAGAATGACAGATAATGATGGGCTTGTGGTCTTGGTTGGGTTGGGTGGGTCAATTCAAGCATCCTTAACCCGCCCCATCCCAACGTTTTCTGGGCAGTGGTACGCCCCAGTCCCGACATTTTTGGACCTTTTTTTTCTTTTTTGCTCAAACATCCGCTTTTGGTGAGAAACATCGAAAATTCATAGAGAAATCGCTCACCTGAGGTTTAAAATACTCAATCTAGGTACGAGTACCTCCTTACCTGACTGGGTTTTCTAACAGGCTGGCACCAAAGAAAACGAGTTCTATGGGAGGGTAACTATTTTATCCACTCATAAACAGTATTTATTTATTTACTGGGTACAAATTTATATGTAGTACAAGAGTATATTGGTTTTCAAACAGTAATATAGGCATTATAAGCATTGTTTCACTCACTAACTCATCACCATTCATGACCCTTTTTTCCACATTACCTGATCATCATTTCTGACTGTTTCTTCCTCTAATGCTATGTAAACTTTGTCCTCCACATTGTCATCAACTGGGGAATCACTCTGGCCCTGAATGTCTTTATTGGCCAGGTCACTGGTAACAGGTGAATTGCCGAGACAATGGCGTGCGGGGGAGGGGGAGAGGTTATGCGGTGTAAGGCATTGTCCCTGCTTGGCATCTTATAGAGGAATAGAGGAAGGTGTCCCATGTATACGTGCCAAAAAACACTCACGAAATCACTCGCAAAAATTGAAAATTGTGCAAATTAGGGACCTTGCAATGTTGCCGCATTAATTCACGTCTCCGGGATATGAGTGCACATAATGTGAGGACGTGAATTCACGTCTCCGGGACGCGGCGGGTTAAGTGTAGTGTATAGTCTTCTCCCGTTAGCTAGCTTACTTGAACTGAACCAAATGTAGTGTATCTCTTTATCCTTCACAGGATTCAGAGATGCCAAATATCATTTAATTACGATTACTTATAAACAATGAATTACTTCATGATATTTAAATGGGAGGTCTAATTTAATAAGTTAATCTTAGTTTTAAATAAAAACTGATGCTAAAAATTCATTTTATCTACATTAAGGTATATAAGACCTTCTTTCGTTTTCCACATCACTATTCTACACATCTGCAGTCATATACATGAAATACTCATGTAATTGTAGAAAATTTATTCACGTATTTACTTTATAATTGTCCATAAAAAGTTGAAAGCAGTAGCACTTAGTTTATTAAAAATAAAGGCTATTAACCAGATAACTAGAGCAAATCCCTGGGTAATTAAACCACTTTGAATCAGCACTATAAGTTCTCTGGTAAATTTCTCTGCTAACAATGACAACTATATTAAAAAGTGTGTATATACAGCTACATACAGGATTAAATTCTTCTGAGGAAAACTTCCCACAGACTGGGGCTGGGCATGAACGATATCCTGTATCATATAATATGACCCTTAGCATGAAGATCTGTCCACAAGTCTCGAGAACCCTGCGTTGCGGCCCTTCTGAGTCTCGCATCTTGA